>NW_028093985.1:20699482-21435154 GCF_014824575.4 Sturnira hondurensis | reverse complement strand
AACCACATGATCATATCAATAGATGGGGAAAAAGCTTTTGATAAGGTACAACACCCATTTATAATAAAGGTACTCAGCAAAGTGGGAATGGAGGGAACATTCCTCAATTTAATAAAGGCCATATATGAAAGATCTACAGCCAACATCATACTCAATGGGCAAAAACTAAAAGCTTTTCCACTAAGATCAGGAACAAGACAAGGTTGTCCACTTTCACCACTTCTATTCAATATAGTATTGGAAGTTCTAGCCACAGCGATCACACAAGAAAAGGAAATAAAAGGCATCCAAATCGGAAAGGAGGAAACAAAACTGGCATTGTTTGCAGATGACATGATAGTGTACCTGGAAAATCCTATAGCCTCTACCAAAAAGCTGCTGGAACTAATAAATGAGTTTGGCAAAACAGCAGGTTACAAAGTCAATATCCAGAAATCAAAGGCATTTTTGTATACCAACAATGAAACAGCAGAGGCAGAAATCAAGAAAAAAATCCCATTCAATATAGCAAAAACAAAAATAAAATATCTGGGAATAAACCTAACCAAGAAGGTAAAAGACCTGTATGCAGAAAACTACACAACACTGAAGAAAGAAATCAAGGAAGACACAAACAAATGGAAACATATACTGTGTTCATGGATTGGAAGAATTAACATCATCAAAATGTCCATACTACCCAAAGCACTTTACAGATTTAATGCAATACCTATTAAAGTGCCAATGGCATATTTCACAGACATAGAACAAACACTTCAAAAATTTATATGGAACCATAAAAGAGCCCGAATAGCAGTTGCAATTTTGAGAAAGAAGAACGAAGTAGGAGGGAGCACAATACCTGATATCAAACTGGATTACAAGGCCACTGTAGTCAAAACAGCCTGGTATTGGCATAAAAACAGGCACATAGACCAATGGAATAGAACAGAGAGCCCAAAAGTAAACCCAAATCTCTACAGTCAATTAATATTCGACAAAGGGGGCAGTAACATAAAATGGAGTAAAGATAGTCTCTTCAACAAATGGTGTTGGGAGAACTGGAAAGATACATGCAAAAAAATGAAACTCGAGCACCAACTTACACCATACACCAAAATAAATTCAAGGTGGATAAAAGACTTAAACATAAGCCGTGAAACCATTAAAGCCCTAGAGGAGAGCATTGGCAGGAAAATCTCAGATATTCCACGCAGCAAGATTTTCACTGATACGTCCCCTAGAGCAAGGGACATAAAGGAAAGAATAAACAAATGGGATCTCACCAAAATTAAAAGCTTCTGCATGGCTAAGGAAAATAGTATCAAGATTAAAAGAGAAGCAACTGTTTGGGAAAACATATTTGCCAATGATACCTCAGACAAAGGTTTAATCTCTAAAATATACAAAGAACTCACTTGACTCCACTCAAAGATGACGAGCAACCCAATTAAAAAATGGGCAGAGGACTTGAACAAACATTTCTCCAAGGAGGACATACAGAGGATCCAGAGACACATGAAAAGATGCTCGATATTGCTAGCTATCAGAGAGATGCAAATCAAAACCACAATGAGATACCACTTTACACCAGTCAGAATGGCTATCATAAACAAAGAAACAAAGAAACGAAGAAGTGTTGGAGAGGTTGTGGGGAAAGGGGGACTCTAGTTCACTGTTGGTGGGATTGCAGACTGGTACAACCACTATGGAAAACAGTATGGAATTTTCTAAGAAAACTAAAATGAATGTGCCTTTTGACCAAGCAATTCCACTGTTAGGAGTATATCCTATGAACCCTGAAACACCAATCCAAAAGAACCTATGCACCCTGATGTTCATAGCAGCACAATTTACGATAGCCAAGAGTTGGAAGCAACCTAGATGCCCATTGGTCAATGACTGGATCAAAAAACTATGGTAAATTTACATAATGGAGTTCTATGCTGCAGAAAGAAGGAGTTCCTACCCTTTGTAACATCATGAAGGGAAGTGGAAAGCATTATGCTGAGCGAAATAAGTCAGGCAGTGAAAGACAAATACCATATGATATCACCGTTAACAGGAATCTAAACAACAAAACAAACAAGCAAGCAAAATATGACCAATGACACTCAAATACGGAACAGGCTGATAGGGTCCAGAGGGGAGAGGGGAGAAAATCATAGGGGAAAAGGGAATGGACTCACATGAACAAGTATAAAGGACACATGGACAATAACTAAGGGGGGTGGAAATGGGAGGGAGGTGGGGAGCACGGGGTGGGGGCGGGCAGGGCTGGGAATATAAGACAGAAAACTATACTTGAATAAGAATTAAATTTAAAAAATTTAAAAAAGAAGTTACCCTTGGTTATTTAATGATAACGATAAGAGGAAAATATCTCAATTTAGTGCACTGATTATAGTTCAGGCATATTAAACATACCATTTCGTTTTGAGGGAGATGATATCTCACAATTGTTTGACACCAAACATCTGCAAAGAGACAATTGTTCAAGTGGGACTTACCCTTTTCTCACTGTAAAGGCCTTGAACTTTCTACCAGACCCCATTTCTAGATGTTCCCATGCTTCTTGTGTAAGAATTAGATGTTTATAGTGGGGGTTCAGGTCATTGAATACACTTATACACAATTTGGTGAGACATGAGATTTTCATTCCTAACACGCATTTCCAGGACCCACAATCTAGTTACCAGTTGTACATTTCAAAGACTTTGGTTTATTTGTAATGGATTATATTAGTCAGAGTAGGTTGAATGCTATTAAGCAATGCCAAAATATCATTAGTTTAACAAAATGGAATTCACATGGCAGTCAAAAGGAGTGTCCCTGTTCTTAGCAGTTATTCTTAAAGCAATGATTTAGGGATGTAGGATCTTTGATTCTGCCCTCCTCTAGGTCATCTGATAGCTCTCCAAAATAGGTAGGTAAAGGTCATGGAGAATTTCCCATAGGAAGTTTATATGGCAAAGATCATGTATCCTGTATCACTTCCACCTCCATTCTAAGGATTTAACCCATGGGTGGCAAACACAAGACTCGAGGGCTGAATCCCACCTTATTTTATCCACCCAGCACCTTGTTTCTACCTGGCGGCAGTGCCAAGCTCCTTGCCCCTAGTGAAGGAGTAGTTACATTCATACAGTCCTAAAATTACATTCGGCCCTTTGAAGGCAACCACAAGGCTGATGTGGCCCCCTGTGAAAATGAGTTTGACACTTCTGGTAACCTCATTTCCATGGATACATAATTGCAAGAAAGAGAGCCTGGAAAATGTAGTCTACCTAGATGTTAAAGGGGAAAAGAGAAAGATTTATTTTTCAAATATATGGCATGAGTATAAATGTTAAGTTCACATGTGTGACATTAGTTTTTTAATGACAGCCCTTGACATTAGTTTTTCTTCATCCCATTTTTCTGTCCCTTTTAAAATTACTCAACAATACATCCCCTAGATGCGGTACTACTACTCCTGTCATGAACAAGGGGTGGAGGATATGCAGGCAGTAGGACAAGTCCACACCCCTAGGCACATCTGCTGTAATTACATTGTTTCTGAAGCTATAGAGTTCAGTGAGATCACACCATCTCACTCTTTAGTACAGTTCCTTGCATCCTGTCCTTTGGCATGATCATTTATAGTCTTTATATTTTAATTTAACTTTATTTTTCAATTAAATTTGATATCCAATGTTATTTTATATTAGTTTTAGATGTGCAACATAGTGGTTAGACATTTGTACCATTTACAAAGTGATCCCTCTGATAATTCTAGTACCCACCTGGCATCATTCATAGTTCTTACAATATTATTGACAATATTCCCTATGCTGTGCTTTATATCAGTATGACTATTTTTTAACTACCAGTTTGTACTTCTTAATCCCTTCACTTTTTTAAAAAAGATTTTATTTATTCATTTTTTAGAGAGGGGAAGAGAGAAAGAAAGAGAGGGAAAGAAATATCAATGTCTGGTTGCCTCTCATGCACCCCCTACCGGGGACCTGGCCCACAACCCAGGTATGTGCCCTGACTGAGAATCAAACTGGCGATCCTTTGCTTTGCAGGCTGGCACTCAATCCACTGAGCCACACCAGCCAGAGCCCTTCACTTTTTCACCCAGCCCCGCAATATCCCTGTCAACTATCAGTTTGTTCTCTGTATCTATGTCTGTTTCTGTTTTGTTTGTTCTTTAGATTCCACATATAAGTGAGATCCTGTGGTATTTGTCTTTGTCGGTCTGACTTATTTTATTTAGCACAGTAGCCTCTAGGTCCATCCATACTGACACAAATATTAAGATTTCATTCTTTTTTTGTGGCTGAGCAATATTTCTTTGTGTATACAAGAGTGGGTAAAGTAGGTTTACAGTTGTGAGCCCATGAAACACTTAATTCTTGTATTATTCAGCAATCATGGTATTATATAGCATTATTATTAACCTACTTTTGCCCACTTCTGTCCTGTGTATTTACACACACACACACACACACTCAAGATCTTTATTTAATGGTCTAGTGATGCACACTTAGGTTGTTTCCAGATCTTGGTGATTGGATATAATGCTGCAGTGAATATGAGGGTGCATGTATCTTTTTGAATTAGTGTTTTGGATTTCTTTAGACACTCAAATGCAAAATTTCTGGGTCACAAGGCAGTTCTATTTTTAATTTTTTGAGTATGTTTTCCACAGTGGCTGTACCAATTCATTATGGAACCAACAGTGTGCAAGCATTCCCTTTACTTTACATCCTTGACAATGCTTGTTTGTTGATTTATTGACAATAGCCATTCTGACAAGTGTGAAGTGCTATCTCACTGTGTTTTAATTTGCACTTCTCTGATTAGTGATGAGCATCTTTTCACATGTCTATTGGCCATAACTATGTCCTCTTTGGAGAAATGTCTAATCAGGTCCTCTGCCCATAGTTATATTTCTATATTCCTTCATTCTCCTCTCATTATTTCATGCTAAGAACAGGAACATCAAACTCAAATCCCAAGGTAGTAGCAAAAAGATACCATATGAACTTCAATGCATGTGCTTTTAAAGGATAATAGTGCTATAATGGGGTCTTTTTCCCTCCATTAATCTATTTTTGGACTCTTTTTTAAGGGACTATTGTAGAAATATTTTTTCTGTTAATATATGAACTGTCCATTTTCTTGCAGCCTTTCTAATTCTTTCAGTCTTTCCTACATGAGGAAGAAACATTGGATGCTTATGTGCTTTTTTCTATAACTACTAATAATTGAAGAGGCAGGAAGTACCAGGTCATGGGCTGTGTACTGAGAACAGCAGCAGGGATAATCACCAGGGACAAATAGTAGGCAAAGGCAGAAGTGAGTAAGAGGCAAATCAATGCAGCAGAGACCCGATGATCAACATTTTAAACCATATCCATACATCCTCAAACCTGGAAGGTCTGCTTTATTTACAGGGGTTAATTATATACCTCATATCTTTCAGTGATCATTACATCTCATTTTAAGTTTACTAGAATTTTCCAAGGAAGCCTTCAGGATTCGCTAAAAGCCCCACTATAGTCATCCTGAAAAGTGGTACGACTTTGGAACACAGGCCAGATGGAATGGTTTTCCCCAGGCCCATGAATAAGGCAGCCCATGTATATGACAACTTGGTCAACACTCCATCGGCAATAAATAACTGCATCCATGTGGGTTTTTATGACCAGTTTACATTGTGCTTAAGCCAGACTCTGAATCTCTTCCAATCCCAACCACATGAGAGAAAACACATTAACACAAACATGAAAGAGATCTGTTTTCACTTTGTCCACTTTCATTAAAGTTGGAAAACCCATCATTTTTCCATTTGAGAGCTTAATTGGTAAATTAATGATGACTGACAAGTCGGTTGGTGGGAAATGCGTATAATTCCCCCTCTTTTATTTTCTAGTATATATAGAAAAAATATATATTCTCTGCCCTCACTAAACCTACTATTCTTTTTGACATAAAATGAGAGTAGTAAATAATAGCTTTTGGAGGGGGGAGAACTACAATGGACATCCAAGGATAGCCCAGACTGGGATTGAGCAACCGGGGTTTTGAGTCAGTTTGGCTATTTAGAAGCTCGGTGACTTAACCTCTCTCTTCAGTGAGCGGAAAGGAGTGCAAGACCTACTTCCAGGTATGTGAAGAGAACTGAGTGTGATAATGCCTGTAAAGCACCAGGCCCAATGGCTGGCATCTGGCAGTTGTGCATCATCTGTGTCATTAATATCCTCATGTGTCAGCACTGAACAAGTGCACATGCTCTTCCCTGCAATCCACCATAGGCAGTAAGGTTTTCCGTGCTGTTTTGTAGGGGAAGAAACTGAGACTCTGAGAATTTTTAACCATGTAAGTGTGATGCTCATTTTTGTGGAAGAGCCACTTCAGAAAGAGTCATTTCTATCTTCATTTGGCTACCCTTAACCTAAATGCACTAGCTGATCGTCCTAAGGGTGTACAATGTGACTTTCTAAAATAACTACTGGCCTCAAGTATGAGTTAAAAGTAACAAAGAGAAAAGGCACTGACACCCTTTTCTTTGGCTGCTACACGAACGTGGCTTTCTCTGCCACTGCACCCTACAGCCCAGTCTGTCTTGCTAGAGAAACAGAAAGACACTTTAATTCAATATTAAAAATAAAGAATTTAATTTCTTTAGTAACTAGCTCTCTGATACTACAATAAATAAGAATAGGCTTATATCCTTGGCATATTCTTTTGAAAACCTATTATTAAGCATTCAATTTTTAAAAATTATAATTTAGGCTTATGGTATACTTAGCAAGGAGAGGTTATATATAATTATTCATAAATGTGTACATATATTCTTGGATATAATTTGATCTTAAATATCTGAGGAAAGGGAATCCACACCAAAATGTGTTCTCATTTCCTCTTTTTCTGCTGCAGGTAATTTATTTTACTACAAACCTGGAGAGCTTTGATTCACTACACATAGAATTTGTCATGAGCTTATTTTTTTCCAGTTTAAGCTAAAATTAATGAAACAGAGAAAATTCAAAAAAAGATGCTGATCATCTTTTAAATTCCGAAAATATTTGAGGACTTTCCTTTTCTTTTGGGATCAATGAGCTGACAATCCTTATAAAGCTCAGTGAATTATTTTTTTTAAAAAACCCACATGGCTAATTTTGTTTGATTGATTTTACCTGAAAATGCCCCTAGGTAGGCCTTTTAGCTGATTCCTAAGTTAAAAAAATTGTTCATACTATATAATTAAATTAAAACCAGCATTTCTTCACCCAGATTTCATCATTTTAATTTGGATAACAGGTGATTATAATTTTCCCAGTATTTCCTATGTTTCATGTTCACACATTTGTTATCTCTTCCTAATGACTCCTGCTTCCTGTGGCTCAGCTCAGAATTTAGGAATATTTGGAGGATGAGGCAGAACAGCAATCTTATCAGCTTTAATTTGTCACTCGACAGCTTGCATCCACATTAAGCCCTCACATCCAGAGATGGTCCATAACCTTGAGATTAGCTAAGCCTATGAGATAATGCATTTTATTTCTTTAACCAACTTTGGTGGGCTGCCAGGGATTTATAAACAATGGTCAGCGCTTATGTTTGCTTCAGGATAGTTTTGCAAACAGTCTGCAGAGCTTTAAAGAAAAACCACTCAGCCTCCAGAGAGAAAGACATCTTCACTTGGATGAATAATGATATAGGGAAAATATAATAGCTAAATAAAACATGAGGGAACTGAGTCAAAATAGAGAAGGCAGATTTCTTAAAAGGAGGCATAGAATTTATAAAATAAGAATTGTAAAGACTATCTCATTCCACTTGCTCATTTTAATGAGCAAGTGGGCACTGGGATGTGTGAGTTGAAGTCAGCTCTGAATTCAGGGGTCATTTCCCTTCACTGAGAAATATCCCTCCGTAAGGCACCTCACAGACAGTTTCCTGGAAGCATACTACATGCCAGGAGTCTGTGAGTCCATAATTCTTTAGAGCAGAACTTAACAAAGGATGCACACTCACAAACCCACAGAAGATTTCTTATTAGTGAACCGAAGACTGAATCACTTGGTCTTTTCCACTTATACTTTGAGAGGTTTATGATTCATACAGCCTGATGTGAGAGGCCACCCTCAGAATGAAAAGGTCTGAAGAACTAAGGGAAAAAATAGAAAAGGCAAAAAAAGCAATGGTCAAAATCACGGAATCATAAGTGACAGAGTATACCAGAGTATCTTTGGCCGAGACTCACGGAGCTCAGTACACAGAGACTGGGCGGGGACAGCGCAGGGGCTGGCTGTGCCTACCTCTCAGCATTGGACGGTAGGAAAGGCGGAGTCAGAGGTGGTTCCACCACCCCAGGAGAACTCCTAAGGCCTTCAGGGTGTGAAGAGGAGCTGTCTGTGGCCACGTGCATTGTAAAAACTGTATACTTCCAGAGGGAGGTACAAATTTGTATTTAGTCCACGTGTATCCTTTGGGGGCTTTAATGTTTCTTCGGGGCCAGTGCAAAAAATCTCTCTGACTAAACACACACTGCATACATTTACATAAAATATTATCAGGCTGAGTGTAATCAAATTATATCTGTTTATGCAGTAAAAAATCCAGTCTGTCTTTATGTATCTCTCTGAATTATCTATGGTAATATATTGGCAAAGGAAATCTCTTCACTGTATTATGCATGGTGCGAATCTGTGACTATGCATAAGACCAGGAAGAAAATAATTGTTGTAAAAATATACTCCATTCCAGGCCTTTAAAATATTTTATACACAATTCTGAGAAAGATTAAAATACAAGTATAGATTCAGTTTGACTCACCTGATCTTTACCTGATTCCAAACTCACTAATGAAAATCTCACTTAGGGCATAGTTTTACATCTCTATCAGAAACCTCTGTGCCTCATGAATCTAATTCAATAGGGCCGAACTGGGGCTAAGAAGGTGTGTTTTTTTAAAGCTTTAGAAAGCCAACCAACCTGTCATAAATGTATTTAATTGTAAGAACCTCCAACACTCAGTGTAGTCACTTACCCCAGCACAAAACCCAGACAGAAAACACTCTCAGGCTAAATATGAGAACTGTTCTCAAGAACCAAAGATCTAAAGTCATGGTGTTGAACAGATGCTCTGAAAGACCAGCACCAGCACGAACGTTTGGTTGAGCAGAACTGAGAGTCACTCCCTCCAGGCAGCGATATCAAGCTCCTCCAGGGCAGCAGTGAGTCTCATTTGCATCCCCAGCTTCTGGCACAAAGCTTGAACCTCAAAAATGGTTTGATGAATAAAAGTACCATATGTGTGGGGGGACAGTGGAACCCAGATGTTTTGCAGTGTCTGTGTGACTGAGAGGAGAAGATCAGAAAGTATAATCTTCTTTTTCACTTCAGGGGGTTGGAACCAAAATGTTGATGGCCAAGGACATGGAGGTTGCAGATCTGTTCTTTGTTGCACTTTAACAAATGAGTGAGTGGTTATTTTTCATCTTTCCTTATATTCTTAGGATTCTGTTTCAAGGCTAAGAAGTTATATATATCACTTATGTATATAATTATATATTTTATATTATTGTGTATACTTATATATAAATATATATAACTTCTATATATACATAAATGATACATATAATTTCTACATGTGTATATATTTATTGATCCCTGTCCTTGACAGTAATAAGAGGTGAATGTAGCCACTTTCAAAGGGCTCTGTGATAGGGAGCTGAAGGAAAGTCGAACATAGCCATTAGTAGGACCACCCTGTCAGGTGATCATTTTTGTGAAGAGTGGAGAGGTAGATCCCTCCTCTACCAAAGTCATTTTTTAAATAAGATGCTTATTTATATGTAGAAACCACTGCCCTTTCATGCTTTTCATGGCTAAATCTTTAAGGGAAGGATAGGGAAGTATGTGAAGGATACCACCTGAGACAACATGAACTTGACATTAGCTGGCACCTCTTATCCTCTCAAATGCCAGATTACACATGTTTTACTGTGTATATATTCCATGTCTATAGGGTAATGAGATGGGGGTTTTATGTGGTTTATAGAAAACAGTTCTCCCTATTTTATAGCCACTTCCCTCCTTTTTCCCTGTTGTCAGCAGTAAATTCTTTCTGTTAATGTTCTACATCCCTGCCTCAATTTCAAGACAACAATTTTTTAAGTGTCCAATAAGCTTGACCTAAAGTTTCTCCCACTATTTTCATCTCTGATCCATTCAAACTAACCACTCATTATGTGTGAGAACAAAATAATACCTCTATTCAGCCATTTCTAATTTCTATTGTGTAGATAGGAAAGGGAAAGTTAAATCATAAAGAAACTAAAATGATAATTTCGGGTCACTAAATAGTTTATCAATAGGGAAAGCAGAAAAAAAGAAACCAACCTAGGTTTAAAACATTTTAAGGAATTAAGGATTTTCTTTTCATCTAGTTCTTACCAACACATTTTTCATTTGAGCAGATATGGGAAGAAATTGTGGAGTTCTCAGATGGTAGAGAGTAGAATAGGCCACAACCAGTAGGTTTAAGAGTAAGAAGAGTTGGTGGGAAGAAGTGCAAGTATGTTATCAATTAGCACCACAACCTTTTTCTGTTGAGAAGGGAGATTACTTTTGGATTGCAATATGTAGTTTTATGGTGTTTTTTCCTCCTTCAGATTTAAGACATATCAAAAGGAAAGCTTTCTGGTTCCCCACAACCCACGGGGGGTTGTTTCTGCATGCTGGCCCAGACCTCGGAATCCTGTTATACTGGCCTCCGTGCCTCCCCGGGGAGCAGAAGATGCCTCTCCGCCCTCACAGAGCCTCTGAATGGTCCGGAAACTCACTGAGGAATGCAGGAAAACGGCGATAGAATAATCGATAAAATATAATAAAAATTTAAATAAAAAATCATGAACAAGAAAGGGCCAGGTTAAATGACACTCCAACTACTAAATCTCAATGATGTCAGCTCCTTGAGGGACATTGCACATGCGTGTCCCTCCCAGACCCTACTTTCGGTTCCTGTTCTCCTGCTCTCTGAATTGTTTTTCACATTCTCTCAATCAAAAGTCTGCCACCAAGGCATATACCTAAATTATCCTGCATGTACCATATGACATTCAGAGAAAGGGTTTTAAAGACACGAATCCTCTGTTTGGACAGAAGTGAAAATGGCCATTGTGAAATTTCTCAGCTAAATCAGTTGACTGAGAGTGACTCGGAAGGTCAGAAGAAATTATTTTTTTCTGCAGCTGCTTAAACACTGGTTAGAAATTAAATCTCTGGAACAGCTTCTTTGCTTTATGGCCATGATGCAACTCAGTGGTTTCAAGCTTTTTACCAAGGACAAGCTAATCCTGAAAATAGGTCTGTTTTCCACCAGTTCTTCAGAAAAGAAAATGTTTAGCTTTCCCCAGTCTGTCAATCTTGTGGTAAGAAAATGCCACCAGGGCACCTTTTATAACAATCTGGGCTCAGAAACAGCTGTACAAATCATAAAATGAGTTTTCCCCCTTTTCATCCAACCGGCATTAAAGTCAGCGTGCATTTTCTGAGACAAAGTGTGAAGCAGACTCGCACTGAAATCAACCTGGAGGAAAGGCACAGACAACCATGACGACTCGTTTAGAAGTGGATTTTGTGATCACTGACACTGGAAACAACAAGGAAAAGAATCATTTGTGATACAATAAGCAAGCTGCTCTTAGAGCTGTCTGCTTACTTGTAGATAGGAAAGCAAATCGATGCAAAAACTCAGGGTCTCTGGGAAAGGGAGAAAAATGTCCTTGAGAGATGATATGAAGGATATTATTCTTTCATGAACTGATATTCCCTCTTTGTCAGTTTTAAGTGAAAAAGGGAGTAAAACCCCCAAATGGGAAGGTAAATAAAGGTTTCATAGTGCAGAGAAATATCAAGTGAATCACTGAGACCAATTTCAAACTCAGAGTGACAGATCATGGTAAATCATTTCCTTCCCCCTTACACCTTCTCCTCCTTGCCAAAAAAAAAATGCTGTTAGGCTTCATTAAAATGTAATTTTATCTTACCCTGCATCTGTCTTTGTTGCTGCTAAGAGTCTAGCCTCCTTTCTTCACACACCAATCAGGGTGAAGTCACTGTGACATAATGCAGAACCACAGCTGCCCTGCTAACAGCCCTGAATGGGCCTGGCGATTTAATTGTGCAGTGTGATGCGTCCCCCGAACGGGTTCTGAAAGCTCTGTTTCAATGATATCTGATATGATATGGTCAGGGTCCATCTCCTTTCCTGGCTCTCTTCCTTCCCCTGTGGGAAAGAATATAGGTCAGAGGAGGAGATAAACACTCAGGTCTGATAGGCTTACCCATCTAAATTTGTTCGATGTGCTCTGAACATCTCACCTTGTGCCTCACACAACAATTCTGCAAAGAAAAATGAACCCCACTTCCTCAGCGAACTGATTTCAGAGGTGCAAGCAGTGGAATTCAATTACAAATAAATGATCATGAACTATTTTCCCGAAGGTTTCAATTTCTGAAAGGCTCTACATGACTTTGTGGACCAGGTGACCTGGTAGCAAGGGGCACTGTGGTCATCACTTAGGACATAACCCAGTGGTTGGAGAAATAACCCAGCATCTGGCCAGTAGATACAAGGCAAAAAGTTCAAACTGCCACACTCATAGCTGCCGGGAACCCAAGTACTGGTGGGAGAACATTCAAGTCGTTAGGACAGGAAGAATCAATAGAGTCTCTGAAAGAAAGGTAAATAAATGGATATAACCCAACTTCCACGTTCTCCCTTACTGCCCTTCCTTCGCGTTCACGTTGAACAACTGAACACCGCCCAAGAGCAATCAGCATTTAATGTGCACCAGTTAGGAGACAGCTGTAGAGCAAGATCCTAACCACACAAAGTCGATCAAGACATCGCCCCTAAGTATACGACATGTAAAGGTCCTCTGATATGGCGCTGCTCTTTGGCTTTTCATCTACAGTCAGTTGGATAGTGAGGGATGTGATCATTTAAGAACTAAATTATCTGAGTGTCCATATGTGTCAATGACTCTGGTAGGTACTTTAAACCTGTTTCCTAAGTACAGTCCTCCCAGTTAGCACTGCAAGTTACATATTATCTACTGCTGATGAATCTAACTCTGAACAAAGAAATAACTTGCCCAAAGTCACTTATAAATAGCAGCACTGAGGTTTAGATGCATTTATGGCTTAAAGCCTATGGCGTATCAAGATGTTGGTGTTGGCGATAGCGGTTCGATTCCCAGTCAGGGCACATGCCTGGGTTGCAGGCCAGTTCCCAGCAGGGGACGCACGAGAGGCAACCATACATTGATATTTCTCTCCTTCTCTCCTTCCCTTCCCCTCTAAAGATAAATAAATAAATAAATCTTTAAAAAGAAGATGTTGGTGTTAGAGTTCACTTAGGTAGTTTATGTAACTAATACGTTTGAACCTATGGTTAACAATCTCCTCTTACCCCTTCCTCTGGAACATTTCATACAAAAATGGAAGCCTGGGAAAAATGACCATAGAGTATCTTTGTTGCTGATGAAAATGTTCAAACTGGGTATAGTCAGTTGGAATATACAAATGTACTCTCTCTCCTTTTCTTAATCCCACAGGAGAGTAGCTCTGCATATCTGGTTGCCAGACATGAATTGTAGCTGGTTCGAAGCATTACCCAGCACTGTGGGGCCTGCAATGCGTTATCTGTATCATGCTTTCTGATTAGGGCAAAGATTAAGCTCCCAACTTCCTTCTGTGTTAGAAACTATTAGCAAAGTTCAGCATGAATAGAAAGGATAAATCAAAACCAATTTAACCTGCTGTTCAGGGGTCTACCAGCTTCCTGTAATTATTTTTTAAAGTCATATTTGTATCACAGATTTCACCTTTGAATGTTGTAAATGTTTCCATTTTGTTATTAACTTTATTATTTATCCATTCTCCATACAGACAGATTCATATTTTAGGAAGTAAATAAACACAGTTTAATAAAAAGTCACACTAATAGCAAAATTAACCATTTACTGATTCTTAACATATGAATTCAATAGATTCTTTATGTGATTTATATAAGTAAAAAATAAACAAGTACAAAATAAAATAGGTATTTTGAATTCTTAAGCTCTATTTAACCTATAATATGTTATCATAAACTAATCTACTTGGGTTTATGAAAATATTCATTTGATGCACATTTATGCAAGAGGTATAATTGATAACAATCATTAAGTAACTCACAATAGACACAGCATACATGGCATTGTTAGTCACATAATAGAGAACTGGCCCCCATCCTTAGCCCTCAAAAATAGCTATAGAGGTAAGAGAGGAGAATGGAGGTGGAGGAAACTATGTTCATTTAAGTATAGCATAAATAACATTTATTTATTGAGCATCCACTGTGGAAGAAGTGTATCCTAAGCAGAAAGAAAGAGCAACTTTGCAAGGCCTACTGTGGCTTACTCAGGAATGAGTAACAAGAACAGCGTGGCTAAAGTCCAACATGCTGGGCTTGAGTGTAGGCAATGAGATCAGATGGCATGAACCCATCAAAACAATGAGGGCACTGGATGCCACTGCAAGGACACTGAGTTTTATTATGAGTAAAATGGGGAGACAGGGGAGGATATTAATTAGAGACATTGCACGATCTGATAATCCAATACTATCTGGACTTGCTTCTCTGTTTTAATAAATATTAGTCATCTATGAGCTGGATCTTTACAGGCAACATACAAGGTCTGGCAAAAATAACACCCCTTTTTATTACAAAATCATCAGCATGAAATTCAATAACATAACAATATTAAGGATACCATATGACATTTAAGGTGAAATATTTGAATTAAAACTATAAATTATGACACCTATATTATTACCCTACCAATCACGCTCAAGCAGGTGTTATTTCTGCCAGACCCTGTATATTCTTATACAAGATCATGAGTCTTTTAACTAGCCTTTGACTAGGTCCAATCATGGAATATTTAAAGAGAAAGATCTGTTAACCAGAGTATGGTAGGGGGTGGCTTGGAAGGCTGCTGGACCAAAAACCAGAAACAGGTAAGCCTTTTGTGTTGGCCAAGGGTAGCTGGTGAAGAAAGGGAGGAAAACCAAGGGACAAACTGAAACTGGCCAGCTTTAACACTGCAGCAGGAATAGAGGAATGCAGGAGGCATTAAAGCCGTACACCTGGGGTCAAAGAGGAATCTCAGACCAAGAGTACCAGATATTTCTAGTAGCTTTACGAGACACAAGTGAACTTCTCTGGATCAGTGCCTGCCACTAAAAGTAATGTCTTTCACATGAGGAGAATCAAAATTTTGTTTAAATCATGTCAAATAATAAAATAATCCCATGTGTTTGACAATGTCTTAGAGTTGTATTAATTTCACTTTATCTTTAAAAATATTCTGTCATTATTAAGTTGAGGAAAACTCTATTCAGAGAAGTTCAGCCAAACGACATGGAATGACTAATGGGCAAACAGGTTTTTAATTAAACTCACATATTTTGACTCTAAATCCAGTGACCTTTTCATTCATTTAAACTTCTAGAAATATTTTACATCGTTTGAAACCATTTGAATCGGAGGTTTTACTATAACATTTCATAATTTTTAGGCATCACTGACAGAAAACATTAATTCAAACCGTGATATATACCCTCCTTGTTCATGTATGATAATAATTGGAAAGAAAGTATATATTGATAGCCACTTAGTTAAGGACCTTTTGGCTTGGATTTATTTTTAATATAGATCGAAGCAGCTTCAGGCCAAATATGTAAAATAATTGGATACCTAAGGTCATGATTAAAATCAAGGGAAATAAGCCAGGCAGTGAAAGACAAATACCATATGATCTCACCTATAAGTAGAGCCTAATCAGCAAATCCAACAAATGAGCAAAATAGAACCAGACACTTGGAAATAAAGAATAAACTGACAGCAACCAGAGGGGAGGAGGGAGGAGAATAACAGGGGAAAGAAGGAGAAAGGACATCAAAGGAACACAAAAGAAGGACTATGAGCACGGACAATGGGAGGACTGACTGTGGGAGGGGGTGACAGGGCAGGATAAGGCGAGGAATGGGGAAAAGGTGGGACAGCTGTAACTGTACAGTAATAAATAAAAATCAAATCAAATCAAAGTATAACTATAAAATCATAGGCTTGTTTTTTGTGCTATTTACAAATTTGAAATAAAGTAATTAAAAGTAAATGCCAAATTTTTGTTTAACTTCAGACCTAACTTATCTATATTAAAAAAAGAACATTATTACATTTAAAAAACATGTAATGGAGTAGTCACTGAAAGGTATGTTGCTAGAGAAGCCAAGATTTTCTTCCCAGACGACTATGTAAAACGTATATAAATCAAGAGACAGAGGAGTGGAACGCTTGTCAAGAAACGATTAACCTCTGTAATGGACATCTTGCAACAGTAACAGTGAAGAAGCAGGGGTGGGGGCGTGTTGGGGGGAAGCCTAGTTAAAGTGCCACTGAGTCATAGGCTATAAATGACAACTAAGAACATGTAAGATCTAACAAAAAATAGCATATAAATATTTTAAAAATCCATGTCAGTTGTCCTCAGCAGGGGGTGATTTTGTAACACCTCATCTCCCAGGTAACTCTGGGCAACATCTAGAGATGTTTTGATTGTCACAGCTGGGAGTGCTATCTTGTGGGTAGTACCAGAGGTGGTGCTAAGAATCCTACAATGCATAGGTGATCCCACAACAAAGATTTATCCAGTACAAAATGTTGCTATTGCCAAGACTGAGAAACACCACTGTAAATGAAGATTTCACTGTGAAACTGCTTCTAGGAGAATTATTCTTTTTCTAAAGCAACTGCAACCAAGAGATCAGTGGATGATGTTGGTCATTGGGAGGCAAACTGCATCACCATTCACTAGGAAAGGAAACTAGAAGAAAACAATGGATGTCTACCAGGGGGCACTATACAGTAGTTCCGACAGAAGAAACAGGTTAGATATATCCATACCACTAAACAAAAACATAGCATTGATTAAAAAGGAAGACGTGAAGTGAAATATCTATCTGTTTACTTTCCACAATATAACACGTACAATAAAAACTAAAATACACATTTTGTAAAAACATCAATAAACAAAATGACATTTATTAGTCTTCTTTGTACCATTGCCTGTCCAGAGGGGGAAAACAGAGGGTTGAGGAAGAGAAGTAATCAACCAATCAATAAACAGAGACACCAGTGAAGATAATGTGCCTTCAACTAAGATTTATGATTACTCTAATTCTTCTATCTCATTTTCAAATATATATATGTGTATATGTGTATATATATATATAAATATATATGTGTGTATATATATACATACACACATACATATAATGCTAGAAATATTAACCCTAAGTGTGCATGCTCAAAATCAGGACAGATGGTAATCACATAAAATCTTAATTTTAAGATTTTAATCTTAATCTTAATTTTAATCTTAATCTTAATTTTCTCATTGAGAAGAGATATGAAGGAAACATTTTGGGAGGAATAAATAACTGCTTTTAGATCAAGTAATTTTAGAATCCATATGGAAAGGAAATACACTGACTGAGTTCTGCATAAAAGACAGGAAGTGAATCAGAAATCATACAAACCACTATATATGAGTGATCAGTATATGATTAAGTTTCGCATTCTGCTGGGAGTGGGAAAGCCAAGAAACACTGAACACATGCTAACTCCATTTTATAAAGGGACCTACATCGAAACGTGGGTATTAGAAAAAACTGCAAGGACTTGGGGAAAAAAAGGCAAATAATCTACCAGAAACCTGGAGACTGTTTAAAACACCTTATTAGAAACCCAGGCAAAATGAGTGCCAAGGATCAAGAAAACCAGGTGCTTAAACAAAATCCTCCTATGGCTAACTGGCAGAGCAGAAATGGTCATTGTGGGTGAGGGGGAAGGATGGCCTTTTTAATGGTACAGTTGGCCAAGGGAGCAAAACAAGAAAATCTACAAATTAAGGCAAATCAGTTGCAAAATCAGAAGACCAATTAAAAATGACCTGAAGGAATACTGTGCTTGGTATTCCAACGAAAATAAAGTGTTTTTCTTTAAATAAATCAACATAATATGCCAGCTCAAGAATCACTAGGACTATAAAATGATGGTAGTGAAAAGTTTACCTTTGAAATGAAAAGGATCTGAGAAAATAAATGAATTGATTCTTTTTAATTGTATTTTTTTCCATTACCATTTGGCCCACATATACCCCACCCCCTCAGGCAAACACTGCACTGTTGCCCAGTCCGTGAGTCCTTCTTCCTTTCTGCTCAATTCCTCCACCCCTAACAGCCCCCCACCCCCTGGCTGTCATCCTCCCTCTACCTATAATTCTGTCTCTATTTTGCTTGTTACGTCAGTTTGTTCATTAGAGTATATGTATGAGTGAAATCATATGATACTTGTCTTTCTCTGACTGACTAATTTCACTTAGCATAATGTTCTCCTGGTCCATCCATACCATTGCCAAGGGTAAATTTTTCTTTTTCTTTTTCTTTTTTTTTTTTTACAGCTGGGTAGTATTCCATTCAGTAAATGTCCCAAACTTGTTTTATCCACTCATCTACTGATGGACACTGGGATGCTTCCATATCTTTGAGATTGTAAATAATGCTGCAATAAACATAGGGGTGCTTATGTTTTTAAATTAACGTTTTGGGTTCTCTGGAATATATGAGGTCTGTCCAGGAAAATAGTATGTCCAACCATTGTTAATATAACAAGAACAGTTTAAGTCACAGGTGGCAAACACAAGCCCTCCACCTTGTTTTATCTGGCCCAGCACCTTGTTTCTCCCCAGTGGCAGTGCTAAGCTCCTTGCCCCTAGTTAAGGTGGAATTACATTTATACCGTCCTAAAATTACATTCAGCTCTTTGAAGGCAACCTCGAGGCTGATGTGGCCCTTGGTGAAAATAAGTTTGACACCCCTGGTCTAAATGACATCAATGTAACCAGCCAAGGAGGGTGGATTGGAATGTTCACACATGAACAATGACGACTTCACTGTACTAGTCATTGGGAGCAGTAGATGTCATAGAGTGAGCATGTGTACTCTGTGGCCATCTCATTCAAAATGGCTGAGTGAGTAAAGCAATAAATCTACATCAAGCTTGCACTAAGCTTGAACATTCCTCTGTGGAAACTATTCAGATTATTCAGAAGGCTGCGTCTATGGGCAACTGGTGATTGGCAGCTTCATCACAATGGGCCCACTCATACACTGTGTCTCGTACTGAAATTCTTGGTGAAAAATGAAATCACCCAGGTGATGTAGTCCCCTTGTAGCCTAGATTTGGTGTTCTGTAAGTCCTGGATTTTCCCAAAAGTAAAATTACTTTTGCAAGGAAAGAGATTTCAGACCATCAATGAGATTCAGGAAAATATTCAGGGGCAGTTGATGGCAACTGGGAGAACTGTGTGAGGTCCCAAGGTGCCTAATTTGAAGGGGACTGAGGCATCATTGTCCTATGTACAGTGTTTCTGCTATCTTGTATCTTCTTTAATTATGTCTCTATTTTTTGTATTACATGATGGATGCCTTCTGGGCAGAACTTGTATTCCTACATTGCTGGGTCAAAAGGCAGATCCATTTTTAATTTTTTGAGGAATCTCCATATTGCTTTCCATAGTGGTTGTACTGATCTGCAATCCCACCAACAATGCATAAGTGTTCCCCTTTCTCCACATCCTCACCAGCACTTGTTTATTGATCTATTGATGATAGCCATTGTGACAGGGGTGAGGTGATATCTTATTGTGGTTTTAATTTGCATTTCTCTGATGATTAGTGACATCGAGCATCTTTTCATATGTCTATTGTTCATTTGTGTGTCTTCTTTGGAAAAATCTCCATCAAGTCCTTTGTCCATTTTTTAATGAGATGTTTGTGTTGTATAAGTTCTTTATACATTTTTTATATTAACACCTTATCAGAAGTATTGGCAAATATGCTCTCCCATTTTGTGAGTCATCTTTTTATTTTGTGGATGGCCTCCTTTGCTATACAAAAACTTTGAGTTTGATGTAAACCCACTTGTTTATTTTTCTTTCATTTCCCCTGCCTGGGGAGATATATCAGATAAAATATTGCTATAAGCAATGTCCAATATTTTGCTGTCTATGTTTTCTTCTGGGATTTACATGGTTGCAGGTGTAATATTTCAGTCTTTAATTCATTAAAAATTTATTCTTGTCTGTGGTATAAGAAGGTGGTCTAGTTTTATTTTTTTTTGCATGTATCTGTCCAATTTTTCCAACACTATTTATTGAATAAACTATCTTAAGCCTATTGCATATACTTGCTCCCTTTGTCAAATATTAACTGACTATAAAGATGTGGGTTTATTTCTGGGCACTCTATTCTGTTCCATTTATATGTGTGTCTTTTTTTTATGCCAGTACCATGCTGGTTTGCTTACTATAGTCTTATAGTATAGTTTGAGAATAGGTAGCATGATTCCTCCAACTTTACCATTCTTTCCCATGATCCCTGTTGCTATGCAGGGTGTTTATGGTTCTTTATATGTTTTGAGATATTTTTTCTAGTTCTATGAAATATGATATTGGAATCTTTATTGGAATTGCATTAAATATATAGAGTGCTTTGGGTAGCATGGACATTCTAATGATGTTAATTATTTGTGTCCATGCACACAGTGTGTGCTTCCACTTATTTGAGTCTTCTCAATTTCTTTCCTCAGTGTCTTATAATTTTTTGAGTATAGGTCTTTCACATCCTTGATTAAGTTTATTCCTTTGCATTTTATTATTTTTGAAGGAATTGTGAATAGGATTTTCTTAATTTCCCTTTCTGTTAGTTTGTTATTATTGGGATATAAAAATGCAACTGACTTCTAGATATTTTGTATCCTACCACTTTGCTGAATTCATTTATCAGTTCTAATAGTTTCTTGGTGGAATCTTTGGGGTTCTCCATGTACAGTACCATGTCATCTGAAAATAAGGACACTTTTACTTCTTTCTTGCCAATTTGGGTGCCTTTTATATATTTTTATTTTCTGATTACTGTGGCTAGAACATTCATTTTATCCAGGTTGTCCAATATTTTAGCATGTAGTTATTCACACTATTTTCTTATAATTTTTTGTATTTTTTTTTTTGCTGTAAGTTGCTGTTTCTCCTCTTTCATTCAAGGTACCTTTTGTGTCATTATTATTTGAATAGGAGAGATGGATGCAGACAGTCCTGTCCTGTTCCCAATCTTAACGAGAACAATTGTAGTTTTTGCCCATTGAGTATAATGTTGGCAGTTTTTTGTCAATGTGGCCTTTATGTTTAGGTTGTTCCCTCTAGTCTCACTTTGCTGAGAGTTTTTGTCACAAATTGGGGCTGGATTTTATCAAATGCTTTTCTGCATCTATTGATATGATCATGTGTTTTTTTAACCCATCATTTTATTTATGGGGTGAATTGCATTTATTGATTTGCAAATGTACTAACCTTGCATTCCCAGTATAAAACCATTTGATCATGATGTATGATTTTTTTAATGTATTGCTGTACTTGGTTTGCTAATACCTTGTTGAAGATTTTAGCATCTATGTTCATCAGGAATAATGTACTTTAATTTTCTGTTTGCAGTGTCCTCATCTGGTTTTGGAATTAGGATAATACCGGCCTCATAAAATAAGCTTGTGACCTTTCCCTCCTCTTGAATTTTTAAAAATAGTTTGAGAAGAACAGATGTTAGTTCTTCCTGGAATGTTTTGTATAATTCACCTGTGAAGCCATCTGGTCCAGAGCTT
Source organism: Sturnira hondurensis (assembly GCF_014824575.4). NCBI lineage: Eukaryota > Metazoa > Chordata > Mammalia > Chiroptera > Phyllostomidae > Sturnira > Sturnira hondurensis. Next base: position 21,413,346 of record NW_028093985.1, on the reverse strand, counting down.
TTGTTTGTTGGGAATTTTTTTTTATTGCTGCTTCAATTTCACTAGGTATAGTCTATTTATATTCTCTGATTCTTCCCAATTTAGTTTTAGAAGACTGTATGTTTCTAGGAATTTATTCATTTTATCCAGATTGTTCAATTTTTTAGCATATATAGTTGCTCATAATATTTTCTTACAATCCTTCATTTTTTTGGTATCAGTTGTTATTTCTCCTCTTTCATTTCTGATTTTATTTATGGGTTCTACTCTCTCTTTTTGGATGAGTCTGATAAAGGTTTGTCAATCTTGTTTATCTCTTCAAAGAAGCAGCACTTAGATTCATTGATCCTTTGTATCATTTTTAGTTCTATTTTGTTTCTGCTCTGATCTTTATTTTTTCCTTTCTTGTACTCATTTTAGGTTTTGTTTGTTCTTTTTCAAGGGCCTTAAAGTGTCAAGTTAAATTGTTTATGAGGGTTTCTTTTCTTTTTTTGTGATAGGCCTGTAATGCTATGAATTACCCTCTTATGATTGTTCTTCTTGTGTCCCACAGAGTTTGGATTATTGTGTTCTTATTCTCACTTTTTCAAGATATCTTCTGATTTTTTGCTTGGTCTTGTTTTTGATCCATTCATTGTTTAACTACATGTTATTTAGCTTCAGTATCTTTGTGTATTTTTCAGTGTTCTTGTGACTGTTTTCTAATATGATAGCATTGTGTTCAGAGAAGATGCTTATGATTTCAATCTTCTTAAATATATTGAGACATGTTTTGTGTCCTAACTTGTATCTATCTTAGAAAGTGTTCTATGTGCACTTGAAAAAGTATGTCTATTCTACTGCTTTGTGATGCAAAGCTCTGAAGATATCAGGTAAGTAATTTGATCTAGTGTCTTGCTTAAAGCCACTGTCTCCTTGTTGATTTTCTGTCTGGAGATCTATCCATTGAAGTCAATGGGGTATTAAAATCCCCAACTATGACAGCATTTCTATTGTTCTCTCATGTTCATCAAGATTTGCTTTACATATTTAGTGCTCCTATTTTGGGTACATAAATGTTTACTAGGGTTATATCCTCTTGTTGGATGGTTCCCTTTATCACTGTGTAGTGTCCGTCTGTGTTTCTTACTATAGCATTGGTTTAAAGTCTTTTTTGTCAGATATATGTATTGCTACCCCAGCTTTTTTCCCCTTTTTCAAATGCATGAGATATCTTTTTCCATCCCTTTACTTTTAGTCTATAAGTATCTTTTTATCTGAGGTAGCCCTCTTGGAGACAACATATACGTGGGTCTTGTTTTCTTTTCCATTCAGCTACCCTATTTCTTTTGATTGTAGCATTTAAGCCATTTCCATTTAAGGTGATTATTGATAGATCCCTAGTTACTGCCTTTTTATTTTTAAATTATTTTCCCCTGTTTTTTTATTATTATTAAGATAAGCCCTTTAACATTTGTTGCAGTACTGCTTTGGCATTTATAAACACCTTTAGCGTTCCCTTTTTGGGAAACACCTTATTTCTCCAATTTTAAATGATAGCCTTGCTGGGTAATGTAGCCTTAATTGTAGGTCCTTGCTTTTCATCCCCTTGAATATTTCATGCCAATCCCTTTTGGCCTGAAATGTTTCTGTTGAGAAATCAGAAGACAGTCTAATAGGAGCTCCCATATAGATAACTACTCGTTTTTCTGTTGTGGCTTTAAGGATTCTGTCCTTGTTTTTAAGCCTTGACATTTTAATCATGAGGTGTCTTGGTGTAGGCCTCTTTGGGCCCATCTTGTTTGGGACTCTAAGCACTTGACCTTGTATGATTTTTTCTCTCAAGAGACTAGGGAAGTTTTCAGTCATTATTTCTTCAAATGTGTCATCGATCCCTTGCTCACTCTCTTCTTGTTCTGGTAATCCCATGATGTGGATGCTATTATGCTTCACATTTTGAAAGGTTTCTTAAACTTTCCTCATTCAATTTTTTTTCTTTCTGTGCTCTGCTTGAGTGTTTTTTCTACATTGTCTTCCAAATTGCTGCTTCAATTCTCTGCTTCATCTAATCTACTATTTATTACTCCTAGTGAATTATTTATTTCAGATTATACATTCTTTATTTCTGAGTGGTCTTTTTTATTGTTTCTATGTCTTTTTTTCATGCTGATGAATATTATTACTCTAAACTCTATATCTGAGAAATTGTTTGCCTCCCTTTCATTTACTTCTTCTTCTGGAAGTTCTCTTGTTCTCTCATTTGGAAGCTGTTTTTTTTTTTATCTTCCCATTTTGACTACCTCTTTGTGTTTGTTTCTATGTATTAGGTAGATCTGCAAAGACTTTGGTGCAGAGCTATGTCAGATGCTGCCTGTGACTTGCCCTGGGCAACCTGTTTGAACTCTCAGTGATCCACAGCTTGTGGTTCCCTCTGTGATGGGCCTAAGTGTATGCAGAGAGAACCCTGCTGTGCACCAAGGCTGGCTTGTACCAGCACTAGTCCCAGGAGTGGGTCAGCTAAAGTCTCAGAACTCCCACAGATCTGCTTTAATTGTTAAACATAATTGTTAATCACTGCTGTAACCTCTACTATATTCCTTAGCAGCCTGGATTATGCTCCACCAGGTGAGGAAGACTAATTCCTGTGGGCAGGGCTACAGCTTGCCCTCATGTTAATGCCATTCTGAGGGGAGTTCTCTGCCTGAGAGAAATGGCTTTTGCAGTATGGGGAATGACTCAACAGAGGGATCCTGGTGACTTTTTCTTCAGTTCTCTCCCTATAGTCACCAGTTTCAGACTGTTTTTTAAAGTGACAGTCTTACATTGATCCCTCAAGTTAAATTTTGTTTACATTACATACAACAGGTGAGTTCACTCTGATGATGTTAAAGATTCTTAGGGAAAAATTAAACATAACCACTCTTTTATTGTCTAAAGGAGAATATTTGTCTTGACCAAAATGGAGAATACCAAAAAAAATTGTTTCTTTGACCCTGTCTTAGGATCTATATTTATGGATCTTCACAAAGAGAAAGATGTTTTCAAGTTATTAAAAAATGAACCAGTAATACTGAGTTATAGGGGCATGATTTACCTTTCATTTTAAACTTCTGCTATTTTTATCTTATTTCCTTTTTTGTCTCTTTGAATTTAGTTTGCTGGCCCTGTTTCCAACATTTATGCATAAATCAAAACCATGAAATTTGAAAAGTGAGGGAACCCTGGAATTATAGGTGAATGAAAAAAATGAAACTCAGGGCAGTTTCTTTCTATCAGGCCATACAGGTCTGCTCACGCTGATCTTCATCCTAAAATTTGAGGAAAGATGAAGCTTAAATGAAGCTTATTCACAGAGGTTTTACCTAGAAAATGTTGGTACAGTGCAAACTATCATCATTTAGATCAACACACACATCTCTTTCCCAGAAGAATAGCAATGTCATTTTCTTTCCATCATAAGCGAGTTGAAACCATTCAGTGTTAGGACTCTGCCACTAATATGATATGTTGATTATACTGTCAAATCTCCAGAGACATATAACCAAATACATAAATCATCTGAATTTGTTATAAAGACTGCTTGAAAACAAGTTTTAAATCACTGAACAATAGTTATTTTTGAATACAACTGAAAAACTGACTCCCTGAGGCCATAGATAAATGATAAATCTTTTTTATGATGTGTATACATGCAAGATAGTCCTATGTTAGTAGGACTAGTAGATCAAATCATCTCTCCAGTCAAACACGTTAGTTGTCTCAAATCTATCTGACCCCTATTCCTCCCATATTCCTAACATTCAGTTCAAACACTTCTTTTCCCTACTGAACAAATTTTACTTCAAACCCTCTTTCTTCTTTATGACTGAAAGACAATATAGAAAAGTAAACATGCTTTATATAGAATAATTTTAAACATGCTAGGTTAAGGTGCCTGCAAATACAGAGACTAACAGGTGAAAATAGTCGATAAGAAGCTAGAGATATGAGTTCTAGGAGAGAAAACTGAGGATAGAGTAAGAGTCATTAGGGTAAATCACATCCAAATGCCAGACTTCATTTACAAGCAGAAAATAACTAGTTTTTTTTATCACTATCTCTTAAAACTCCACAGTGAGCTATTTTTCCCACTGTTAGATGAAATCTCCAACAGATCTATCTTTGGTAATAAAGATAGATCTTTCTTTGGTAATAAATATGCCTTTAATTCTGTGAAATATGTCATTGGTATTTTGATAGGGATTATGTTGAATCTACAGATTGCCTTGGGTAGTATGGACATTTTGATGATGTTAATTCTTCCAATCCATGAACATGGTATATGCTTCCATTTATTTGTGTCTTCCTTAATTTCTTTCTCCAATGTTCTGCAGTTATTTGAGTACAGGTCTTTTACCTCCTTGGTTAAGTTAACTCTTAAGTATTTCATTTTTTTTGTTGCTATAGTAAATGAGATTTTTCTTTAATTTTTGTTTCTAATATTTCATTGTTGGTGTACAAAAATGCCTTCAACTTCTGAATGTTGACTTTATATCCTGCCATTTTGCCAAGTTCATTTATTAGGTCAAACAGTTTTTAGTGGAGTTTATAGGGTTCTCCATGTATATTAGTATGTCATCTGCAAACAATGATAGCCTTTAATCATTTTTAAATTATTTTCAAGAATAGTTTCAATGTACTATACACAATTACTAGCTTTCATCTAATAATTCACAATTATTGTACACAATTCTGGCTTTTGTCTAGTTTTAGGGCTCCTTCTATTCCCAGATTGAGATGCATTTCTTAAATTTACTCATTTTGTACTTCTCTTCCTCCTTCCTACCCTCTCCCAGGATTTGAGAGAGAAGAGAGAAGAGAGGCCACTGATAGAGACCTGGTATCTGTGATTTCAGGGCTTAGAGCATGTCCCAAGTTGAGTTTCATGGGTATTCCATGAATTCTTTGAAGATTGCCCCTCCAAGAACATCAGACTATAGTGTCCTTGATGTCAGCAGGAAATGCTCTCCTTTGGCTGGCTACTTACTAAACTATCCTTGGATTCCGCAAACAGTTGCACACTCCTGTACTTGAAAGGCTTTCTGAGTGAGGTGGCTTCACTCTCTGGGCCTTGGGAAATGTGTAGCTATTCCTTACCATCTGTTGAGAAATCACAGCTGGCTCCCAATGTAGCCCCTTCTTTAAGCTCCAACGCAAAGTGTCCGATTCTAGTCTTTAAAAATCTCAGTCACTCAACATGCACTTACATTCCCGAAAACTTTAGAAGATAAACATTAAGCATTGGATGATTATAGCAAGGGGAAAGCTGACTCTTCCCCTCCTCCATAAAGTAGAGAACATCCCACAGCATTCCAATGTCTCTCTTCAAAGAAACTGTATTTCTATCTTCACCTTCAACCTCAACATTTTTATATCCTCCAGGCAATTGATAGACTAACAGTTTTAAAGCAATTATTTTTAGCACAAAATTTCACATTTTAAACAGGTGGTATAGATCTTCATTTTGAAATATGGAGTACTTGACAACTATTGCTGAGTTCATGTGTTCCTCAGTGTCAAATTAATTAAAAATGGAAGAGTCTTAAATACTGTTACTTCATAAATAAGAATAAAATTGCTCACTAAGATCCATTAGGGATAGAAAAGAACCACCAAAGTCCTGGGGAAAACCTTAGAAATCTAGGAAATGGGCCAATGAAGTAAATTAAGGAAGGGTAATGAGAATGAAAGGACCAGAAGAATTTGTGTACGGATGCTAAGAGAGGAGTCGATTTTAATGAAGTGGAGTTTCCTGCAATGACACATGCTTCAGGGGCAGCACTGCAGCCAATGGATGTGAGATCTACCAAGGCATTAGTGATAGCAGTGAATGAAGATGTTTGGGGAAGAGAAGAAGAACAAAGATGACAGTGCTTCTAAAGGGAATAACGGCCAAGTAAAAAGCATTATTTGTCAGTCTGATTTGGCTTGGGGAAGTACAGAAAATGTTTGACAGTTCTATCATCTTTGCATAGTCAGCTCAGTTATTTATCTATCTGGTTCCAGAGAGGAGGTCATGCCTGATACTTCAGATTTCATAACTACGCTTGATCTGTGGTTTGTTTTTTAAGTTTCATTCCAGTAATTTTCCTCATGTTTATGATCATGGATAGGTCTCAGGTGAACTTGCTATGGAATGAAATCATGGTCTAGTGATAAGGACCTTGTCCCTGACACAATTGTCTAAGCATCATTGTTTCCCCCTCTACTCCCTGCTACCTGTAATGACAGTCTCCTGCTTTTCCATGGGGCTCCAACTCTTTGGTGACTGGTTGCCACATTGTCATATATTTTGACACTGGGCTTTAACTAGTAGGGGGTAGGTCAGTTTCTCCATTTTTCCCTATGTCTCTCTGAGTCTCCTTCTGTCTTCCCAGCCCTCCTAAAAGTAGAGGCCAGATCTGAAAACAGTGGGTCACACCATAGTCAGCATATTCCCAGGCAATTTCAAAGTAAATATTAAAGATGTCATTCCTAGATGCCTGTTATTCTTTAGGAACTAAATCAGAAAATGGTTTTGGTTTCTATCTCCTTAGTTTTTACATCCTAGAGGGTTGGAAGAAAACATTATAATTTTTAAATCCCCATTGAACCACATTCTAATAGGGGTTTTATCTAAATGATAAATATTTTTAAAATATTTCCCCAGCACAACTACCTTTTGGTAAAATGAAAACATTTTTTTCTATCATTAACTACTCAGCCACAAGGGGAAAAAAGACACAAAAATCTAACACATCTACTATATGCCTTAGTTAATTGTTTTATAAATGTTAATTGGTAAGAAAATAGATCTCTGGGTAGAATGAAATAACTTTTTTCTACTTTGGAAAATATTACTGGAAAGGAAAAGGATGGTAATTCTGCTGTTTACTGAATATCAGGCACCTAGTGAAATCCAGTTCCATTTATAATTCTGTCTCCAGGGAGTGATGGGCAGGGCTAGCACTCCTCATAGATCTCCTTTAATTTCATGACTTTCCCAGAGACACGTTATTTTGAAAATAAAATTTTTTTTTATTAATTGGAGGTATAATAAGAAGCAATGGTGGGCTGTGAGGTTCGAATTTCCAGGTATTTTTTTTAATATCCTGCCATTTTCTTTTGGTTTTTCTATCTTTGCACATACCAGGATGCCAGATAAATGGTTTGTCTATGAATATGTAATTTGAAATATATCGACTTATCTATTCATATTGTACAATAAACCCCAAACCTGATTCTCTAGAAAATAGATTTGTATAGATATTCTTATTTTCACATACTGCTGGTCCCCTCACTTTTGGTGTTCTCAGTCTTGCTCTTTCTTTTATTTGCACACTGAAATGCTTCAACTACTCTTCCTTCTTATTGCCCATAGCCAGTTGCTTACTTGGGATTATTAAAAATGATGATTTATATAAAATTCTATTCTAACATTTATGAATGGATTGGATAAATTCTATAGTAGTCCGCGAAGCTAAATAATATATATCAAGCAAGGTGGAATAAATCAGCAAATATTTTTTTTCAAACAAGCACAGAATTTTACTTTGTTTTCTGGATTACCTTTACTGTCTGTTATTTTAGAAAGCTAGCTTTGTAAGTATGTCAGGAAAAAAAAGCCAGAAAATTGTTAGAATTTACATTTTAAAGTTTCACCAACATTTCCTGAACATGTACTATGTTCTAAGAATTGTTCTAGGCACTAAATCATGGCTTCTAAGTAAGAGACAAGTACAAATAACTACCACGTAGTGAACATAACATGTGCAGCATACTCAGTATTTTGCTCAATATCCACACCCTTCTTTTTTGACAATAGAATTCTGATTTTTTGGTTAGAGCAACTAAATATTTCTTTTCCCCTTAAACTAGCTATGGCCATGTGACATAATTCTAAATGAAAGAGAAAAGAAGAAGAAAGAAGAGGAAATGAATTATAACTCTGTGTGATAATGAATGTCAAGGAGACTTATTGTGGTTATCATTTCACAACATATACCAATGTAAAATCATTATGTCGTGCCCTAGAAACTAATATGTTGTTATATGTCAATTATAACTTTTGTTTCAGAAGGAAATGGAGGAAGGGGAGGAGAAGGAATAATCAAACCACATTGGTGGAGTCCATGTTTAGATTCTTGTTTGGAACTTTATTTATTTTGGGACATAAGAGTAATTCAAGTGATAGAAACATTAAGTTTATCACATAGATTCTGCCACCTCGTCAAACTTTTGGAAAACCAGAAGAGCCAGAATATAATATTCCAGCCTCAAAGGAGCAAGTGACAGCTATATTTGTGGTCATAAATTGTGCCAGCCCACCCCAAACTATTTGACAAACATGTAAAAGCGTGACACAGCTATACCCAAAGTGAGGCAGAAGATAAATACCAAGAAAATGTGAGAACGCTGTGCCAGGTCCCAATACCGTGCCTTGCCCTGCCTCCACTTCGCCAGGCTCCTTTCCCCTCAACTGTTGGCTTAGAAAACAACGAAAGCAGAGCAGCTCGAAAAACCACAGGTGGCCTGAGAGGGGAGAGTGAACAGGGCTGTGGAAAAAAAATATCGCCAATCCAATAGAAACTATGAGTACACAGGAGAATGATTTAAAATAAAAATCGTAATCAGAACAAGCACTATCCCCTTTAAAGTTGTCATTCTGGGAGGATTCATTTCCATTGTTCAAAATGTGTTTGAATTCATCATCTTCAGAAATATTTCCAAAACAGACTGTACACTGTTAAATAGCCCCAGGATTTGTAACTACTGACATTTTGAAAATGGATTTGGTTTATGGAGGTTAACCAAGTGTGTGGCCAAGTGGTGTGACTAGGTTTGCTGATCAGCTTACAGAAGATGCTTGTTAGTTTGTTGATTATTTTGCTCCAATGAGGATATAAGTAAAAAGAAGTACAACCAAAATTTTTTTAGTGTCCTGGCTCTGTAGAGAAATCTCATATACAAAGCAACAATTTACTCATATAGAGAAGAACATGATTATTCACAAACCTTAAAAGTATGATATTTTGAATAAGTCAGCAATTTTCTGAATAATTAATATGTTGTGCCACCTGGCAAGGATAAGATCATCCATAAAGTTTGCTTATTTCTATTCTACATATTTAAAATATGATACCTAACATACTTCTAAGATTCTGTATTTTTCAATTAATTACTTCTAAGCTCTTCAAGAGGAAATCAATTATTTAAGTGCCATGTAAACTGATTTTCGCCTACACAAATATTATCTGTGGTGTTCAGGAAAGGCTAAAAGTTTACCTTATTTTCTGTGTAATTTTTAAAAGGCTTCAATTCCTGATTAAACAAGGTGTCAAGAAAAACTTTCTTGGACTGTCTAGAGTCTGAAATACAGGCAATTCCATACTCGAACGCAATAAATGCTTCCTTTTTAATGTGTGAATATTAAGGATTCCTCTCTACACAGATGTCTTCCTGAGAAAAGATAAAACTTCTCCTCAACACTCATCACAGGCACAGTAGATTCCAGTGCAGAGCAAGGATCTCCCACTCACTGTTCTTCACCCTTTGCCTTTCCCCAGCCTTAAAATCATGAAAGTAATGAAAACTTTCTAGTTGTTCACAATGAATCAAATACTTACTAAGTGGGATGTTGCAACTATTTATAGTCATAACCAAGCCAAAAAAAGGGATTAATTATCCCCATTTCTCAGATGGGGGTAGCCTTAAGTCAGAGTTATGCAACAGAGCTCACATTTGAACTTAGATACTTTTTGGTCTGAACTCAGGTGATGGAGAGGGAATCTAGGGTTTTACCTTGACAGTGATAACATGAGTATCTAGTCCTTGACCTTGTGTCAAAATAACAATCAGATGCCATCCTTCCAAGTCTTACATGAACTTGCAGTTAAAAAATACAAAAGAAAGTGAAGACGTAAAACTTACAGTTTGGAGTAATAAAATGGTGCTAAGCAACAGCTTTGTCTACTGACCCCACAGTCCTAGTGGAAGATATTTCACTTCTTTTCTCAGACTTCTATTTAGATAGGATGTTAGATTCTAAGAACCGATGTCACCACAACCAAGGGCACGGACACAGAGACGCCCCGGGATTCACACACAGGAGAGCCATGCAGTCGCATTCTGCCATGTGAGCTGTGTCCACAGAGCCCAGGGACCTCCACTTCTGCCGCCACGAGCCCTGTCAACGAGTCGCTGTGAGTTTGCACAGATTCCCTCTTTACATTTTTGAACATTTTTCTTTTACATTGTGTCTTTTCTGCGACTCAAAGTTTAATTTAAAAGTAGCTTCTCCTTCTGAATATTTGTTATTTTGTACCCATCCTACCCCGTGAGTTCTCTTTTTACTTCTTGACTTGAATACCCTTTAATGTCTCTGTTTCCATCTTTCAAAGGCAAATATTCTAGTTCAATAATCTGATTGGCCATATTAGCTCTGTGCTATGCCAAGACATAAGTGCTGTCTGGCGTGTGGGAATGAGCTTTTTCTGAGGGAGGTAAGCAAGCCTGCTCCAGACAGTTGTGCCAAGCTGGTTGTAGGGTCACTTTGCTTCAGATATGGTCGGTACCTTTGGCTGCCTCTGACAGCATTTTTGCTTGTTAGATGTTGGCCTCTTGAATATCTTGATTGTTATGTTTAATATACTCATGTCCTGTCTCCTCGCCCTATGACTGGGTCCCTTGGAGCTTTTAACTCTCAGACTTGTCCACAGTGAACCTCCAGCAATCCATCAATTACAGTTCTGGTTTTGCTGCCTGACACTGGGTCTCGCTGGGATTTCTGCTTTGGTGAGCCACGACTCTCAGTGTTTGCCTGTCTGTCTCTCCAATCCTGGGGGCAGTAGTTTGCTCTGTGTCCTCTCCGCTCTCTTACTATCCAAGAAGAGTTGTTAATTTTTAAGTCTGTTCAACTTTTTACTTGTAGTTAGGATGGCAACTTCCAAATTCCTTAAATGTAGAACTGGAAATCAGAAGTCGGCTTCTCATACTCTCATAAAAATACATTTTTATGTATTAGCAAAGTTCGGTTTTGTATTTCTTTCAGCTTTTTGTTCAGAAAAACCTTCTTGCTCTCCTCCTATGGTAGCCATGAAGATGTGCCATCCAGATCTCATTTTAAGAAAAAACATTCTGCTTAGTTGTGGCCAGTACGACCAGGACTTGGGCCCTGGCTGTCAACTCCTGCAGGTGTCCCTCGTTGCAGAAAACGGTCCACTCAAAGTCCTGCTTTTTCTGCATCAGTCCCCTTCTCTGACTGGGTGAGGAAGAGATAAAAAGGCCTATGATTTTTCTGTGTACAGGGACATTCTAATGAGCAGTACTCGCATAGGTGTTCCCCAATGGTTGCCTGAGGCTTTGGCTAGCCTGCTTCACAATTCGACTCCTTCTCCTGCCCGTTTCTACTTTTTCTTTCATTTCACAGGTGATATTAACAAATAAATGTCTTGAACAACAAACTCTGTCTCAGTAGCTGCCCACTGCTCATTAAACATATCTTAAACCTATCTAAGCTCTAACTACTGTTGCTTTAAATCCTCCTTGCCTGCTCTTTTTTCACAGCACTTAAGACAATGCTATATATTTATTTGTAAGTTTATTTACTGCTCTGTGTGGTCAAGGGTTCATCCCTGTTGTTTACTTCTGTATTCCAAGCACATGAAACACTGCCTCACACATAAAAGGTGACCATAATGTATAAGAACTGAAGGGATGAAGGTTTATGTGGGCTGCCCTAGGCACCTAATCTCATTTTAACATTTTCCTGTAGGAAAATTGATATTAATATGTGTTGATATATGTTGAATTGGTGTATGTAGCTGAGAGTCAATACATTTTTAAGTTAGAAATGGCTAAATGTATACCAATTAAAACAGAACTATGTTAAGAATCCAAAACATTTCTGTCTGAGACTTATTATACATTGTGGAAGAGTGAGATGTCCTTGTCTTTTATTCTGTAAAAGACAAGTGCATCGGGCCTTTGGCCACCTGGTTTATCTTTGCCTCATTAGTCATGATGGATTGTCTACTTAAAAAGGCAATTATATTACGTATGATTTGGATCTTGATGGAAAAAGATAAATTAACTGTAGGTTTATGCAGCATAGATGGAATTCTACATTTGAAAAAGAACTCCACCTTGATCAGCATTCAGACCCTTCAGCAAATCACCAGCAGCCTGGCCTCCCTTGTAACAAACTCTCAGCAGCTAAGGCTGCTTTTATATTTGCAGGCCCTAGGAGGATAGGATAGCACAGAGTCGCCTAAAGTCTCTCGCCTTTTAGTCACAATGGATGCATTTACATCTTATTTGCATAACACATCATTTTGTATACATAAGATGAACACTAAGGCATAGCAACAGCAGCACTCTCATCAATTATTCTTGCACCGACGGTGCAATCTGGAGTGTTCAAGTGGTGTTATTAAAATCCTCTTGACCTCAAAACCTGGAATATAAAATAGCCACCTAAGCACCTATTTTCAAAAGCCTTACCACTGTGTATATTTTATTATTTCCAAGGTTTTAATTTACTGGGGGCATGCAGTTTCTCATAACTCGTTATTCCTCTTGTCATTCCACTCATTTTCACTTTCTTTGTTCACATTTTTTCTTTTCATTTTGTCAGCTTCTCTTTTTCCCTTTGCCACCTTTTCTCGCATCTTTTCCTCTTATCACTAGCTTCACTTTTCTCTGCAGTCCCTGCCTCTGTCTTCATTTCTGTTTCCCAAATATGGATCACAAAGAATAAAGAAGAAAGTCAGGTATCAACGAACAGAAAGAGATTGGTGGTGGAGTAACCAAGAAGGTTTTTATTCCATAACTCATAGTTCATGAGGAATTTGTCTCTTTAACTTTATTGCACTGTGCTCTTTGAAAAATTCCTTTATACTTAGAATAAGCACACAACCCACTGTTTGTGTGTGCTTTTGTGGGGAAAAATACTTTAGAGAGATTACTGTCACATTTTTTTCTGTTGTGAAAATTGTTGCAAGTGGTAGCAGTATATTATGAAATAAAGGTCAAACAAAGAAAGGGAAGAAGAGAGATGGAGAAAACTCAAGCTCATCTGCACCCTAGCCTGTCTGTGTGTTTGCTGTCATGGTTACTGTGAACAAAAATAAATCTAAAGCAGCCATTAAAAAAAATTTTACTCCAAATATGAAAGTAATCATTGGTTTTAGAATCTTATCTTCTCAATTATACTTTGTAGCAAAGTTCTCTGTCTGTATGGAGAACTATGTTCTCCATTTGCCATTATCAATTTAAATGTAAGTTAATGGATTCTTATAAATGAAAGCTAACCATATACTATCTATTCCTATAAAGCACAATTTACCCATGAGGGAACTGAGATCAATATTTTAAAGATTTTGGTGTGAAGATCTATTGCCTCATCCACCCTGTGTATCCCATGCCATTTTTGTTGTTAAGCAATAGAGTGGTTAAAGCATCGTTAATGAAACTTTTCTGCCTAGGTTTGAATCCCAGCCCTGACATCTACCTGCTGGATGACCTTGAGCAAGTCCATTCATTACTCCATGTCCGTTTCTTTATTTGTGAAATGGAAATAGCATTTACCACATACGCTGATTGTGAAAACTAAATGATAGTTACACTTTTATAACAATCACTACATTCCTTACACAAGAAAGTGCTACATAAGTACTGTCATTATTATTACTCCTGAACCTGCTCCTACTAATGTTCCCAAGCACACAGGAGCTCAACCATGTGGTGCTTTGACACATGACCCAACAATTAGTGTTGAAGAAAACAGGTTTTTATTGACAAGATTCTAACCTAGTGGGAACTGAGACCACTCCTGATCAGAGCCCTCCCCTTCTGTGAGAACCAGCACTTTCTCTGCTCCCCAAAAGGCTGCAAGCCGAAACTATGCCCAGAAGTTCCTGATTTCCTTATTTGTTCTTAAGCCAGTCACACAACAGATGTCCATCCTCCCTGGAATGTGCACGTGTGGGTTTCAGAGTCGCCATCCTCTCACAGCCGGTCTCTCCTTCAGGATCTGGGGTGCCCTGTTCTCAGCCTCCATGCAGTGGTGCAGGAAAACATATGCCATGTTACACTGGGTCATGGTGGGGTTCAGGGAGGCATAGTCCCAGGAGAGTAACTTCCCTGTGCATCCTTCAGGGAAGCAGAAGTCTGCAGCTCAGCATTCCCAGTCACAGTTCAGCTCCAGGCATCTCCCAGGAATCCAGGGTTGGTTAGGCAGGTCCCACAGATTCATCAGCTCTGCCCCAGTCTTCTCTAGTCTGACCTTCTTCCCTTCCAGGCCTTGTGGTGCACTCTCTAGTCTCTCTCGCTCATTCCAGACCTCTTCTCTCGGTGGCAGACTCTTTTACATACCAGACCTTGTGGCAGACCCCCTCCTCTTTCAGCCTACCCTCATTACAAAGTCTTGGCCCAGAATTTCCTGCATGACCTCATTTCTGGTCTCTCCAATGATGTGTTAGTGACCACCATTCTTGCCAGTTCCCCTGTGTATTTTACTTTCTTTCAGTAGCCAGTTTTAGTCAGGGCAAGAGTTCCAAGTGACAAAGGGGCATCCAGGGAGGGCATCCACCTCCCAAGGCTATGTCACGAGCCACTGTACACTTTTTTGGCTTTATTTTTATTTTTTTAATTTTAATTGTTGTTCAAGTACAGTTTTCTGTCTTTTACCCCCATCCCAGCCCACCCAGCCCAGCTCTGCCCACCTCCCTCCTGTTTCCATGCCCTTGTAATTGTCCATGTGTCCTTTATACTTGTTCCTGCAAACACTTCCCCTTTTCCCCTAAAATTTCCTCCTCTCTAAAAGTCATGTACACCTTTCACCCTGGAGGCAGCCCTTTTCCCATCATGAAAAGCACAGCTATTAACTCGCTAATGTTATGCAAAGTATCTTTAATGTCATATCATCCCCTTCTCCCTTCTCTCAATCAAGGGTTTTGGGAAATACCCTCCAGTATTTTCAGGGGACCCCCACCCTTCAACCTGCACTAACACAACCCCTTTTAAGGAAATCATTCAAGAGAGAAAACTTGTAATTAATCTGCTGTCCTCCTTCCACTTTATGCCCCAAATTTACTCAGTCACCATGTCCCATCACCCTCTAACACAGCTCTACTTCAAAACCCTAAAATTCCTTACTTTGATTATCTTTGTTCTCTGGTGGTTTAATACAATTGAAAATGCAACTATCTTTAAAGGAAAAACTTTACCACTCTTCTGCTTCTAAAAAAAATAGCTAACATTATAAACAGTTCATTTATATTATATATTATAAATATTATAAATAGCTAATATTTCTTGGCTAGGTAGAATATGCCCCATAGTACAATATTTCCTAGCTCTCACAGCAACTCTGAACGTTAAGTGCTTTTACCCTCATTGTACTCACGAAGGAACTGAGGGCCAGAAAGTTTAAGGAGTTATACGAGGTTACATAACCAGTGGGTGTCCGTTGGAGCTTAGGTGGGCAGCATTCAGAGTTCATGAGGTATACAACAAATATGCTGCTTCTGAGACAGTGCAGGGACTCGGGCCTGGGAATGGAAAATACTGGTGGCCAAGAAGCCAAGGTAAGACCGAGTGGCCTCAAGGACCAAAAACAAAACAAAATAAGTCACTACCCCTCCGGCCCCTACTCAGAAATGCAGTGATAGCTGATTTTATCTCCCTTCTAACTGCCTGCTTCAAACTACAGACTCGCTTGGGCGTGCAATCAAGGTCTGACGACTATGCAACCTTCCTAGCATGGTGGTACTGTGCACAGCAGTCTGCTATCTTGCCCCCACAGTTCAGGCAGGAAAGTAGTTACCAGGTCAGGAAGTTGAAAAAGAAAGTCACCCAACTGTGAATTGAAGCATTCTGCAAGCTTGCCTTTTTCAAATAGGCTACTTTCAAAAAGCCGACCTTTTCATGCAAGCCTGCTTTGTCCCCAGCTTATGAAAGCAGCCAAACAGAGCCAGCCTCTGAGCCAGAGCCAGAGTTCAGAGGACTTTCCTTTCCTGTGTGCTGCCTCCCTTGTGCTTGAGTGTAAGCTTAACAAAATCTGGACATTTCTCTGGGTTTTCCTCTTGATTCCTATCTTGGGAAACCCAAGAAACTCCAGCACTTGGTAACACTTCTTTACTGCCAGCACATACAAACCTAAGCAATCTGGCAGGCCCTTCTAATCTGGCTCCTTACCTACCTCTTCAGAATCGTTTTTCCTGAGCATATGTTCCCATTATACTGATTAGCTCTGTACTTTCAGCCCTGACTGAAGCATTTCTTTCTAAGACTCTGTGCCTTACGTGACAAATGCAACTTTCCCTGACTGAGACTCTCCTTCTCTGTTTTGTCTCCACAGCTCCAAAAAGGCTGCTCTGACCTCCTTGTGTTTATATCCGGGCTATGAGCTACACCTTCATGGCCAATGTCAATAGATAGATAAAAAAGATCGATAAACACGTATGTGGGTATGTTAGAATGAATTATTATGTTTAAGGCAGCTGCATCTTTTTCATTTTTATCTCTTATTTTCACATCAAATTCTGATATCTATTTATTGTGTCTAATTTATTTATTGCCTATGTCTTTTTAGTATAAATTCTACTTTTCTAATATTATTTCTTTCTAGTTGTCAGTTTTATTTTTCCTGCTTTTTAATTTTGACCAGTGCTTGTTAGATTAACATATTAAAATTCAATCTAGAAGATTGTTTTTGGAGGAAATCATCTCATTATACAAATTATAAAAACTTCAAAAATGGGATTTCAACCTATTTTGATTTTTTTATTCTATTTTTGGATTTGTTTTGTCTTTGTTATTTTTTATGTAATTAATTCTTTTTTAAAATTTTTCTTTATCCCATGTCTGTTAATATAAAAGTACTGCATAATTTCAATTTGCTCAAGATTTTTTATCACTAGGTTATATTCAAATAAATACTTTCAATTAAGACTTAAAAATTAAACTATGAAATCGCAACTAATCACTTTGTCTACCCTGTTCAACTTAAGAGGAAATACTTAGCATCCCATGGAAATTTTGCTTTTTAATGTTTCTTTCCTATACACCAAACAGAAAACTTAGAAATTTTCTTCTACTGATTTTGTTCAACATAAGAAAAGTAGATAAAACTTATGCTTCTGGCTAAGGTGGAATTAAAAGTAGTAGCCTTAACTCCTCACCTGAAACAATGAAAAGAAAAACAAAAACATATTTTAAAAATACTATTAAGACAGTAAAACTCTGGAAATTAAGAACTGTGATGTCTGAGAGACAGTAAGAAAGGGAGATGAGCCCCATTTGCCCCAGGTGCCCCAGTTTAGTGCCTGGAGGTAATTTTGAGACCATAATGCACAAATGAGAAACTCAGGTAAGACCAGAGACTATCCCTAAAATGAAGAGATACAGGCGAGAATTTGGAGAGATCAAGGTAGTTAGAATTTGCATAGCAGAGTACTGGGAAGGAAAGACACTGAGAGAGAATTCCAGAGATCTACAGAAGGCCTCCTTCAAGTCTGTCAGCAGAGTACTGGTAAACTCATTTATGAGGGGAAATTAACCAGGGCTGGGAAAATAACCACTGGTTTAGATGCAGTCATCCCCAGAACACAAGTATGCAAATAATTATTTTTACCATCAGCAAGAGTGGAAAACCTTAAAGTAAGAAATAGCAGAAAAATTTCCAAATGGAACCCAAGCAAAATAAACCTAAAGAAAACAATGACAATTTACATTTCAATCAATTAGCGTGAATGCACTGATAAAAAGGAAAATTTAAAACAACCAGAAATAAATACATTTTACTCCAAAAACAACACAATGAGAGAAGATTTGTTGTAGGAAACGATGAGAACTGAAAAACAGTAGACAGTGGAATGAGATCTTTAAAACCCTGGAAGAAAAGCTCTCCTAGAATTACTGAGTCAGTGAAACTATGTTTGAAAAATGAAAGCAAAATAATAACTTTTTTCCATTTAATCAAAACTTATGAGAATTTATAATCAGCAATCATTTCATTGAAAGAATGGTTAAAGGAATCCTTAAGGCAAAAGGAAAACACTACCTGATAGAAATTTGGGGCCCTGGCTGGTGTAGCTCAGTGGATTGAGCGCGGGCCTGAGAACCAGAGGATCGCGGTTTGATTCCCAGTCAGGGCACATGCCTGGGTTGTAGTCCAGTTCCCTGCAGGCCAACTCCCAGCAGGGGACGCACAAAAGGCAACCATACATTGATGTTTCTCTCCCTCTCTCCTTCCCCTCTAAAGATAAATAAATAAATAAAATCTTAAAAAAAAAAGAAATTTGGAACTATTAAAAATGAATATCTCCAAAAAGAATAAATTATCAGTAATTCTAATTTTTTATGTAATACCTCTAAGTGATAACTGTCTGTTTAGAGCAAAGAGAGTAAATGTATCAAATGCCTTTTACCATAATTAGGTGTCAGATGTATGAAAGTTGGAAAAAACTGAGTAAAATGAATACATATTGGTATGAGGTTGATATACTATACAAGAATTGTATAATATTTGAAGCTAGACTGTGATAGTTAAATATGTACATTATAAACCCTAAAGTAACCAACCACTGAAAATAAAAACAGAGATGTAGTTAATAAAGTAATGATGGAAATAAAATGAAAAATTAAATACTCAGTTAATGCAAAAGAAGTCATGAAAAGAGAAATAATGATTAGGCAGGGCAAATAGAAAGCAAATGACAAAACAGCAGAGTTAAATTCAACTATATCCATAACTGCATAAATGTTAGTGGTCTACTGGCCACTTAAAAAGCAGAGATTTTCAGTGTACAGTAAATAATTTGCCTTTTGCCCCAAAACAAAGTCTTGCTTCTATCCTTGGCCTCTGGCGGGTAATCTATATCGTATCTGACGGGAATGCTTTTGCTTAGAGCGGGCTGGCCATGCCAAGCAGTTTTAGGGTGTGGGTAGGTCATGTCAGAAAGGCCAACAAGACTTAGAATGGGAATGTTGGGGGATCCAGGATGGATCAACTTGTAGACTGAGTTACCCTGCATGGCCAGTTGATCAATCAACCACACCTACCTAAAGAACCCTTGATGAACTCTCTGGGCAGCAAAACCCTAGTGAGTCTCCTTGATTGGTTGCTCTGATGAATGCATTGTCAGTTAATAGAATAGAACATTCCCCCAAACTCTCTAGTGCTTCAAACAATGTCTGTAGTATTACATGTAATTCCTTATGTCACCTCTTCAGACAAAAACATTTAAACTGATGTGCAGTGATAGCGAACTGAAGTAAATGAAAGTAGGTACCATGGTAGTATCAAAATCAGAGGGATAGATGTATAATGTAAAAGGGATATTTAATACAATAATATTTATTTTGTATTTATCTCACCTTCAACAGGAAGCTAAACAACAAAACAAACAAGCAAGCAAAATATAACCAAAGACACTGAAATAGAGAACAGGCTGACAGTGACCAGAGGGGAGGGAATTTCAGGGGAAATAGGGGAGGGATTTAGAGGAACAAATATAAAGGACACATGGACAACAACTAAGAAGGGTGGAAATGGGAGGGAGGGGGAGCATGGGGGGTGGGATGGGAGTAATAGACAGAAAACTGTACTTGAAAAATAATTAAATAAAATTTAAAAAAAGAAAAAAATAAATGTATTTTAGTTCTTTTATAATACCAAATTCTAAAATTAAAGCAAGAAAACAAATGGCGATAAACAAAAAATCATATCATTAGCATCAGTCAAGTTCATAGCCCACTAAAAAAGCATGAAGATTATGTGAAGAAAACCTTGAATTTGAAAAAGCAGAATTTGAAAAAGCAAATTAAAGAAAAACCTTGAATTTAAAAAAATGTTATGTGTTCAGATGAAAAGATTTCAAGTTTATGCTAATAGGATGAATTGGTAGAAGGAAAGATAAGATTTTTTTTATATAGAAGAAAACAATGGTGATTAGAGTGTCATTTCCAAATATTTAAACAAATGTCCTATGAAAGTTGGAATATACTTGTTTGGAATCTTCAGAGTCATAGGTCTCTTACCTTATGACTAGACTTTATAGAAACAACTGTTTTTCTTGACTCTCACAGTATTAAGACTTCTACCTGTTCAAGACTCTACACTGTGAAGGTCAATTAAAGAACACCTTTGGTGTGGAGCTGGGGGAGGGGTAAGGAGTGGAATAGCCATTATTTAAAAGCCTTGCAACTCACAGGCAAAGACAACAGCATGATGATTGCCAAAGAGAAGGGAGTGAGGGAAGGTAGAAGAGGGTAAAGGGGGCATAAAGGGTGATGAAAGACTTGACTGGGGTGGTGAACACACAATACAATATACAGATGATGCATCATAGAATTGCACACCTGCAATCTGCATAATTTCATTAACCGATGTCACCCCCATGCATTTTTTAAAAGGCCCTGAGCTGTGTGTGAATCAGTAAATGTGAAGAATTCCAGCACATGAAACTTGTTTTCAAAACTCGTAAGGGACCTTCACAGAGCTCAGCAACCAACTGTCTTCCATCTGTTCAACCCAGCGAACACAACAATTTGGGCTTGAAGTGAAACTAAAGAGATTTATGTTAGATATGAGAGTTTTCTGACAGTGATGTTTATTACAGCATGGAATGTGTAACCAATGAAATGATCATCTCTTCACTGGAGGTCTTCACATAGAAGTCATTTTCTCCTTTTTCCAGAGTGGTTTAAATTTTCTTGCAAGTATGAAATGGACATAATGACTTATGTGAAACAGAATTCTTTACTATGTACCAACACTTCATTCATTTAGCTTCATTCAGGAATAAATTACTATATAAAGCACCAAGTAGTTTATTTTCAATGCCAGTGTAAACACTTTTGTTATAAATCTTTCTCAAGTTTATTTAAGTTACAAATGATTTAAAATGTAATATGTTGAATTTATCTTAAATTATGTTTTAGACTTTCCTTAACTAGACAAGATTATAATTAAGATCTTAATGTTAAACATATTGATATCAGAGAATTTTAAAGGTTGTTTTTCAATACAGTAAGTCATCCTACATTAAAATTTAGCTTCAAAAGCTTTTCTTTTCCCTCTTTCCTACTTGAATCCCAAGAGTCCCATCCAGCTGCTGGTGATTCGGCTGCTTTCTGAAATTTCCAACTCTATTTTTTTAAATTGGCGTTTGTTGCTTGCTGGAAAATCTAAAAAGTTTGAATTGGAATTGTCTCTGAAGTAAAAGTAAATACAAACTGAATGAAGACCTGAGACTATTGTTAAGGGATAAAGTGGAGGATTGTAACCTGGTTAAGAAACACTTTTTTGCTTACTTCTGTGTTTTTACTAGGCATTTGGATATTCCCACAGAACTGCCATTTGGATGAATGTTGACATGTTAGTTTCCTATTGCTATTTGACAAATTAGCTCAAAATTTAACCAATGAAAATAGCCCATACTCATTCTCTCACAGTTTTCCATGGGTCAGGAATATGGGCACATCTTATTTGTCTTATTCTTTGCAGTTTTTTACAAAGTTGTCATCAAGGTCTGAGGTCTTGTTGGAAAGCTTTACTGAGGGAGAAGCCACTTCCACGCTCACTCATGTGGTGTTGACAGAGCTCAATTTCTCATGGCTGTTGGAAGAAGGACCTCAGTTTTTTATTGGCTATTAGCTAGAGGTCATCCTCAGTTTCTTGCTACATGGGCCTCTCCAATAGAGAGAGCGTCTGCTCATCAAAGACAGAAAGAGAGAGCCAGCTAACAAAATAGAAGTCCTGTCTTTTACTACCTAATCATAGATGTGATATGCATCACATTTTCCATATTCTGTTTATTAGAAGAAACCCACTATATCCAGTCCATAACTGAAAGAAGGTTACATAGGAGGAGGGCCTTATTGGGAGCCATGTGAGGAGCTGCACATGATAGTTGCAATACCTGATAGTTCATTCAGGCAGGTATAAAAAAACACTTATATGCATCTAAAGGGGTTCCCTCCACCACTGGATAAATATACTACCAGGCTTGTTTATGCATGTAATAAAATATGTGAAATCCAACTTAAGATAAATGACTAAGTCAAACAAAAATTTTAAACCAAAGACGACTAAATATCTATTTTAATTTACTGTTCTGTGAGAACAGCAATATTGGGAGTTCAGAGGAGTTACAGTTTGTGTAGTTTAGATTAGTGCACAAGACTTAAGACAGGCTCTTGCAAAGCCAAGGATGCTAGGACGGTTGTCCTGGGGCCTGAGCTGCTTAAGAAGGATGAATAGAAAAAGTTCTGAGGACAGAACAAAATAGTGAACTGCGATGGGCATTATCTGAGATTAACAAGCAGCAAATTTATTCTTAACTCTTGTCCACACTTCTTACTCAAAATGTAATCTTGCACATGCTACTTAAAATATTCAGCCTCAAAAACAACAGGAAGTAAAAAGGAATTCACTCCCAGAAGTTTGGTTTGGATGATGGGATAAGATTCACTTCGGTTCTCAGAACCAGGATTATACTACCAGTGTGAGGTATGCTAAAAAGTTCTTGCTTTGAGTAGGTTTAAGATTTCTACATTGACTTACATTGGAAAGCTGTTGAATACATAGGCTAAACCAGACCCAATACCTTCAGTGTGAGCAGGTGTCCACATTAAAAAGCACATAACTAACATAAGTTTTTAGAACCCAACAAAGTCCAATTTAGATTCAAAATATTGAAAAGATACTAGTACAAGTTTAAGTGAAAATAAACCATTTCATTTGGGATGTGCCAGAGGCATCTGAAACAGAAAAATACACTACGAGCTTTCATCTTATATATTAGCCGTTTATCTCACATTTTTAGTTCAGTTTTAATTTAAGGGTAACTGATTCTCAGATGAGTGGGGAGGCAACTGGAGTAGCTCACAGATATTACTTTTATTGTATCCTCAGTAATTAAATGAAGTAGCCAGCTAGTAGGAGAAAGGGAAAGGCAAAATGAAGTCTCTCAGAATAAATCTATACCCCATCTTTTCATATTATGACTGTGACAATGATGCTAATAATCATGGGAAAGTATTATTGATAGACAACTTCCCAATACTGCTGTACAATACATAACCCAATGTTGTCATAGACAGTGTATTCAAGAGAGTATAATGCTAAAATGTTAAATACCAGCTTACCTGTAGGTATTTATTCACTTGATGTTTTTTATTTCCAACTAACAGATTGAGTATGTGAAGGAGAAGATAACAAAATTGGAGAAATCAAAAACATATAACAATGCTAAAGTGATATCCTGGCTAAGGTTTTGCCATTCAGCATTTGTTATTAGGTATACCTCCTTACTCCCCACGATGTCCACAGGATTTCCCGCCTTCCCTTGTCCTCTCCCTTTACCTACACTACCAGTTTTCTTACAACAGTGATCAACAATCTCACAGTTCTCCTGGCTTCTGTCTCTGTCACCTGACAGAAAAAGTATCACCCAAGTCACTATGGGTCTCCCTTCAACTATGTCCAGCACCATTTTTTTTCTATTTAACATGGTTTATTTTCTTGACAAGATCTGGCCCTACAGATTTTTCACTCTTAGTTTTAAAAAACAAACAAAAAACCAACCAAACAAACAAACAAAACAAACAACCCTTACTCATTCCAACTGTCTCTCAGAGATTCTACCGTTGTTCTTCATTTATTACTTAATTACTGAATGAGTGAATTCCATAAGCATAGTTTGTACTCCAGGTCTCCTTTTTTCATTCTACACGCTCTTTCTAAAAAATCTCATCCACTCTCTTAGAATGAGCCATCATCTTTACAGCTCTTAATCCAGTTTCTGTATCTTTGGTTCTCATCTTCTTTCTGAGCTCCCCATCAGTATTTTGATCAGCCCACTGAGCAACTCCCTCTGGGGAGGGTCCACAGGCATGGTGGATTCCGCATGTCTAAGTATCAACTTCCCTTCTCTTTAATTATATGTACATTTTTCCCTGTACTTCCTATCTAGTGTGAAATCTTTACAACTCCTTTCCTTAACTCCTTTCCTATGACTGCCAGCCCACATTATCAAGAAACACTGCTTACATCTCAAATGTGCTGTGTCTGTATCCTCTGCTTAACTCCCGGGGGCATACCTTTATTAACATGCTTCTCATTTCTTCTGATGGTATCAAAGTCACTTCCTAATTACTCATCTTTTTCAGCCAGTCTCTTCTTGCTTCATTTCTTTCTCCTCCTTTTTTCCCCAGAAAAAAAATATTTCAAGGTGTACACATTATGTGAGTCATATGCTGCAAAAAGTCAACTTATTATCTATAGAATAAATCCAAGGTCGTTAGATTATATTAAACTCTTCAAGTGGTAGTCCTAACTATCTTTTCAGATTCATCCTCTGGCAGAGTTCTTCAAGTATATCTTTCTCTGTTTGTATAGATCTCCCTCCTTTCCTAAATATATCATGCAGTTGTGTCTTGATGCTTCTCTAACTCTCTTTAAGAATGTTCTTCCCCCTACCTACTCCTGCCAAAGTCACACAATCCTAAAGTCCTACACCAAAATACCCCCTCTCCCACAGCTGGAAAGTCAAGATTAGTCATTATAATGCATTCTTAATGTGTGCACTTGGTACATACTTCTATCTAATAATATAGGTTATGCTGTATAATTATTTTCTAATGGCTATTCCATCTACTGTACCATTGTTTACTTGTGGACAGGGACCTTTTGGTGTCTGGAATATTGTACTTGGGCATTAAATAAATTATGGAGTACTTTTATAAATAAAGAAGCACTAAATTTTGTAAGTGGTGGTTACAGTTCTCAAATGATCTCCCTTTTTACTATTAAAGGCCAAGCTACCTTATATAATCTTATTCAAACTAATATTTGTACTGCTTTATAAAATACTTTTGGGAGCCCCAATAGTTTAAATTCTAATTATTATGTGTCTAAGGCTGAAATTGTATTTTGTGATGTATAATTGTTAGAAAAATTCTTACAGTTATTTTTATGTACCTATTAAGCTATTTTTAGGTTATTTTTAAGTTAACTTATTTTTAAGTTATTTTTAAGTACCTATTTGGATATGTGTGTACATCCTATACATCAAGAGCTGATGCCTATAAGTAGCTCCTCTATGAGCTCCCATACGACCATAGGAAGAATAAATTTGTTACAAAAGAACCTTTTCTGAACTTTGTATCTAAAGTTAAGTGATCTTGGTTATATTTCTAGATGCCCTGTTATTGTCCTCAAGGTGCCTCCAACATATTTTCTATGATAAAAAAGGGCTAAAATAGTCTTTGAGGTTATATATATATGTATGTGTGTCTGTGTGTATACTTCTGCATTTAGGAAATGAATTTTCCCCTCCATAAAGGAAGAGCTTTAAGGGTTGCAGCTGTCTTCCCAGGGGGCTACTGGACTGCAAATATCCCAGCAGATCTGCATTCTGAGTGATAACAGAGCAAGCTTATTTTGCTGTGTTGTGTTTTAACTCCCTACAACTTTTACTTGATGACGCAGAGCAACTAAGTAAGGACTGGGTTTTTGTAGTCAGTACAAAGCAAATCATGATGAAAAAACATGCTTATATTAAATAAAAACAGAATGAGTGTCACTTTAGAACTTTTATATCTGATTATTCAAAGTCTACTTAAATGGCTCATCTATTTCTTGAAGGATTTCCAGCCTTTCACATGAGATAAGCCATCTGGAAAGAAATGCTTCCACTGTGTCATATACAGAAAATAAAATTGTTTAGGTTTGTAGGTGATCAAAGTCTCATAACGCTTCTAAATCCAGAGAGTCTTGTCAGTGTTAATGAACCAGAATCTGGAACTAAGCTAGAAAGCCATCTTTAATTTATAAAATAATATATTTTCCTAATTTGGTGAATATTAAAATAGCTGAAACTTTCTACTTGAATGTGTATATACATATACATAAATGTTTAGGACTGAAAGATGTGTATTATATGATCTTATATGATGAATATATCCACTCTCTTAGTTTATTAAGATGTTCATCCACTCAGTATGTATGATTTATTAATTTAAAATAGTTATTGATGGCCTGCTACATGCCTGTGATATTAAGGATAGTCCTTAGGGATAGTCAGGTGAACAAGACTGACTTCCTGCCCTTTTAGAGCTTTCAGTCAAGTAGAAGATAAAGACAAGCAAATAGAGAAAACAGCCCTTTTTATACTCTATATAAAAAGGGCTATGATGTGTCACAAAACAAGGCATCTAACCCAGACTTAGATGGGTAAAAAGAAACTTCCTGGAAGAAGAGATGTCTAAGTTGAGATCTGTAGACTGGCAAGAAGTTGCATGCAGNTGTTTAGGACTGAAAGATGTGTATTATATGATCTTATATGATGAACATATCCACTCTCTTAGTTTATTAAGATGTTCATCCACTCAGTCTGTATGATTTATTAATTTAAAATAGTTATTGATGGCCTGCTACATGCCTGTGATATTAAGGATAGTCATTAGGGATATTCAGGTGAACAAGACTGACTTCCTGCCCTTTTAGAGCTTTCAGTCAAGTAGAAGATAAAGACAAGCAAATAGAGAAAACAGTAGAGTATAAAAAGGGCTATGATGTGTCACAAAACAAGGCATCTAACCCAGACTTAGATGGGTAAAAAGAAACTTCCTGGAAGAAGAGATGTCTAAGTTGAGATCTGTAGACTGGCAAGAAGTTGCATGCAGAGAGAATCCCATGAATTAAAATACTTGAGCTGACTGCCAGGTTGGACAACTGCAAAAGAGTACATATGATTGCATCCAAACAAAACAACAGGAGCTTCATGAGACTGCAGTCAATGTGAGTTCAGTGAGTTTTGCAAATTCAGTCCCAGATGTGTCCTTTTTACCTACTAGAGAACACAGCTGGACCACGGGAAGATAGAAGAGAGGCAGCTTGCTGTCACTATTAGTAACCCTTTTAAAGACAATTTTTCCCCAGCAGCTTTTGGCAGAACAGCAGAATAAGGAGGTTAGGAGTGAGGGAAGGCCAGAGACCAGAGCACGGGCACTTGCTTCATTCTGGCCAGTTGGTACAAACTGCGGTCTAGAGAGTGGGGAGGATTATGGTTAGCTGCCGCTCCCCAGCCTCAGATTCCCTTTTCCTCCTGCTACGTAAATCCAATACCGTTCAGGTGTCATCCATCACCATGCAGCCTATGGACTCCACGGGAAGGTCCTTATTTCTGTAACAGTAATTAACTCAAGAGGACTAATGAATATATCATCTTTCTGCCAGCGATCATTTTCGCAGTGGTCTTGTGATCTAATTTTAGCCGATATAATATGGGAAGAAGATATTTGCTTTTCTGGGTAAACTCTCACAGCTATTCCCTGTTTCGATAAGAATGATTTCATGTCTGATTAGCTGCAGCCAACGCATCACAGGCTTGTGGATGATGCTGTCACACGGTGTGCGAGCGGCACACTGTGATTTGCACTATCCAATACAACAGCCACTAGCCGTGCATGGTTATCTAAATTTAACTCACTGAAAATTAAATACAATTAAAAATTCAGTTACTGAATTACAGTAGCACTTTTCAAGTGCTCAATCGCCACATGTAGCTAGTGGCTACCACTGTATTTTGCTGATATAAAACATTTCTAATTCTGCAGAAAGTTCCACTGGATAGTGCTGATCTAGAGAATCACACACACACACGCACACAACGCACTGAAAACATCAGATTAAATCAACCCTGAAGTTTGCCCTAGCTCTGGACTTCCAGATGTGTGAACCAATAAATGCTATTGTTGCTTTTGTTGGTTAAGCCAGTTTGAGTATAGCTTTCAATCCTTCCAGCTGGAAACATCTTTGAGATTAAAGAGCTGTTTAGATGCTAAAGATTAAAATGTTTTGTGCACCAAATAAGGACTGTGAGTACATTAAATGACAACCTCTGTCATTCTGTCTGGCCCTTTGTTATCACTACTTTTTAAAAAATTATTGTTCAAGTACCATTTTCTGTCTTTTACTCCCATCCCAGCCCATCCTCCCTCCCATTTCCACCCCTGTTAGTTGCTGTCCATGTGTCCTTTATACTTGTTCCTATGAGTCCTTCCCCTTTTCCCCTGAAATTCCCTCCCCTCTCTTCTCTGGTTCCTTATCACTACTTTTTTATAAATTAAAAAGGAATGATTAAATAAAATCACAAAGTACCTTCCATTTAATATTATATGTTTATCACACAAAACATCCCATTCACTTAATGTCTTTGTGAGATTAATTTATGAAATAAAACATAATATTCTTCAAGTTTTGTGTTAATCAAAAGTCCTACTGAGGCAACAAAGAAAGGATTCTGTGATTTTACAAGACAAAAGACATCTTCTCTTCAAAGCTGTAGCCTCATATGGTTTAACATCAACCCTCATGCACACCATCCTTTCTTATTTGACATATTTAGGTGCTGGATGGGATTCATTAAAAGGAAATGTAGCAATAGGGGGCAATTACATTTTTATCATGAAGCAATCACTTTTCTCAGAAAAGCTCAGGCACCCATCTGGGTTTTTTGCCCTAGGGGGGTAGTTTCCTTTTGATAATCCTACCTATTGAACTGTCATGTTCCATTGCTCAATTAATTTAGCACAGTAGATGGTTCCATAAAAATGTTCCTTCTATTCAGGCAATTTGATGACTCTTTCTGCTCTTTCAGACCAAACACAATGAAGTTGTGGGCATGAGTCCCTGCCATTGTGCACAAAAGGGCTGAGACCCCCAGCTGCCCTGTGATGGCTGTCCCGTGACTTTGTGCTTTGAAGCAGATGGAGAGGGAGTGCCACTGACCTTCCTCCATCCCTCTGAAAACCAGCCAGGCAGCTTTTCTGCAGTCAGGACATTCACGTTGAGCAAATAACTGACATGCCAGATTGAAATCTTAGCTTCGTATAACAACTCAAAAATAAACCCTTGCATTGGAGACAAAGAGAGAGTGATCTTCTCTGCTTTACGCAATGTCCATAACTTTCGTTTATTTTCTACTAAAAGATATCTTTGAATGTCAACAATTGTACACAGCTACTGGATCGAACTATCACTTTCTAAACAGTCCTTTAAAATGACATTACATGTGATAAATTAAAATTCAAAAGGATATATAGAATAGGAAGTAAAAACCCTAGGCCCACCACACACATATACCCCTTACCACCACCTTAATCTCTTTCTCTTTAGATAACCACTATAAAATACTCCACATTTACTTCCAGATATGTCACTGTATGTTCAACACACATGTGCATGCACATACAGAGGATGCTGTGTCCATTTTACATAAATGGAATCTTACAAATACATTGTCATGCAACTAGATTTACTATACTCTTCAAAATATCTTAATTCAATATTAGACATTCTATTTCACTGAAGAAAGAAAAACTTCATACTAGCTCATATAATAGAATTATTTAGAATACTATTATGTAGGAGTCCATGCCATAGAATTCTATTATGTAGAATAACATAAAAATAGATACTTTTAATTATGAAAACATATTTTAAAGGTTTATTTAAATAGCTTCTTTTCTGTAATGTATTGTTTCAGATCTTATATTTAGGTCTTGGTCCATTTTGAGTTCATTTGTATACATGGAGACAAATTATAATCTGGTGTCTTTCTTTAGCATGTGCTTTTTCAATTTTCCCAGTATTAAAGAGGCTTTCTTTTATCTATCATGTGCTTTTGGCTCCTTTTTCCAAATTAATTTTCCTCTACGTTTATATGGAAGAAAACATATGAGTAGTTACTAAACTCATGGACCTTGGTCTTAGAGACGATTTTATAATTTGATCCCAAAGGGAAGGGAAGTATAGACAATGATAAATGAATGGGACTATGTCAGACTAAAAGTTTCTACACAGCAAAGAAACCATCAATAAAACAAAAAGCCAGCCAACCAAATGGAAGATGACACTTGCAAACAAAGGGTTAATATCCAAAATATAAAAAGAACTCATACAACTCAACACCAAAAAAAAAGCAATCCAATTAAAAAATGAACAGAAGACTTGAACAGACACTTTTCCCAAGAAGACATACAAATGGCCAACAGATATATGAAGAGATGCTCAACTGCACTGGCTAATAGGAAAATGCAAATGAAAAACAATGATATACCACATGACACTGGTTAGAGTGGCTGTTATCAATAAGCGGTCAAAAAAGTAACATCAAGTGGTCAAGAGGTATAAAAAAATGGGAACTCTCATTAACTGCTTTATGATATAAAGGATCTAAAGAAAATAATATGGCAATTCCTCAAAAAAATAACAGTAGAATTATTGTATGACCCAGCACTCCCTCTTCTGGGTTCTACCCTCAAAATTTGAAAACATTTATTCTCAAAGATGTATGCAATCTATGTTTACTTTTGTACTATTCATAGCGGCCAAGACATGGAAACAACCAAAGTATCCATTTATAGTTAATTGGCTAAAGAGGATATGGCACATATATACTTGGGAATACTATCCATTCATAAGAACAGATGAAATGCTGCCATTTGTGACAATGCTGATAGACCTTGAGAATATTTTGCTAACACTCAAAAGAAGATAAGAACCATGATTTCACTCACATGGGAGATACAAGGGGGGGACCCAAAACCCCCAGAATTTATTTATTTATAAATAAATGTGAATTTATTCTTACATATTTAAACACCAGTCACCTTAGAAGTACTGTCCGTTTGATGCAATACACTTATTAAGAGGTTCTTTTCCTACTGCTCAAACCAACAGTTTTTGAACTTTTCAAGTTGATGCCTTTTAGTGCTTTTGCTGTTTTTTCTGTTTTTCCTCTTTCACATGGGAAAAAACTTTTCCCTTTGAGGACCTTTTTCATCAGGGTAAACAAAAAATTCTCTTGGGGTGAGATTTGGTAAGTAGGGAGGGTAGGCATGGGGGTAATACCATTTTGGGTCAAAAACTGCTGAATACTCAACACGGTGTGGGCAGGTATGCTTGTAAATCACCCATGATTAAGTGGGCAAACATATTGAGTATTATAAAAATATTCACTGAAGCTGAAGTCAGCCTCCCACAACAATGCCAGCTCGTATACTGATACTGATGGGTTCCTATGACACTCACCTAGTGGGAGAAGCCTGTACTACAGTGGGCCTGTCCTCCAGAAGATAATTCTGTTTTGTTGATGGTCCCCCTTGTAAAACTAGAACTTATAGATACAGAATACAGTATGGTGGTCACCAGAGGAAAGGGATGAAGGGTTAGTAAAGGTAAACAGAACCAAATATATTGTGATGGAAGATGATTTGACTTTGGGTGGTAGGCACAACAAATAATATACAGATCCTATATTATAGAAATCAACAATTGAAATCCAAGATTGCAGAGGAGTGAGTGGAAGGTATACTAACTTCCTCTCAGAACCCAGCTGGAATTACAACTAAATTAAAAAAAATAATCCTGAATAATCCACTGACACTAGCTGGAGAGAAGCTTTATAAGCAAGGACATTTGGAAGACACCAGTTCTCCACCATGAGACTGGTAGGAAGTGCAGAGGGCTGGCTGGGCTCCCACATGCAGCAGCTAAAGTCTGGAAGGATATCTCTGTGGCCTGGGGGTTCCCCCTGAAAGTGGGTTTGAAACCCCAAGCTGAGCTCCCCAGGATGGAGCACCAGAAAAGGAATCTAAATAACATCCAGCTGTGGAAAGTAGCAGGGTTTCTGTCTGCCAGGCAGAGGTGGCTAGAGATGTAGAGAGGCTCTTACAAAGCCAATGCACAAAATGTTGTCTGCAGCCTCTTCCCCTGAGCTTCGGAGGAAGGTGAGCAGAGTGGACTAGAGGTGCTGAGGTGAGTCTGGGGTTACTGGATCTGGGGAAAGGGCTGAAGGATCAACCACCAGGATCCCTATGCTAAGTCATTCCCTGTATTACTGAAGTCATCTTTCTTGGGCAGAGCACTCCCCTACGAGCACCATCAACCTGAAGGGAAGCAATAACCCCACCCACAGGATTCCCTCTATCTTGCCGCACCCTGTGGCACTTAAGCCAGGGTGCTGAGTATAGGTGGAGGCTATATCAGTGATTAAGCCTAACGGCAAAGGCAGATCTGTGGGAACTCGGACTTTAGCTGCCTCTCCACCAGGCCTGGTGCTGGTAAAAGCTGGCCTTAGTGCACAGCCTGGTTCTTTCTGCACATAAAAAGGCCCAGCAGCCCTGGCTGGTGTAGCTCAGTGGATTGAGCATGGGCCTGTGAACGAAAGGTCACTGGTTGGATTCCCGGTGGAGGCACAGGCCTGCGTTGTGGGCCAGGTCTGCAGTAGGGGTGCATGAGAGGCAACCACACGTTGATGTTTCTCTCCCTTCTTTTCTCCTCCCCTGGCCCTCTCTGTAAAAATAAATAGGTAAAACCTTGAAAAAGAAAAAAAAAGGCCCAGCAGAGGGAGCCAAAAACTGTGGATCTCTGATAGCTCCAAATAGGTTGCCCAGGGGGAGTCACAGGCAGCATCTGATGGTCTGCACCAGAGTCTTTGCAGATCTACCTAATACACTGAAACAAATCCAAATAAGCAGCCAAAATGGGAAGATCAGAAATGGGCCCCAAACAAGAGAACAAGATAATTTCCCAGAACTAAATGAAATGGAGGCAAGCAATTTACTGGATATAGAGTTTAAAGTAATGATTATAAGAATACTCAACAGCCTGAAAAAAGACATAGAAACCATTAAAAAGGACCAGTCAGAAATAAAACATGCAATATCTGAAATACATAATACACTAGAAGGAATAAACAGTAGGTTAGACGAAGCAGAACTTCAAATCAGTGTTTTGGAAGACAAGGTAGAAAAAACGCACAGGCAGAACAAAAAGAAGAGTTTAAAAAATGAGGAGAAATTAAGGAACCTTTGGGACAATATGAAGCATAACAACATCTGCATCATGGGAATACCGGAAGGAATAGCATGAGCAACAGGAGATTGATAACTTACTGGAGGAAATAATTACCAAAAAATTCCCTAATCTGGTAAAGGAAAAATGTACACAAGTCAAGGAAGCACAGAGAGTCCCAAATAAGATGTACCCAAAGAGGCCTGCACCAAGGCACACCCTAATCAAAATAAAAAGTTTACAGACAAGGACAGAATCCTAAAAGCTGCAAGAGAAAATCTGGTAATTGCCTACAAAGAAGTGCTAATAGATTGGCATCTGATTTCTCAACAGAAGTATTTCAGGCCAGAAGGGAGTAGCATGAAATTTTCAAGGTGATGAAAAGCAAGGATCTACAACCAAAGTTACTTTACCTAGCAAGGCTATCATTTAAAATTGAAGGAGAAATAAAGAGCTTCCCAGACCAAAAAAAAAAAAAAAGCTAAAGGAGTTTGATAACTCCAAATCAGCACAGCAGTACTACAACACATAAAGGACTTGCTTTAAGAGAATAAGAAAGCAGAGGAAGAGCCCTGGATGGTATAGCTCAGTGGATTGAGCTCGGGCCTGCAAACCACATGATCATGGTTCGATTCCCAGTCAGGACACATGCCTGGGTTGCAGGCCAGTTTCCAGCAGGGGACTCATGAGAGGCAACCATACATTGATATTTCTCTCCTTCTCTCCTTCCCTTCCTCGCTAAAGATAAATAAATAAAATCTTAAAAAAAAAGAAAGCAGAGGAAGAGGAGGAGAAGGAAGAGGAAAGGTGAGAAGGAGGGAGAGAAAAAAAAACGTCAAAAAACAAAATGGCACTAAATACATATTTATCAATAATCACCCTAAATATAAATGGCTTAAATGCTCCAACCAAAAGACATAGGGTAGCTGAATGGAAGAGAAAACAATATCCATACAGATGCTGTCTCCAAAACAGCCACCACATACAGACAAAAAGTAGAGATGGAAAAAGATGTTACAAGCAAATATAAAGGAAATAAAAAAGATGGGTTAGCAATGCCACCTCATATTGAAAGGCACACAGATAAAAAGTAGAGATGGTGTTACATACAAATATAAAGGAAATAAAAAAGATGGGTTAGCAATACTTATATCCAACGAAATAGACTTTAAAACCAAGGCTATAATAAGAGACAAAGAAGGACACTACATAATGAGAAAGGGAACAATCCAACAAGAGGATATAATCCAAGTATGCAGAAAGCATAGGCATACCAATATATGTAAAGCAGATTTGATTGATTTAAAGGTAGCAATTGATGGAAATACAGTCATAGTAAGGAATTCTAACACCCCACTGACTTCAGGGGATAGATCTTCCAGACAGAAAATCAACAGGAGAGAGCGGCCTTAGACAAGACACTGGATTAAATTAATTTAATTGATATCTTCAGTGCTTTACATCCCAAAGCAGCAGAAAATACATATTTTTCAAGTACACATAGAACCTATCTAGGATAGAGCATGTTAGTAAATAAGTCTCAACAAGTTTAAGAAAACTGAAATCATATCAAGCATCTTCTCTGACCCCAATGTTATGAAACTAGAAGTCAATCACAAGAAGAAAATTGAAAAATATGGGAGCTAAATAACATGTTATTAAACAATGAATGAATCAACAACAAGATCAAGGAAGAAATCAAAAGATAACTGGAAATAAATGAAAATGAAAAGAAAACAACCCAAAATCTGACACAGGGAAGCAACCCTGAGTCAAATTCCTTAAACATGGGGTTAAGCTACCCCTATGTTTATTTCAGCATTACTTACAATTGCCAAGATATGGAAGTGGCCTGAGTGTCCATTTGGAGATGGATGTATAAAACCACTATCGACAATTTACACAATGGAATACTACTCAGCTGTGAAAGGAAAGAAAATGTTAGCCTATGCCACAGCATAGACGGACCTGGGGAACATTATGCTAAGTGAAATAAGCTAGTCAGAGAAAGACAAATACCACATGATGGAACTCATACGTAGAATCTAATGAACTAACTGAACTAACAAGCAAAATAGAGACAGACTCATAGATGGGAGCAGGATGACAGCTAAGAGGGTTAGGAGGTGGAGGGATCAATCGAAAAAGGAAAAAGAACTCATGGACATGGACAACAATGTGGTGATTGTGGTTGGCAGAGGGTTAAAGGGGGATAAATGATAGTGGAAAGAAACAATAATAAAACATAAAATAAATAATAAAATTAAAAAGTAATTCATACACAAAATCTATATAATCTTATTAACCAATATTACCCCCATAAATTTATTTATTTATTATTTTTAAAATATATTTCATTGATTATACCATTACAGTTGTTGCTCTATTCCCCCCTTCATTCCCCTCCACCCTGCATACCCCCTCTCCCACCATTACCCACCTTTAGTTTATGACCATATGTCTCAAGTTCTTTAGATTCCATATTTCCCCTACTATTCTTGCCCTCCCCCCTATCTATTTTCTACCTACTGTCTATGCTATTTTCTGTACCTTCTCCCTCCTTCTCCTCCTCCCACTCCCCCGTTGCTAACCCTCCATGTGTTCTTCATTTCTATGGTTCTGTTCCTGATCTACCTGTCCTCTTGGTTTGCTTTTGTTTTAGGTATGGTTGTTAATAACTGTGACTTTGCTGTCCTTTCACTGTTCATATTTTTCATCTTCTTTTTCTTAGATAAGTCCCTTTAACATTTCATATAATAAGGGCTTGGTGATGAACTCCTTGAATTTGATCTTATCTGAGAAGCACTTTATCTGTCCTTCCATTCTAAATGAAAGCTTTGCTGGATAAAGCAATCTTGGCTGTAGGTCTTTGGATTTCATGAGTTGGAATACTTCTTTCCAGCCCCTTCTTGCCTGTAAGGTCTCTTTTGAGAAATCCACTGACAGTCTGATGGGAACTCCTTTGTAGGTGACTATCCCCTTATCTCTTGCTGCCAATAAATTTAATTTGAAAATAGATAAATAAATTAAATAAACAAAAATTTCTTGTTTTTTATTAGTGATGACAATATAAATTATTTCATTTTTCCCAACATTACAAACATTACTGTGAAGAACATCCATGTGTATGGACACACATGCACATATGTATGATTATTTCTAAGTCTTAAGAGTAAGCTTAACTTCTATAGTCAAAAAACACTGCACATAAATACATTTTCATGAAGACAATTTGTAGTCCAAAATAGATTTAGATGCTCATGTTTTCCACACCTTAACAATGTTCCATATTATCAAATTCTATATTTTTTATTTGTAAATCTATGGCCCACAAATAAATAAATAAATAAATAAATATATATGTGTGTGATTACTAGTGAGGTTGAGTGTATATATGTATACATACATACACACACATATATATATGTTTTATAATTACTTTTCTAGGAATTGTCTATTTATATACTTGCCTATTTTTAATAGATAATTTTTCTTATTGATATGTGAGATTTATGATACATTTTTGACATTTATTATGTATGCCAGGCCTTTATTTTATTTATGGAGNAATATATATATATATATATATGTGTGATTACTAGTGAGGTTGAGTGTATATATGTATACATACATACACACATATATATATATATGTTTTATAATTACTTTTCTAGGAATTGCCTATTTATATACTTGCCTATTTTTAATAGATAATTTTTCTTATTGATATGTGAGATTTATGATACATTTTTGACATTTATTATGTATGCCAGGCCTTTATTTTATTTATGGAGATATTCCTTCATATCTATTTCTCTCCCACATAAGCCATTTTTTCCAGTTACGATTGTTGAAAATTTTTTTCTGAGGAATCTATTTTCAACTTTAATATATGGCTTCTGGAGTCTTCATTTGATTAGGTAAACATTTACCATCCCAATATAATTTGCTCCTAGTCTGTAGGTTTTTCTAGAAAATTCATACTCATAAACATATATATACACATATATATGCACATATATGCATATATATGCATAACTTTATTTACTGTATATCTTTAAACTATCCAGAATCAACTTTGCATAAATGAGAGATTGGCATTAAATAAATAAAAGACTTTACTAATTCTTGTGTAAATTGATATTATTTTCCTAGATTTTCTTTTCCTGCTGATTTTAAATTAAAAACCACCAACATGTATATTGTACTAAATTTTGATACATACATTGGAAATGTGTCTAGGATCTGTATTTTAATACATAGTTTTGAGTATTCCTTGTGAATGTGTCATCATTTTAATTATCCTAGCTTTACATTACAACTGCATCTGTCATTTGAATTCTGGTAGCATAAGTCATCTTTCGTTATATTTTTCCCATTAGTTTTTGACTATTATGATATATTTCCTTTGCAAGGCAAATTTTAGAATTAATGTTCCACAAAATATTTTGTTGATATTGTGTTTTTAGTTCTATGGATTTATAAAATAATTTGGAGTATATTAATGTCATCAAAACACTGGCTCTTTTCATCCAGAAACATGTTATCACTCTCCATTTATTCTGATTATCTTTTATGTTCTTCAATAAATTTTTATAGGTTTCCACATATTGGTCCTGCATATTTTTAAAAAATTTATTACTGGATATTTATGGCACAGACTCTTGGGGATTCCTCCTTATGGGTTCTCATGCCAGCAGAAATCATCATACATTTTCCCTTTACATAGGAGGCAGATGGAATTAACAGACTGCCAATCTTTTATACTGGTTTAAACACTCATCCCACTGTTAGTATGTCCATTGATAACATAGACTTTAACTTTTAAAACTCTTTATTTAGAATTATTCAAATGTTTTATGTATCCCAGAATAAATTTCATATAGGCCCATAGGTGATCAAGAACAAGAATGTTCTCATTACGTGTGTGTGTGTGTGTGTGTGTGTGTGTGTGTGATGGTGTTCATTAGACATAGGGTAACTATCTATTCCTAAGAGGTTGGATAAGCAAATAACAAGATACACACGCAGCATTATAGAGACCTTACAATCAAGTGGTTAGTGGAGAAGAAGATAGAATAAGGAGGAGTGACATCAGTAAATTGTAAAACAGTAGGTTTTCCACTCGTATTCCCTTTAGCAATAATAATTGGAAGCCATCCACAGACAAAAGTGCCTTTGTGGGAAATTTGGGATCCAAGTTGGAGATGTGAAACCCTGGGAAAGCTCCAAACCAAATTTATTTATGCCCAGGTTATAGATTATACAGTTGTGGTCCTGGCTACAGATGTGGAAATAATCCTTGACATTAATCTTGGTAATTATTTTTTGGGTATGATATAAAAAGAAAAGGCAAGCAAAAAATAAAGTAAGACTACATCAAACTAAAAATCTTCTGCACAGCAAAGGAAGTCATCAACAAAATTAAAATGGGAGAAAACATTTGCAAGCTATATATTTTACAAGGGTTAATATCCAAAATATAAAAGTAACACACACAATTCAGTAGCCAGAAAACAAATGTACCAATTAAAAATGGACAAAGGACCAGAAAAAACATCCAAATGTCCAGCAGATATCTGAAAAAGTACTCAAAATTACTAATTATCAAGGAAATGAAAGTCAAAACCACAATGAGATATTACCTCATACAGGTTGGGACAGCTACCATCAAAAAGATGTGAGATAATCCGTGTAGCAAGGGTATGGGGTCACCTTTGTACACTGCTGATTGGATCATAAGCTGGTGCAGCCATTATGAAAAACAGTATGGAGGTTCCTGAAAAAAATTCAAAATAGAACTACCATATGATCCAACAGTCCAACTTCTGGGTGTATATCCAAAAGAAAGGAAATCAGTAGCAAAAAGAGATACCTGTAGTCTCAGGATCATTGTAGCCTTATTTAGAACAACCAAAATA
Organism: Sturnira hondurensis; assembly: GCF_014824575.4. Taxonomy (NCBI): domain Eukaryota; kingdom Metazoa; phylum Chordata; class Mammalia; order Chiroptera; family Phyllostomidae; genus Sturnira; species Sturnira hondurensis. The sequence goes on along the minus strand of NW_028093985.1, from coordinate 21,374,580 downwards.
TGAAATCAAGCTGAGCTGGATGAATGGAGAAGGAAGGTGTGAGGTGTGCATGTGTGCTTGTGATGAGGTATCGTCCTGTCCTTTGTAAACATGAACAAACCTGAAGGAAACTATGCTAAGTGAAACAAGCCAGATGAGAAAGATAATACTGTATGAACTCACTTATATGTAGAATACGAAAAAGTAGAACTCATAGAACCTGAGAAGAGAATGGTTGTTCCTAGGGGGAGGCAGGTGGAGAAATGGGGGAATGTTGATCAAAGGGTATAAAATTTCAGTGATAAGATGAGTACGTTCTGGGAAGCTGATGTACAGCATGGTGACTATAGCTAACGATACAGTATCTTACACTTGAAATTTGCAAAGACAGCAGATCGTGTTTTTACTACATGCATACAGAAATGGTAGCTATGTAAGGTGATAATATATTAACTGGGTTGTGATAATTATTTCAAAATGTGTACACATATTAAATCATCACACTGTACAATTTAGAAAGCACCCTAAAAACTATACATAAATAAAAGTAAAGAAACTGCTAAATAATTAAATGAAATGAAGCAATAAAATACAATATTATCTATGCAAATTTAAGATAGTTTTCTACACACACTAAATATTTTATATAGAAATAAAGAAAGGGATGTGTATGCACAGATGTATTAGAATGGTGGTCTTTGGAGAGTAGACTGGGGAAGAGCAGCAGTAGAAATTAATTTGATCAGTAGAGGAGCTTTTCTTCAGCTAGCGATGAGAGGGAGCCAGCAACACAGCAGTGTGTTAATTCAGCATGCTCTTTGCACCTGAAGTCAAGGGAGGGGGATAATTTAACTTAAACAAAGGTGCTTGGGGACATTCAAGATTAAATGAATGCAAATTAAAAATGAGAGACCATTTCTTCATATACTGGTTTGGCCAAAATTAGTTCGATAATACCTTCTGTAGGCCTCTGATTGGGAAAAAAAAACACCCATACATATATCATAAGACTGCAAATTGTTACAATCCTACAGGAGAAAATTTTGCTAATATCCATGACCAATAAAACTGCACAGACCTTAACTTTGCCTTCCTACTTCTAAGATATGTGAATGAATACTGATGTGGAGATTATGACAAGACATTGGTTAAATAAATTTGTTATATTCACAAAGTGGAATATTATGCAGTTATTAAAAACAATGGCTTTATATACTGGTTAGAACAATTTTCAAAAGAGAATATATATAATATTTTGCTGTTTTCAACAATTGACATCACCTCCCCAATTTTTCATTTTTGAAAATGAATAAATGGTCATAAATTTTTTTATGCACAGAATGCCTGAAATGGTAGAGAAATAAGTGAAACCACACTTGCCACTGACAGCTAAAGTTAGATGGGTGATATAATTTTATACCTTTGTTTGTGCTGCTTGATATTTTTACTATACTTATATTTCTTATTATAAAATAATTGGCTTCTATTCATTGTATGTGGACTCACTCCAGTTCACACTGATAGCACTCTTAGCCAAACAGCTTTCACCAAGGGTCCCTCTACCCTTCATAAAGGTAACATCTGACTATACAGTCTCTTGCCCTTCTTGAATTCTGAATGATTGTAAATTCTCATATAATTTTTTCTTACTCCCTGAATTTCTTCTAATTTCTATTTTCAGAGATCCTCAGAAGCTTGATGTTCACTTGGAGTTATCCAGTAAAAACCACATTTTAGCCCTATGTCAAAATAGTCACTTCTACTCTTCTGGCCTTAATTCTGGCTTCTTCAAAAAGTAGAAGTGTGGACCCATGTTCTAAGCCTGGAATATTCTACAACCTTAAAAATTCTTTTAAAATGAAAGGAAATACATGAATTTATTCCTATTTCAGAATCTAGAACAAGTGGTCATCATTTGTTGTTATACCCTTAAACAGTAACTATCCTGAGATTTGGATGCTGATTAACTCATGTAGGTAGATGCTTTATGATTTATATATTACCTCCCTATAGCTTACCTAGTGAACAATCAGCCAATAGTTAAAAAAATAATGCAAGTAAAATTATTGGAACATTGTCTATCATACATGATAAGCACTCAATTTGTAGTAGATATTATTATTTTATTAATAGCAGGGTATAGTTTATAAAGCTTTTAAGACTGGCCATTACTATCCCATTATAAAAATAAGCTAAAAATTTTAAATTCTCAAGTGTCTCAAAATAAAAGTTGAATAGTCATATAAGGAAAGTAAGAGCTCATTTGAAAAAATAAAAATGTTTTAAAACCTTCCAATGTTCCTTTTTCTCCACATTCCACCAACATTTCTTACCATGTAGGGAAGCTTAGAGGATTATGAATCTTTAAGAGCCAATGTGAGTGAGGCAAACTTATGTTTACAATTTCATTCTGTGAACCTCCATAGCTATAATTCTAAAATTACACCAGTGTTTACCTCTATGGAATACAAGGAACAGTCCTTCTCCTGGACTGCTTTTATAAACAGTGCTGCTTGTAGGTAGTGGGGTAAATTATGGTCTAAAATTTTAAGGCACAGTCACTATGTATCTGAGTATGAACTGTTTGTGCACGAAGACAGAATTTGGCTCAGTTCCCAACACAATTGATGACAGAAGTTCACAGAAGCTAATCTTTTCCTATTTTAAACATATGTATATATACATTAATGTTTAATTTTGGCAACCACTCTTCATAGGTATGTTATTTTGATAATAAATCCTATATTCTTACTCAATTTTTTGTAGGAACATAATTTTACATGCCACATTGATAGTTATTAACAAAAAATTGATTAAAATATATATAAAATAATTTCATAGCTTTTGTAGACCTTATATTATTTTATTTCATCATATATCAGTAGTGGATCAATCTATGAATAAAATATATTTTATTTACTGAGTTGCATATAAAATTATGACTAATTTTTAATAATTTCATGGCAACTGAAAATTGTCTTTTAAAAAATTAAAAACAATTCCAGCAAAGCAGTTTCTAATAGAGAAAGAACATTGCTGTCAACAATATTTGCAGGGGTGTTACATTTCATTTAAAAATAAAAGGCCTTGAAACTAAAAACAGATCTGGCAGCTTCTAAAAAATAGGTGAATGTTATCTAAGTGTGACTGCTGAAAGAAAATTACTTGTCCTTAAAGGTTTTGATGGCTCTAAGAGGATGTTCTTTACATGGACAACCAACTTCCTGAAAGGCCTCATTAAAGCACACAAAAGCAGGCTGAAGGAGGCACTTTTTTTGTTGGGACTTGTTTGCAAAATGCCAAAGTGAATAACTGTAGTTAATGCATGCAAACACAGCCTAAAACTGCATTTACAAAGAGCTAAAGGAAATTTAGAGACCAAAGCCATAAGTTACCAAAACCTTTTTGAAATATTCTGCCACTCCCTGGAGATCAAGTTTATAGCAAAACATTCTGGTATTAGATTTACAGGTGGAATTTCTTCGTGTGTGTGTGTGTGTGTGTGTGTGTGTGTTCTGTTCTTCAGTGGGCTCTCAGGAGAAAGTCATAAATAATTTACATTGTTGTTCATATTAATGACATTTCTAAGTTTGCCACATAAACACATCTTCAGGATCACTTTGAATTATCTCCTTAGTAAGGGTGCAAATTCTACAAACAACCACTTCCCAAGGTATCCAACTTACTATTATAGTTATTGACTGACTTTTGAAAAACCTCAAAGATATTACAAATGCCCAGGAATGTGGTTATAGCTTAGTTCCTTGTTACAGTATAAAAAATTTCAAGTTTTATAAAGGCAGGGCTATGCTAAGTAATTTTCCTCATTTAGGACAATTTTTTGATCTGCAGAAAATAAAATCATTAATGCAAGTTGCTTGAGTCTTATTCAGATTCAAAATAGAAAAGAAAAATACTCCATTGTTTATCAAAAGTGCTTAAAATAATTAATTTGTCAGCTCCTTTGTTCTTTATAGGCAGCGATTTCAGCAGCAATTAATGAGGAACTGTAAGTGAATTTGAAAAATTGTATTTGAAAAGTTTACTTTTAATTGTTATTCTGTATGTAATGATTTATACTGTTGAGACACTTCTATAGTTTTAAGGAAATGACTTGGGTAGTCTTAAGAGGAAATGCGAAACATAAGATTCAACATCAAATAAACCCATATCATAGAGTCCATTTCGTTATTTCTCTTTGGTTGTACAATGACAATCAAGGAAGAAGAAACCCCTCGGTGGGACAAGTAAGGGCCATAACTCCATCCCATGTGACACATGTAATGCATGTTTCAGCTACGCAGAAGAGAGCTCTAGGAGGGATTTCTACATACTTGTGAATTGGGATTTTCACCTTTTCACCATCACCATGATAAAGATGAAGAGCAGTTAGCAAGTAACTTCCTTCGGTGCATATTACCCTCCCTCCTATGGCCTCTCTCCCTTCCCTATTTAACTGCCACCACAAGTCTGTGAGGGAGAAGGCCATGGGACAGAAGTCTACTTCCCTGCATCTCACAGGTAAGCAATTTAACACCTGGACACGATTCAGATCAGACTTAAGGGTAAAACTCAGACATAGCAGGGAGGCTCATGCTACCTTACTCGTTCTGCTACCCTGTGATAATAGAGACACCTGAAAAGACCACCCCCCACAGGACTGGACACCAAAGCTAAGCACAAACAGATTAGAAGACCCCCAAAATATGACAAAAATGGTTTCCTCAGGAATGGTAACTTGGGCTAAGTCCTAATATTGTATTTTACTCTGAAGCATTGTAAAATTAGACTTCTTTATGGACGGGGGTAAAATCAGTATTTCCACTTTTTTCTGCGTGGGGCCTAGCATTATTGACCTCTGCTAACAGGTCAGTGAACAGTCATCATGGGTCAGGACCTACAAGAAAGGTGTACAACCCACTGCCCTCACCTACAGCAACATTACTAATGACTATTAATCAAAGGGAGAGAAGGCACATTGCCCATGTAATCTTTTGCCAGACATTTGTGCAAACAAATTTAGGCAGAAATGAAGAAAGGAGAATCATGTAAGTAAAAAATAACAATGGACAATGCATCTTTCCTAATTTTGCAAAGAGATCATGAGAAAATTGTCAAGTAAGCCCAGTGAAGTTCAGCATTCATTGTTTTGTTACTAAAGAGTAACCCATGTTTTTTTTTCTTTTATTGTTCTTCAAGTACAGTTGTCTCCCCCACCATTTAACCTACCCCCTCTTTAGCTTTGCCCATGTGTTCTTTATACATGTTCCTTGACAATTCTCCTTCCTCCCCCTGCCCCCACTATTATCCCCACTTCCCCTTCAGTGACTGTCAGTTTGTTCTTTATTTCAATGTCTCTGGTTCTATTTTGCTTGCTTGTTTGTTTTATTGACTAGGTTGCACAGTTAGGTGAGATTATATGGTATTTGTCTTTTTCCACCTGGCTTATTTCACTTAGCATAATGCTCTCCAATACTGTCCATGCTGTCGTGAAGGGTAGGAGCTCCTTCTTTCTTTCTGCTGCATAGTATTCTGTTGTGTAAATGTACCAGTTTTTTGATCCATTCATTTACTGATGGGCACTTAGGCTGATTCCAACATTTGACTATTTTACATTGTGTTGTTATGAACATTGGGGTACATAGGTTCTTTTGAATTGTTGTTTCAGAATTCTTAGGGTATAATCCCAGCAGCGGAATTTCTGGATCAAGTTCTATTTTTATTTTTCTGAGGAAATTCCATAATGTTTTCTACAGTGGCTGAACAAATCTGCATTCTCACCAACAGTGCACTAGGGTTCCCTTTTTTCCACAACTTCACCAGCAAACAAATCAACTTGTTTGTTGATTTGTTCATGATGGCCATTCTGACTGATGTGAAGTGGCACTTCATTGTAGATTTAATTTTTATTTCTCTGATGACTACTGATGCTGAGCATCCTTTCATATGTCTCTGGGCCATCTGTATGTCACCCTTGGAGAATCGCCTGTTCAGGTCCTTTGCCCATTTTTTTAATTGGGTTATTAGATCTTGACAACTACATGCAAAAAAAAAAGGAACTTCAATCACCAAGTTACACAATATACAAAAATAAACTCAAGATGGATAAAAGAGTTAAATATAAGTTGTGGCACACAAAAGTCCTAGAGGAGAACATAGGGAGGAAAATCTCAGATATTCCACAGAGTAATATTCTTACTGATATATCCCCTAGAGCAAGGGACATGAAGGAAAGAATAGACAAATGGGACTTCATCAAATCAAACAGCTTCTGCATGGCTAAAGAAAACAGCAAAATGAAAAGGGGACCAACTATATGGGAAAATATATTTGCAAATGATACCTCAGACAAGGGTTTGATCTCCAAAATACATAAAGAATTCATATGACTCCACTCCAGGAAGATAAATTATGTTTATTTAAGTAAATAAGATAAAAGGAGAAAGACTTATTAACATTACACTTTATGTTATCAAACAACTCTTCATACTTTCTAAAGAAAGTATGGATTATAATACAATTCAAGAAATAGTCATTGAACATTTAATATGTGTCTGACATTGAGTGACAAAGAAATAAAAGGGTAAGACAATGGTGTGATCACTGTGTGAATTATTTAAATGTCAGATCATTATGCTGTACACCAGAAACTAATATAATATTGTTAAGTCAACTGTAATTGAAAATTTAAAAAATGGGCACGGAAAGCTCTTTGTCCTCTATTTGTCCACATTTTGGAAGGGGAGAAATATGCACTTAACTAACTCAGCAGTCGGGGGTGGTAGCACTTCTACTGAAATCTCTGCAGGTCGGGCTATGGGTTAGTGCTTTGTCTGGGAGTGTAGAGTAGGATCAGCAAAACCTTATAGAGGGCTTGAAGGATATTTAAAAACTGCTACAGATGATTGGAGAGAGATTAAGCAAAGTTCCAGGGGAAGAAATGCACATACTATCTTCTGGAACTGGCTAATGAGACACACTAGTAGAACCTACTGCACTAGGCAGGGGTGATAAAAGATAATGCTGGAAAGAAAGGCTGGGCTCTGGTTGTGGTCTAACTGACTTTATATGGCAGGTTTAAAGGTAGAATTCTGATAGTCATATGGGAAAGAAGTGACAGAAAGAAATAAGTCAATTAATAGCCTTTCCAACGTGAGACAATGAAGAAATCAACTAGAGTAACAACAGTGGGAATAAAAAAATTGAACAAATATCAGAGATATTTTAGAGGCATGGGACATTGTGACTGACTGCATGAAGAAGGGAGAGGAGAGGGACAAGGTTCACTTGGTTAATTAAGTCACTAACAAGGAATAGAGGAGGAGAAGCATATTTGGGGTCAGGGTGGAGAATAGAAAAGGATAATAGACCACTTTCTGACAGGTCAAGCTTGAGAGTTCTAAGAGTCATTTAACTGTCATTGGAAGTAGCTCACAATTCACACTGATGAACTGGATCTGAGCCTACTACTGTGTGAATAAGCGTTGCAGTGGCTGAGACTACGTAGGAAGAAGATAGCTTAGTCTGTGCCCTGTGCACTAGGAGCTGCAGTGAAATCAGTGTCCTTCTGGATAGACCATTGTTGCACAATCAGTGTGGATGTACCCTTCCACATTTAGCATCCCCAAAATGCAGCTCTTCAGTTTTACCCTCTCAGCTCCACCATCCTCAACTATCATCAATTCCTTCAGCAACTCTGCTAATTGTCACTAAATATTTTTTAAGTCTACTCACTTTCTATTACATGGCCCAAGCCATGTTCATTTCTCACCTGGATTTTTTTAACAGCTTTAAAAGTATTATGGCTATTTTCATATACCCAAAGCAATGGTAATAGCACAATGCGCCCATATATGTCACTTATGTAAACATTTGTGTATTTGCTTTGCCTCAGCTTAAATTTTTTTGCTGAAAAATGTTATTACTTTTAATCTACTTTATTGATTATGCTATTACAGTTGTCCCAGTTTTTCTCGCCTTTATTCCCATCCACCCTGTACTCGCCTCCCACCATCATTCCCCAACCTTAGTTCATGTCCCTGGGTCATACGTACAAGTTCTTTGGCTTCACCATTTCCCATACTATTCTTAACCTCCCCCTGTCTATTTTATACCTACCATTTATGCTTCTGTAATGGTTTGTAATTACCCTTTTGTAATGGTTTGTAATTATCCTTCAAGTCCTTTATAAGTCTTTGCTGATCCAACCCTGTATTCCCAGACAAAGGATTAATTCATATCACATTATCTAGCTCAGCGAGCCTCTCTAAACAGATACGGACATTTTCTTAAGTAACCATATTTTCACACTTATAAATTAACACATATTATCAGTTATCATTTTATATCTGTTCTATACTAATTAAATTTCTTCAGTTGTGCTAAAATATCTTTTTTTGTAGTTTGTTCAAGTAAAGTTCCAAGCAATGCCCATATATTACATTTAGTTTTGTTTGTTTCTTCTCCCTACAGCAGTCTTGTCTTCTTTTCCCCATGATTTTATCTTAAAACAGACACCTAGCTAATGTCCTGAAGAATAAACATGAATGAGCCTCATTCTAGATTAGTACGGTTACTTTCTTTGGGTGTTGTTTGACATTCCTCTATGCTCTTAATTTCCAGTAGATGGAGATTAGCTCTTGAATAGATTCAGATAAGCTTTTGGCAAGCCAACTTCACAACTCACGTGGTTTCTGTCCTATCACCTTTGGAAACAGTGTCTGGTTGCTCTGCTTTTCAGCTATGCTACACTCAGTTTTCCACATGGAAGAGAGGGAGATGGGTCTCTGCCTAAGTCTTAGCCAAATTTTTAGGGATGCTATCATCACCGGAATCAGCTGATGAGAAACCTAGTTACTCTATGCAAAGATCTCAATGTTTTATCCAGTTTTTAAAAAATTGATGATTAATGCCTAAATAAGTTATTTCATCAGGAGTTACAAAATGTTTATTTTCAAATTCTGTAATTTCTTCCATATTTGTTTTAAATCCCAATCGGAAACAAAAGTCCTTAATTAACTAAGGAAAGTAGAACCAGTTGGTTGTATTATGTTCTGAATGTTTGTATACCCCAGAATCATATGTTGAAATCTAATCCCCAGTGTGATGGTATTTAGAAATGCAAGTAATAGGTCATGAGGATGAAACCCTTATGAATGGGATTATTCATATGAATAATATGAAGAGGTCAGAGAACTCGCTTTCTGCCTCTCTGCGGTGTGAGGCTACAAGATGATGGTCATCTGCAAGCCTAATACAAATGGATCTGCACCAGACCTCACTAGACCTGCCAGCACTTTGATCTTAGGCTTCACAGAATCCAGAACTGTGAGAAATAAGTGCTTGTTGTTTAAGCAACCTAGTCTATGGTAATTTGTGCTAACAGCCTGATATAATAAAATAGAATTTGTAATGGAAAGACAGAATAAATATATACTCATTTATTTCTCTTTTTCTAGTCATTTTCTTTCAATTGTTAATTGCCAAAAAATGTGTCTACTTATTTCTCCTGCTGTAAAGTAAGTTATTGTTTTTGAAATAGGGAAAGGGACCTTCCTCTTTCCTGTTGAGTATCAGGACGAATGACTTCCTGTACACTCAATTTGTTAAAATCAATTGCATTCATTATGTTTTAATACTTAGATTTTCCCACTTTCTTTTTTTAAATAGTTTTACCATTTTTGAATAAGTCACGTCTTTGTTTTTGTTTTAAGATTTTATTTATTTATTTATTTTTAGAGAGAGAAGAAGAGAAGGAGAAAGAGAGGGAAAGAAACATCAATGTGTGGTTGCCTCTCGTGTGCCCCCGACTGGGGACCTGGCCCACAACCCAGGCATATGCCGTGACTCAGAATCCAACTGGCGGTCCTTTTGTTCCCAACCCAAGCTCAATCCCTGAGCTACACCAGCCAGGGCAGATTTTCCCACTTTCTATCAAATAGGAGCCACTTTCTGTTGGCACCTGCATCTTTTTGATAATACCCATTAGTGGTTTGAGAGTTTCTCTGCTTTCTGGCTCAGCCAGATATTTCTGGCTGATCTCTGGCCTAGAATCGTGCTTAGGACACAGTAGAAACAAATTAATAACTACAGAAGGAAAAAAAATCAAGTTTGACTACCCTTTTTACATTTATGTTTATTATTACCTATGGCCTTTTAGATCATTCCCTATCTCTTTCTGAATGTTTGGCAAGTTTCTTTATTGCCTAGTTTCTTGCTTTATTAGTGAAATGTGGTTATCAACATGGTGAGGAAAATTGGTTCCACTGGCCAAGGTTAAGGGTCTAAAGATATTAAGTGGGAACTATCAGAAGCTGGAGATGAGTACACAGACCATTGAAGAGAGATGATATTAAATCAGGTCTGAGCATATGACATCAATTTGAATTCTAATTATTTTCATCTCTGTCATTTGTGTATGTGAGCCATAAATTTATCCTTGTTATGATGTAAACAAATCCTTCATGTGTTTGAATTGATTTATGTGACTTAGGCCTATTTTTTTTCTTTTGGATATTTCCTTTCTGCCTATATTTTTGTCACTCCTACTATTTGACACCATTATGGATATTCCCATACACTTTACGGCTCGATTTTTTTCTTGTGAAACCAAGCCCTCCACGTTTGTTTACTTCAGCCATTCTTTACTAGGAGCCTGTTCCTTTCCTCCAGACTATCTGGTCCACCTGATCCAACTCCAGTATTTATTTCCTCAAAGTTTTAAGTCTTTCTTCTCCTGATTAAAAAAAAATGGTACTGACTGACTCTTGTTCATTTTCACACCAAGCTGAACTGTTAATGCTAGTAGAGATTAAATTGAAGCATGTACTATGATCTATTGTGACACTTTGATATTCTATAATTTGTGAGGGTGGCTTCAGTTTGGATTAATTTATGTAAATTATCTTCATTTTTCTATTAACTAATATATTAGCAATATTTATTAACAAAAATAACACATACTAGGTAGTCCAAAATGATTTCTCACTAAAACCGCTTCATTTCAAAAAGACTGTATTAGCTACTCAAATTATTTGCTTCTCCCCTTGCTACAAAAACTGAAAAACCACAATATTCACCAGAGACAACGCCATTCTTGTATGACCAGTCCCTGGCTCCCACTGAATTTCAGTACAGAGGTTCCTCTGTTGAGATGAATTGTGTTTGTTTTGTGTGCCCCAGTGTCGTGATGTATAAACTCCATCAACTTCCCCTCGCTCTTCCACAGTTACGCTTATTCTCCCCATCTGTGGTTCCCTTCCTTCAGGTTCAGTGGACGTCTCCACTCCATAAGTAACTCTCTCTGTTCTTATCCCATGTTCTTATTCCTTGCCATCTCATTAAGGACTCTAAGTCACTCACTGTATGAAGTCTTCTTTTACCTTCAGCGTCTCCTTCTGGTTCTTTCCCTTGAAACCAAAAACATAACTAATCTCTAAAACTGACCAAAAATGAAAACTTTTTACAACCTGCCCTAGCTCGTGATCTCTAACTCTTTGTCTTCAGAACCAATTTTTTCAAAAAGAGTAATATGTATTTTTCTTGTTTATTTGCCTCCTACCTATGACCTAACAGGTGGTCTAATCTTCGTTAATCTTCTGGGTTTCTACTGGGTTCCTATTTTAGTGTTTATTGTAAGATTTAACAAGTACTTTTCCTCCACCACACTCACAGTTTCCATCTAACTTCTGTGCTGCTGATCACAGCATGTCCTTCCTCTTGGCCTTCTTGTTTTTGTGGAGAAAGACCAGGCATATCCACACTCTGCAGAAAATGTAAAAACTCTGACCAAATCCAGGATGGCAACGAGAAGCAGGTTAGCCTTCATGGCATATCATGAGAAGGCAGGGTTCTCTGGAAAAGGTAATAATGCTGGGAAAAAACAAAAGGCAGCAGGAAAATAGGAAGACCATTTGGATCCATGTAATCAGTCCATTTATAAAGCTGATTAGTTACTTGAAGTGATATTACTAGTCCCTTCACAAGAGTAATCAGTCATTTGTGTTGATGTAATCAGCCCATACTTGGTCACTTGATTATATGTGCTATTTAGTTGGACATTTCCATCAGTCAAAGATATGACTGATTTTCTGGCACTGAATTAATCAAACTAAAAACCTGCCTAAAACCATAGGCACACTTAGCATAGATAACACTGGCACTGACTGAAGCTTACCTCTCCACTACCTACGCATCTTCTCACCTTTGCTATCACTATCTTGACCTGCCTAGATTAATTTAACAACCTTTTATTTTTTTAATATTTTATTTATTTTTAGAGAGAAGGGAAGGGAAGGAGGAAGAGTGGGAGAGAAACATCAATGTGCGGTTTCCTTTCATGTGTCCCCTACTGGGGACCTGGCCTGCAACCCAGGCATGTGCCCTGACTGGGAATCGAACCAGCAACCCTTTATTTCACAGGCCCATGATCAATCCACTGAGCTACACCAGCCGGCGCTAACTTAACAACCTTTTAATTGGTCTTAACGCCTCTTTCATTGTTTCACCTGACCCCAATAACAGTTTTGCCTTGTTACAACTAGAGATCTTACTGAACTCAATTCTGAACGTGCCATTTCTATGCTTATATATTTAAAAGGCTTCTTGCTATTCTTGTAACAAAGTCTAAACTCTTTAAGATGGTCTGTTTACAAGAATTCTACTGATTAATCTCTCCAGTCTCCTTTTTCATCACTGCCTCCCTCATTTTATGTATGTATTTTGGCCGCTAAAAATGTCTTCTATTTTATCAAGTTTATCACATTTCTTGTTCTCTTGCTTACAATAATCTTGGATGTTTCATCCCCTCCATATTTACTGGGTAGTAACTATACATTCATTAGGCTCAGTTTAAACATTGCCTTCTTTAGAAGTATTTCTGGATCACCCTAGGTGGGGTGTTAAAGGAGCACGTTATTATCATGCCATATTTTAATCCATCATTTTCCCTTCTCTGTACCCCCCGTTTCCCAATTAAGGTTAAGATTATGTCTGTTTTGCTGAAAATAATGCTTGACACTTAGCTCAGTGTTGGTACATAGTAGATGCTTAATAAATCATTGATGAGTAAATAAAAGATGTTCAACACCTGATATAGATTCTGGAGTTTATGCAATGCACTTTCACCACTAAGGTAAAAGGAGTTTAAAATTATGACAGTCATTATCAAAGCCTTTTAAAAACAAGGCAGAGCATAAACATAAAAATATAATTTTATAACAGAATATTACTAAATAATGCTAAAAGAACTAATTAATACAAATGGGCAAACGAAAGTGAAGTAAACCAAGGAAAATCTATCTCATTTTTCATTTCTGCTTACTCATGAGACAACCATCCAAATTTATTCTTATAAATCAATACAAACTGCTTTTACTTTGAAGGAAAAACAAAAAAAATTACAGGATTGTTTTGAAAGTAGGCAATAGCAGTTTGGTTTTTGAGGACCATTTTTATTATTTTCATGAATAACAATTAATAATGTTCACTAAATTCAAACTTTCAGACATATTGTGTGAGCTGTTTCCTCAAGATGTATTTAAAATAGGAATACATTAATTGATTAAGATAGGGGCAGATGAAGAATGTAGAACAATCAATAGTAAAGCATGAAGAGCAATTATACAAAAAGGATTTAGAGACTACATTAGGTTGTAATACTTTAAAATCTGAGTTATATCATGAAAATAAATGAAACTGAATGCAATAATTAATACATTAACATATGTAAAGAATATAGTAATGAAATCTAAAACACAGCCAAAATAACCCCAGGAAAGCTAATAAAAATTTTATAATATTTAACTCTGGGTAAATTATACAGATAATTTATTTCAATAAATATAATTAAATGCAGCATCTATGAGCAATTTATAGACTAAGAAATATGAAAAAAATGAATGGCTATTCAATGTGATTAATATAAAACTGTTAAATCCACAAATTACATACTTATAATTTTAACATAATCATCTTTGGGTAATTCATTTTTGTGGAAAGTGTATTTTTTGTGAATAGGGTATACTTCATAATTATTAATAATTTCAATATCTTTCTACATATTCATTACATTCTCCCCTACGTTTTAGAGATAGTTCATAATACTTCCTTCTACTCATTTGGCTTTAGGAGACTAAATTAATTTTACAGTTAGAACATAGAATCCACAGTAAGGGATGGAGACCCATCATTTACAAGCAGATCGTGTTGTGTTCTGAGAAACACACTGGAATGGAAATTAACACCCATGGATTACAGTCTTGGGCTTGCTGGGCACTTAATGTGTGATGCTGAAGAATGATCAACTCTGGCTTCAGTTTCCTCATCTGAGACTTAAGAGGATAAATCAGGAGATGCTACATTACCTTTTTGTTCTCTCTAGAATCTATTGGGTAGCATTGAATGTACCCCACAGTTTTATCCATAGAAATAGGCTTGAAAATGATAGAACTGTAGAGGGAGTGGTGATGTTTCCCCATGTCTTCGAGATGTCAAAATGTCATCATCACAAGCTTCAAAAAGAAAAAGCATATGTAGAAGTTTGGGAAATTGAAGGGACTTAGGAACTCTATCTAGTACAGCTATTTTATTTCATTGTTGAGAGAATTGACAGAGAGGTGAACTCTTCTTGCCTAACATCTCATAGCCTAGAAGGTGGTGTTATCACTAGAGGCTGATTCTCTTTTGAGGCCCAAGGCTTCTTCCTCACTTTATCTCTTATTCCTTTCTGGCCAACTATGAGGACAATATTGCTGTGAATGTCTCTAGTCACCTGTGCTGATGAGCTATTACCTAGAAGCATAATGAAATAATGATTATAATTAACTGATCTATAGTGTCAGTTTTCAGAAGTGTATTTCAGATATTAAGTTTTATGAGAAGTCATGATCTCTTCAAACATAAGGTTTTAGAGGCTAAATTTCAAGACTATATGAAAACTAAAGTTTTCAAGTTAACACTGATTTCATTAAAGCAAAGAGGAAATAGCCAAAGATATTGAAACAACTGTTACAGCTACCTAGCAATAACCACAATTTATTTCCAAACAATACAGAAAGGATAAAATATCCCCTCTTCAATTGGTATAAAAGCATATCACCATTTTGGTGGAATCTTTTGGGGAAATCATTTCAAAAGCAGAAAATAACATACAGACACAAGCTAATTAACTAAGAACAACTCCTAAATGCATGAATATTTTTATCACTTTTCTTGAAGTTACTAAATTTTACTTGAAATAATTTCATTATGTAAATTATTCATATGTTTCACAAACATTTATTCCATGTAAACATCTGTGGTTACATTAAGGCCACAATTTTACTTTATATTTCTATACTGAAATAGAGATATATAACTTATTTTATAATTTCTTGGATGGCAATATACAGAGAATCCCATCCTCCTTTCCACCCCCGCCTTCTATAAATACGCATTGAACATCGTCCATGTGAAAAGAATTGTGACAGATATTGAGGATATATGTGATGAACAAAATAAGCATGGTTTTGCCTTCATGGATTTCACCGGTTAGTGCAACAATATGCAGTTTAAAAATAATATATAATTTTAATTTGGCAAGAATTTTATAGCACATATAGGATACCATAAAAATATAGAAGAACTACGTATGTAGAAGAACTATAGATTGGACTGAAGCAATGGAAAGAACTAGTAATTGTCTTTTAGAAGGAAATAAACATTTGAGACTTGAAGATGAATATACAGGAGGCAAAGAGTGAGAAAACACCTTTACCAGCAGGGCATACAACATACAGGAATACCCTGAATCAGGGAAGTGTGGGCCAGTCTGAATAACTCAACGGATTGTAGGAACTAAGAAATTTTGAAAAAGGAAATATATCCAAGATGGGACTGAAAAGGAAGGTGCTGTACTATTTTTACCCTGAAATTTCACTGTATTATAAAGCTAATCGTGGTTCTGCTGATTTTCCTGCAGAACCTAAGCTCTGTCGTGCATTGTCCGTAGGTCCCCTGTTCATTGCACTATAATCCTCAGGTGAATTTCATCAGCCATAGTGTTTCAACAAATCTGTTCTTCCTCTTATGCCTTTCTCTTTGTTGACCCCTTTATAATCATTGTCCTTACATAGAAGATTGACCTTATTTTGCTAGCAACTTCAGACAGACTTACACATCTCTACCACAATCCAGGTTTTTGAAGTGGAGGGATTTTGAGTAAGTTTTTAAAAGAAAGAAAGAGAGAGAGGGAGGGAGGGAGGAAGGTCGGGAGGGAGGGAGGGAGGACAGAAAGAAGAGACAACATTGCCATTGGAAATTAGTGGTGATTTGTAAGACTTTCTGGTGTACTCATTAAACTGGAGCTGGAGATACCTTCATCCCTCATTGCTATGAAGGATTCTAAGTACTAAGTGGTTCGTATGTTCTTTTACTGAACAGATAATGAACTTCTATGTACAAAGAGCTATCTCCATTTTATTGATGGGAAACAGGAAATTTGAGGTGGTCACAAAGCTGGTAACTAGGTTTTTGACACTATTTCATATTACTCTGACAGAAGACCAGGTTGCCTCAAAAGGAAAACTATTGAATACAAGATGAGATATCCATGGGATTATTTAATTTTAATATTTCAGTGATAGCCTGCCATCTCCCATATCCCCAAGTATTTTCCAAGAAGATCCAATGTCTTCAATTGATGCTATTAGAAAGATAAATACATTTTTATAAATGACTTTTTCTTCAACATAAGGGCTATGGGAAAGACATCTTCAC
Source organism: Sturnira hondurensis (assembly GCF_014824575.4). NCBI lineage: Eukaryota > Metazoa > Chordata > Mammalia > Chiroptera > Phyllostomidae > Sturnira > Sturnira hondurensis. The sequence continues at coordinate 21,357,846 of NW_028093985.1, read as the reverse complement.
ACAATGCTTTTATTGATTCTTTTTATATGAGTTACTTGCCCCTTGTATTTTACCATATGTCTGAGAAACTGACAAGCTTTGAGGTGCTTAATTCTCTGGACATTCTGAAGATCAAGTTATTATTTTTCTGGTAAGGGTTAGGGCATTAAACATGAGAGTACACGCATATTCACAGTAAGATCCCACAGCAAAATGACAGAGAATAAATAGCCTTTTGAGTACTGCTGCAGTATCCAGTATTTTTTAAAGAATACAAGCTGTCAAATTAGATAATCTTCAGAAAGATACTGATGATTAGAAAGATATTGTTTATGGCCTGACATTCACCTCATTATCACAATCATTTATCACTATTGTATTTTAATTAGCCTCTATCTTCCCTCAATTAGGTCCTTTCGTTATATAAAATGTAGAATTATATTACTACAATTACAGAAAAATAGCAATTTGTTTTTAAAATAACAAGATAAAGGTTTGCAAGTTGCTCAGTATTTTATTTCACTTCTTAATCGAAACCCTTTTGAACAAATGTGAAAGATAACCATAACAAATGTCTTACTATTTAGAAACAATATTTTCTTTTTTAAAAATTCTCATGCAGTTACAGTTGTCCCTCCTTTCCCCCATTGCTGGCTCCTACCTCATCCCCCCTATTGTCACCGCCCATGAGTCCTCCATTTGTATTCCTTTGCTCGCCCCTTCCCCTTTCTTCCACCAACCATCATGCCTTTTCCCCCCTCCTATCGGATCACTGCCATTTTGTTCTTTGTTTCCAAGTCTATGGTTCTATTTTGCTCATTTGTTTTTTGATTAGGTTTCACTTACAGGTGAGATCATATGGTATTTGTCTTTCACCACCTGACTTATTTCACTTAGCATAATACTCTCCAGTTCTACCCATGTTGTTGCAAAGGGTGGGAGGTCCTTCTGTCTTTCTGCTGCATAGTATTCCATTGTGTAAGTGTACTACAGCCTTTTTTTATCCACTCATCCACTGATGGGCACGTGGCTGTTTTCAGACCCTGGCTATTATAAATAACACCCCTATGAGGGGTGCATATATACTTTCTGATTAGTGTTTCAGAATTATTAGGATATATTCCCAAAAGTGGGACTGCTGGGCTAAAAGGCAATTCTTTTTTAAATTTTTTGAGGAAACTCCATACTGTTTTTCACAGTGGCTGCATCAGTCTGCATTCCCACCATGAGAGCTCCATTTTCCTATATGCTTTCTGACACTGGTTTGTTATTTATTGATGACAGCTATTCTAACAGGTGTGAGGTGACATCTCACATGGTTTTAAGTCTCATCTCTCTGATGATTAATGATGTTGAGCATCTTCTCATAGGTCTATTGGCCATCTGTGTGTCCTCCTTGGAGAAGTATCTGGTTAGATCCTTTGCACACTTTTTAATTGGATTGCTTGTCTTTCTGCTGTTGAGTTGTATAAGTTCTTTATATATTTTGGAAATCAATCCCTTATAAGATATATTATTGGTAAATAAAGTTCTCTAGGTAATTCCAGTACTCAGATAAGTTTGAGAGGTACTACTTTACTATATCTGACTCTTACTTAATTGAATCTTTCTTGATATATATCTAACACTCGGTTTTCCATATCTGCCGTTCCTTTTGTCGGAAACTGCTCCCCACCTGGCTCTTTGTGCTGAACCCTGAACCTTGTTAGCTCAATCCTACCTTCAGATAGGTGGTTCTACTGGGAAACTATTATTGGTTGTGTAGATTGCTCCAGGCTCTACTACTGTGTGTTTCCTCATTAGTATTTCCTCTACTTTAACTGGCATCATAATTAATTGTAAATATTGGTTTTTAATTTTTAATATTTGTTTAATTATAAATTGAAAAGTAAATATAATAATACACGAGGAACCACGATTTAATAATATCAACAAGTTGTCATATTTCCTTCCATTCTTTTTTGTTTGTTTTTTAAAGTAAGATAAAGCAGGAGCATCTTTCCACCCAGTGTCTCTTCTTCCCTCCATCCTTTCACAAAGATAGTTGCTATTCAGCTATTGGTGTGTATCTTTGCCATCCACACTCATACATATATAGTGTTTATGTTAAATGATATAAGTATTGCTTTCAAAGTCTATATAATAATCCATTTCATAAACATAGCAAAATTTATTCAATTTTCTATGAATGAACATTTTTTTTAAAGATTTTATTTCTTTATCTATAGAGAGGAAGGGAAGGAGAGAAGGAGAGAAACATCAATGTATGATTGCCTCTCGTGAATCCCCTGCTGGGAACTGGCCTGCAACCCAGGCATGTGCCTTGACTGGGAATCGAACTGCAATGGTGTGGCTTGTAGGCCCGAGCTCAATCCACTGAGCTACACCAGCCAGGGCTGAATGGACATTTTTAATATTTACTCATATGAAATGCTATATACAATAGGCTCTTTGAATAGTTTTGTATGTGTGTATAAACATGTGTTAGAATTTTTCTAGAATAAACACATGAATTTTTGTTAGGATTCCTGCATATTTCTTTACTAAAATTTACAAGAACTTGTTCTTCAAAATGCCTGTGGGCCAAAATTAAATAAGTAGACAAAATCTGACAAAATGTGTATAATATCTATATGAGGAAAATTACAAAACTTTGATGAAAGAAAACAAAGAAGTAAATGAAGAATTATTTCAAGTTCATAGATAAGAAGACTCAATATTTCAAGATGTCAATTCTTCTCAAATTAATCAGCTTCTAAACAAAATCTTAGCAAGTCATTTCATGGATATTGATACTTGGGTTCTAAAATTTATATGGAGAGGCAATGAACCAAACAGCCAACGCACTATTGGAGGAGAGCAAAGTTGGAGGTCTGATGCTGATTTTTTACTATAAAGCTACAGTAGTTAACACAGCGTGGTAATGGTTAAAGGACAAGTAGATCAATGAAGCAGAACAGAGAATCCACACATGGACCCTCATAAATACTGTAGTCAACTGATCTAGGGATAAGAAGCAGCGGCAATGGACATTTAGAGCAAAGTTAGAGCAAAGATAGTCGTTTTAACAAACAGTGCTGAAAAAATTGGACATTCAGATGTCAAAGAAAGAATGTAGACACGGACCTTATACCCTTTATAAAAATTAACTCAAAAGTATCCTACACCTAAATACAAAACACAAAATCATAAAATTCCCAGAAGATAACATACAAAAAACTCTAGATGACAAGGACTTTCATTTTTTTATTTTATATTTTATTGTTATTCAAGTACAGCTGTCTCCATTTTCATCTCACCACACGCCCTGTCCCACTCGTCCCCACCTTCTACCCTTGAAACTCTCCCTTTTGGCTTTGTCCATGTGTCCTTTATACATGTTTCTTGATGGCCTTTCCCCTATTTTCCCCCATTATCCCCTCTCCCCCATCCCCTCTGGTTACTGTCAGTTTGTTCTTTACTTCAATGTCTTTGGTTACCAATTTTGCTTGCTTGCTTGTTTCGTTGATTAGGTCCCACTTATAGGTGAGATCGTATGGTATTTGTCTTTCACCACCTGGCTTATTTTACTTACAGTGACTTTTAGACACAACACCAAAGCTATGATCCATGTAAAAAAAGAACTGATTAGCTAGACTTCATAAAAACAAAAAGTTCTGCTCTGTGAAAGACAATATCAAGTGAATGAGAGGGCAAGCCACACACTGAATGAAAGCTTTTGCAAAAGATACATCTGATAAAGAATTGTCCTCCAGAATATAAAAGAAAACAACAGTAAGAAAATGTACAAGTTCATTAAAAGATGACTAAAGATCCCCTAGCAGATACCTCACCAAAGCAGACACACAGATGGCAGCTAAGCGTGTTAAAAGATGTTCAACATCAAGGATCACTGGGGAATTGCAAGTTAAAACAACATTAAGATACCACTATATACTTACTAAAATGGCCAAAATTCAAAACCCTAACACACCAAATGTTGGCAAGAATGTGAAGCAACAAGAAATCATTCATTTTCCACAATCAACACTGTTAAGGACTTACTGGGGTTTTAGGAAATTAACAAGTTCATGGTATTTATACTTTTCATTCAAGATCACAGAACGGCTATCGGTTTAGATCATTTCCATACATTTCAGATATATTTCATGACGTTGTAATTACATTTCTTAAACATATTTTGTTAAATGTATTCCTTAGCACTGTAAAACAGGTTGCTTTTGAAAATGGTATCTCTTTTCCATGCATTTTTTAGTAAGTTGTTGTTGCTGTATAGAAATACTATTAACACTCATATGCTGTTTTTATACCCATCAATCTGACCAGACTCTTTTTTAAAATTTTAAATATTGTCATTAAACTGATTATCTGCAAATAATATTTTTTCTTCCTTTTTCATTCCTGATAAGTTTTATTTACTCTTTGTACTGACAATGAACTTCAACATGATTTTGAATAGATGGGATGATAGCGTGCACCTTACTTTAATACTAACTTCAGAGAATGACTCTAAATTTTATGATAAAATCTGAAGTTCATTGTAGTGTTTTAGTAGATCCTTTCACACATCAAAGAAAATTCCATTTGCATTTAATTTGCTAGAATATTTAAAATTTCAAGTAGAGGTCAAATCTTATAATCATAGTATTTTTCTCCCTCAATCAGCTCATGTGATGAGTTACAGCTGCTTATTTCTTTTCAAAATTTTATATGTAATAATAAAATATTTCAAATATTTAGGCCCTGGCTGGCGTAGCTCAGTGGATTGAGCACAGGCCTGCAAACCAGAGGATCGCGGTTCGATTCCCAGTCAGGGCACATGCCTGGGTTGCAGGCCAGGTCCCTGCAGGCCAGTTCCCAGCAGGGGACGCACGGAAGGCAACCATACATTGATGTTTCTCTGCTTCTCTTCTTCCCCTTTAAAGATAAATAAATAAATTTTTTTTTAAAAAAGAAAGCCCATTAAAAAATATTTCAAATATTTAGAAAACACCAATATTATATAATAATATTAATGAATGATGAGGTGAACAATAAAACATTTAAAAAAGACTTAAAACGATAATATTTTTCCATCTTTAAATGACATTTTATATAGAGAAATGGTGCTCTATAAATACATTGGAAACTTTCCTTCTCATCCTTTTCCTCTCCTCCTTCCCCAGACTGAATTTGTTTTCTATCAATCATCAATGTATCTTGTACTTTTATTACATATACAGGTGTTTATAAACAATGTTAATTTTATAAAAGGTTCACTCTGTATGTCCTTTTGTGACTTATGTTTTCTCCATCAATATTCTATTTTTGATTTATTCTATTTTGAGATCTATTTATTAATATGTTTTTGAGATTTCTTGGGATAAATAAACATGTTCTCTATTTTTATTGTTCTATATTATTTTACTATGTTTAAGCCTGTGTTTATTTATTCCCTTATTGATTATTTAATTTCTCTTCTATTTCAAAAAGTACTACAATAATATCCTAGTATAACTTTTCTTATTTATATGTATAGGATTTTAGCCAAGGATATATTCCTAGATACTGAATTGCTGTATCATAGAATACAGCAATTTTAATGTATTAAAATCAGGTATCTTAATTTTACTAAGTACTGACTTTATATTCTACAAAGTGGCTGTACTGATTTTACTACTACCACCATTTTATAACAGTTCCATTTCATCACGCTGAAAACTGCACTTATAAAGAGATGTAAGTTTTTGCATATGGATTGGCTGTAAAATATCACCTTTTAATTTATTTTTCTTTGGTTTCTGTGAGAAACCTGAAGTCAGACTTTATGTTGTAAACCTATGGAAAGATTAACTTTTGGTTTGAATGATGAGAGATTTTTGCTTTCTTTCCTACCCAATTAGAGACAGACTTTAAAAAATATTGTTTTGTGTCTTATTTCTAATGTACCTTTAATGTGAAGGGATAGGCATTTGGGGAAACAGCTTGAAGTTGGGTCTCTTATGAGGCTCGCTGTCTTGGCCTTCTTCACCATATGTATCACATAAACTCACTAAAAATGTAATCCCAAAGTCACCAGAGAGCAGAGAATGTCCTAAAATAGAAGCCAGTTTAAGGGAATAGGTGCCTTTTTTGGTGTGCTGCTTTCACTTTATTTGAGATCTTTATTTCTTGATTCAGAGTCATTTCTATTCAGTATGAAATTTGACATTTTAAAAAGTTAGTAAGCATATTTAGTCCTTCCATTGGGTAGGTTGCACACACTGACAGAAGTAGACTACTTATTCTTTGCCTGCCTTGCTAAACTCTAATCTCTGCCAGAAAGGGCCCTGTTGTCGGCATGATTTGTCATTGCAGGTAGCCCCCAACATTCTTGCTGGCATATAGCAAATTATCAATAAACACTTGGTAAAAAAATGTTGAGTGAAATGTAGCATGGAAAGAAATCAAATCTCAAATTATTGGAAAAAATATTGGAAAGAGAAGTTTATCTGAAATAAAAGTACATTCTAGTAGGACACCAATGAGCTTTATGTCCATAATTTCTCTTACTTTCTGATTAATTAATTTGACTATTCATGGAAAGCCTAGAGTGACGTGGAATAAGTGAACATTCTTTAAGTAGAAGATCACAGCTGAAGTCCTACTTCTGATCCTCTCTATTTCTGTCATCTTGGCTATCAAGACTCAGATTATCAATACATCTGAGTTTCAGTTTCTTAATTTCTAAAGTTTAAATGTCAATGAGTAGCACATTAAAAAACAAACATTAAAATAACAGGTGAATTTTATCAAATAAATGTGTGCGGCACTGCCAAAGATGCAGTGTCTGATTATAATTTTACAACTTGCATTAAGCGCCTTCCTATTATTAATACCAGGAGAAAATGACATTCCTAAATATTATTTTCCCCTTAGAAAATCATGAGTGATTACCATCATTTCTCTTTTGTGGAAACAACATGCTATTTTCATTGATTTTGCATTTAGAGTTATTTTAAAGTAATTTTACAAGTACAGATATGAGGCTTTGCCATTTTGTAGTACTAATAGAATTTCTCTATAAGGCAAATTAACTAAATGGAGAATCGCAGGTTCTGAATGTGATTTATCTTTTTTCTGAATAAGATTGGACATACATTGACAAATGTTTTTGCCAAGAAAACATTTATAATAAGTTGGTAGAAGCACTTTCATGTAATAGACTTTTTAAAAACATCCTACCCCCTGTAAAATGATAGGAATAGGTTCCCATGTAGAATATGTTTCCTGCTCTAGGGAGGGATAGGAAGCCTGGGGTGGGTAAGCAAATTCAAAATAAAGTAAAATGTAATAAGGAAGCAATAGGATAAGTGCCAAAGAGACGTACAATTAAATGTGCCAGAGGTTAAAAGGCCCACATGCAGCTTAGGCATGAGTATGAGAGGTATCTAAAATCTAGAAATATCTAGATTACATGTCACTTTAACTCATCCTTCATAAATTCAGAATTTTTTGTGTGTGATTTAAGATCATGCTGGAAAGGAGAGGTACCTAAAAGGAGAGATAACATTTTAGGTAGAAGAGAAGAAAGGATAAATTTAAGGATTCTGGCAATATTTTGTATATCAGTCATTTAAATGACGAAGTATAGGAAACTAGCTGTACTGTAGTAACGATGAGGTAAAAAGGAAGGACGGGGAACTATTATAGGATCTTAAAAAAGGGAGACCTTTTCACTTTTTGAAATGGGAAGTAATAAAACATGGGCTGAATTTTAGAAAATGTATGTGGCTATTGTCCGGAGGATAAATTAAATGGGTCATAGTAGGCCAGGCTAGATAGAGCAAGGTTCTGCTCTGGGTACTAGCACTGAAAGCCAACAGACAGAGTAGAGGAAAGAGACGCAGAGAGAGAGAAACTGCAAGTGTTGGCCACAAACTGATCTTCAGGGTGAGGGAGGAGGCGGTGTCAAAGATGGTTACAAGGTTTCCAAAGAGAAGGACGCTAATGGGGAAATGGAAATGGAACTTGTCAAGAAGATGAGTTGCCCTAGAGTTGCCTTTGGGCTAGAAGCACTGGGTGCTGTTTTGATTAGAGCTTAGATAAATTGAGATGCCACAAAGTACAGAAATCATGATTTGGACCAGTGTTATAAGTGTCAAAAGTTACCTGAGTTTTCCCCGATTAGCAGCTCCAGGTTTTTAAAGTGCACAGGTAGAATTTAACACTCCTGAGAGACAATTCTGAGAACCTGAACAGACCAGGGCCATGAGATTCCCAGCAAATCTAACCATCAGGATTCCTACTAACTGACCAACTGACCAAGTTCAGATCAAAGCAGCTTGGATTGAAAGCTGGAAAACTACACCAAAGAGCATGGCAGGACATATAAAAATACCCATTCTGCTCAAACCATTTAGTCCTTTGTTTCTTATACCATCCCACCAAGTTTCAAGTAACTTTTAGAATGTTGTCACTGCCTGTGGCTGTATTCAGATGTAATCATAGGAATTTATTCTTTTACAGAAGAAATAGAAAACATTTTAAGCTAATAGTTTCTAAACTTCTCCATCCACAACTGAAACACCCCATTTTAATTTGTAGTGATGGTAATGGTAGTATTGATTTTTATATTAAAAGGTATATTATTACAGATAATTTATCTTAAAAACAAAAGTATTTGAAAAACTTAGGATTATGAGTTTTTTCATAGATAGTAGGGAATTTTTTTCATTGTGGATCTCTATATCTATCAATCTATCTAGTTTTCTTAGAGAAAATCAAAGTTAGTTCAAAACTTTGAGTCTATCAGGAACCTATTCATGTGCAAGCAATGTGGAAAGATTTGGAATCTTATTATATTAATTGCAGGTGGTAAAAAAACAAAACTGCAGGTGGATTTCTGATTTCTCCTAAGTTAATTGAAAACCCAGAAATATACACTGTTTTTTAAAAGGAGTGTATTCTTTTTTTTTAAGGTTGCATTTAGTTATTTTTAGACAGAGGGGAAGGGAGTGAGAGAGGGAGAAAAACACTAATGTGGAGTTGCCTTTTGCATACTCCCTACTGGGGACCTGGCCTGCAACCCAGGCATGTGCTCTGACTGGGAATCAAACCGATGTCCTTTTGGTCTGCAGGCTGGCGCTCAATCCACTAAGCCACACCAGCCAGGATGAAACTATTTTATTTCCCGAGATAAAACATATCTAGGCTGGTTCACCTAGGGAAAATCAGAGGATATAGGGAAAGGTTCTTCTTCCCAAGAAACAATGTTCTCAACATTCACCAAGACAATCTTCTGATTACATGCATTTTATCTTCCCACAAGCTAAAGGGTATTTTATTCTATGGGTTAATTAAAATTAAAGGTTCCTTTTTTTGTCCATTTTTTCTACCATCATCCTTTCCAGAGCATCTGCATATTTTAGTTGTCTTTGTGCCCTATTTCTCCACTTTCCTGGACTTCTGTATTATTTAAAAGTTCAGAATATACAGTCCACCTCTTCATAAATGTTCTGTGCCTCCCTTCACATGTTATATTGTGGTACCTCAATCAGTCAACAGTGATTAAAATTATAGAAGGAATTAATATTTCTAATCACTCAGCCTATGGCTTGGGCAGATGTCATTCAAGTGATTGGTAACAGCTGTTAAGGTTGTTGGGCAAAAATATCTTACACAAGAGTATTTGAATTTTAACACAGAACATGTCAGGAAAACTATGTTCTGTCCAATAGCAATTCTGTATTAATATTAAGGAAACATTCAGGATTTATATGACCACTATTTAACATAATAAGTACAAAATAAATGCTTTTCCACCTTTAAGACTATAGCACAACAGCTCAGGACAATAAGATACTCAGATTCAACACACACACACACATGCAAATATTAACTCAGAAGTAGCGGTTAAATAGCAGTAGACATTCTGTAGAACACACTGCAAAAAAGGAGCACCACTGACAATAAAGTTGATATAAACTGTAATTCAAATGAACTTTGAATAAAGTGCATGAGCAAAGCTTGAGAGTAAGAACCCTGATATATGAGAATACACCTTTGAAAACTGTGAGTGGCCAAGGGATAGCACAGGACAAGAGCAATACCCAGAACACACAATATTCCAAGAAAAAAAACCAGATAAAAATGGAGGAAAGGAATGCTAGTCACAGCAGGGCTCTTCTGAGAAGGCCCCGCAGTGATGTCAGAGCACCTCTGCGTGACGTTTGTTCTGCAAAAATGAGCTCACGAGAGCTGAATGATAACACGTGCAAAGATCTCATCATGACATTAAAAACACCTTTGTGCCTTACCGCAGGGATCACGACTGCATGGCCCTTGTCAGTCCAGTGCAGCCAGACTTTTGTGTTGAGATTAGATGACACTAGGTAAACTGAACTCAACACAGAATTTTGCTTTATCACAGCACAAAATTCTGTTTGAAAACAAAACTTATTTCAAGTGTAGATTACAGGAAAGCCTAGGTCCATGAAACTCAAAATGTTATTTTTTAAAAATAAGAGAGAGGGAGCATTAAAAATTATGTAAATCATATTTACAAACCTAAAACAATACCAATACTTTTAGGATTAGAAATAAAGGCCAAATATTAAGTTATTATTTCCCTCAACCAATTATGATTATTGTGTTACACTGTAAACTTCATATTTTCAAATATTAGATTATTTAGTTTTTACTTGGTTCTCTTCATTGGGTGTTTTCCAGTTTCTTTAATTTCTTCCAGTGTGTATTCACCTTCTACTTGGAATGTTGCAGTACTCCCAAACTGCCCCTGCTTACTGGGCCTACATGCCACATCCCTTTGCAAGTTCCTCCTAGCTAGCTGGTCAATCTCCTCATCTAAGGGCCCTCGACTCTTTTGTTAAACACTGTCAGAGATAATGAATAATCAAATGTAGTTAGATCTTTGAGTTTCCATTCACCCTTTATATCCTCCTCCTCAGCTGAATAGTTGCACTTTAAATTAAATTCTTAAAAGTGAATCACAGGCAGTGCCCTGTGCGGTCCCCCAGATCCGTTTCTTGCTTCAACAGTGTTTGGACGGAACAGACCCCGGGACACCCCCTCTTCCAGCCTCCGACCACCCTCCAACCTTTTTTCCAGGTACCACCTTCAGAACCACCTCAGCCATCTTCAGCCTCCAAGACCAGCCAACACTGTTTTTAAACAACCATAAGCTTCCAAATTTATCAGGATTATTCCACTGAGGTGGAGGCTGTGTCAACCCCGGTCAACCTGCGTTTGCCGGTCTCCTACACCTACCTCTCTCTGGACTTTTATCTGGACCTGGATGGTGTGATGCTGGAAGCCTTGGGCCACTTCTGCGGGTTGGCTGAGAAATGCCCAATGTCTCTTCAAGATGCAAAACCAGCCCAGTGGCCACAATGGGACATGCAGAAGACATCCAAGATGAGTGGGGTAAAACTCCGGACATCGCAGGAGCTGTCACGTCCTTGGAGAAGAACCTGAACCAGGCCCTTTTGGATCTGCAGGCCCTGGTTCTACCCGCACGGACCCTCAGCTCTGTGACTTCCTGGAGAACCACCTCCTGGGTAAGCAGGTGAAACTCATCGAGAAGATGGGTGACCACCTGACTAACCTCAGCAGGCTGGCCTCACACCAGGCTGGGCAACTATCTCCTGGGAAGTCTCATCCTCAAGTACAACTAGGAGCCTGTGGAGCCCAGAGGTCTTTGAGGGGTCCCTCTGCATCACTCTGGTATCTGGCTTTTGCTTGAGACTCTCCCCGAAATCATTAGGCTGCCTTTTAACCACCCTGGAACCCTCTCCCATGCATTGGACCAAAGGGAAACAATAATGCTTTTTGTAGAAAAAAAAAAGAAAAGTTAATCACATTTTCCCAACTATTCCTAAATAAATACAGACTATTAATTCTTCTTGTCTTTCTTTCAATAGTGTTTATTGAGCATTTACTATATTCTTGAAATCTTCCTCAATACAAGGGATACAAAAATAACTGCAATATAATATCTTCCCTTTCAGAACTTATTGCCAAATATAAAATATCCAAATTTTATACAATGCAAATATTGAACAATATCCTTTGTGAAATTAGAAATTATGGAATATATAAACTTAATCCAGGTGATGTTAGTTAGCCAAACTGAGTAAGATGAGTGGGAATATAGACATGGAAATTAAATCTTGGCCAGTTCATTGAAAATATTGATATGTTTTTTTAAATGAGAAAATTGAACACATTGTCTGTATTTGGAAGGAGGAGTGAATTTAAACTACAATGAGAGATTTCACCGGATAGGCTACTGGGGGAGTCAGAGAGAACAATTTCTACATTGTGTTAGCAAAAGGGCCGAGGTAATGATTCTGAACACAGCAATTGTCCATTAGCACAAATGGAGCTTAAGCTTCAATAGAGAGTTCTTTTGGGTTCTTTGTTTTCAAACTAACTCAGTATTTCTATCAGGAGCAAAACAACCTTTAAAAATATTATCATCTCTCTGAGTGCATTAGAGGTACAGATCTCTTAAGATTACTCACCTAACCCCTGCACTATGCATTCTCCTCTCTCCTAGAAAGCATTTCAAAAAATGAAATGAAATGAAATGAGCTCTCCTGAGCATTCAGTTTCTTACGTTCACCTCATTGTAATTCACACACACGGTTAGTCTGTGAAACAGCATACGAAGCTAAGTGGAGGGAAAAAAAACAGAAATACACACAGTTCCCTAGACAGCTACCAATCCAACACTTCTCTTTGAAATAGTTGTAGGTACTCATCCATGGTAAAAACAATCTTTTCTCGGTCCAATAAACACAAGAAATTTAGTGAATAACTACTACTGGAAAACATGAAGCTTTTGGCTTTAGTGTTCGCAAAAGTGCAAATAAAACTGATCAGAGTAGTTTCTGAACGTTTCCTTCTTCTGTGCTAAATAATTTGTAACTACTACTTCAAATAAAAATGATATAAAAATATAGACAATCTTATAAGTTGTCTTGTAATGAAATATTTAAAAATCTCAATGTATATAGCACTATATAAAATACCTGCTCATTTTAGATTACATAAATCCTAATCTCTTTACTTTATAAATCTAAATATGTGCAAGAATAGAATATGCTTTTATGGAAACATTGTTTGTAGTGTGTGGACAGATACACTGTTTTTTAAAAAATTCATCAAACACATGAATGAATGGCTTATTTCTTTATGATTAAACAATCATTTGCTTTCAGAACACTTCCTCTGAGGAGAGCTCAGCACATACCCCAAATTTTCAACTTATTACCAGAGTTATGATATTGCTATTATGATAAAATGATGAGATAAAAAATACATCCTAGATATTTGGCGTGCAAAGGAGCAACTTCATGCCAAGGTGTTCATTCAAAAACTTTGTTTTCTTAAATTGGAACCTGATTTCCAAGCCTCATTTATAACGTGCACCAAACTCTTGAAAAATGAAACTAAAAACAAAACAAAAATATAGCTAATATTGGCTATAATCTCAGTTGACATCTTTATTTAGGACTGACATTTCTCGGTTCATTAATGTTACATATTGATTGTATAATACTGATTATATATGCATATATATATGGCATTAAAGAAATATTATGATTTATTCAAATGTCATGTAATTCAAAAGGTATCCCTTTTAGGAACTGGAAATCTTGAGGGATACTAACTATAACTGTAACATTGAATATAAGAGTTTTAAAATACTGGTAAAGAGTTCTCTCTTTGGGCCAATTACATTTCTTTCTACTGCTATTCACAAATGTTTAAACACTTTCAACATTCCTCAGAGCCTGGCACACCAAATGGAAATTCAAGTTCCATATGTGAGTATGACTGTAGCTGTCAAATTACTGTGGCTCAGGATCACTTTTATACCTTGGGCCACTTATTCTTTATACTCCACATACTGAAGCAAATAATGCATTTGGAGAAATGTGTGCTTTATTTTTGTCACAGCCTGATGGAAGAGAAGACTTGAGCCAGAAGACTTGAGGAGACTTGTGGCAAGGAGAATTTGTTGACTCTGGAGAAGCTTTTTGTGAAGAAAAAGTGTTAGTATTGACCAGGTCTGAGACCCAGGCCCACCGGGAAACTAGGAGGCCATGGACTCAAGGAAGAGCCATCGGAGGGCTGAAGCTGAGAAGTCCCAGATGGCAAATGTGGGCACAAGAGACATGTCTAAGAAGAAGCAGATGGCCACCTAGCAAGAGTAAAAATCTATAAGCAACAAATCTTGACAAAGAAGGTAATTAATGACATAGGAATTAGCTATCTGAACAGAGGAAGAAAGATAAAGCATTTTGAGAAAAGGAAGATGTGTGCACGTAGACCGACCCTTACTCTGCCATGTACAAGCTGGATCACCTTGAGCATCCTCTCTCTCAGTTTCATCATCTATTAAACAGATAAAAAACCAATGGGGTTGTTGGAAGAATTAAATGAGTTAACATTTGTGAAGTTGCAAAGTTGCTTTGAAAACTGCTAAGCTCTATACATATGATATTTATTTTTAGGTAAACACAAGTTGAAATGAACTTATGCCAAAAAACTAACTCTATCTGTTATGTTTATAAGGTAGGGGTAGCTGATTAACTTTGAAAGCAAGATTTTATGTTGAGATAATTGTGGTTTCATATGCAGTTGGAAAAAAATAATTCAGAGAAATTTCACATAATTTTATCCAGTTTCTCCTTAAGGTAATATCTTTCAAAAGTATACTACTATCGAGCAATCAGTATATTGACGACAATGCATTCAAGACACAGAGCACATCCATCAGCACACGGCTCTTGGGGTTGTCCTTTTATAGTCACAGCCACCTCCTTTCCACAAGATACTTCAGCCTTGCTGCTGACCCCTGGCAATCATTGGCCTGTTCTCCATTTCTATAATTTGTTATCTAGAAAATAGTATATAAAATGGTATGTAGCTGCCTTTTTCTACTCAACATTTGGTGCCACAAGAACTTTCATTCATTTTTGGTGAAAATGCAAAATGGTCCAACCAATCTGGTATATAGTTGCAGTTTCCTACAAAACCAGGCATGCTGTTACTGTGCAACCCAGGAACTGCACTCCTTGGCATTCACCCAAATGAAGGGAAAACTTACACCCCCAAAATACCTGAACATGGGTGTTTATAGATGCTTTATTCATAATAGCCATAATGTGGAAGCAAAGAAGGTATCCTTCGCTGGGGTAATGAGTAAATAAGCTGTGGTACATTCAGATAATGGAGTATTGTTTCGTGCTAAGAAGAAATGAGCTACCAAGCCTTGAAAGGACATGAAGAAAACTTAAATGCATTTTAAGCGAAAGAAACCCATCTAGAAGGCTACATATTTTATCATTCCAACTATATGACATTCTGGAAAAGACAAAACTAGAGAGAAAATAAAAAAGATCACTGGTTTCCAGGGGTTGGAGGGACACGTAATTTTTTATTATATCCTCGACATTTTGGATATTACATTATGAAAACTCGTGTCCCCTTTGTATCCCATTTTTTAGTGTTCAGTGCCCTGTTGAGGTGTAGTAAGAGGGTTGTGTGTGTGTGTGTGTGTGTGTGTGATTAACTTCATGTGGAATATGAATTAGGTATGTGAACAGAGGGAGAAAGGCAAAGGGAGTGCATGTGTGGAAAAAAAGCAACACGTCACTGCCACTGTCCTGGAAAAGTGGGCACTGAGGACACTTTGCAGACTGCCGGAGTGGAAGTTCAGCTCCCAGTTCACACCTGATTAAAGGCCTGAGTGGGACTCTGACTCTCCACACTTCATTGCCCCTAAGCTGAGGTATAGGATCAGTTCCCTACTAGGCCCTGCGGGCACTAGGGAGGGCACATGTGGAGGCCTGACTCACACTACTTCGGTATTGCTGCTGAACGCTCATCTCCCACTGCTGCATCTGAAACCAGAGAAAGGGAGGGGGAGGTAGTATGCCCAACAGGTCTGCCTCCTATGCCTTTTCTGGCCTCTTCACTCAGGTGGGGATTGAGGCATAGCTCCCTAATGGGCCCTATTGACACAAGGGGTGAGAATCAAATACCTTTCTTCACATCACTTCATTCTGCCTTGTTTATGCAAAAAAGGGATGGGGGTCCAGCTCCGCATTGGGCGCTGCTGACCAGAGCAGATGAGGAGTAGGAATGCCCATAAGGCGCTGCTTCAGACCACTTTGTCAGTGTTGTTACAGCCAGGTTGGGGTGGGAGTCAACACAAGTAGGGCCGTTGTGGAGTGCTTACTAACCCTGATCTGCACCACAGCCTTGTTCATCCTCAGAGATGCCAGAGCTGGGAGAGACTCAGCTCCTCATTGGGACCCAGCTCCTCACTGGGACCCTACTGTAGAGGGGGAGTGTGTGAAGCCCATTACTAAGTCTCATTGCAGCTGGGTGGTTTTGGGGGCTCACACAGCCAGAGGATGCACTGCATTGGAGCACTGCCTGCTCCTACCACATGGAAGGTGGATGACCAGCTCTCATCTGTGTCCTGCCAATCAGCTGGGAGATTAGAGTAATACCACCTGCTCCCATGGAGAAAAGTAAGGATGCCCAACTGACTGTTCCCCATCCCCACTGAAACTGGTATGTGTGTGCACATCTTCATGTTTGTGTTCAGCTGAACTGGGGGGGTTATGTTTCTACTGCTAAGTTTCTCTTCTCCTGTTTCTTTCGCTAAGGAAGGCAGGCTTGCTTTTCTTTTATTTTTTTTTCTGTGCGTGCCTATTGGCAGTTCCAGGTTGTTAGCTTCAGTGGTGTGCTTCTCCCAGACACATGGGAGGCAATAAGGAAACTCAGAATTCATCAGCTTGCCATTCAGAAAGTCCTGAGGTTCCTAGGCTTCCCAGTTTTTAATGTCTTGCTGTTTTGCTCTTGTGTTATAACAGGGATGTTTAGTTGTAAGAGTGAGTAACAACAGAGGAATGGGACGACTGTATCTTGGTAGAAATAGTAGGTTTACTTTTAACAACAAAAATGTGTAACTCCTTTTTCTGTATAAAGCAGGTTCACATTTATATGCAATGCCCAAATGACATCTGTGTTCAGAGTTTATGGGAGCACTTTTTGATTGCCATTAGCCTTAATGGCCCATCTTGGACTATTGCTTATAATTTACTCTGACATTTAGGATCATTCACTTTTGACCTTTCAATGTGAAGTAGCTTCTGGAATATTTTCCTCATAAATCACCATAGATTTCCTAACAGTTGAAACCTGGAATTTTTTATCAAACTCATTTTCAACTATAGATTTATAGTACCAATTTGTCATCACCTATGAGTATCATTCTATTATATAGATTCATCTTAAATTAGTAAACTTCAATGTTAAAATGGAACTATAAAGATAAAATGTTAATGTTCTGCATGTTTTTATTAAAATATCCTATCAATACATTTACTATTGTATTTCAAATAAACAGATTTATCTTAAAATAGAAAAATGTAGCATGGAATATAAAAATTTCACAAAAATTTTCTTCTAAAAACGGGTAATTGATCCATAAAGTAAATGGCTACTTTTTTTTAGTGCTTGGTCTTAATTTTTCTATAGGGTACTTTTGAGCCCAGAATTTACTGGAGGCCAAAACCAACAGTACACAGAAAGAATACAACTACATAACTTCAAAAAATATTTGTTTCTGGTGCACAGTGAAGTCCAATATCTCTCCAGTATTATAGGACATAAATTTATGAACACATTATGTTCTTTCATGATTGACATTTCATATTGGACTTCACCAAAATATCATATATTTTTTATCAAGATACCAAAACTACTCTCGTTAAGCATGCGCCACACAGCAGTTATGGACCTTATCACCTTTTATTTTTGCAGTTCCACAGAAAAATGGTTATCTTTCAATTTCAGCAACTGATGAAATCTTTTTTTTTCTATTTTGTACTCCACCTGAGAGAAAGGGAGAAGATTGAGTGTATAAAAAGAATATATCTTAAATGTGGGAGTTGGGGATGGGTAGGGTGGGCGAGAATTATGGGGGGAAAGGGGACAACTGTAATTGAACAACAATAAAAAAGATATTAAAAAACAGAATATACTATAAGGGAGGGATTTAGAGGAACATATATAAAGGATACATGGACAACAACTGAGAAGGGTGGAAATGGGAGGGAGGGGGGAGGATGGGGGGTGGGATGGGATGGGAGTAATAGACAGAAAACTGTACTTGAAAAATAATTAAATAAAAAAATTAAAAAAAAAACAAAACAGAATATACTTTCAGAATATACCTTTCACCCCAGTGGTCTTGGAAGTGTGTGCACATTAGAACTAACTGGGAACTACTAAGAAGTGCGCAGGCGTGGCCGCACTCCCAGAGAGTCTGTCACAGTGGAGCCCGGCAGGAGTGTACAAGGCTTGCCGGGAGACTGGAGAGGCACCAGTTCATCTCTTGGATCTTGCAGGTGTTTAAACCTGTAGCCGTCTTTATAAAAGGCAGATAAATTAGATTGAAATATTGGGATTTTAGTCAATAAATATGACTAACATGTGTTATTGAAAAACATAATTTTTGTAAATAAGGAAAATAATTTTTAAAAAATCCAATTACAGCACTCGTATATGCTTATTGGCCATTGTAATTTGCAGTCAAGTTAGCTCTTCATTGGAAATAAAAGAAACAAGTTTTTCCTCTTATTTACTTTCCTTCCCCACCCCCAACGTGTAGATTTAGACATTCCCCCACACTCATTAGATATACTCTACAGAGCATCACTGACTAATATACTGCAGCTTTCTAAAGGTCTATTAGGAATCACAGGAACCTGTTTGTAAATTAAATCCATACAGTACTGGGCCCAGTACTGGATGCCTCATTTAATTTTGTTTTAAGCAAGTATTTTGGAAATTAGAATAGTTCAGGAACTTGAAATCAGACAATCATGATCAATATAAACTTGCATCCTTCCTCTGTATAACTACTTAATCACACACCAATCTGTTTGCCTCGCTAGGACTCAGTTCCTAATTTAGTAAATTGATATAGGGACCTCTCAGAGAGGCTGTCCATATTAGCCAGATTCAGAGGGCAAATTCCCTTGACCAGGCAAATTGATAAATAAACACAATGTAGTGTGACCATAGCTGTATCTTTTCTCTATGGCCTCGATAATGAATATTCACCAGAAGTTTTAATAAAAATTACCCAACACGATCAAATCACCATAAAGACAACCAAGGATCTGCCATATCCAAGCTTACATAGTGTATATAAACATAATCTTAGTGTAGTATATTAGCACCCTGCTCTCAATAGTTTATTTTATTGTTGTTCTATTACAGATGTCCCAATTTTCCCCTGTCACTGTCCCCTGCTCCACCCACCTCACCAGCTCCCACAGTCAATCCCACTCTGTTGCCCACGTCCATGGGTCATTTATATTTGTTCTTTAACTAGGCCCTTCCCCTACTTTCCTACCTTATCCCCTTCCTCCCTCCCCTCTGGTCCCTGTCAGTCTGTTCCCAGTTTCCATGATGCTGGTTCTGTTCTGCTCTTTTGTTTGTTTTGTTAATTAGTTTCCACTTTCAGGTGAGATCATATGGTATTTGTCTTTCACTGCCTGGATTACTTCACCTAGCATAACTCTTCACAGTTGCATCCATGCTATCTAGAAGGGTAGGAGTTCCTTGTTTCTTTCTGCTGAGTAGTGTTTTATTATGTAAATGTACAGGTTTTTTGATCCACTCATCTACTAATGGCCACTTAGGCTATTTCCAGCACTTGGCTATTGTAAATAATGATGCTATGAACACAGGGGTGCATAGGTTCTTTTGAGTTGGTGTTTCAGGATTCTTAGGGTATAATCCCAGCAGTGGAATCACTGGGTCAAAAGGCAGGTCCATTTTTAGTTTATCGAGTGCTCGCAATAGTTTATAATATAATTAAAGCGAAAAAACCTGTAAGCAGCAAATACCTAAAGGTGGAATGTCCTCTATCCAATTAGAGTGAATTCAGTGGAAGACATTATTTTTGTATTGCTACTGTAACAAATTACCACAAACCTAGTGGCTTAAAACAACACAAATTTATTACAGTTCTGGAAGTCAAAAGTCTAAAATATTTCTCAATGTGCTAAAATCAAGGTGTCAGCAGATTTGGGCTCCTTTCTGGAGGCTCTAGAGGAGAATTGGTTTTGTTTTTTTTTCTTCTTGCTTCTAGAGGTCACCTGCTTTTCTTGGCTCATGGCCCCCTTTCACCATTTCAGAGCAACAGCATCCAGCTGGGTCCTTCTCACACTGTTATCTCTCTTTTACTTTCTTCTGCCTTGCTCTTCCACTTACAAGAACCCTTGTGATTACATTGGGTCTACATGGAAAATTTAGAATAATCTCCTCCCCCTCTGGAGGTCAGCTGATTAGCAACCTTAATTCTATCTGTAACCTTGATGTCCCTTTGCCATATAACCTGACATAGTCAGAGTTTACAGGGATTAAGATACAGGCATCTTTTACAGGGGTCGTGGCCTGGAGGACAGAGTTGGAGACATTAGTCTTCCTGCCACAGAAGGTGTGTGAGCAGAAGCATGGGGCTGGGAAGGCATGTCCATCCCAGGGGAGGGAAGGGAGGAAGATACATCTGAGAAAGTATTGTAGGATCAAATTATAACTATTACTGAAAGATAAAGGATTTTAGATTTTATCTAGAAGACCATTAGAATTATTTGGCTCAAGAGAGAAATGGTCAAAACAAGCAGAGTAAGAAGATGAAGGAAAAAGCACCGTGCAAGTGAAGTAAGCCTCAACGTTGACCGGATGCAGAAGACCACTTCTGTGGGTTCTGGCTGTGGTTCAGGTGTCAGATGGTAATGACTTGGGCCAGTGTGATGCAAGCAAGGATCATTGGCAGAGTCTGGCAGATAAAATGTGGAGATATACATGGCTCTAACACTGCAAACCTGGGAAAGGGGGGAAACTGTTGACAGCATTTTGGCACTATTTGTAATGAGAAAAGTTATTAGATCAAGAATTCTTAACCAAAAACATGAAAGACAAGTAAAAATGTCTGTACTCCCATTATTAAATATCCCATGATAAGGTAATTATTTTTAAAATTAAGACTTATTTTTTTTTAAAGTTTCAGGTTCACAGCAAAACTGAGGGAAAGGTACAGAGATTTCCCATGCAGTCCCCGTCCCACTCTTGCATCGTCTCCCCCGTTATCAAAGTCCCCCACAAGGGCGGTACGTTCGTTACAAAGTTCATATTTATGTTACAGTTTACTCTTACTGTTACCCATTCTATAACACTGGACAAATGTGTGACATACACTCAACATTAGGATATAACACAGAGTCCTTTTACTGTCCAAACTGTGCTCTGTGTTCTGTCTGTTCATCCCTCCAACCCACCCTTGCAGACCCTGGCAACTAAGATCTTGTTCCTGTCTTCATAGTTTTGTCTTTTCTAGAATATCATAAAGTTAGAATCATACAGTTTGGAGGATTTTCAGTTGTTTTTTTAAAAATATTTAGTAATATGCATTGAAGTTTCCTCCATGTCTTCTCATGGCTTGATGCTCATTTCTTTTCAGTGCTGAATGATGTTCGTTGTCTGGACGAACCACAGTTTCTGCATGCATGTAAGGAAGGCCATCTCAGGTGTTCCAAGTTTCAGCAATTAAATAAAGCTTTAATTCAATATGTCATTTTTTAAAGGTGGTATAAACATCTGTGCACAGGTTTTTGTGTAGACATCGGTTTTCAACAATTTGGGTAAATACCAAAGAACATCATTGCTGGATCCCATGGTAAGGCTATGTTGAGATTTACAGGAAACCTCTAACCCACCTTCTAAAGTGGCTGTAGCATTTTGCACTCTCACCGCAGTGTATGAGAGTTCCTGTTGCACCACATTCTTGTCAGCATTTTGTGTTGTTGGTGTCGAGATTTTGGCCACTCTAACAAATGTGTAGATGTTTCAGTTTGTATTTCCTTGAAGACAAATGATATGGAGTACCTTTTCATTTTTTTAGTTGCCATCTGTGTATCTTCTTTGGTGAGATTTCTGTCCTGATCTTTGGCTCATTTTTTATTTGGATAATTTGTTTTCTTATTGTTGAATTTTAAGAGTTCTTCATATATTTTGGATAATAGTTTTTGTAAGATATGTTTAAGAATATTTTACCCACCCTGAGGTTTGTCTTTCATTCTCTTGATTTATTTTACAAACCAAGAGGAGAAGTTTTTCATTTTAATGAAGTCAAGCTTATCAATTAAATTTTTCATGGATTGTGTCTTTGGTGTTGTATCTAAAATGTGACCACCATACCCAAGGTTATCTAGGGTTTCTTCAAAGTTTTCTTCCAGGAGTTTTATAGTTTTGTGTTTTACATTTTTAAAAAAATGATCCATTTAAAAAAATTTTAAGTATATTTTATTGATATTATAGTTGTCCCATTTTTCTTTTTCCCCTTTATCCCCCCTCCACCCTGCACCCCCCTCCCACCAGCATCCTCCTCCTTAGTTTATGTCCATGGATTGTACATATAAGTTCCTTGGCTTCTCCATTTCCTATACTATTCTTAACCTCGTCCTGTCTATTTTGTACCTATCAGTTATGCTTCTTTTTTATTGTTCAAGTACAGTTGTCTCCATTTTCACCCCACCATGCCCCACCGCCCCACCTATCCCCATCTCCCAACCTCTATACTGCCCTGTTTGGCTTTGTCCATTTTTAATTTATACATGTTCCTTGATTAATTTTGAGTTAACTTTTATGAAGGGTGTTCATTTTTATGAAGGGCCAACATTCTCTCATTTTCATGGGGCTGTCCAGTTATCCAGCACCATTTGTTGAAAAGACTATCTTTGCTCCATTGTATTGCTTTTGCTCCTTTGCCAAAGATCAGTTTATACTTATTTTGGTCTATTTCTGGACTCTCTATTCTATTCCATTGATCAATGTGTTTATTCTTTCACCAATATCACAGTGCCTTTATTACTATAGCTTTATAGTAAGTCTTGCCATTCCTCTCCTTCAATAATGAGTTGGCTATTCTGAGTCTTTTGCCTCTCCAGGTAAACTTTAGAATCAGTTCATCCATTAAATAACTTGCTGGGACATTGAATGAAATTGCATTGACTTTATGCATCAAGTTAAAAATGACTGACAATCTGACAATACTGAGTCTTTCTATCCTTGTACATGAAATACCTATTTATTTGCTCTTCGATATCATTCATTTAAGTTTTGTAGTTTTCTTTATATAGATCTTAAACATACTGTGGTAGATATTTGCTTAAGTATTTCTTTTTTGGATATCTGATGTAAATAGCATTGAGTTTAAAATTCAAATACCAATTGCTAGTGTATAGGGAAAAGTGACTTTTACACCTTAATATTGTATCCTGCAATACAACTACAATCACACACTAGTTCCAGAAGTTGATTGTTTGTTTGTTTGTTTTGTGTATGTCAGCTCTTTGATTTTCTCCCTAGGTGATGTCTCCTATTTTATTTCTGATATTAAAAAGTTGTGTTCTCTCTTTTTCTTAGGCTTACTGGAGCCTTATCAATTTTATTGATCTTTTCAAAGGATATATTTTTGTTTTTATTTATTTTATCTATGATTTCCTGTATTCAATGTCATTGATTTCTGCTCAAATTGTTATTATTTGTTTTCTTCTGCTTACTCTGTCCTTAATGTACTTTTTTCTAATTTCTTAAATTAGAAACTTTGACTATTGATTTTAATCTTTCTTCTTCACTTAATATATACAGTAAATGCTATAAATTTTCCTCTAATTACTGCTCTGCCACATCCCACAAAATTTATTTACTTATTTTTAGAGAGAGGGAGAAGGGCAGGAGGAAGAGAGGGAGAAAAACATCGATGTGATGTGGGAGAGAAACATTGGTGGGTTGCTTCTCTGCCGTGCCCTGACCAGGGATCACACCTGGAACCCAGGTATGTGCCCTGACCAGCATTTTGCTTTTCGGGAGACACCCAACCAGCTGAGCCACACCACTAGTCAAGAGCATATCCCACAAGATGTAAAAAATATTAATTTCACTAAGATTAAAATATTTCTAATTTTTCTTAGATTTATTGTTTGACCCATGTGTTATTTAGAGTTGTATTGCTTAGGATCCACATATTTTGACACTACGTATGTCTTTAAAGTAAAAAGGAGTGTTTGGCATGTATTCCTACAGTATTTGTACGTAGTACTTCTATTCGTTAATGTCACAATTATTTCTAAAGGAAACAGTTCTCATCTGATACTGCCCCATTTCCATCCTACATCATCAGTTTCTCTCACTGTCAAGGTGGAGCAGAGACGTAGGCAGCCGACTTGGCGCACGTTTTCTTGGAGGAGTACTCCAAACTCAAATCATCTTTATTGTAGATAAACTTGCTTGAAGAAACAGCACTAGGGAACAACCTATGTTAGAGATGACTATAAAATAACACTGATGATATTTAAATCTCAGGTAAGAAATCTCCTGGGACCTTGTAATTCAAAGTGTAGTAATAGGAACCAGCTACATTAGCATTAACTGCAACTAGTTAGAGATGCACAATCCTGAGCCCCATTGTGGATATTCTGAAGTATTCTTCATTTTAATAAGATCCCTGGGTAATTGACTGGTGCATTAGATTTTGAGAAACAATAGCCTCTAGGGTTAACAACTAAAACTGAAAAATCCTCTGCACCAAACAAACTCTGGAGGCAGAAAACTGAGGAACAGGCACCAGAGTGATTTCCCTTTGTAATATACGTTGATCGCTTGGTCTGAGTATTTTACAGCATTTTAATGAGGTAAATTAGAACTTTCGCATCTTTATTTTTTAATTCAATCTTTATTGTTTTTTTCCCATTACCATTTAGTCCCCTTACACCCCCTACCACAGCAATCACTACACTGTTGTCCATGCCCATGAATCCTTTTTGATCAATCCCTCCACGCCCTAACCTCTCTCCTCACTAGCTGTCATCCTCCTCTCTCTCTCTGATTCTGTCTCTACTTTGCTTGTTCAGTTTGTTCATTAGATTCCACATATGAGTGAATGATAAGGCATTTGTCTTTCTCTGACTGGCTTATTTCAGTTATCACAATGTTCTCCAGGTCCATCCATACTGTTGCAAAGGGTAAATTTTTCTTCTTTGTTATTGCCAAGTAGAATTCCATTGTATAAATGTTCCATAGTTGTCTTATCCACTTATCTATTGATGGACACTTGGGCTACCTTCATATCTTGGCTATTGTAAATAATGCTGCAGTGAACATAAGGTGCTTATGTTCCTTCAAATTAGTGTTTTGGGTTCCTTCAGATATATTGCCAGAAGTGGGACTGCTGGGTCAAAAGGCGGACCCATTTTTAATTTTTTCAGGTATGTCCACACTGCTTTCCATGGTGGCTGCGTGTCTACATTCCCACCAACAGTGCAAAAGAGTTCCCCTTTCTCTATGTACTCACCAGCACTTGTTACTAATAAATGGAAGCACACACCATGTTCATGGATAGGAAGAATTTACATCATTAATGTCCATATTACCCAAAGCAATCTATATATTCAACACAATTCCTATCAAGATATTAATGACATATATCACAGAACTAGAACAAATATTTCAAAAACTTATATGGAACCACAAAAGGCCTCACAGCAACAGTGATCCTGTGAAAGAACAAAGCTAGAGGAATCATGCTACATAATATCAAATTATACTACAAGGTCATAGTAATCAAAACAGCCTGGTACTTGCATAAAAACAGACACATAGATCAACGGAACAAAATAGAGAGCCCAGAAATAAACTCGCACCTTTATAGTCAGTTAATATTTGACGGAATAAGCAAGCCCATACAATGGGCTAAAGATAGTTTATTCAATAAATGGTGTTAGGAAAACTGGACAAATGAATGCTAAAAAATGAAACTAGACCACCTTTTTATACCCCACAAAAGACTAATTCAAAATGTATTATAGACTTGAATATTAGACCAGAAACCATAAAAAGTGTGGAAGAAAACAGGCAGCAAAACCTCAGACATTACTTGTAGCAATATTTTATTGAATATACCTCCCCGGGCAAGGGAAACAAAAGAAAAATAAACAAATGGGACCACATCAAACTAAAAAGTTTTTGCACAGCAAAGTAAAACATCAACAAAATAAAAAGATAACCCACAGAAAAAAGAGAGCATATTCACTGACACATCTGATAAAGGGTTAATATCCAAAATTTATAAAGAACTTATAAAACTCAACACACAAAAAACAAATAGCCCAATTAAAAAATGGGCAAAGGACCTGAATAGACACTTCTCCAAAGAGGAGATACAGATGGCCAATAGACATATGAAAAGATACTCAATGTCATCAGTCATCAGGGAAATGCAAATTAAAACCACAATGAGATATCACCTCACACCTGTCAGAATGGCCACCATCAATAAATCAACAAAGAATAAGTGCTGGCAAGAATGTGGAGAAAAGGGAATCCTTTAGCACTGTTGGTGGGAATGCAGACTGGTGCAATGACTGTGGAAAGCAGTATGGAGATACCTGAATAAATTAGAAATGAACCTGCCTTTTGACCCAGCAATCCCACTTCTGGGAATATATCAGAAGGATTCCACAATGCTAATTTGAAAGACATAAGCACCCCTATGTTCATTGCAGCATTATGTACAATCACCAGGATATGGAAGCAGTCCAAGCTTAGCTTGTCTATCATCTCTAATTTTTCCAGTTTCTGTTCTTAACTGTTTTTCTTTTTGTTATTTAAAGAAATGCTTTGCTTAAGTCCTAGTTTGGGGCAACTCTTCCAGCTGTCACTGTTTAAAAAAATATATCACTGTAAGTGAGACAATTTGTTAAATGTGATTAGTGCAAATGATAAAAGTTAAATGACTAGTTAAAACAATAGTGAATATCATAAAACCTTAAACTAAATTTCCTTGTGAACCTTTTAGAATAGATGCATGTACATAATATATGCATCAAAATATCCTGAAAATATAAACTTACCAACATATTTATTGAGTGTCTGTGTATAAAAACACAAACTACATAAAACAGGGATATGAAAATTAGTGCAATTTCAGCACCTGTCTTCCAGGGATGTACATGCTATTATGGTGATTTTTGACCTGAGACCTTCTCAACCCAAGAATTTTCTTTTTATTTGTCAAAAGATCTAATGGTAATAGAAAATAAAACTTTGTGAAAGTCACACACTTCCCTGTTGTAAGTCTTCATAAGTTAGTTAAAATATTAAGAACAGCAAGCACTTTTCTAGTAATTCTAAATGCTTTATGTATATGAACATGTTTACTTCCCACAGTGACATTATGTGGGTACCACAGTTTCCCCATTCATCAGAGATGAGGAAGAGGGATGGAAAGGTTAGATAAACTGTGCATGATTGCATGGCTAGTGAGTTGTAGAGTCAGGATAGAAAGCCAATCTCAAGGTTTCGTACTCTTCATGGGGGTCCTGTGCCATTTCTAGACTTTTTTGGCCTTGATTCTACTTATGATTATCAGAATCTCCAACTGACTCTTATCTAGAGTGGAACATAATGGAAATTAAGCTTTTATTTATTATGAGTAAATTTTCTAAAGACATTTTTTCAAACATCAAAGTTCATGGAATGAGGAATAAATAATAGAGAGTCATTACTAGTTTAAAAAGAAAGGTTTGTGAATCACAATAATGTGAAAGTGACAGGCTACTTATTTTGGAGAGACTATTGTAGTATTTGACTTTCATATCCATTTTGGATGTAAAGACAATGTGGGCCAAGTGAAAAAATGGAGACAGTGTTTCTCTTCATCTCAAAGAGAAGAGACAAAATGGCAATGCCATTTTGACACCAGGGTGAAAATCACCCTGGGAATGGTCCCTCTAACACAATTCCCCGGAATCTGTGAGATTCTATATCATGACACTGGGAGGTGGAAACTGCAGCCTTATTCTAGGGACCAGTCTGACACGGTATGAAAATGCAACTAGTGAATATTGAAGCTGGTACGTAACAGTACATTAGATTCTTAACTCCTCATGTTCTAAAGCTCTTTCTTAAATTGTTCCCCAAGGGGCATTTAATTCAAGCTCAGAGATATAGATAGCTGTCTTAGCCTGTCTGAACACTGACTTTCACAAGTAAAGTTCAGTTCTGAGTTTAAAACACTAAGATCCTAGGTGTAAATTATGAGAAGGATGAACTCCATTGAAGTCTATCGTTTTCTTTGAAATATTTCCTTGGGTGATTTAACATTCAACTTCCTTGACCCTCCTCTCATACAAAGTCACACGGGCATAATTTTACTAGCTGTTCCTCATTCCATAGCCAATAAAGCTGCTGCATAGACCTCACTTGCCTTCTGCTGCCTCTTTAGATGTGAACAATGTTCTTTCCTTATATAGACATATTACCACATGCAGTTTCATTACGACCTCCCAGAATGAGAAATTAGCCTTAACTGATGTATGTGTCCCAACTTTTTATACTGCCAAACATTATCCAGATGGTATCAGTGACAACAGTTTCATAAACTATAACTTTTAACAATATCCAATTTGAAATATGTAAGTAGTGTCTTCCAGCCTGCACAAATTACAAAACATCCTTGATTAGAAACATTCATTTAAATATTCAAATCAATACACTTCCTCACAGATGAAGCAAATGTATTTTCCTTGAAAATTTTTAGAACATATGCAAAGAGGGGATTATAAACAGGCAAGAAATAACACAAAAATTATGAGGTTTAATTATTTAAACAGAAGAAAGGGAAGGAGTGAGATGGGCAGAAAGAAAGGAAAAAAGGGAGAAAGATTATTTGTGTCAAAAAATTATTTGTAATGACTAGCCATTACCTAGATCCATGCCTCCTCATTAATAGACTATTCCCTCCATGTGAGATACACATTATAAAGCTGTTGGAATAAAGTACAGTGTGAAAGGTAGTTATTTGCTTATCGATGTTTGATTAGGTACTTAATTATATTTTTATTTCTTCTGGCCTAAGATAGCATGAAAATAAATTTTTATATTTCTCGGTTCATCTGAAATTACTACAGTTTTACTATAAATATTCACACCCCTTAAGGGAAGATGTGAAACAGCAGTCTCCCTTCCCTCCACACAACATACACCATCAAAATATTATAAGAGTAATTCAAGTTATTTGGATAAATTTGGTGCACACTGTGATGGAACTATATCTGACTCTATAAACTGCAAAGCATCTGAAACAATAAGCGACATGACCTGGCTGGAGAGATTCTTACCTAAGGCCCAATTTTGTTGACAGCACAGACTGTTCCTTGTGATAGGAGGCCAAGAACAGTTAATAAAAGTGATATATATGTTCACACACAACATAATTAATCATGTTTGTATAAGACATATACATAGATACATGCATACATTTATAATGTTAAAACTGTATTTTAATACCCTATCAAGACATATTAAATAATATAAATTTAAATCACATAATATAAGAATAAATATCATTTTAATTTTTACGGAATGTATACCAAAGCTTTAAATAGACATTCATACAAATAGACTCTTGTCGTTGCATTATTGAAGTGCGGGGCACTTTACTTTTGGCAAACAATGTCCATCTCACTTGCAGAATATACTATTCCGATTATCTCTTTTGACCTAGATTTTTCTACTGCATGTGATAAAAAGACCTGTGAAATCATAGTCTCAATAGTTTGCACTCCTTCTCCTAAGTCTGATACTCAGGTGGTTCTTTGCCTTGGTATCAATGTTAAACTTTAAGACATCAGTTGAATTCCAAACTTCTAGAGTCCAGTGATTGGTTCAAGTTTTGTAATGTGGAAATGCTTGGAAGAGTGTCTGGTTGTAAAACACAGAACTAAGTTCTATCACACCAATATACTGATATTAAATATTAAATGAAAAACTTGACTTAAGGAACTCGGGGCTACAAATTAAAACTCAGGCTTTATAAATATTAATAAATAACTTTTTGAATATTTAAGCAAGAAAAATGAAACATAGGGATGAGCCTTACACCAAAGGGTAGTTTTCAATATATTTCTAAGGCAAGTGTTGGAGAAAAAAAGAAGATGAGATATTCTGATAATTTTTCCCTATTTATGTGCACAAGAACCTCTTAGAGTCTTCTTAGTTTTTCATAGATTTCTCATCTGAAACTGTACAAACCTTATTGACTTCCTTAAAAGATGATGTGTAGATGTTGTAACAATGAAAATTTGAAAACATGCAAGTTGAAATACAAGTTTATAATGGCATGATTTCAAAAAGAAAACAGTAGGAGAAAAATATCAACAACGCTGCTTTGAAATTCTGTGCATGGCTTTCCTTTTCCCACACCAATCACGTATGCTAGACTGGGCTTAGCCCGGAAGACTCCATGACTAATGAGTGAAGTTTGAACGGTCTAAGGAGTCCTTAGCGTCACTGTGCACACCGTCCACCTTCTCTCCATCGACCACTTCATACCTCAAGGTGTTACTCAGGTGGGGAGCTCTGTCATTTAATGGTTATGAAATTCATTTTAGAAGGGGCATTCATTAATTTTTATGTAGTAATTAGCCCTAAAAATCAGAATTATTTGTAAATACAAAATATTAAGCTTTATGTGATACTCAGTTACTTCTTACTCTCATGATGCCTATATTATTTCATAATTGTTTTAATTATGGTTGATTTTTCACTTTAAAAGAAGTGTAAGTTATACAAAATTATATGTAGCTCCTAAAATTAGCAATATTTTAGAGCTATTAATTTTAATTGAACATTTATAACAAGCTGAAATTAGAATTTAGAAGTTTATTATTTCTATCAATTTCTATTTTTATTTTCTATTTACATGTTGCTGCTACCTTATTTTCTAGAAAATGTTCAGAATTGGATAATAGATATGTGAAAACCACTAGTTTTGTATGGAGTTTTGTCGTGTTAAATAACTGGTTTTATAATAGTATATCTCTCAATTGATACTTTAGTTACTTGAATTAATTTAGCTGCATGGATTTTAAGACTAGGCAACCTAGAGAATCTGATACAGTTTAATAAAGCAAAGATATACTCAGAAGAAAATAATAATACTTCTTTACCATCTGCTTCCAATTTGTTTTAAGAATTATGTGTTTAATAAGTAAATTAGAAATGTGACAGTAGAATTGGGTATAAAATCAGGAGAGATAGATATTAATGCCCCATACACTTAAACCCAAAAGACAGGGTGATTTATATTGAGTCTAAGAACATGCTTTTTGGGGTCTAGCTTCTGAGTTTGATCCTTAATTCTATAGCCTTCTGTTTGTTCAAGATGCTTGATGTCTCTGAGATGCATCTAAAAATGTGGTGACTAGGGAATAAAAAATATATATATAAACCCTTAGTAAAATGCCTGGCACAAAAGAAGGATGGATATTAAATTATTAATCTAAAGAAAGATTTTGTTCTTTAGGAAGGGAAGTATAGAGGACATAATAAGTAAAAGCTGTATTTGAGTTCTGATCACCATACTTAGCCATGGATGTCCCTCTTTAGATTCTTCAGAATAGCCAGTCTTTGACAGTGGGGGCCACGGTCCCATTATTGAGAAGGATTTACAAAGCCCATCCAGTATCAACTGGAATGAATGCCTGGACCTTTTTTGTCATACCTGCCCATATCACAGAGACAGCTGAGAAGTAAGTGTCTTCTTACATCTGTTTACACTTCTCCAGTCTAAGTTCCTCTCTACATTTTCCCCCTATTCTGGATCTCCAACCTCAGGGGCATCTTCTGGTAATTTAGCCACATCTGTCTTCTATCACAGAATTTTATCACAGAAATATGAAGTTGAAAATATTCTTGAAAATTAGCAGCTTTATGTTAATGTTCTTTTAAAACCTGAAAAAACAAAATAAAACTATGATGTCAAGGACAAAAGAACCCCTTATACACTTACACTTGAGAGGACTTTAAAAGAAGCACTTACTTGTTCTTATTCTCATGAGGGAATTCAATGATATGTTTTTAACTATTGGCATTTACTAAGACTATATAGCAGTGGTAGGAAACATTAGCAGCAGGTTCTGGTAACCACAATTTTACCCTGTTTTTTAAAATATTTTTATTGATTGATTTTTAAAAAGATTTTATTTATTTATCTGTAGAGGGGAAGGGAGGGAGAGAGGGAGAGAAACATCAATGTATGGTTGCCTCTTGTGCGTTCCCTGCTGGAAACTGGCCTGCAACCCAGGCATGTGCCCTGACTGGGAATTGAACTATGATCCTTTGGTTCGAAAGCCTGCACACAATCCACTGAGCTACACCAGCCAGGACTACCTTACCCTGTTTTTATAAGTACAGTTTTTTTCAGATTCCATACATAAGTGATATCATACAGTATTTATCTTTCTTTGTCTGGCTTATTTCATTTAGCATAATGCCTTCTAGACTTATCCATGTTATAACAAATGGCAAGATTCCCTTCTTTTTATGGCTGAATAATATTCCATTCTAATATATACACATAAATAATATGTGTATGTATGTGTGTAGAACACATATCTATTCATTCATCAATTGCTCAGGGTTCTTTTTCTCCCCATGTCTTGGCCATTGTGAATAATGTGGCACTGAGCTTGGGGGTGCATGTCTCTTTGAGATAACAACTTTATTTACTTGATATATATATATATATATATATATATATATATATATATATATATATCTCAAAAGGGAAATCGCTAAAACATATGGTAGTTCTACTTTTAATTTTGAGGGAACCTCCATACTGTCTTCTATAATAGCTGCACCAATACATATTGTACACTGCACAAGAGGTCCTTTTGTTCACATTCTCACCAACATTTATTACCTCTCGTCTTCTTTGTTAGCCATCCATCTTAATAGGTATGAAGTGATATCTCGTTGTGGTTTGCTTTGCAATTCCCTGACAAGTGAGAATGTTGAGCACCTTTTTATGTGCACCTTTGGAAAATATATAAAGAACTTCCACATTTCAATAGAAAAATTAATTTAAAAAGTGAGCAAAAGATTTGAATTGACTGATAGTATTTTAATCTAAAAAATGTTTCCCTTTTGATGGCCAATACCTAAATACCAGCTTTCTCTCTCTCAAGTTGTTCTAATATCTCCTACTTTCTTATTCTTCACTAAGGTGCTGTTCTACCTATTGAGTTTCTCTTCAGCTGCTGTCTTCTTATTAATGTCCAACACAACCTGTTGCTCATGGGGTCATGCCATCCTGGCTCAAACTTGGCTATAATACTCCACATCCTCTTAATCTAAGGAAAATCTCATATCCTCTCCCATCAAACACTAGAAATAAGAGCCCTCTTTCATAAAGCCCTCTCTTTTTGTTCTGCTTCCCAGGTAACACCAGCCAGTCTTTAGCTATTTCATTTTCAGTGAAAGTCAGGAATAAATTTCTATACCTTTGAGCTCTTTGGATAGTTCTTTGAATTTTTGTTCACATAGCTTAATTTGAAAACAAGCACATCCTTCTCCCCACAAAAAAAATGGGAGAGGAAAAGCATACCACTCCAAATTTTTCCTTAAGAAATTTCTTATTCTTCAACCCTCACCTATTAATTACTAGCCTTCTCTACATACAGGCTTGAGGTGGTGATGGGTTAAGTGGTATAGAACCACGTGGGCCACTTTCTAACAAGTTCTGCATAGGTGGTCTAGTACCTCGCTAGAATTCCTGGGCACTTAACACCGACTGTGCTCTGCTTTCAAGCCCCAGCCAAACATCTAAAACAACAGGAGAAGTCTCACTTACTGCCCTGCTACAAGTTATAAAAAGGCAGCTGAACTGTGCAGATAACTTCTATTAGGGCCAAGAGTCTGACTCCCTTAAAAGGAACTGGCAGGTGAATAGCAATTTGAACTAGCAGTTCATGAATTTGCATTTACTATTGATAACTCTCTATGAATCAGTCCATAAGCATTAAGTATATATTAAATATATATATATTTAGCAAGCAATGATGATATTTTCTGATAACTTAATTAAAAGAGAACATCCTTGCTTTTGAAGAGGGATTCATTTAGAGACCCTTTGCTCTAATATGATGCTTCTAAAACTTATATACACCATTAAGAAGAGAATAAAAGCATAGTCTCCAGTGTTTGAAAATAAATACTGAAGCTGAATACAACTGTAGTCTTTAATATTGGGTTGGATATAGAAACCATGGTGTGTATGCAAAAAGGAATATTTTAAAGAAATTTTCAGATCTTCAACTCTCTCATGTACTTGTAACCAAATTGATCTTTTAAGAAGAAATACATAGTTGAGTTTTGCTCCCTTGCCTAACTTCCTTAATTATTTTCTCCAACTCAGATCTTAATTCTTTACACCCAGATTTTACTATCTTCTATTATTCTACAAGGTTAAGAAGTCCAGAATGGCAAACAAAGAAACAATTTTAAAAATACTGCTTTTAACTTTAAAAAGAATGAACCTGATGAATAAACAATGAATAATAAAAGTTTGTAGTTCAATGGTTTTTATCTATTTGTATCCAACAAAAGTTAAAGGAGAACATGACTGAGTTTTCATCTGATAATTTACTAAATAGCTTTTGGCAATAGATTACTATGTGGTTTTGAATATAGGATTTTAAAAACTTTAAGGCATTCAAAGATATTGTAACTCCTTTAATTTTCACTTATCTACATGTATGAACCATGATCCTCCAAGTTTGTATTAATAAAGAAAAAATGGAATAAAATTGGTGTTAAATGCTATCTTAATCTAATAAGTAATGTAGTTTATCCTCAGAAGCATAACTCAATTAGAAAGTCAATTCCTCTTATTAGTATATGTATTTTTATTAAAATGTCCTTTTATCATTTAAGTATTAAAACAATATATATTTATATAAACATTTATTATATACATTTATATTTAAATAGATTACATAAAACATACATATTTGCAGGTGTATGATGCTGTGCTTATAATGTTATTAATTATAAAAAGTCCATCAGTAAAAAATTAGTTAAATAAACAATGGGATACCTATACATAGGACTATTATGCAACTACAAAAAGAAAGTGAGAAAGCTGTCTCGTGACTGACAGAAGTGATTTCCAGGACATACTACTGTGTCAGGCTAAATACTTCACTCTCACCAAAGATATCCACATCCTAATTCTCAGAACCTGTGGGTGTTATGTGGCAAAAAATAATTTGCAAATGTGATTAAATTAAGGATTTTGTCATGTGGAGATTACACTAGATTATCCACATGGGCGGAAGCAGATGGAGCAGTTTGGCTGTGAGCCAAGGAATATGAAAGCCATCTCTGAAAGCTGGAGGAGGCAAGGAAGAGATTCTTCCTGGGAGCCTCCAAAAAGCATCAGCTCTGCAAACACCTTGATTTTAGAACTGAAAGGCTGATTTCAGACTTCTAACTTCCAGAACTCCAATGTAATACATTTTTGGCTTTTATATCACTAAAGTTATTGTAATTTGTTTCAACAGTCGGAAACTAACACCACTGTTAAAAGAAAGAAAATGTTATGTTTCACATAGCATGCTACCTTTTATGAAAAGAGATGAGGGCTATGTATAATATGGTTGTATGTGTCTAAAAGTGGTCACCTATAGGGGGTAGGTATAGAAATGAGACTTTTCAATGTTTGCCTTATTACATTATTTTTATTTTGAACCAAGTGAAGGAATAATATACCTCTTTATGCAATTAGTTCATGCTTGTGTCTTAGCTCTTGGAGTATACATAGGATTGGTTAACAATTTAAGTAAGATAAAATTAAATATATTAATTTTTAAAAATGAGCAGAGAACAGCGATAGACAAATAAGGAAATTTGAGTGAATGGCATTCCTGAGCAAGAGAAGGGCTCTTGCTGAAGGAGGCTGTAGCTCCGAATGACAGTGTCTCCGAGAACCCAAGGAAAAGGTTAAATACGGTAGATAGTGTCTTTGGTGGTCATGGAGAGCATAATCCCAGAGGACTCCATCTGACAAAAAAGCAGACATTGGATGATACATATGTAGAATGAATGAGTAAATGAATGAAGATATTTTTATTTTATTTTTCCTTGTTGTAATTAGGATAGTTATTATTTACTTTTTAACATCTATAGGGCGGATATACTGAAAAACTTAATTAGGCAATGTAAATTGTAGCTTAAGCCTTTTCCAAAAATTTAACAAATTCTAGATCTTGTATAGAAAATACAATTGGGAAGAAAGGATTTAAAAATATATTTTAAATATTTGTGTTTAGAGATAAGCATATAGTGAATGACAGGTGAATGATGCATTCTGATTAATTATGTAGCCTGTTAAAACAAATTATATTTCCAGTGTCTCTAAAAAGATAGCAACACGATATAATTAAGATATTGAAAGATTTAATCTAGAAATCAGGTGGTCTTTTTTTTATCATGGTCAGGGAGATGGGGATGTAAGAAATGTCCAGGAGGCAATCAGAGCCCCAGCATCTGAGGATGTTCATGTAGAGCTTTGGTTCTCAGAGTGCAACTCCATATCGGGGGATACAGCAGGAAGACGGCTCTAGTCCTGTGGAAATAACACTGTGCTTAACTGTCAGGGGATCTGGGTTGGGCTTGGTCTGCCAATTGCACTGAATCCCTGGAAAAATTATTTGAATTTTAATCTCATTTTCCTCCAGAAAAACTATATAGCACACTGTGCTAGTGTCATTTTCTTTATCAACAAAGTGAGCTTTGAAGGCACATGGACCTGGACTTAATTTCACTTACTAGTTAGATAACATTGTACCAAAGATCTCTGAAAAAGTTTAGAATCTGGATAATGGGAATAGCCACAACCCTTCAACAGGGCTGCTGGGAACAAAAATACGGTATTATGGTACACCCAGCACATAGCTAGTAATTATACCTGATAGTAATCTGTAAGTATGTGCATTTCATTTGAATTATTGTACAAATTAAATAAGTACCCAGATCAAAGGATCTAATACAATATCTAACATGTCATAGACACTAAAAAATGTACTTATTCATTCAAGATGTGAGAGTGATACTGATTCCCCAATAAATTCAGATACTGCATGTACTAGAACTTCCAAGGTGATAGGGTACAATTTCCTTCATTCAGTCCATTCAAGCAACTTTTATTGTCCTCATTTTTAACAATAGAATGTCCACATTTATTAAACCAAAAGATAAAATGAATGTTGTTGGAGGAACACATGAATTCATGGGGACAAAAAAAATGGGATATGTTTGAAATGAGGACAATCTTATCAACGCTTTCAGACTTTCAAATTCACTCATTACATTAATTTTAGAGTAATCTATTTGAAACATAAATGAAATCGATGATATCCCTGCTTAAAGCATTTCAACTGTTCCCTTAGGTCACCTAACAAATAAATTCCAAAATACTTAACATACACACTTTCTATTATTTTATTGTTTTCTATCATTCTTTAATTTTCTTTTTCTATATTCTCTGCCTCATACTTTTTGATCTGGTAATTGCCGACTGCTGTTATTTCTCCAGATATATGTCTCTTCCATCCACTTATGGCTTTTGTTAAGCTATCTGCTCTTTCTGGAATACCTACATCTCTTTATTCAGTTAATTATTACTCATCCTTAAAACTTAGCCCAAATGTTCTCTTCTCTGAGATGTGTCAACCACCTGTGTTCACAATGCCTTTGCCCCACCTCTCACTAGAATGTATGCACCTCAGGCTGGCTGTGATTATTAGCCTCCTAGGCCCCAGCCTAATAATGTATGGGAAAAGGGTTCAACAAATCATTGTTGAATGAATACATACATGAAGCCAAGTTATGGCTTTAGTTATGCAGTCTGCCTAAAGACACATAACTAAATGTCTTCTTGGAGATAATTTTTGCTGCATATTTTTATCTTTAGAGGCCACAGGAAAAAATAGCAATAGAATA
This sequence comes from Sturnira hondurensis, assembly GCF_014824575.4. Taxonomy (NCBI): domain Eukaryota; kingdom Metazoa; phylum Chordata; class Mammalia; order Chiroptera; family Phyllostomidae; genus Sturnira; species Sturnira hondurensis. The sequence continues at coordinate 21,319,944 of NW_028093985.1, read as the reverse complement.
TTAAACAATATAATACATAAATTAAAGATTAGACAAAAATAACATAACCATTAATATTTTTCTATTTTGTTTTGAAATATAGAAAAAGAGAAAAGGCATTCACTTGTTAAGAGGCAACAGACACCTAAATAGGGCTAAAATATGAAAGAATGTTCATCCCATCTGGATAATTTATTGGTTGAAAAATCTATGGATAATAAGCATATAATTACCAAAGTAGTGTTTTCCTAAAACAAAAACATTAATAACATACAAAGAGAAATAAGTAACCTGACTTTTCTATTTATTTTCTAGTCTTGTTTGTGATGGAAAACCTTTAAGAAACCTATGCTGAATAGTACAAGAAAATAAATTAATGCTGGCATGTTTGGAAGCGAAATGGAAAGAAAGCAGCTCTTGCCTGGGTGAAGAATGAGATTAGCAGGAAACATTACAGACAAAATGCTCTGAGAGAGGATTAAAACCAGCAGCAAAGCAATTAACAGCTCTGATCATTTTCAAGTAAACTAGAGAACCACACCAGGTTGAATCACACATTAGATCAGTCATTGTTTACCTGCCCAATATGAGGACAAATGAGCCAGAATGGCAAATAGGTTAAATTAAGTAGTGATTCATAATAGTTGAACTTTATCATCGGAGCCTACTCATGTAATACACACTTACTGCATCCGAAATGTTCTCCTAAGAAATTCAATGCCAAGTTTTATAGGCACTGTAGTTTGAACTGAGACTGAGGAAAATGTTATGGAAAAAGTCACACTAGACGTGGGCTGAAAGACACCTACTTCTACCAATTAGTAGACTTGTGGCTTTATACAGAGTGACGAAAACACTTCTTCTTTCCCTCATCTCATTAGTATGAAGCAATATGAAGGTCTCAGGGAGCTGTAACAGTGCTTCTTAGAATTCACAGTGGGTCCATGATCATAAAATAAAAACAAAATACACTGTGAAATGTTTTGGTAGGGTTGGCATTGGTATTTTGGTGTGTTTTAGGGTTTTTTGGATAAGACTTTTTATTTATTTATTTGCTACGATCTTAAATTATATCACCTCTCAAATAAAGTCAAAAAGAGTACAGATATAATGTCTGGGTGAATTATAAAATCTTCACGGGTGACAAAATAGAACAGACTTCCTCAAGACATATTTTTCTGTTGTCATTTCTGTTAAAAATAAATTTCAAATGGAAAAGAGTAAAATGAAAACAACTGAGAGAAAGATGCAGTCCAAGAGGGAGGAGGAAATGCAGGATCAATTCCTTTCAGCTTGTCTCCCGAAGCTGACAAATGGGGCCCCCACAGTGATAATGATAGCAGAATCCCTTTTCATTCTGAGTATGATTATGACTATTATTCAGAATAAGAAAAAAGGGAGAAGTGTCAAAATTGGAGTTAGGAAGAGAAAGCATTGTCATTACGATTTAAGCTCCAAACAAGAGAGCAATGAAAGGAAAACACAGCAAGCTGAGTGTCCACATGTTTTGCTGAGGCATGTCAATGGCTACGTTGCTCTATGACCTCACAGGATAAAACTGGTACCCAAGGTGTTCAAGCTTTAAGAAAAGGAGAATTCCTCAATAAGCTGAGTGCTTTTAACATTGAGATAGGTCGCTATGTCAGATAGTGTTCATCCCTTGCACGGATGGTTTTTTGTTGCAAATTTTATACTTTTCTGAGAGTAAAGTCATAGAAGAACCTGGAGAATTATAAATTTGTTGGATTAAAATTTTTGTTACCTCCCATATCTAAGGTTAAACTTTTGATTTAGGTCAAATGGGTTATGATTCTTAAGATCCTCTTATAAGTGTGTATGAATATATTAAGTGAAACAATCAAAGTAAAAGCACAAAAATCCAAGGACACAAAAATATTAAATTCTGTTAAATCTTCCTCCTCTTATGCTTATTTTAAAATTGTGGTACAATTATAAATATGATAAGCTGATTTTATGTTTTAAAGGAAATAAACTTGGCTTGGCTTATATGCTTATCTGGGAAATCTACTGATTGGATCAAATAACCATAAACCAGCTCTGACTGGTGTGGCTCAGTGGGTTGGACCTTGTCCTGAAAAATGAAAGGTTACAGGTTTGAGTCCCAGTCTGGGATATGAGCCAGGTCCTGGTTTGGGGTGTATGAGAGGCAACTGATCAATGTTTCTTTCTCATATTTTCCTCTCTCACACATTGATCTTTCTCTCCTTTTCTCTCCCTCCCTCCCCCTCTCTCTAAAAATAAATAAAATCTTTAAAAAACACAAATAAGGCCCTGGCTGGTAAAGCTCAGTGGATTGAGGGCAGGCCTGGGAACCAGAGGATCGTGGTTCGATTCCTAGTCACGGCACATGCCTGGGTTTTAGGCCAGTTCCCATCAGGGGACACATAGGAGGCAACCATACATTGATCTTTCTCTCCCTCTCTCTTTCCTTTTCCCTCTAAAGATAAATAAAATCTTAAAAAAATAAATAAAAATAAAAAATAAAAAACACAAATAGCCATAAACCAGGATACACCATTTACCTGTTGTTAGGTTTTTATGTTATTATTTTTTACTGCTTCTGTAACAAATTGCCATGAACTACTAGTGGCTTGAAACAACAGAAATTATTATCTTTCAGTTCTGGAAATTAGAATTCTATCATCAGTCCTAGAAGTTGGAAATCAGGGTGTCAACATGGCTGTCTTTTTTCAGAGGCTCTTTTTCAAGGAGCTAATATTTCTTAGCCTCTTCCAGCTTCTAGAGGCTGCTGATAATTCTAGGCTCATGGCCCCATTTTTCACCTTCAAAGCCTGCATCACTCCAAACTTTGCTTCCATCATCACATTGCCTTCTTTGACTCTGACTCATCTGCCTTCCTCTTTTACTTAGTAGGACTCTAGTGTTAGGGCCCACAATGGATGATTTAGGATAATCAATCTCAAGATCCTTAACTAAACCTACTTTATACAGTAAAATGACCTTGGCTGTATAAAGTAAATATTCATAGAACCTAGGGATAAAGATGTGGACATTTTGGGAGGACCACAATTCTGCTTATCGCAGTATTCTATAAGCTTTAGGAGGCCTGGCATGTATCCTGAGAATAAACCTTGTAGACAGTGGTGATGAGAAGAAGCCTGCAGTTCAGAACAGGTGCTTCCGCTGGTGTCAGCCAACACACGAGGGATGTAAAGGGGTGGGAGTTTTCGCCTCAACCAGGGCAACTCTGCTTTTACACATTCCATTTCTGCATATAGTTCCATTTTATTGAGGATTTTACTACTCAAAATTTAAAAACAATTGTTTGAAGAGGTAGCAATTATACTATCTTCTGAAATGTTGGGTCATTGAATGTCAAAACACAGCTTCTATTATCAAGATTCAAACTTGCATCTTTCCCCGTGTTTTAAAATTCCAAAGCATAACCAACTTTCTTATCCCATAAGAGTAAAGACAATGACTTAATAACAAAGTAAACTGGATTTTTTAACCTTTGTTAGTCAAGCTTTTTAAAAATCACTTTTAGTGTGAAAATCCTTTTTGGATGAATATACTTCTCTTTCATAAAAATAAGTGTTTTCTTTAACTTTCTTTTCAATTACTTCTAATAAAGTAAATTAACTATCAGACCACATTGGAGACTCTATGATAAATGTCTAGAGATATAAAATTAAATAATTACTTGTTAGCCATTACATAAGGCATTATGTTTACTATTACATGGTCACAATTATAGGTGAGGTAAAGCCCTTGACCCTCAAAAAGTTTATTCAAGTAGGATAAATTACAGCCTACACCTAAAATTACCCATATAAAAAGGCAAGAGAGAATTTTAAAACTCCCAAGAGAAGTACAGTTTGTAAAAATATTTTCTGAAATGAAAGTGACTTTTAATCATGATAGTGAATAAATTACATGCAGACCTTTACTCTCACATCCATGTACACACATCCACACACACTCCCAACATGTGAGCAGCTGGATATTTAAAAACAAATACCACCCCTGGTCATGCTCAAAAGCAAGAAAAAGGAATAACTAATAATGGAGCAAAAAACGATGTGGCATGGCTGAGTGGAAGTTTAAGGAATGTGACATTCACATGACAGATAGAACTTGGAATTACTTAACTCGTTTGTTTGTTTGTTTGTGTTTGTTTATTCCTTTATTTCAGTTTGTTGAAACATAAATTAGAAGAGACCATAGCAAATAAGTTTGGAAAGCTAAGTCTATATTGCAATTGGTAATTATACTTGAAGTGATTTGTTACTACCCTTAGCATTGAATGAGCTGTTAGAATAGGAATGATAAATATCTCACAGGCAGGCCACCATTCCTCCTCACTCCAGCTATGAAAGATAGAGATATGAATCCCAAACTATTTCCCAATGCAATAGGGTTTAGTCTTGGGATCTCTTCAATACAGGGATCCAGGCAGCCTGCAGCACCTGACCATTCTAAGTACATCAAGTGACATATACCTACCACCTGTGCACAAGTGATTTTGAGTATGGAGTAGAAAGACTGGTGCTCTGCTTCAGAACAAGCAGAAATTTGTGTTTTTAGGGATGAGAATCAGAAAGAATTGATGAGGGAGGAGAGAAATTGAAGTTTTAGATTAAAAAATTAACTGCAATAATATCTCAGGTAAATGTTCCACAACCCTAAATTTCATTTTACTAAGGGAGAATGATTCCCTTGAAGTGAATGACCCAATGACTGTCTTAGTAAACAAAAATTCTTTTGAAGTAGAAACAGCAGTATGGCTGGTTATAATTATTTCTTTTTTCTTGCTACTTATCACTAAATTATAATTCAGATTATTGACATGTCTAAAATTATCAGTTTTTTCAGATGATTTTAAATATTTATGTCTAGTTTTTAAGTTTGCCTCATCTTCTTTCCTAAGTATTCACAAATCTTTTTTGTTAGTTTAATAAGTGGACTATAGATACATGATTTGTTATATCAAGACAAATTTACAGCATGTCATACAGAGTAATAACATTCTAAAAGTATTCATTAAATCCTACTTGAAAAGGGGCCTATTTAATTTTAAAATACAATTCCCAAGTAAAGACATTATGTTTCCCATTTTCTCTATAGAATCAATGCCAGTAATATCAAAAAGTTCTGAAGTCACCTCTGTGCAAATTTTTTACTTAGTTTATCTAAACATATCTCATCTGTCATTATAGCAATAACCACTCCACATCTGGGTTGTCATGCTTGTGGCCACTCCACATTATTTTAGGGAGCACTGTCATTTAAGGACACTGAGAAACGATAATGTATACTGCACTATATCTATGGCTGTGAAAATTCCAGAGATTCTTGGTGATTAATCTATACATTAAATGGTAGAAATTTAGATAGCTCAGTAGTGGGACAGGGCGTAAACTTATTCTGTGATCCTTGAGAATGCAGAATTAGGACCGATAGATAGAACACCCACAGAGATAAATCTTAGTTAACATAAGAAAGACCCTTCTAAATATTAATAATAAAATATTAGAGTTAGGCAAACCTGGATTTGAACATTGGTTCTATCACTGCCTAGTTGTATAACATTGAATGCTTGGCATCTAATTTTAGCTTTATTTTCTTTACAAAATATAGATAAAAAACATAACTCAGGTTGTGGTAATTAATTGTAAATATAAAAACACATTTAACACAGCATCTAATTTACAGCTTTAAAAAATTGCTCCTGAATCTGTAAATCCTAGAATATAAGAGAATGTTAATTAAATGGTCCCTTATTGGTGAATGAGGAAGAGATCTTGTTTTTGACTAAAAGATACTACAGACAATCAATAAGTTTCTATTAAACTCTAATATTTCTTATAGCAAAGATTCTGGCAAGAAGGTTAAACTAGAACACTATAGGCCATATAAACTTAAAATTGATGACCTGTCAAAAAGCCAGTTTTAGAATAAATTTATCACTCTTGCAGTTATGTATTTAAAAAAGATTAGTACACAAAAAATATTAACTAAAATAGGAATTAAGTAAGGTTTCAAGATACAGATTCAACATACTCCCTACCTAAAAATCAAGTTAACTTTTTGCATAAATTGAAAAGCTAATCCTAAAACTCATGTGAAATATCAGCAACACAATTTGTAAAAAAGAAGAATCAAGTGTGAGAACACACCCTTCTTGACTTCAAAAATGATTGCAAAACATCAGTGATGAAAACAGTGTGTCACTGGTATCAGTGCAGGCCTATAGATCAATGGATAGACTAGAGAGTCCAAAAATAGACCCTTTCATTCACGGTCAACTAATTTTTAACAAGTGTTCTAGGACAAATCCAATGAAGAACGAATAATCTTTTCAAGAAATCCTACTGGGACAATAGGATATCCACATGCAAATTATAATAATAGAACTATACCATGTATCATATACAAAAATAACTAAAATATTTCATAAAACTAAATCTAAGAGCGAAAATATAAAACTTTAGCAGAAATATGGGAATACATTTCATGATCTTGGATAAGAAATTCTTACATATAACACCGAGAACAAGTGTTTTTTATTTCATTTTTTAAAGTGTTTTTTTAATGAGTCTCTCAAATTCCAGGAATTTCATACTCTGAAAGAATTAAAACTGCTAAAAATATGCTCCACAAAGGATCAGGGTTCCTAGAGTGTATGCTGTCCTTCCTTTTCAATGAAATGCAAAGATATTTTTTAAAGATTTTATTTATTTATCTTTAGAAGGGAAGGGAAGGAGAGAAGGAGAGAAATATCAATGTATAGTTGCCTCTCATGTGCCCCCTGCTGGGAACTGGCCTGCAACCCAGGCATGTGCCCTGACTGGGAATCGAACTGTGATCGGTTTGCAGGCCTGTGCTCAATCCACTGAGCTACACCAGCCAGGGCGCAAAGATATTTTTTAAGGCAGAATTATTTGCATTTGGTCACCTTGGATCACTGTTCAGGCATAAGGACCACAGTCTCAGAAGTGCTCATCTCCCTACTTTCAAATACAAATGCTGTCTTTATCACCTGCTCTTCTTATATTCTATTGCCTACTTCAAACCTCAGTGCTCAGTGAACACCAAGATATATGAGAAGTGTAGAATGAAATTATCACCAATATTTTCAAATAAAAGAATCTAATCCCCCAAACACTCTGCCATCTGCCAAATTCAAATGTTCATTTAGTGGAGTTTTTTCTTTGACTCTTTTTTTTTTACTGCCTCTCCTTTTTTTAAACAGGGAGAGAAAAAAACAGAATGAGAAAGGGGAAGTCCATTACAAATTATATATCTATGAGAAATAGGAAACAAAAGTAGTTGGCAACTCCCCAAAATTTATCAGTTCCTCAGAGTACAGATGCCGATTTGGAATCTGAACTAGAAGCCTGACACATCACCCTTAGCAAATAGGTCCACATGGATGAAGAAGAGCTGTGGGTAAATTCCTTTGAACAAGATTCATATGCCAAAAGCCACACCAAGGAGTCAAAATCTGTAAGAATATTCCCAAGCCTCAAGACTCTGCTTCCCTGGACTGAAATAAAAGGGTGAAAGCTGGGTAGGGGGAGAGCTGGGGGTTTAGAGCAGGGGGCCCACTATATCAACAACCGTGGTATTGAATCGCAATGCTTAGAGTTCATCATTATCTCATGATCCTTAGGTGACATCTAAGGGGGTGAATTTATTTCCCTAACCTTCAACTTCCCCCAAGGAAACTTCAAGCAATAATTTTTCAAAGCACCTCCCATTAATTTAAAACCACAGATATTTTAAGGTGAGAAGGTATTCAAAAATCATCTGGATTTGCCTTTTTTTTTTACTCAGGAAAGTGATATTACACATCCAGTGCCACTTGGCTGGGGAAGACACAGCAGGACATTAACCATGACCATGTGGCCTGCAGGTGTGGAGCGTGTGCACGGGTGTGTGTGTGTGTGGCTGACATTTAGTAATTATTAGGACTTTCACATTTATATATTACTTAGTAACTGTGTTAAGGCAGAGATACCCAAGAAAATAAGAAGGGAACAGTGGAAGAGTATTGTTCATCACAATTACTTAAAATCCAAAAGAGGCAAGAGAAGGAAAACGAAAAGCAGTAGGAAACCCAACGAATGGGATGGATGTGTCACAGGGTGTTTGGATTCAATCCCTACCTGGGGTGTAAAAAGAGTCCTGAGTTTAGGTATATAACTTACAGGAAAGGGAAATTATTATTCAAATCCCACTCTAGCAGAAAGTCATTGTCTTTATGTTATTTTTTCTTCAAACTTGTGAAAGGGGATACAGGAGAAAGGTGATATGTGTAAAATCTTTCACAAGATTTGGCAAAAACTGGTTACTGTGTTTACAAGTAAGTATGCAATTGCTTATGAAATTTCCAGGAAAATTGATGTTAACACGAAGAATGCTAGTTTTCACATCAATAGATCTAAGGCCAGGAATGCATATTTTATACACATGAATTTGAGTCAGATGCTATTGTGTATGTAATTTGAATATTAAATTCAAAGGTAAATAATACATATTGCAACAGAGTTATATAAGCTCAATTTTCCCAAAAGCTAACGTAAGCATCCAGTGTCAGCCCTTGGTGTCCTGCTAGTGGTCTATGTGTAGATGAGTCCATACTGGTGCTGCACGCTTGACCAGTGAAACACATAGTTCCTTACGTACACATTATCTGAGCAATCCTAACAACATCCCGACACCTGTGAGATAAGCACTAACACTTCCCACCTGAGAAACAGAGTGGAAAAGAACTGAAGAGGACGAGTCACACAGAGTTAAACTTGAAAATATTTCCCTGAACTCATGTGTGTGTCTGCTCTTCCTCAGATGCTGCCTGAATCAGCTGGTCTGGGACAGCAAAGCCCCTCAGGAGGAAAACCTTCATTCACAGGTGAATGATACCTCTGAAAGCGGTATCAGCTCAGTTCTTCGAAATGGTGAGACAATTCACATCATTTTCTTCAACAGAGTTCACATTTCACAAGTAGTTAACATGTTCTTGTTTTGTTTTTCCATTTTTAACCATATTTATTATTAGAAAAGCTTGATCTGTGTGTCATATTTACTTTGGCTTAATTCACTGAAATAATTTGGATATTACAGATTATGCTGCAGTAACAAAAGAATACAGAAATCTTAGTGGCTTATTATAACACATGGTCCTTCTTTCTAGCTCACAGGACATATGCAGTGTGAATTGTTGGAGGAATCCCTCTTCTACACAACCACTCAGGGACAAAGTGGTCAGAAGTTTCAGGATCTTGTACCCTCTGTGATTTCACTGATAAAGGCCCACACTGGCTCTTAACTTCTTCATACTGGAAATGACAGTTGTAACTTCCACTCACAACCTGTTGGCCAGAGTTAGTTCCAAGGCCCTGCCTAGCTCCAAAGATGTGGGAAATAGGAGGTTGCTCATGAATAGTCAATAAACAGTAATGGTCTCTGTCATAATCACATTTCTTTGATAACCAAGAAAAACTCTGAGTTTTTTTTTAAATAAAGGGTTTTTATGAGGCCTGAAAAAAGTATAATTTTGGAATTGAGTGTCATAAATTTAAAAGTCTAATTAGTGAAGAACTATCAGAAATCTAGTCATCTATCAAGGTATTTCTATACTAGAATAAAAACGCTATTCTGTTTAGTTCTTCTAATGGTTGTAACACAATGAAGTATAAGATTATCACTGATTTGAATAGATGATAATTATTGGCAAAATAAAATTCACCAATTTCCTGTTATAAAATGTCTTCCTCATAACTATCCTGGTTGTCAACTGCCTTAACTTCATTGGCTTTAGGCATACCAACAAAACAAGTACTATTCCTTCTCTTTCTATAAATATGGGATATTTCTAATGGTGTAACTGACCCATTGAATTTATTCCCCTCCCCCAAATTCTCCCAAGGAAACTTCAAGCAATAATTTTTAAAAGCACATCATTTTAATTTAAAACCACAGATATTTTAAGGTGGGAAGTTCCTCAAAAATCATCTGGACTTGCCTTTTTTTTTANTTTCTTTGATAACCAAGAAAAACTCTGAGTTTTTTTTAAATAAAGGGTTTTTATGAGGCCTGAAAAAAAGTATAATTTTGGAATTGAGTGTCATAAATTTAAAAGTCTAATTAGTGAAGAACTATCGGAAATCTAGTCATCTATCAAGGTATTTCTATACTAGAATAAAAACGCTATTCTGTTTAGTTCTTCTCATGGCTGTAACACAACGAAGTCTAAGATTATCACTGATTTGAATAGATGATAATTATTGGCAAAATAAAATTCACCAATTTCCTGTTATAAAATGTCTTCCTCATAACTATCCTGGTTGTCAACTGCCTTAACTTCATTGGCTTTAGGCATACCAACAAAACAAGTACTATTCCTTCTCTCTCTATAAATATGGGATATTTCTAATGGTGTAACTGACCCATTGAATTTATTCCCCTCCCCCAAATTCTCCCAAGGAAACTTCAAGCAATAATTTTTAAAAGCACATCATTTTAATTTAAAACCACAGATATTTTAAGGTGGGAAGTTCCTCAAAAATCATCTGGACTTGCCTTTTTTTTTAGATAGGAAAATGAAGCTTCAGTGAGATCAAACAATTTGAATGACATTTTATATTCCTCCTGTAGCTTCACATATAACATCAATGGGGAAGTTTAGACAAGATGTGATAGATCACTTAACGAATTTCTGTTGTTTTTTTTTTTTTACCTAATATGCGCATGGAAGAAAAATAGGTTGCAGGTGGGGGAACTGATAATAAAATCGGTTTGGAATAGGCTAAATTTGAGGTAACCTTGATGCCATCCAGGAGAAGTCATCTCACTAGCAGGCAGGTTCTGAGCTGAATGGCAGTAATGCTCACCGACTGCTTTTGTGTTAGTTAGACCCTGTGGTAAGCACTTTATAAGGCACTGTCTCATCTAACCTCTCAAAGGCTTTGTTGTTCAATTACAGCTCAAACTGTTGTTCAATTACAGCTGTCCCCATTTTCCCCCCGTTACTCTCCCTGCCCAACCCACCACCCCACCTCCCACATTCAATCCTCCCTGCCCTGTTGTCTTTGTCCATGAGTCCTTTATGCATGTTCCTTGATTTGTATAGTAAATATTATTCTCATTTTCCAGGAGGAAGCTGAGACTCAGGGAGTTGAATTTGTTTACCTTCACAGATATGTTCTAAATGCTTGAGTCAGAATTTGAAATAATTTCCTTTTGATTCCAGGTAAAGTGGTGGTATCCCTTAATGCGAGGTTATAAAATTTCTACTAATTAAAATAATATAAAAACTTGAAAGAAGACAAAAGAATGCATAATACTGTAACAATACAATATTTCAAAATACACATATTATTTCTATCATAAAGGTGACCCAATGGAAATAAAAGGTAAAATTGCCCACTCATGATTTTATTACACCAACAGTAAGTAGCTCATACATACATTTATTTGACCCCTGATTAAGAAATCAGAAAACTGAGTGGAAAAACTTTCATTATTGTGGCTACCAAAAAGTCCATGTATCCACCTGTATCAGCACTGATTCAAAAATTGTGACTTTTAGAGGTGGGGGGGGGGGGGGCCAGACAAGAAGGAAAGGGAAAAGAAAAACTACACAGATAGAAGGATGCCTAAAGAGGCACATTTTACACTGAAATTAAAGTATACAAACAGGATTGGAAACAGAAAGAGATCTGCTAGAGCACATAATCAAGACTGGGTTGTCGTAAAGCATATTTCTAATAGGACAGGGAATACATACACACATGCATATGTGTGCATATGAGAGTTATGTTCATGTTCATGTATTCCATATGTTCTAAATAACAGAAAGCCAAACCAATGGAGTCCTAAGTTTTCATATCAGGCAAGGTAAGCCTGAGCAGATAAAAGCCAGTCTCTGGAAATGAAACTAAAATCTGTGCCTACTTTTAGGCTATGCAACTGTAAAGATGAGGAAGGATTTCACCAGGGTTAAATCAGAAAGAGGGGGAAGTGGCAATTCACAAACCAGCATGTGGCAAGCTGTATACTCCGGACAGAATTTTCTTGTACAATATTTCCAAAGAAACACTGTATGAGATACTGAAAAACGTTACCACAGATCAAGCAAGTTTGAAACAGAACACTCAGATCTAAAAAGCTTTGAGAAGATAAGTTTTCACCTTAATAAGATGCTAAATGGCATGATCTCTAGGTAACAGATGCATATATGCCTAAAAAGAAGGTGGGAATAAAAGATTTTCAGAGGGATACTGGAAAGAACTGCAAGGAAACTGAAAGCAAAATTCTACTGTGGAGGTTGTGCAAACAATGAAACTGACACAAGGAAATTGAATCAATTACATGAAAGACAAGCACGCTCTCCTTGAATGCAGGGAGAAAAATTGCTGGATATTAGAAATAATTAGACTGAAAATATCAGAAATACAGGATAATTTGTCAAAATTACTGATATTTCTAGAACAAGATCAGAACTGGAACAGAAATCCCTTAGAGGAAAACTGTTAGTGACAGTTAGAAATCTGTACATACAAATTAGAATGGTTCACAAAGTTTCAAACAATGTAACAGAAAATAAGCCCATTTTCATACCCACCCTGTTAAGTGCAAGATGTGTATTTGGAGATGATACCAAGAAACACCAACAGGGGAATGGGGAAGTGAGGCAGGAAAAAGGTTGGGTTACCAAGCAAGTTCCCTGGATGGGTAACTGGAAACAATTCCTTCCAGGGAACTCTGAGAAATGGTGTAAAACATACACTTCACAGTCACCCACCCAAGAGAAAAGTAGGCCAAAGTATTTGTCCACCAACTTCTATCGATCTATGATGGAGGGCTGCTCCTGGGCAGCATCATTTCACTTCCCACTTGCTGTGTACACAAGCATAGTGAGCAGGGTGGGCTCCGCCAGCCAAAGGAGGACCTCATGCAGAGAGATGCAAACACTGGCCGCTGGAAGCGTGGTTGATACACAGTGAAATCTAAGTGCTGCAGGGATTTGAGCAGGCGCCAATAGCAACTGCTGCAAAGTTACACCTAAGAATTTTTATAGTCACTACAATTGTCTTCTATATGTAAAGGCAACAGAAGGACATGACCTTTAAAATAATTACTTGAAGAAAATGTAACAGCTGAATAAGTGATAAATCAGAACTGAGTATTAAACATTCAGGACTTTGTAGTCTGGTGGACTAAAGGATTCCCCTGTGTGCCTTCCAACAGAACCAGTCTTACCCCTCTTCACCGAATGAATCTTCGTGAAATCCACTGGTGATAGATTTCTTCACCGAATGGATCTTACAAATCTAAATATTTGAGGAGAAATATTTGCAAGGTGTTCCTGATTTCCTAAATGACACGAATAAAGTTTCAGTAAAAAAAAAAATCCTTCACCGAATGAATCTTATGAATCTAAATATTTCAGGAGAAATATTTGCAAGGTGTTCCTGATTTCCTAAATAACACGAATAAAGTTTCAGTAAAAAAAAAAAATCCTACCTAACATTCACTACATTTTTAGTATGTGCTTGCCTTGTTCTAAGAACTTGATATGTGTTATTCCATTCCCCGAACAACCCTTTGAAGCATGAACTATTATTATCCACATTTCATAGACGAGGAAAGTGAAGCTAAGTATAGCTAGGTTCCCATGTGTACTTATTAGTAAGTCATGGAGAAAGGGGATTCTGTCAGGCTACCTTGAAATGTGCTCTGTTCAGAATAGTGTCTTGTGAATGGGTTAAGAGAAAATATCTTTCATCTGGATGAAAGTGGCATGAGAACAGGCTACATGTCTGTTGTGTTCACTGCTGTCTCTTCAGGGCCTGACAGAGAGCCTGGGATACAAAAATACAAATACAAAAGCCAACGCAGGTGCGGCTAGATATCTTTATGTGCACTTCCAGTGGCAAACAAATCTAGTTTGGGGAGATTTACTGTCATTGGGTCTCCAGGACAACTGGCTTTAAACAATCTTGTTTGGGTTGAGTCAGAATTTAAATGACTCCTTGTAGAATTTAAATGGTGTCAGTTCCAAAACACGTTACAAGGGTTTATGTAAGACTCCCCAAAGATCTATCTTTCTCATGCAGCGATTCTGAGCTGGCCTGAAACCACCTGTTGTCTTGCTTCCCTGCACTGAAGAGTGCTGTGGATTGGCCTCCACCTGAGAGAGTGCCAGTCATGTGTATTACTATCTGCATTCAATAAAGCCAAAGCAAACCTGGTACTAGACCCAAGAGCCAGGCCACCAGGGTAGAGTTAGGTAATGATTCCCCACCTTCCAGCCTTGAGAAAGATAATTTTAGCCTGGACTCTTCCTACCAAGTGCTACAATTAAAATTGCAAACCACTATAAATAAATAATCCAATGACTAATTTAAAATTACTAAATATGGAAAATTTATTTAGTTCATTTAGGTTTTATCACTCCTAAATAGCTTTCCATTTAAAGCTTTATTTCTAGATTATGCAAGAAAGCAAATGGAAGAAACCTAAAGAAATCATACATATTAAATGACAAATTAGTTCCTTTGAATACTCCCAAGTGTTAGTAAAATAACCTATGTGAAAAATAAAAATTACTTCATACTTGGTATTTATGTGAGTTTTATATATGCTATTTAATTTTTAGAGCTCAATAATGGAATAGAGTGTGGAGAAAGTGAGTATCAACTTAAATTTGACCAATAAGAATTAATTACTCATAATATGTTGGGATAATCCTTATAGATATCACTTTTTGAAAATATATTTTCATATACACAAAAATAGATACAGACATTATTATCTACATTCCACACATACATGATTTATTCATCAAGTATATGTCATGATCCTTAGAATTTAGTTCTATATCATCTTTATAATAGCTGCATCACATAATAATAGCTGCAAAGTATTTCACTCGTTGCATTTGATGGATAATTTATTTACATTTTTAAACTTATAACCCATATTGTAAAATATTCACTTTCATATACTTTTGTGACTTTCCTGAATTGCATATTAGGAATAAATCCCTGGAAGTACAATGACCAAATCAAGATATATAAAATGTTGTATTCCAGAAAGTAGTAGGAAATTAAGCAAATTCAAAGGCCACTTTCCCTGTATCCTTAAAAATGATAAGGTTTGTCATTTTAGCACAGGTCCCTGGTTATCAACACTCATGTGACTGTATATTTTTACACTAAAATAATCATTTTAGTTGGTATCAGAGAGAAGGTAATTACACAACTGCACTTCCATTGCTAACATACTCAGAAATGTTGCTTTTCATTTTCAAGGAAATGGGTTATCACTAAGCTATTCAATCTGCATGTTCTGTTTATGTTTGTGCATTTGAATGTGGGTGGCAGTTTTGTTTTTTCTTTTCACTAAATTTAGATATGAATTAGCATGATCATACTGTCTATGACTGCACTAAAAAATGACCATAAACTGTGAGATCACTGTAATTGTATGAACTTCACATCATCAAAAAGGTGTGAAACAAACTGGGAAAAAGCAAAAATAAGAAGTTGAGTTGATGTCTAGAAACTGAATTCATGTGAAATGCTAGAAATCAATATCCGTCTAAGACTGGATATGGGTATCATTGCCCCAAGAAAAGACTATTTAAAAAAAGACTTCTAACGCTGTAACAGGGAGAGGAGTAATGTTCAGCCAAAGGGAGAGAACATCCCTATGAATAATAGTTTAGGAAAGCTCTACTTCTTGTCCCCTGGTTCCATTGCCAAGGCAGTAAAGCCATGTTATGCTTCAGTCTTTATTTTGGAGGTTTTTTTATTAACCACTCTGCTAGTGAATAGACCTTCACTATTCATATCAAAAGGTTAAGCCATCAGTGCCCACAATGGAGTAGGCACTTTGCTCGTGATACTTTCTCTTCTGCCATACTGGAGAGCTGAAACAGTGGAGAGTCTACTATGTTATTTGAGCACCCCATCTTTCTCTCTCCAGGACCCCCATCTGCATGAAGGGATTTTCCTTTTCCCAGAGTAGTGATGACATTACTGGGGGTCTGGGTCCTGTTCAATTTGGTTATTTCTCTTAAACTCCCAAGACTCACTCTCCAACCTTCAAAAGTCCCAACCCACATCCTGAATCATTTCTACCTTGCATCTAGGTACAATGGGCATGGAGTTGCTTTCTTGAGAACTGTTTTCTATTCTTGACAACTCTGGAAGGAGAAACCTAGACTAGTTCTTACCCACATATTTGAACAAGCTAACTCTTTTATCTTATTTTTCTTTTTTGAGTAATGTTATTATTAAAAGCTTACCTGTGAGTTTTCCACATTCTAAAAAACAGAATGAACCATTTGGCTGAATTTGCTTTAAGGTTTGTGGATACTTCTAGCAAATAAAAGATTTTATACCTGAAATTAGGCCTCTCTAACTGGGGTTTAAACCAAGGCTTGAGACCAAGCCATTGTCCCCTGTACACAGTTTTTCCCCAAGTACATTGTGTAGTGAGCTGGCAAGATATAAATGTTGCTTAGGCACTTATTCAGTAGTATCTTAGAGTCTACTTTTTTTTGTTATACAGTTTTGTCTCATCAAGTTAAACAAAAATAATGTACAGGAAACATTCAAAGACAAAAACCCTAGTGTAGAGTGAGTTTCTGACATTGGGAGAGATCCTTAGTGCTTCTGTTACCCAGCTTTAGGCAGGATGAGTAGACACCACCCCAGTTACAGTCTGTGGGAGCAAACTGTTATTAGCCAGAAGACTTTGTCTGTGGATGCAGACACAGGAAAAGTTAATATAACAAGTAGGCAGAGTTCAAAGTCTCTATGGTCATACGACAAAGGGGGAATCAACATAAAAGGGAGTAAAAAAAGCCTGTTCAACAAATGGAGTTGGGAGCGCTGGACAACTACATGCAAAAAAAAAAAAAGAAAAGAAACTTGAGCACCAACTTACATCATACACAAAAATAAATTCAAGGTGGATAAAAAATTTAAATATAATCTATGACACCATTAAAGTCCTAGAGGAGAACATGGGCAGGGAAATCTCAGATATCATGCAGCAAACATTTTTACTGATATATCCCCCAGAGCAAGGGACATAAAGGAAAGAATAAACAAATGGGATCTCATCAAAACAAAAAGCTTCTGCATGGCTAAGGAAAACAGTATTAAAATAAAAAGAGAACCAACCATATGGAAAACATATTTGCCAGTGATAACTCAAACAAGGGTTTAATCTCCAAAATATATAAAGAACTTACATGACTCCACTCTAAGAAGACAAACAACCCAATTAAAAAGTGGGCAAAGGACTTGAACAGACACTTCTCCAAGGAGGACATACAGAGGATCCAGAGACACATGAAAAGATGCTCGATATCACTAGCTATCAGAGAGATGCAAATCAAAACCACAATGAGATACCACTTTACACCAGTCAGAATGGCTATCATAAACAAAGAAACAAACAACAATTGCTGGAGAGGTTGTGGGGAAAAGGGGACCCTAGTTCACTGTTGGAGGGATTGCAGACTGGTACAACCACTATGGAAAACAGTATGGAACTTTCTAAGAAAACTAAAAATGAACATGCCTTTTGACCCAGCAATTCCACTATTAGGATTATATCCTAAGAATTCTAAAACATCAATCCAAAACAACCTATGCACCCCAATGTTCATAGCAGCACAATATACAATAGCCAAGAGTTGGAAGCAACCTAGGTGCCCATTAGTAAATGAATGAATCCAAAAACTATGGTACATTTACACAATGGAATTCTATGCAGCAGAAAGAAAAAAGGAGCCCCTACCCTTTGCAAAGGCATGGATGGAAGTAGAGAGCATTATGTTAAGCAAAATAAGCCAGGTGGTGAAAGACAAATACCATATGATGTCACCTTTAACAGGAACCTAACCAACAAAACAAACAAGCAAGCAAAATATAACCAAAGACACTGAAATGGATAACAGGCTGACAGTGACAAGAGGGGAGAGGGGAGGGAATTTCAGAGGAAAAGGGGAAGGGTTTGCAGGAACAAGTATAAAGGACACATGGAGGAAAACAAGGGGGGCAGTGGAAATGGGAGGGAGGTGGGGAGGGCTGGGGCAGTGGGCTGAGAGGGGAGTAAAAGGCAGAAAACTGTATTTGAACAACAATTAAACTTTTTAAAAAGGGAAAACTCATCACACTTCCTGATTGCAAACCATAAAAATAAACAAATAACAAACAAACAAATAAATAAATGTATTTATTTCTTAAAAAAACCCAAACAAGTAGGTAGTTCAAATTGAGCCAAGCTTTAGAGGGTTAATATTCTGACTTTTAGTTTATTGGTGTTAGGCATTGGTAGGTGGTACTAGATTGGCTGCTCTTATTTTTCTCATTCTTAACTTATTCTGAACAACCGAATCCAGAGCTCAGTCCATGAGAGGATTACTCTCCAGGCAGGGAGCTGTCCTGTTCAGAATTTCTTCGTGGGGCCCCTTCAGGTATCCTTGAGTTCAGTCTGGTTACTTCACTAAATACATTATTGATCCCTAGAAATTTGTTCCTCTAAGATTTTCTTAGACTGAATTAAGATGCTCTGTACCTTTGAAATATCTGATTCTAGGTACCACATTTCACTGGATATGTTATTCAGAAGGAGAAGGGGATAAGGACTGGGTAATTAATGAGGAATAAAAATTAAGACCTGCAGAGCTCGGGGCCTTATTTCTGAAGCAGGATACCTCTACTCCCCAGGAAGTTGCAATAAAGCTTTCAAATTATGTCAAAGCACAACATTCACCTATATCTAGAAGCTCTACTGTGTTATATTTTGGACTTCAGTTTCAGGGTCTATGAATGATATAAAAACTTAAAAAATGTAAGGCCTCTCTGGATAGGCTCAGGGAATATTGCCAGTATTCTGCCAAATGACCATTACTTTTTTCTTCTAATTTAATCTCTGTCACTCCAGGCAACCAATATGGTAAAGTAGGAATTCTAAAAAAAAAAATCCCCAGATCAACCTTAAGGGACCCATGATACACTGACCGCCAGTAAAGAACTATATGAACTTGGAGCAGTTACGAACTTGTGGCTCCATAACCCACAGTTTGCTCATCTTAAAACAAGGCCCTGAGTATTTGTTATAAAAACTGAATCCAAACACATAATAATTTAAACATTTATAGAATATATATATTTGGTGATAGATGAATCATGCAGTTTGGCTATGAAAGAAATTGCCAAGTTGTTTTAGTGATATATTTGTATATGAGTATAAAATATTAATATCTATACTCGTTTAGTTTATGAGAATTACAAAAATGTGGTCATATCTAGGAAAATGAAAGTGTTGACATGTCACAACTCATTTTATCTTGTGGTATTATATTCAAGGTCAGCCAACAGCCATACGCAGAGGTTTTTTGTGCTTATCTAAATAAATAATTCTTTAGATGGAAGAGTATTATCAAATATAAATAATTATCTAAGTAAAACAATCTGCAAGAAAGATACTTAAAATTGTGAAAAATATATGGGAATAGAGCAATGTCAAAGTTAATTATATTTGGTTGACACCAAAGGATTAAGGTGGTAAGAGACATACCTGTTAACAAATTCAAAATACTCATTTAGTTACTCAAAAGAGATATGGCAATATTAGAACAGTAAACTATTTAATTCATTCTAACTATGAGAACAGTGGCTTGGCATTAAATAAATATAATAAGCAGAAAATTGTATTCCATTGAAATGTACACTTGAAATGTAAGATTAGCCACATAATTATTTCTGTTTTCTTGTAAAATCTCACAAAAATGAAACCAAAATAATTATTTAATGAGATAAGTTAACAAATAAAAGAGGATAAAATTTGATAACAATAAAACATCTAAACCTAGAAAGTCAAGGGACAAGTCGCGACTGACTTGACGAATGGAAGAAAAAAGAAGCTAAGCTTATAGTGTTCAGGTAAGTTGATGGAAATCAGCATACTAGTCACATCCTTGCAAAGGATATTGATGAGCAAGGGGCAAGAAGGAACTTTCTAGGGTGCTGGATATATTCTATGTTAAAAGTACTGATTATATAGATGTTTACTTTCTAAAAAATTCATGGACTATATGTGTAAATTCTGTTTATTTTCTTAAATGTAAATTTTATCTCAATTGAAAAGAGAGTCTAAATATTGTACTGGCCCTCCCCTCTCTCGCTCTTCTCTAAAAAACCTGGCAGCCAGGGCTAAACCTCCAAGAAAGGAAACTGTCAATCACTTTCTGTGAGAATTGACCAGCCTAAAAGGAAAGAATAAAGTTTCAAGAAATTAGAATGAAGGGTGAGAAGTGGGGCTGGCTGGGGTGGGGGGAGTGGTGGGAGAAAAATTGAGACAACTGTACTTGAACAACAACAAAAAGTTTTTTAAAAAGAAATGATCTCAGAAACCACTCTTTAGTGAAATCCAACAGCAAGTCCTGTCCGCACTCAGGGGTAGCCAGTCTGCCTTTCTCTTTCTCATTTTTAATGTGAGTGGATAGCTCACAACAGCTCACAATCATCAGACATTTGAAAAAGGCCTCTGGTTGGAAATATAGAGAAGAAAAGCCATAGCTAAGCACACACATGGAAAACAAAGTGATCCTGAGGAAATAAACAATACAAAGATTATAAGACATTTTTTATTTTAGAGAATTTATAACTTGTAGCCTCACAGAGCACTTCCTTACCTTTTTTCAAGCTGTTTTGAAAAGTAATGGAATATCATATTTAGTGAATGTTTATTGGTTGGTTTATATATTTAGTTGCGTTCAAAACTTGGTATTAGCTAAGCTCTCTTGAAGTAATTACTTTTATTACTATTATCTTTCTTTAACCTTAGAATGCTAAGAAATTGAGACTCATTATAAGAATCCATATTCTATAAGACAATTTAATTAGAAATAAATGTCCCAGACATCTATGAGGTTATATGACTATTACCTTTCAAGGTGTACATCATATTGTGCCAAGACCACACAACGAAGGGAACAGTCTTTAAGCAGATGGTGCGGGGACAACTGCATGTGCACATCCAAGAGAATGAAGGTGAGCCCTGCCTCATACTGTACACAAAATCAATATAAAGTGAATCAAAAACCTACATATGGGAGCTAAAATTATACAACTCTTACATAAAACATACAGGTAAATGTTCATGACCTCAGCTTTGGCAATGGATAGTCAGATATGACATAAAAAGCAGCATGAACAAAAGATAAAAATACATAAATAGAACTTGATCAAAAATTTAAAAATTGTGCTTCAAAGGAAATCAAGAAACAGACAATCCAGATGGGCAAGAAAAATATACTTTTTCTTCAAATATCATATATCTGAGGTATCTAAAAAGGAACTTATATTCAGAATAAATAAGAACTCTCATAATTCAATGATAAGAAGACAAATGACCCAATTTAATAATGGGAAAAGAATTTGAATATATTTTTCTCCAAAGAGGATATACAGATGACTAAGAAACACATGAAAAGATTTTCAACCAAAATCATTGATGATTAGTGAAACATAAATCAAAACCTCAGTGAGATATATTTCACAATCAGCATATTGGCTAAAATAAAAAAGACAGACAATAACATGTGTTGGAGAGGATGTGGAGAAATTGGAACCCTCATACATCGCTGTTGGAATTGTCAAATAATGCAACCATTTTGAAAAACAGCTTGGCAGTTCCTCAATATATTAAAAATAGAGTTATTCAATTACCCTGTAATTCCACTCTGAGGTATACTCTGAAGACAATTGAAAACATATGTCTGTACAAAACCTTACATGTGACTATTCATAGCAGTAATCATTATGATAGCCAAAAAGTGACACAACCCACATGTTTGTCAACTGATGGATGGGTAAACAAAATGTAGTAGCCCATACAATGGAACATTATTTGACAATAAAACAGAATAATGTACTGTTACAACATGAATGGAGCAACAAGTGAAAATAACCAGTCATAAAGGGCCACATATTTTATGATTTCAAGTACGTAACATGTTCACAATATTCAAATCCACAGAGACAAGAAATCAACTAGTGGTTTTGTGGAAGAAAAGGGGCCACGTACCAAAACTGTCAGCTCAGGGGAAGCCAACGTGGGGGCCTTGCAAACTCAGAGACCTAAAGTAACCACAGAGGATGGTCTGAAATTAAAACTTATTAACTAAAAGCAGTTCAGGACAGGTAGCCATGTCCTAAGCCAGTATTTTTCCCCTACAAAGGTTAATCTTTAGATTAACTGAGCCTGTATGTTGTCTTTTTTGCATCTTTGATAACATACCTTTAGAATGTCAGATTTCCTTTTTCTGGACCACTGAAGGCACAGGCACTGCACCAAGGGGAGACCACAACCCCCCTCATCGTTACTTTTGTCATGTTAATTCTCATCTCTTAACTATCCTATACCCACCTATGCAAAAGAAGTGTCTATTCTTTTCCTTCTTACCCAGTCCCAGAGGTTTCCTGCTTTGCATTCTCCCGCCTCCCTAATCTATCACCAGTGGATTTCACTAATCTATCACCAGTGGATTTCATGTAACTGTCCTTCACCTCTTTTTTTGATGTCAATGTATAAACCAAGGTACTGAACTGCCATTTTCCAGAGCACTTCTCAATTCACTGAGATTTTGCTTCCTGGATTATTATAAGTTTGGCTCAAATAAACTCACCAAAAATGCTCTGTGGGCTCAAATGTTTTTACGTTGATAGTTTCTACCACTAATTTGTATTAGTGATATCAGCTATCGTTGGTACTATGGGGAGTGGGGAGGGCAGAGTGACTGATATTGAATATGGAGTATCTTTGGGGGGTGATGAAACCTTTCTAAAATCAGGCAGTGGTGATGGTTGTACACTCTGTGAGTAGCAAATACCACTGAGCTATATATTTCAAAAGGGTGAATTTTATAACATGTGAATTATATCTCAATTAAAAATAGAATAAATATTTTTCTAGCCCTTTAAACTGATCTGATTTTTTTAAAAAACTACTTATGATTAATTTAAGAGTGGATATTTCCAATATGGCTACTCTCTTTCTTATTTATGTGTTGTTGTTGTTGTTTTTTGCCTGCTGTGTGCTTCACCAAAATCAAAGAATTCAGCTCTTCTGAAATGTAACCACTATGTTTCCACTTGAATGTGTTGATTCACCTCGTCTTCTCATGAGGAAAGCCCTCTCCCCCCTTATCTTTACAGTGGAAACCTTTTTTGAAGATCTAGTTGAAATGTCACCTCCTCTATATACCTTACTTCATTTCAATAAATGTAAATAATTTCTACCAGTTCACATTATTATAAACACTTAGTATTTCTCATCACACTCATTAAATTCTGCCTTTATTATTATTAGCTACACAGTAAATTCTGGATTAAATGAAATATTTCTCATGAATATTTACCTAAAAAACCCTAAGCAGTCTTCAATTCTTTCACCTCAAAACTGAAACAATATTTATAAGAACAGTGCTGATTTTTCTTCAACCCTCCAATTCCAGCATGTTCTTACAGTTCCCAACTGCTTTGAAGAAACGCAGGTCATGTTTATAGCCACATCGATTTAACAATCATATTTTTCTTCTGTGAAAGCCAAGGCAGAGTTTGAGTGTAATTGTTCAGGGACTGTGTGTGACTATTGTGTAGGATCAGTCATCTGTCTAAAATATGTTCTGGACAACCTTCAAATGGCAATGACTTCAATTCTTTTGGGGTTTGAATTGGCCATAAACCTAACAATAAACTGTCATGTATGTAGTGATTTTTTTCTTGGCAAATTCTACGTACTTTGCTAATATATCTCAACTTAGATGGAAAAGATCATTATTCCCATTTAAAGATTGAGAAACTGTAACACAGAACCATTAAATGTATTGAGCAAGGTCAGAAAGTATGATGGGTGAAAATCAGACTATCCCAGAGTTCTAAGCTTTGGACTTCCAGGAGATATAATTCCTTAATAAACATTTATTGCTTTGCTCTGGTTTTCTGAGAATATCAAACAAGCTCTTTAAGGAGCATTTTTAAAAATTATGTTTATGTCCACAAACTAAAAGCTTAAAATTACTTTACAATACAGTAATCATATTTTTATAGAACTACTCTCCAACAACCTTCTGAGAACCCCCAAAGTATCATAAAAACAAAATACACTAAAATTCAAACTGCACTTATAAGAAACACTTCACACTATCACACATTATCCATTTTAGATAATCCTAGCCACTTGATAATCTGAATGTCATAATCCACAGAAAAGTAGTAGCATATTGACAGAGGAAAATATTTTATTGACAATAGCTTCTGTAATTTTTCCTTCAAAATATTTCTTTAATTTATCTACTCTTTTCCCCATTGCTACACTTCTGCCTAGACTAATGCAGTGCCTTTCTAACTTGGTCTCCTTACTTTTGATTTAGAAAATTAAAATTTTTAAAAATTCTTACCCAAGGAAATTTTTTTTCACTTCCTGGAGATAGAAAAGAAGGGAGGGAGAAGAAAGGAGGAATAAAAATCTAGATGTGTGTGTGTGTGTGTGAGAGAGAGAGAGAGAGAGAGAGAGAGATAAAGAGAGAGAATCAGAGAGAGAAATTGGTGCCCTCACTGGAGATCAAAACTGCAACCTGGGTATGTGCTCTCACCAGGAATCAAACCCATTACTTTTGGGTTGGCTAGGGACTTCCTTTTGATTTATTTCTGCACATTCCTTTCTCCAAAAAGCAACATGAATTCTCTTTTTAAAGTATAAAAGTGATTTTATCATTCCCATGCTGCAAACACATCAAGCCCTCCTCAGTGTACAATAATTGGAATAAAATTCATCTTCTTATGATGGACTGCAAGGTCTATGTGATGAGGGCCACAACCAACTCTACCCTCAATTCTTACTACCTTAAATCTCTTAACCACTTAGATTCTGCAATCTCTCAAGTCCTCGAACTCAGCAAACTTGTTTCCTCTTATCTTTCCTCTAACTGGCTTTTGACTTTGAAATGTTTATCTCTCAAAGGTTAGCAGCACCTGGTCATCTGGTTAGGCTTTACTTAAGAAGTTCTTGAAAGGCAATTTCTCTATTGGCCCAACTCCTTGCCATTTCTATTTCATTTCCTTAAAAGTCCTTAGTACTATGTGTAATTTTATTGATATTTATGTCTCTGCTTGTTTTTTGTCTATCCTTTACTACAGGGTGGGGAAAAGTAAGTTTACGGTTGTTCATATGGAAAATAATATAATAATTAATAAATGATAATAATACAAGAATCAAATGAACTCTATTTTGCACACTCATACTCACAACTCTAAACCTACTTTTGTCCCACCCTGTGTAATATAAGGCCACTGAGAAGAATAACTGTGTCTGTCTTGCTCAGCACTGTAACCTCCATGTCTAGAGCAATGTCTAACATGCTGGGAATTGAATATATGACTAAAGAGGAGTGAATGAAGTATACCCATACCCTCAAAATAATGAAGGATAAGAGTGACTATGAAAATCATGTAGGACAATTTAAATAATGCTGTAACATTCCATAATTACCTGCTACAGATATATGTATTCCATAATTACCATATCAACTCATTTTATTGCCCCAAACAATAAGCAATATTCACAATTATTAGCATGAGTCACCAAGAAAATTTGAGTTATATTCTGTATGTGCTGTAGCGGGGACATATGCTTAACTTAACTTTCAATTAGGCAGTGATTTTTAAAAGTTTAAGTATTTAGCATCTGGAAATTAAGTTGTGACCTCCTAAAATAACTAATTCTTTCTCCTCTCTTCTTTATACACTGTCTTCTCAAGCCGGAAACCTGAGAATCACTGTAAGCCCTTTCACCTCCCTTATCTCCACATCCAAATAAACCATGTCCTTCTGATTTGACTTCCCAACACTTTCTTGAAAATATACCTTCCTTAGTAGTTCTGTTATCGGTTATGATTTATGTCATCATCATCTCTTGCCTGAACTATTACAGAGAGATTGTTAATTATGATTCTAGCCTTATACATTTAAAGGGTACTATATCAACAGAACTATCTAACTGTAAATTAAGCTCAAAACACTCTGCTTTAAAAAATCCCTGCAGGGTCCCATTGTTTATAGAATAAAGTTCAATGACCTTATTAGGGCACACAAAAGTTTTCCTGCCTTGAACCTCCCCAAACCAATCTGCTTCCACGTTGTCTATAATAATAACGGAAAACACATGTGGCTGGCCACCATACTCTTTTACAGCCTGATGGCTTTATCAGCTACTGTTTTTTCCTAGGAGGCTATTCTCACATTTCTTGATCATTTTTCCATACTCGCAGAAACTTTGCCTGATTCTCCAGTTTGAGACAGGGGTTTCTTTTCCTTTTTAAATACCTTGAACACATTTCAATGTGTTCATCAGAACACTGGAGCTGCAATTCTCAAAGAATCCTACTCTAGTTCATTCAACAGGGTTCATTGTTTCCCATGTAAGATGATTGAAAGGAAGACATTTCAGATTTGATTGGTGACTTAGTAATGTCGTGTATCTAGGTCAGTGTTTCTGCAATTCTCTTACACTTAAGATAGTTGCCATAGCTCAAAATCTCATTCATTCAACTATATTCAGAGGCAGAAAGACAGAGTAAATGGCAGATGGATGGGTGCCTGCTTCATGTGACACTGACATTTCTGTTACTACGTCTGTCTTTCCCATACTTTTGAAACACTTCAAGAATACAGTCCTAATATTTTTCATTATGTCTATCAAGCAAAGTTCATAAATGTTTATCAACTGATCTAAAACAGCATTTCCATATCAGTAAGTGCAGGTTATTTGTACTAGTTTCCTAAAGCAAATAGAATTCTATAATTAGTTCTAGATCATATCAAAGTACCACAAACTTGAAGGCTTAAAACAATAGAAATTTATTTTCTCACAGTTCTTGAAGCTAGACATTTGAAGTACAAACATCAGTATGGCCATGCCCTTCAAAAGCAGTGGGAAAGAATTTGTCCTTGCTGGTTCTGGTATTTGCTTAGAAATCTTTGGCATTACTTAGAGAGTGGCAAATGTCACTCTCTAATCTCTGCTCCCATCTTCATATGGCTTTCTCCCCTAAGTGTTTATGTCCCTGTGTTCAAATTTCCCTTCTCTTATAAGAAACTGGTCATGTTGAGCCCTGGCTGGTGTAGCTCAGTGGATTGAGCACGGGCCTGTGAACCAGACGATCGTGGTTCGCTTCCCAGTCAGGGCACATGCCTGGGTTGCGGCCAGTTCCCAGCAGGGGACTCATGAGAAGCAACCATAGAGTTATATTTCTCTCCTTCCTTTCCCCTCTAAAGATAAATAAATAAAATAAAATAAAAGAAATTGGTCATATTGAATTTCATGCCTATCCAAACCCAGTACAGCATCTTCATTTGATTATATATGCAAATGTTTTATTTCTAAATAAGGTTACATTCATAGACTTCAGGTGGACATGAAATATTAGCGGGTACTACTTTAATGTGTGATCCATGGGCCTATTTAGGGCACTTGAGGGCTGTTTAGCCTACAGTTTCTTCTTGAATCCACGCTAAACTTTCCATGCTAAATCAAAATAGGAACCCTTGATCACATGCAGAGACATTTTCTTGATTTGATCTAGAGCTTCTTTGTCAGGTCAAATAATTTTACATTTGATCCAAGTCATTATTTGCATATTATACTATATAAATAATCACCAGAGCAAAGGCTGTATAGGAGCAGAAGCCTTCAAAGGAGCTTCAGAATTCAAAAGTTAGCTAGTTAAGTACATTGATTGATTATTAAAGACACTAGTCATTTTTAGTTTAGTTATATTAGCATTCATTGAGTATAAATTAGATATCTGACATTCTACTGGATGATTCATAAACGAAGAATGAGAGAGAAGAGAGGATAAACAATTTCAATACTACCTGGTAAACACTACAAAACGTTTATAGAAATCTACCAAGCATTAAGAGAGCCTAAAAAATCAAAAGGTTTGTTTGAGAAAGAGAAGTAGAAAGGGTGTCCCAAGTCAAATGAACAGCATACTGAAAGTCCCTGTATGCACTGGAGGAAAGGAGTACTGTGGGTGAGTGCAGAGCAGAGAAGAAAGTCTGAAAAAAAAAAAAAAGGAATGGTAGGAGGTGATGCTTAAAACTGATGGGGCCACATTCACCCATATTTGTGAACAGTAACTTGTGGTCATAACCAAGTTGCTTTTGTTAGAGGTGACCTCCAAAATTCAAAGAGAAAAAATAGTTTTGCTAATCAGCTACTATAGTCATAATTACGATCTTTGGTTTTAATACATTTCTCAAATATAATTTCAGATTATTTTAATAAAGTGTTCTTTATTCAAAAACAGTCTGATGACAATGTATTTGCAGTATAATTATTGACCAACAACATAATAAAATTGATAGTGTCAAATTCTAAGACATTATATTTTATTCCCAATTCAAAACACAACTAGAAATATCCACTAACTTATTTTGTTTGATACCAAGGTATTTAACTAAATCTTCAGTATTTAAATAAAAATAAGTGTATCTGAGGTATCAATGTCATAACCAATCAAGCAACCCTTGGGTTCTACATGTGGAATTTATATACTTTTGGTGAAGCAAATACGAAGGGAAAAGCCTATCATTTTATTTCCCTCAAGCTCTACAGTTATAAAAATGAAATTTTATAATTGTGCTTTACTGATCGCAAAGCAGGTATTCTACATCATCTAAATATTTAATAAAATAAGTTATACAGTGCATTTATTTTCATGAAAAGGAAAAAATATACAGATGACTCCATAAATCTTCCAACAGTAATACTGCATCCAACTATCTGGTTGTTACAAAAGTGTTCTGTGTAATCAGAATGAAATAATAAAATATATCTCATATAGCTGTTGTGAGAAGGAAAACAATATGAAGAACCAAGTAATCTTTTGTTTTGTGCAAAATATTTTCTCTACCTCACAGAAACAACAATAGAACATATTATTAGATCTGGTTATAAGGCTAAAAGTGATGAGGCTTAATCATCAAATTCACATCTCTCCATGAACCAAGACCAAACATATAAAAGAAGCATTACTACTCAATTCAGAAGTGGAAATATAAATTTCCAATTCTTACTTTAAAATTAAATTATTTTTTAAAAGAAATTTCAAGGACTAGCTTTTCTATAAGCAGACATGCTAATCTCTGCTACTCAAAAGATTCAGCACTTCCTCCACAATACCTTCTTTAGTTTTATTTCACATGGAGTCTCTCTCTCTTTTATAGCAATTTGGATAGCTGGTTGACTTGTAAGCATGGAGATTTTCTTGGTATTCTCCAAGTGTACTATGAAAATATAATTGGAATGATTCTTGTAAAGAACATTAATGTGAAAAATAAATTTGGGCATTGAAGAAACTGTCAGTGAACAATTAAGAGCTCCTCCCAACACAATAAAAGTAATTATCTTTCTTACAAAAGCTTGAGTTCTTCTATCATGTAAACTTACTTAATATCATGAGGATTAGAATTTGTCATTCACCTTGGATGAATCTGATGCAACTGCCTCATTGGCATGTGAATGTATGAGGATGTCCTGTGAGTATGATATTGAATAGCAGTTCTTAACCAAGTTTGAGACAGATGATTAAAGATTTTAAATAATATAACTAGGGTCTAATATACTCTTTTATACCTGTACATAATGTATAATGAATTCTACTTTGATAGAATTACTTTGCATAATTCTGCTCTTGTTTTAATTCAAAACCAAAAATTGCTTTTTTGAAATTCGTAATCGGGCTTCCGGTCAAGAGAGTGCCATAAAAGTAAATGATTACTCAAAACCTTCCATAATCACATCAAAATTACAACTGAACTACAGAAAAATGATAATTCAGAATCACCTGAAATACAGCTCAACAAATGACCTACAATTAAGAACATAAAGAAGAAGCCATGTTTAGAATGGTAGAAGGAGTAGAGGCCTGAAAGGGCTGGTCCCACACTAATGTGTGGCAGTTAAAAATCTGGAGGAATATCTCCAATGTGGAGCTCCCCTCTGAGAAACAAGACATCCCAATCCCACACCAGAATACCCAGCCCAGGGTTCTAGTGTATTGAAGAGAAGTCCCTATAACTTCTGGCTGTAAAGACCAGCAGAGATGGTGGCTGAGTGAGATGAGGGCTTATGGTGTTTCAGGCATTCCTCTTAAAGGGCCCATGTTATGACTTGCTCTGAGCTCCAGAACTAGGGCAGCAGCTTGAAAGGCATCAGAAACATAATGGGAGGAACTGAACTATTTGGCATCAGGATGAATGCTGGAACAGCAGCTTTCTCCTAGACAGAAGTGCTGACAGAGGCCATTATTCCTTTGCTGAGCCCTTCCTTCACCACAGATGCAGCAAGTGGCACAATATCTGTGTCTCCATCAACCTAGCTATCACCGTTACCCTGCCTTTGTGATTTTCTAAGACCCTGTCCTACCATATTTGCAGCCCACCCCAAGCTGTTTCCAGTGTTATAAATAAATAGCCATATAAATAGCCTCTCTTGGCTTGTGCTTTGGACATTCCTAAAACCTCTCAAATAAGTAACATCAGGCTTCTGTGTTCTTTGTGTCTCTTCTTAAGTGGCCCCAGGCCCAGCAGTAGCAGCAGCTTGGCCTCTCTTGAGTACGTACAAGGCCAGCACAAGTAGCAGCCATCTGCTGATTGTTCCATAGTTAATGCTGGGTAGCACCAGGCAGGAAACAGATGGTGGCTGAACTTGGCCTGTATCCCCTGGAATGCCCCAGAGCCAGTGTAACCCATTAACAGCTTCATACCATGCCAGATTACAACCCTACCACCTTCACCAGCCATACACTCATGACATGGACTCAACAGGCATCACAGGACCTGTTTCAGTGGAGTCAGCCCTTGTACAGCAGCTTCTCTATTACAGTAGCAGCATCCAGTCCTTGAAGTCAATTGGCCTGGGGGCCAACCCATCCTAGTGATGTGCCAACAGAAATCAAGGCTCAACTGAAACAAGAGGGTGTAAACAACCTACATTGGGAGGAGGTGGTGCACCTGGAGTTCCTGGCTCAAATGATTCATCAGGCTGTGCCAGTGGGCCCTGCAGGACACCTGCTGCACAAGGCCACTCTACCAATACCAGGAGATGTAGCAGCTGCACCTAAAACACAGAAACAAGCTACAGGGAAGCATTCAAAATGAGGGTACAGAGAAATAGGTTCCAGATGAAAGAACAAGAGAAATCTCCAGAAAAAGAACAAAAATAAAATGAAGACAAGCAAACTACTAGATACGGAATTCAAAACAATGGTTATTAGGATTCTCAAGGAACCTGGTGAGAACTTCAATAGAATAAAAAAGAATGTGGAAATCATAAAAAAACAGTAAAAAATGAAGACTACACTAACTGAAATAAAAACTAAATTACAGGAAATCAACAGTAGAGTACATGAAGCAGAGGAACACATCAATGACTTTAAAGATAAGGAAGCAGAAAACACATAATCAGAACAGCAAATATAAAAGAGAATTCACTTGAGGTGGTGAACCCACAATACAATATACAGATGGTATGTTATAGAATTGTATACCTGAAACCTGTTATTCTCGTAAATGTTATTCTCATAAATTTAATAAAAAAGAAAAGAGAAAAACTTGAAGATAGTGTAAAGAGATCTAGGGTGACTTCCAGCATATCAACATTCTCATTATGACAGTACTAGAGAGAGAAGAACAAAAGAAATTGAAAACCTATTAAAAAATAATGATGGAAAATTTCCTTAGCTTGGTGAATAGACATATAAGTACAGAAAGTGCAGAGTCCCAAACCCAGAGGCCCACACCAAGACAAATCATAATTAAAATGCCAAAAGTTAAAGACAGATAGAGAATCTTAAAGCAACAACAGAAAAGCAGTTAGTTACCTACTAGGGAGCTCCCATAAAGCTGTCAGCTGATTTCTCAACAGAAACTCTGCAGGGTAGAAGAGATTGGTATGAAATATTCAGTGATGGAAAGCAAGGACCTACAACCGAGATTACACTACCCAGCAAAGCTATCATTTAGAATAAAATGACAGATAAAGAACTGCCCTGACAAGAAGTTAAAGGAGTTGATCACCACCAAACCAGTATTACAAGAAATGTTAGTCTTCTTTAAGAAGAAGGAAAAAATAAAAAATATGAATATTAAAATGGCAATAAATATATATCTATCAACAATTACTTTAAATTACAATGTATTAAATGCTGCAGCCAAAAGACATATGGTAGTTGAATGGAAAACAAAACAGGCCCTAACATATGCTATTTATATGAGGCTCATTTCAGACTGAAAGACACAGACAGAAAGTTGAAGGGTGGAAAAAGATATTTCATGAAAATGAAACCAGCACAAAAAGTGCTGAGTGGCAATGCTTATACTGGACCAAAAGAGACTTTAAAACAAATGCTGTAACAAGAGACAAACAAGAACCCAGTAACTCATCTTCAGGTATTTATCTGAAGAATCCAAAAACATTAAATCAAAAAGACATATATATTCATATGTTAACTGCTGCAGGATTTACAATAGTCAAAATATGGAAGCAATGTAAATGTCCACCAAAAGATGAATGGATAAAGAAGTGGTACATATATATAAGGGAATATGATTTAGCAATAAAAAAGAATGAAATCCTGTCATCTGCAACAACATGAACGGAGCTAGAGGGTATTTTGCTAAGCGAGATAAGTCAGAGAGAGAATGACAAATGCCAGATCATTTTGCTTGTATGAGAAATCTAAAAAACAAAATAAACAAACAAGCAAAACAGAAACAGAATCAAAGAACATATTGTCTATTGCCAGATGGCAGGGGGGTGGGAGGAATGTGTGAAAAAGGTAAAGGGTTTTAGAAGTATAAACTGGATGTTACAAAGTAGTCATAGGATATAACATATACCTTAGGGAAAATAATAATATTATAATGACTAGTGTCAGATGGATGCTAGATTAATCAGGATGATCACTTCATAAGTTATATAATATTTAATAATGGAGTTCTACACCTGAAACTAATATAATATTGTATATCACCTGTAACTTAAAAAATAAATATAAGTACAAGAAAAATAAAAATAAAATTCACAGCCCTGGCTGGTGTGGCTCAGCGGATTGAGTGTGGGCCTGCGAACCACACGATCGCGGTTCGATTCCCAGTCAGGGCACATGCCTGGGTTGCAGGCCAGTTCCCGGTTCCCAGCAGGGGGTCACAAGAGAGGCAACCATACATTGATATTTCTCTCGTTCTCTCTCTCTCTCTCTCCTTCCCTTCCCCTCTAAGATAAATAAATAAAAATCTTTAAAAAATAAAATAAAATAAAATTCACAATTAGTCTTTGGGTATGTAGCTTGTCATCACCCAGGAGATAGAGACCATTCCACATGTGTCAATTCTTACACAATTTCTAACTTGTTTTTTATTGACTTTAATGGGGTGACATTGGTTAATAAAATTACGTAGGTTTCAGGTATATGATTCTATAATACATCGTCTTTATATTGCATTGTGTGCTCACCACTCAAGTCAAATCTTCCATCACAATTTATTCTCCTTTTACTCTCTTTGACATCTTCCCACCCCCTTTTCCCTGTGTTAATCAACATACTGTTATCTGTGTCTATGAGGGTTGTTTTTTTTTCTTTTTGCTTAAACCCTTCACCTTTTTTTTATCCAGTGCCCCAACACTGATAGCTGTCAGTCTGTTCTCTGTATCTGTGAGTCTCCTATTTTGTTTGTTAGTTTATTTTGTTCATTACAGTCCACATATAAATGAAATCATATGGTACTTGTCTTTCTCCAACTGGCTTACTTCACTAAGCACAATGCTCTCCAGGTTCATCCATGCAGTTGCAAAAGAGAATATTTCCTTTATTTTTTTTTTTTTGGCAGCCAAATAGTATTCCATTGGTCATTGCAGAGTTATTTATTATAATAGCCAAGATTTGGAAGCAACCCATGTTTCTATCATTAGATGACTGGATAAAAAAGCTGTGGTACATTTACACAATTTTTAACTTGTTTAAAAGTAGAAATATGCTTTTCTTTGCTGATAATATTTACAATAATATTTTATTGCTTCCAGAAAATAAATTTAGAATGAAGCAGCATATTAAAACAAAAGAGAAAATACACTCAGGCAGAAGAAGAAAGATGTGTTTGTAAAACAAGAGAAATTAGTAATAATAATTTTATAAATTTCCAACTTAGTGAAAAAATAAAAATCTTTTTTAATTCACTATGTTGTATTAAAAAATAGTATCAAAACTTTTTCTAGTAAATCAATTATTTTTGCTAGCTTTAACAGAAAAATATTAAAATACTTCTACTATAGAAACTTCTATTATAGAAAATAAAAATTTAAAAACTCATTTAAATATGTCTGCCCTAAAAATTTTGTCCTCAAATAGTATATGCCACACAATTGAGAAAGATTATAAGATTTAAAAATACTCAATGTGTTTGTAGGTTTGTCAGCCTCTTAACTATTGTAATTGGTTCATTAGTTCCCTATATATCACCTTTAGAAAGTCTTTGTTCTGAGAATTGTGAGTCTATAGAGTTTGTATGATGCAGAGTTCACATCTCTGCTTATCTCGAAGAATCCTAATATGGTACACAATGGGATCAGATTAGGTGTATTTTCTAGGTTTCTGTGTTCCTATCCCATTCCCGCTCCACTTTTGGTTCTGATAACAACAAACTACTTCCCTTCCCTTCCCTTTCTTTCTCCCTCTCTCTCTCTCTCTCCCTCCCTCCCTCCCTCCCTCCCTCCCTCCCTCCCTCCCTCCCTCCTTCCTTCCTTCCTTCCTTCCTTCCTTCCTGTAGATACCAGATGCATGCTGACTCCCTCATCCCTTATTTCAAATATTGGACCTTACTTAGACACCCTGGAACCAAATCCATTTATAAACTCAATTATTTTTTAGATAATCTTGGCCAAACCTCTCTGGACCTCATTTTTTTCTTTATAAAATAGTGATGAAAACAACATATAACTTATAAAGCTAGTATGAGGAATAAATGATCTAGCAAATATAAAATACATAGAATAGTACCTGACACGAAATAGCCATTGTAATTATTATATATCTTATGCTATACACCATCACAGCTTATTTATAAATACATATATATATGAATATCTATAAATACATGTATATAGCATATATATAACTGTTCAGCACTGATTTATAGAAAATTATAACACTGAACAAAATGAGCAAGTAGCCTAGGGAAAATATTACATTATCAAATCTTTAAAATATCATCAACCTATAAAATTTTAGTAACAGTGAAAATGTGTCATAATTTACTTCTGAGATTTTTCATTATTATATTCAGATTGATAAATTCTCAGGTCTATACTTAATATAAAATATATTGTAACTGCCTTGTGACTTACAATTCTCCTCCATAATCTTATCTGTCATTAAAAAAATACCTTTCCAAATAGCTTAGACCAGTGATTTCAAGCTTTCTGATGTCACAGTACACATAAACTAATTATTAAAATTCTGAAGTACACCAAAATATAGGTATAATTGTGATTCACTCACACCAGACAAGTATTTTTGTGCTAGCTGTTGACATATTTTTATTTGACAATCTAAGTGAAAAAGAGGTCAGCGCCCCTGACTAAATAGTCAGGTATTGCATATTTTAAAAATTCTTGCTGCACACTAGTGTGCCATAGCACACCAGTCAAAAATTGCTGACTTAGATGTATCAAATTGCATAGGAACATCCTTATGCTGTATAAAGTAGATCCACACAAAAATTGGTGAAATAAGTGAATAGTTGGCATGAATGGTTCTGGGTTCTCACAAAGCCATTTTTTTCTTGTAATTTAAAGAAGTTTTAATGTTTTCTTGTAATTAACTTTATAAATGAGGACCTGGCATCTGTGAAATTGACAAATTAATTACGTGGATAGCTTAGCAGTTCTTCATACACACCAGCCCCATTCCTGCCCCAAAGCCTTTTAACTTCCTTTTTCCTATGCCATGAACAGTCTTCTTAGTTTCTTCCCTCACCCTCTTTCACTCTTTAAAATGTCACCATTTCCAGTATGGTCTTCCTTTGCACTCTATTTAAAATTTTAATGTCACCTTCACACTCTTTATTACCTTCACCTGCTTTATTTTTATGTAGCACTTGTCATTAATATACCATTATTTCCTTCTTTTCTCCCTTCCTCCCTCCCTTCCTTCCATCCATCTACCTGTCATCTGTATATCTGTCACTATCCTCTATCTATCCTTATTAATTTTTTCTAACTTCCCTCATTAGAAGGCACAGATTTTTATCTTTTATTTACCACTGTATCTATAGTGCCTAAAACAATGCCTGGTAAAGTACACTCAGTGCTGACCTTCCCTTTACAATTCCACCTTAGGCAGAAGCACAGACCACCTAAAAGAGCTTTGGGTTCTTTGGCATTTCAAATGCAGTATTATATATGGAAGCTCACTGCAAAAGTCTACAGCCCATTACTAATATGCACTAGTATTTTCAAACATTACTGAACTAAATGAATCTTTAGGCATAACAAAGGTATATTACAATTTTTCAGAATCCAAATAATTTCAGAATAAGTAGAACACTGGTAACTTTGGTACCTATGTTAACACAAAATAGACAAAAATACAACACAGTTGGGTGATTTTAAAAATATTTTTTCAGAATTGTTTGCTCATGAATGCATGGCTCTGATAACTGAGAGACTATTCTCTATAAATTCCTCAGTGTAAAAAAACAAAGCAACCCAGATTATGAATCTAAATTATGGTATAGTAAACTGAATTAAAATTTTATAAATTTGTAATTTTTTAAATGAATAGTCAACTCAACTTGTGGCAGTGGAAAGGGTAGAGAGAGGGAGTGCAAGGCAGAGAAGTAGTTAAACTGATAATCCAATATTGTACAGGTCAAATAAATAATTTCCTAGGTGTTTGTATCTCCTTTTTCTCCTTACTTATCTCCATTAATAAATGGTTTTATTAATCTTGTTTAAAATGAGATTAATTAAAAGCTATTTTATATAAAACATAGATCTTGTGAAAACAAAATCTGAAAACCTAGGTTCTATGAGTATTCAAGTAGAAAAAAATCTCTAAATAATTTTCTTAAACTAGACCTTTCAAGGCTTCAGAAACACAACTCTAATAGTTAAGTCTACTTTGATTTTTAAATTCTAAAGTTGAAAAGAACATAGTACTTTAAAAATAAGCCATTTAGAATGGAAGGGTAGATAAAGTGCTTCTCAGATAAGGTCAAGTTCAAGGAGTTCATTATCACCAAGCCCGTATTATATGAAATGTTAAAGGGGCTTATCTAACAAAAAGAATATAAAAATATGAACAGTAAAAAGACAGCACACTCACAGTTATTAACAACCACACCTAAAACAAAAGCAAACAACTAGAACAGAAACAGAACCACAGAAATGAAGATCACATGGAAGGTTAGCAACAGGGGAGTAGGTGGAGGAGAGAGGGTGAAAAGGTACAGAAAATAAGTAGCATAGATGGTAGGTGGAAAATAGATAGGGGGAGGGCAAGAATAGTATGGGAAATGTAGAAGGTAAAGAACTTATGACACATGGACATGAACTAAAGGGGGGATGTGGGTGGGAGGAGGTGTGCAAGGTGGAGGGGAATGAAGGGGGGAATGAGACAACTGTAATAGCATAATCAATAAAATATATTAAAAATAAAAATAAGTCATGTGATTTTATGTTAATTGTTATCATATTCTCTCAGCAGATTTTCTAAGACATGTTTCATACACTTGTAAAATTAGAATTTAATCTAATTATAGGAAGCCCCTCTTAATATGACTAAAATAAGTGAAACACTTGTTTGTTGCTATAACAAGGTAAGACAAATGATGTAAAACAACATGCACTCTATAATACCCTAGAAAAATCGGTATCAAATGCAAATTAAACTCATATGTTTGAAAGAACTTACAGAATTTCTTGCAATGAAGAAGCATTCCAGTGGTTGACAAACCACAGTCTCGGATATGGTGGGAAATTTCAAAACACAAAACACAAAAAAAGTTATCATGTCAAATTCTGTTTTCTAGTGACTCTGAATTCAACAATGGCAAAGTAAATGTTTTTTTTTTAAATCTTCTGTGTATTTTTTTCTCCATCTTCTTTTCTTTACTGTATCTTTCCATTACCATTTATTTACCTTATACTGAAGGTGAAGGATCCCCACCCCACTATTACCACACTGTTGTCCAAAACATATAGAACAAGTTATTAGAATCAGATGAATTTCTGTTTTCATATGTAAGTTTATTTTTCTTTAATATGTTAAAACTGGGTAGCATTTTTATTTTATGCATCAGGATTAAAAGTATATGTTCGGTGGGGATTCTGGTCACTTCTCAAATAGGTCAGATTATAAAAATTTCCAATGATAGTATGACAACAAAGTGAAATATCAAAACATTTTCAGACAGCAGACAACAGTTACAGGATACACAGAAGAGAGGTCAAAGCAAGTAGAGGTTGAGAAGCTGCTATAAAAGACAGCTGAGAAAACTGTGGCCAAAATACAGACGAATTAGTTCAAAAGTTCAGCACAGTGTGGGAAACACCCTCCATGAGCAGAAGATCCAAAATACAGAATCCAGAAGGAACACTCTTTATCAAAACTGAGCAAAGCAATAAAGAATATAGAGGGAAATTGGGAAAGAAAACATGGGTTGCCTAGGGGCTGAGAAATAATGTTGCAGAAAATTTCTATTTGGTTAGCTAATATCTTTTTCTGGGTAAACAGAAATCCAGTTCCAGAATTCCCAGAAATGCATCGGTGAAGCAGTTACCTAACTCCTTGAGGACAAGATTATATCATAGTCCCCTGTTTAACTCCTAGGCGTACCATGCCTACTGTGTAGATAGTACTGGATAAATTCGAATAAGTGACACAAACCATGGGTGTCTTGATGTAGGAGCCTTGCTGATACAGCACTGCACAACTCACAGTCCCAGGCACTGCGTACTTCACGGCTCAGTGACTACTTGCTAAGGGAAAGGCAGTGATGGCAGTTCAAATACCACCATAAAAGATGAATTTGGTGAGGTTTACAAGGTGTCAATCTGTTCCTAGTATACTCTGAAATTATTTGCAAGGTGTGAAAACCCAAACCACTCTGATAGAAGTTTTCAATTCTTAGTCTCCTATTGAACACTGGTTGTCAAATATATTTCTCACTGGCTCTTTAACATTTAAGCTTGTTAGTCATGCTATTTATCAGATAATAAAAGTGAATTTTTAAAAACTATCCCAGTAAATTTTCTTTTCTAATCCTCTTACAATTGTCTTCTACTTAGAGTTTTTGTATTCTAAAGTTATATTAATTGAAATAATCTCGACAAGATCCCATTTGTTTATTCTTTCCTTTATATTTTTTGCTCTAGGGGACGTATCAGTAAAAATGTTGCTGCGTGAAATATCTGATATTTTCCTGCCAATATTCTCCTCTAGGACTTTAATGGTGTTGTGGCTTATATTTAAGTCTTTTGTCCACCTTGAATTTATTTTTGTGTATGATGTAAGTTGGTGCTCGAGTTTCATTTTTTTTGCAGGTAGCTGTGTAGTTCTCCCAACACCATTTGTTGAAGAGGCTATCTTTACCCCATTTTATGTTACTGCCCCCTTTGTCGAATATTAATTGACTATAGAGAGTTGGGCTTGTTTCTGGTACCTCAGACAAAGGTTTAATCTACAAAATATACAAAGAACTCACACGACTTCACTCTAAGAAGACAACTAACCCAATTAAAAGATGGGGAAAGGACTTGAACAGACACTTCTCCAAGGAGGATATACAGAGGATCCAGAGACACATGAAGAGATGCTCAATATCCCTTGCTATCAGAGAGATGCAAATTTAAACCACAATGAGATATCACTTTACACCGGTGAGAATGGCTATCATAAACAAAGCAATAAACAACAAATGTTGGAGAGGGTGTAGGGAAAAGGGGACTCTGGTCCACTGTTGGTGTGATTGCAGACTGGTACAACTATTATGGAAAACAGTATGGAATTTTCTCAGAAAACTAAAATTGGACCTGCCTTTTGACCCAGCAATTTCACTACTAGGATTGTATCCTAAGAACCCTAAAACACCAATCCCAAAGAACATGTGCACCCCAATGTTCATAGCAGCACAATTTACAATGGCCAAGAATTGGAAGCAATCTAGGTGCCCATCAGTAAATGAATGGATCAAAAAGCTATGGTACATATACACAATGGAATTCTATGCTGCAGAAAGAAAGAAAGAGCTCCTACCTTTTGCAACAACATGGATGGAACTGGAAAGCATTATGCTGAGTGAAATAAGCCAGGTGTTGAAGGACAAATACCATATGATCTCACCTTTAACAGGAAGCTAAACAACAAAACAAAGAAGCAAGCAAAATAAAACCAAAGACACTGAAATAGAGAACAGGCTGACAGTGACCAGAGGGAAGAGGGGAAGAAATTTCAGGGGAAATAGGGGAGGGATTTAGAGGAACATATATAAAGGATACATGGACAACAACTGAGAAGGGTGGAAATAGGAGGGAGGGGGGAGCATGGGGGATGGGATGGGATGGGAGTAATAGACAGAAAACTGTACTTGAAAAATAATTAAATAAATTAAAAAAAACTATTGATTACTAAAAAAAAAAAGAAATAATTTCTTGGGTTGAGAAGTAGTGCCACTCAGAAAGTTAACCCCAGAGCCACATTGAAACACCGTAGCCTGATGGCCCATTTCAGGGCAGAACTACAAAGCTGAACGTATGTGTCACATGCTCACTTGTCCTTTTGACCAATTATTGGCAGGCTCCAGCCTTTATTCCAGCGTCATATACCAGGCATACATTGTTTGGCATAGATGGCTTAAGGTATAGAGTGTGGAAGAAGGGAGTAAAAACTTATGATCACTAAATCAGTAAATAATGGTTAGATGTTGGTAATAAGTTGGAGGCATACTCTCAAGTAAGAAAACTGATAAACCTTGCTAAACTTATTTTATAAAACTTCGTGTAGTGTGTTAGTTTATTTTGTTTTCTACAACAATGGTTTACTGGCTAATAAACTATGAAAACATTTTTTCCTATTTCAAATATTCTAATATTTTTCTCATCACAAATGTGTGATTACAACCTGGCAAAATTCCCTGATTAAGATGCTCAATATCATCTCGGTCCCATTATCCTTTAATTCTCCACATCGTTTTTGATTTTTCTCTGTGGCAGGACCTGTGAGAAGATCTGGCAGTGAGATCGGCAGCGCACGCCTGCTGCCTGTAAGTCACATCATCTGTGTGGCGAGAGCCCTTCACCGACACACAAGCACGGCATGGCGCAGACCAGACAACCACCCGTCAGACAACACTTTCAGTGTGTAATGAAACACAGCTGAGCCACTTTGTAATATGAAAACAAACGATTCCCTGGTTAACAAACCTAAAAAATCAAATAATCCAAACCTGGCAGAATACTGTAAGTGGCTCAGATAGAAAATACAGCACATGTCACACAGATTTTAATTATCAGGTAGTGTGGACTGAAAAGAAACAAAAGGGGATTTCCTTTCAGTCTTCCTAAGATTTGCTCCAGTGTTGTGACATCTGTTTCAAGGGCATATAATCTACATTCAGGTCTGTCTGTCTGTCTGTCTGTCTATCTGTCTTTCTCTCTCCCCACCCCATCCTCTTCTCTCTCCAAATACCGCTGGCTTAAAGATGACGCGCTGCACCAAAGCATGGGGCCTTACCAGAGAGACAGTGCAGTGTATCTGGGTACTGCAGATTGAATTCCGTCCCCCTCAAATTTTTTATGTTGAAATCCTAACACTCAGAACCTCCAAATGTACCTGTATTTAGAGATAAGGTATTTAAAAAGGTAACTAAATTAAAATAAGGTCATGTGGGTGAACCTTTATCCGCTACGACTTGGATCCTTATAAGAAGAGGAAATTTTGACACAAATACACACAGAAGAAAGATGATGTGATTACACAAAGAAGACAACCATCTACAAACCAAAGAGAGAAGACTGGAAGAGACTCTTCTCTCAAGGCCCTCAGAAGAAACCAATCCTGATCACACCTTGAACT
The DNA here is from genome assembly GCF_014824575.4 of Sturnira hondurensis. Taxonomy (NCBI): domain Eukaryota; kingdom Metazoa; phylum Chordata; class Mammalia; order Chiroptera; family Phyllostomidae; genus Sturnira; species Sturnira hondurensis. The sequence continues at coordinate 21,277,748 of NW_028093985.1, read as the reverse complement.
TGGACTTTCAGCCTCTAGAACTGTGAGAAAATAAATTTCTGTGTAAGCCACCCAGTTTTTAGGACCCTTTTAGAGTATTCCTAGTGAACTAACACACTGAATTTCTGCAGGATTAATTCTTTATACGTCAATGAGGCTCTACAGTTTTTCCGAATGAGATCATCTCAACTTAGGGTCAAAGCACTAGTTTCTGATGCAGAAAGTACTTCATATTCAGGTGCCTATATTGAGCTTTTGAAGGCAATTTTGCAAACAGGGCATGTGATTGGCCTTCTGAATATTAGTTATGCCCTGAATCTGGTTTAATATCCCTTTGAAAAAGTTATAGAAATTTCTACTTGTCAGTAGTTAAAAAGGAGTATATAGCCACAGAGGTAACAAAATTCGAACAAATCTGCTTCTGGAGAAATAACCCAATGAGGGGTTATTGCTGTGGGAGGTTAAGGAGAGCTGCAAATTCCTGCCCTCCTACGATACAGAGGAGAGGTTTGTTGCTCTACAGATTGAATCTTCTCACTAAGTCTATCTGTGCTAATCGAATACGATGACATCAACATCATTCCAGTTTCAGCTCACCCTTTAATACAAGTGATGACTTCTGCTTCCTCCTTTTTGAAAGGGAGTCACCACATACAACATTTAACTACCGGGATGGCTATGCTATAGGAAGCCCACCCTAGCTACACAGAATGAGAGAATGACCATCTAAAGAATGAGTCAACAAACATATGAGAAGCCTTCTTAGCTCTTTCAGTCAGTGCAGCCATCAACTAAGGCCAACGGAGTGTGAGACCTCAGCCAATGGAAAGAACCAAGGTGGCAATCTGTTAGTTAAATAAACCATCCCAGCCAGGGGACAGCTGGTTGAGCTATTCCACATCAGACCGCTGACACTCTGAGGCAGCGGTAAGCCACTCTCATGATTCCGCCCCTCGGACGTGTGAGCAAATAAAATGATTGCTGTTTCAAGGCACCTAATTTGGGGGTAGTTTGTTATGCAGAAATAGGTAACTGAAGCAATCTTAAATAAGGTATTGAGACTTTATAGAGATGTATTTAGTGACATGGATTTTATGGCATGTATCCAAAAATATATAAATAGTTTTGGATTAGAGGAGAAGAAAATCTCTGCTAAGTCAAACAAATGTTGACAAATTATGAACTCCAAATAAGTGTGAATTTTTTTATTTTATTCAGTGTTACTCTTGAGCCCTGCAATGTTAAATATAACTCTCAGTAGTACAGTGTTCCTCTGTAAGCATTACAGCTCTCCTATCAGCTTGGAAACTTCTGTAAGGGCGGTTCACTCATACATCCATCTGGTCATGACCACAACCCTTTGGTCCTGGAGGGCAGTTTAGAGATTAGCTAGTTCACAGTAGGAATAAAGGCTCAGAGTTTAAAGGATTTACCCAAGGTCATAGGACCCACACTTGACTTGGGCAAGATCTCAGATCTCCTGGTGCCCAAAGTAGTACACTCACTCGCAATACTATCCAATGGAACTCCTAAATTATTAATGATGATCCTTTTAGTAATTTCCATATTTTCAAAAGTCAAACAAATTCAACATTAGATCTACAAAAAGATTTACCTTTCTACCACAATACCTTATTCTGATATAGACAGTACACATATTTTTCTGTGTGTCTATATATGTCAAAGGCAAGCATATTAATTGTTCTGATAATATAAAAATTCAGTCTGTGCATAAGTATTATGAGGAATGGTACAAACAACTGACTGTTTCTGGAAAGATTATGGTTTTATGGAGATTAATAAACAATGAATACAATAAAACCTGGTGTATTAGGCAGTATTGGATGAGGAAGTAATGCTTTATCTGTGCAAACCCTACCTGCAGAGGCAGCCAGCCACCTGCAGCCAGAGATGGCGTGCTCTGCTGTACGATAGTGGCTAGAGCTCCGCCCAGAAGGACCTTACTGTAAGGTGAGCCAGGGGAGACTTCGGTGCAGAAGACTAAAAGTACTTCCAACTACAGTGAACACAAAAGAAGAAAAATCTTATTAAACACAAATTAAGTTCAAGATTAAGATTGAACTTAAGATTTAATGTATAAATCTCTCCTTGAAAAACAAACCTAATCTTCTACCATAATATTAAACATAACACTGATATCATAGGAAAGTTAAAGGTAATACCCTCCTCTTTTCTTGGCTCACTTCTGTCATATTAATGAGGAAAACATGTAATAGTTGGGTCTGGTGCTTGTGAATAAGAGGGGCTGCCAGGTAGATCCACAGTAAGATTCCTCTGTCTGGTTAGCTATACCATCTTTCTACAAAATTTATTCAGACTGATCTTCACTCAAAAGGCCTTCAGTGCAAGCTAATCTGGGATTTTGTGTTGCAAAGGTCTTGGATGGCGAACATTATGTTTGTGTTCTTCAGTAATTATATTTGACTGAAAACATATTTGTAAGTAGCTCTGCACTCAGAGTAAGAACTCCCCAGGGCCAGCAGAGTCAAAGCCTCAGGAAGCCCACTCAATATGATCAGGGTCGGGGAGTAGCTTGGATTTATGCACATCTGTATTTTTCATATTAAATACATTTATTTTCATGAATGCAGAAGAATCTTGTCTATCTGTCCTTAATGCCTGGTCTTAAGTTATGTGCTTTGACTTTTATTTGATGCTATTTTTCTATTCCACAGTTTTGTAAGAATTTTTGTACTAAGAGTTGTCTCATAAAATTTGGGACTCACTCAAGCCTGGGTCAATTCTATGGAACATTTAAAATGGGAAAAGTATAATTCTATTAACAATTAGCCATTGCCTCCATCACTTAGGAAGAAAATAGTTTTGATTGATATTTTACATAATTGAAAGAGAGGAAGAGACATTTAAAACAAGCAGGAGATGGAGAAAGAGGAAAAAGCAAAGGAAACAAGACAGAGAATTAATGAATAAAAGCTAGAAAACTAAATGCTCTTAGGATTTAACTAAGCTCATTTCCCCTTTGTCAGCTACTTCATCACTACCAAACATTTTCTTCAGCTAATTTTCCCCATTAACTACAATTGGTAAAATAACACAATAGTGGGTTCTAGACAAATGAGATCAATATTTTTTCCTTATCTAAATTCATACTCAACATTCTAATAGCCGGACTCATACAAATTGATCAAACAAATAACAGCCTACTGATACTCTAATATCTATTGATTTTATGACTAAGTATAGCCAGTTTTACATAAAATCTGTCAAATTCCAAGATAGTTTCTTATGTAACATTAGACATGCCTCAGTGAGGGTCAATTTTTCATCAGGATATTCGAAGCCCAATACCACCTCCTTTAAAAGGCTGTACTTCCTCTATCTAGGTCTATATGGTTCAATTTATTATATATTGGGGCTAACTAGATTTTATTCTTGCCATGACAGTAGTCGATTAAAAGCCTCATTGATTAAAAGAGATGACAAACAAGACAAGTGAAAAAAGTAAAGCTCATTTTTAGGGATCCTTCTGCCTGTACCCTGGGACTGGTAACAGATGATTAAGGCAGCCACACATATTTTCATTGGAGTCTACATTCATCTTTTTAAAATTATATTTTATTGTTTGCACTATTACAGTCGTCCCAATTTTCCCCCTTTTACTCTCCCCCACACAGACCCTCCCCCTCCCTCAGAAAATCCCTACACTGTTGTCCCTAACCATGGCCATGCATATATGTTCTTTGACTACTATATTCCCTCTAATGTCCTATACATCCCCACAATGATTCTATAACAAGTAATTTGTACTTCTTAATCCCCTTCACCTTTTTTTCCCATCTCCCTGACTCCCCACCTATTTGTCAACTATTAATATGTTTTCTGTATCTACCCTGTTTCTTTTCTGCTTGTTTATTTTGATCATTTTAGGTTCAATTATTGATATATGTATATGTATTTATGGCCATTTTATTGTTCATATTTTTGAAAGAAGACCACTTAACATTTCATATAATACAGGCATGGTGATGATGAACTCCTTTAGCTTTTTCTTGTCTGAGAAGCTCTTTATCTGTGTCCCTCTTTACCAGAGGACTTCCAAGGGAGTCTATGTTGGAATGTGTCTTAAAGTGGTTCTTAGGATTCTACGGAGATTAAAGGATATCCAATCAAGGCCACAATAATCAGGACATTTAAGAACCAGACAGAAAATGGCAAAACTCTAATGATTATGAATAATCAGAGTGAGTTGTCAGCAAGAGGCAGACAAACTATATCACAGTGAATGCACGTGCTGTCATCAAGGGACCCTTGCTTGGACTCCCGCAGGGAGCAGTGCAATGAGACCCTTGCCAACACCAGGTGCACGTCTGATTCTTTTGCACTCAAGCAGCCAGGGAAAACCACGAGCTATCAAAAGTAGTTGCCAGATGACTATTTGAAAGTATGAGTCAAAATCTCAGGCCTAAATTGATAAACACTCAAACTCACATCAATTCTGACCCTCTTTGTACCCCCTTGGTGTCTATGGCAACACCACTGCTGTTTCCGCTCTTGAGTTGGACAGTGGTTGCAGTGTAATTTGGAAGATCCCCTCTAAGATGAGTAAAATAAATCCTCCCAGCTCATCTGAGGTAAGGTTGATATATATATCAACCGTATTTGAATAGGAAACACAAAGAAAAGCCACAAACTAAAGCCTCAAAAACACAAAAGTGAGGTTATAACGCACAGATTCTAAATTGCATTCATATAACTTTCAATACATCAAATACTGATCCCAATTTCTTATTCAAACTTCACCAGAAATGAATACCAGAGAATGGATGCCGCCCTTTCATAATTAATTCTTCATATCTCTAACAGGTACAGCCCTAATAAAATTTTCCACACAACCCAAAACCTATCGAATCCTTGCTGTTATGTCTGCCCCCAAATTCCACATTCTACTTCTCACTCTCCTGTTTTGGAGATTAAAAAAAACTGATTGCTACATATTGTACCAGAAAATACTTTTCTTCTGAATTTGATTTCACCTGCCCCTGACCTTGACCATTCTCCATTTCTCCTTCTCAGAGATATTCTAGGGCTTCAGTCCTCAAGGAGTTCTAAAGTGGCTCCTCTTCATTATGTCCTCTGCTTTCCTGAGGTGAAGGTGCCTCCTTCCTAAGTCTAGTGTTCTAGGATAGTGAGCTAGTGACTTGGGGCTCCCAGAACAAAGCACAGGGGCTTGAAATGAAGCTGGGCAGCTTACAATAACAGAAACATGCGCTCCCACTACTCTGGAGGCTACAAGTCTGAAATCAAGATGTCTGAGGGGACGTGTTCTAAAGGCTCTAGGGGAGGGTCCTTCCTTGCCTCATTCTTACTGTCTACCCTTCAACCTTTGGCATCCCTTGGCTCATAACTGCATCAATCCAAATTCTGCCTCTCTTCACATGTCCTTCTTCCCCTGTCTGTCCATCTCTGTTTCAAATTTCCCTGTTCTTATAAGGACATCAGTCATTGGATTAAAGCCTCCCCTAAACAAGTATGACTTCATCTTAACTTGATTACACGTGCAAAGACCCTATTTCCAAATAAGGTCGCATTCTGATGCTGCAGGTGGATATGAATTTTGAAGGGACACTATTCAACCCTGCGCAGATGGCATGTTGAGCCAGCACCACTAGCTGTGATCTTAATTGAGGATGCACCTTTTTCTTTGTGGGCCACCTATATGGTACCATCGTTCCAAAGGTTAATAAGCAGCAGTTTCCTTTTGGTATATTTCTCTAAAGGACAGTCTGTTTGCCATACTGCATTACTCCAGATTTATACTATCTCAGACACTTGGAACATAAAATTACTTGTACCTATAAAAATATAAAATAATATAAATGATTAGTGAATATAAAATATAAGAACATAAATAACTATAACTCAGTTTGCAATTATTCTATGGATTGATTTGTGATGGTGATGTGATATAAAATAGACTTTTTTTCCCTCACAGAGACAAAGCTCAACAAAACTGAAGTAAACAAAACTTGCTTTTGTTTCAGATGATGAGACAATGAAGCAATTTCAACATCTGGTGTTATAAGCATCTAAGCATAAATGAAAATTTTCTTAACCTAGAATGATGAACCTAATGCTCCGTGGAAGATAATAGTTTTTTTTTGTAGCTGAGAAAATTATTCTCCCCTTCAAAAAAATTAAGAACAAGTAAAAGGTGTACAACTCAAAGTGACTTTATATAATAAAAATTGTGAGTTAGGATTCAAATAAATTAACATGTGGGAATTGCTGCCAAGAAATAGATAGAAATAGATAGAATATGGTGTTATTCTAAAGAGCTGTAGAATAAAAGGAGAAACTGACAGTAATCTGGTCAATTTCTACAGTATTCATAAAGCATTTTAATCATTTTGGCTTCACTCTTCTCCCCTTTTTGTTTATTTTTCCATTTTTCTCTCACTTATTTCTTAACTAATGTTGATTTGGATGGTCCTATTTGCCAACTCTGAGTATCCAATATAAAAAATTGTCTCTGCCATTAAAAAAAGGTAATATCATGGATGACCAAGGAAATGAATAATGGGGTAGGTGCCATGGTAAGGGTAGGTAGTGAGTGCAATGGGAGCACATAATATGGGCACTTCCTGAAGCTCAGAATATCAGGGTAAAGCTCTTAAGTAGTGATTACATGCCTTAGACGGAAAGTGAGTAGGAGTAAGCCAAGAAACAGTGGCTGCAAAGGCCCCCAAAGAGGGAACATACCACTTGCAAGTCAGTTAGTATGGAGAATGAGGAACAAAGAGAAAAGATGAGGCTGGAAAAGAATAAGGACTATAGCTGACAATATCTCACAAAAAACACTGAATTTTTAGTTTATCCTTGGGTTAAATTTCATTACAATTTGAGAGCATCATTTAGGGGAGAAAAAAGATATTGCCTTCCATAAATCAGATAATTTAATAACAGATTTATTCATAAAAATAATATAGTAGTTTTCCCAAATGTCCTACATATATTATATATGTTATATATTGTCATATGTGTATATACAATGTTATACATAGAAGCTTTTTCATATTGTGTGTATAGGGTGTATATATATATATATGTATACACACACACACACACACACACATATATATATATATATCCTATCTATATCTCTAAATGAAACCCTTGTAAGATCCTTAAAAAAATAAAAAAAGAGAAACAGAAACAGAAATGTGGTTTTCTGCTTCACCAGAATAACAAGATCAAGGTGNATGTTATATATTGTCATATGTGTATAATGTTATACATAGAAGCTTTTTCATATTGTGTGTGTAGGGTGTATATATATATATGTATACACACACACACACATACACACACACATATATATATATATATATATATATATATATATATATCCTATCTATATCTCTAAATGAAACCCTTGTAAGATCCTTAAAAAAATAAAAAAAGAGAAACAGAAACAGAAATGTGGTTTTCTGCTTCACCAGAATAACAAGATCAAGGTGGGGTTGGGTAGGGTTGGGAGAAGTGGTGGAAGGAAAATGAGACAACTGTATTCAATCATTAATAAAAAAAATTAAAATGAAGAATTCTTCTATTATCTAGAGTCATCCCCACTGAGATAGAAGGAAACTCACAGCTAGAATATAAGGTATGCAAGTTCAAGAACTATTCTTTTATTTCCCATAAAAGCCAGTCTAGTGACTAACATATAATAAAGTCTTAATAAAAGCCTGCTTATCAAGGCAATGAAGTAATTTTGAATGATTATTCTGCTATTTGAATAATTATACTCACGTAGATCTTAAATTAATTGCTAGAAAGTGGTTCAGAAAAAAATCAATAATTGTTTAGTTTACACCATGGTTGATATTTTCTTTGAGTTTAGTTCTTATTTTGGTGTTGGGATCACTTTAAGTAAATAAATATTGAGTTATAAAAATTATAACAGCAAAATAGTTTAATTGAGGACATACATAGTTGGATCATTTTTTATTCATCTCAGCATTTTGATGATGGACTAACCAGCCAAATGTGTTATTTCCGACAGTTGTAGACAAAGCACATGAGTACCTGTACCTGACAGAGAGTACCCAGGTTTTCCACATATCTATTGTTAATCTTATTAACATTTTAATCATTTTCCCTGGTCAAATTGGCTGGGATAATTACCCATGATTTGGTTATCAGTTTCATTCCTGTAAATTTTGGTTTCATTGGCCATTTGATTGTTTTTAATGCAAAATGCTTTAGTTCCCTTGGGCAGGATATTACATTGGCTGGAAGGAAATAGCATAAAAAATTACCCAAAATACTAATACTGAGAATATTGTGTGAAAAATAAGTCAGAATTAGATTTTTTCCCTTTGCTATTGAGTTGTGTGACTGCCTTACACATTTTGGAGATTAATCCTTTATTAGGTATGTGGTTTGCAAATATTTTCTCCCATTTCATAGGTTGCCTTTTGATTTTGTTGATTGTTTCCTTTGCTGTGCAGAAGATTTTTAGTTTGATGTGGCCCCATTTGTTCATTTTTGATTTTGTTGTTTCTACTATTGATGTAATGTCCAAAATATATATCTTAGCAATATATTGCCCAGACCAATATCAAGGATATGTTCCCTAAGTTTTCTTCTAGGAGTTTTGTGGTTTCAGATCTTTAATTTTAATATTGAGGCCATTTTGAGTTGGTTTTTGTGAGTGTTATAGGATGATGAGCAAAGGACAGACATTTTTCTCAAAAAGGATATTTAAATGGCCCAGGCACATGAAAAGATGTTCAATGTCACTAATCATCAGGGAAATGCAAATCAAAACCACAATGAATTATACTTCACACCTGTCAGGATGACTATTACCAAAAAGAGAAAAGTGCTGACAAGTGTGTGAAGGAAAGAGAACCTTTGTTCATGGTTGGTGGGCATATAAATTTGGTGCAGTCTCTATGGAATAAAGTTTGGAGTTTCCTTAGATAATTAAATGGCCAGAATGGCCATCACAATCAAATCAACAAGAAACAAGTACCGGTGATGCTATGGAGAAAAGGAAACCCTAGGACACTGTTGGTGGGAATGCAGACTGGTGCAGCCACTGTGGAAAACAGTATGGAATTTCCTCAGAAAACTAAAAATGGAACCGCCTTTTGACCCGGCAATCCCACTGCTGGGATTATATTCTAAGAACATAAAACAACAATCCAAAAGAACCTATGCACCCTAATGTTCATAGTGGCACACTTTACAGTAGCCAAGTGCTGGAAACAGCTTAAGTGCCCATTAGTGAATGAATGGATAAAAAAACTGTAGTACATTTACACAATGGAATACTATGCAGCACAAAGAAGGAACTCCTACCCTTCACAAGAGCATGGATGGAAATGAAGAGTACTGTGCTAAGTGAAGTAAGCAGAGCAGTGAAAGACAAATACCATACGATCTCATCTGTAAGTGGAACCTAACCAACAACAACAACAACAATAAAAACCACAGGAAATAGAACCAGAGACACTGAAATTAAGAACAAACTGACAGTAACCAGAGGGGAGGTAGGGTGAGTAATGGGGGAAAAAGAGGAAAGGGTTGTCAAGGAACATGTATAAAGGACACACGGACAAAGCCAAAGCAGGTTAGGATCAAGGGTGTGAGGTGGGGACGGCTGGGGTGGGGGACAGTGGTAGGCAGAAAATGAAGACAACTGTACTTGAATAACAATAAAAAAAGAATAGAACTACAATATGATCCAGCAATTCCACTTCTAGGTATGTATCTGAAGGAAATGAAATCACTATCTTGAAGCAGTATCTGCACCTCCATGTTTATTGCAGCATTATTACAATAAGCAAGATACAGAAACAGCTTAAGTGTCCTTTGACAAATGAATAAAGAAATAAGATGTCAGATACACACACACAAGTATTATTCAGCCATGAAAAAGGAAATCCCGCCATTTGTAAGAACACGAATGAAATTTGAGTGTATCATGCTATGGAAATGTTAGAGAATAGCAGCTGCTACGTGATCTCACTTGTACATTTATATGTGGAATCTCCCTCCCAAAAAACCAAACTCGTAAAATCATAAAGAAGACTGGTAATTGCCAGGAGCAATTACTGAATTATAATTTTTCAGCAATCTCAATACAGCTGAAAACTGAGTCATAACAAAAACAAAAAAATTAGCATAATTTAGACAACATGGCTCTTTCTATAAAAATTAGAAAGCAATGGCTGTTTCCAAGAGTAAGTCTACAGCTGGGTGATAGGAGGAATATAGTGATATATATGCTTAGATTGAAACAGATGTCAGACGCCCATCTACCTAAAACTGCCCTTGGCTCAACACTCCTCTTGGGATCCACTAAATGCTTCCTTGGTACTAAAAATGAATAATTCATCACCTGGACTTCCTCTCAAAGTCAACATGAAAGTGGAAAGATCTCTGAAAGTTGATTGATTAGTGAATAATGACACTACTCACTAATGCATCAGTGAGTAAAACACATGTAAGACACCATCAGGTGCCATACTAACTCAGCCTGTGCAATAGAAATATAATGCAAGCCACATAGGTAATTTGAGACTTTTTAATATACACATTAAAAACAGGTGATATTAATGTTAAGATTAAAATATTTAATCCAATAATATTAAAAAACTATCATTTCAACGTATAATCTATTCAAAACTTACTGAGATGTTGTACATTCTTTTTTCCAGACTAAGTTTTAAATCCTGTGTTCGTCTTACACTTCCTGTACACGTCTATTCAAACCAGCCCCATTTCAAATAGCCGTATCTCCTATTAGGAAGTGCAGGTCTAACTTGTATTTACCCTATGTTGTTGTTGGCTTGCTGGGCTTGTGTAAATTTTTGAAAGTCATACTTCATTTACACAGATCTTTTGTTCTTTCTTAAGAAGAAAAATAGAAGCAATATCTAAATAGATTTTTTGATTTATTTTAAACTGAATTTTGTTTTTGAATGTCAAATATGAGAAGATAAGAATGAAAATTGAATACCACAAGTGGCATCTAAATATACATATTCACAAAGCAATGACCTTTAAAAACTATGAAATCATACAAACAACATAAATTGATTACTATAATAGTTTTAAATGCCCACTGACAATACTTACGGATACTTCGATACAAATGAATAGTAAATTATACTAATAGTAAACATAGGATAAAAATAAGGAAATGTAAAGTTATTTAATATTCCTGATATTTTTCCACAAGTTTTGACTTTCACTAGTGTTAATAAAAGTATTTGCCCTGGCTGGTGTAGCTCAGTGGATTGAGCGCAGGCCTGCGAACCAGAGGATCACGGTTCGATTCCCAGTCAGGGCATATACCTGGGTTGTAGTCCAGTTCCCTGCAGGCCAACTCCCAGCAGGGGACGCACAAAAGGCAACCATACATTGATGTTTCTCTCCCTCTTTCCTTCCCCTGTAAATATAAATAAATAAATAAAATCTTTAAAAAAAAAGTATTGACTATCAGGAGGTGTTTCATTATATCCCACTATTCAATGTATCAACATATAGCTTATAGAAGAGTACAACCTTAAATATGATGGAAGCCTGGGGTATGAATAGAAAGAAATTATATAGACAATTTTACTGATGCTGAAATCTTTCAGTCCGGTTGTGTCACAAAAAGTTTATTTTGGGTTTACTTATCAAAAACACTGAAAATTTCTATCTGGACTCACATACAAGAAGTCTGCAGTTATAAAAACAGGCTTCACTCTTCCAACATGGAAAGTTGCTAATTTAGATCTCCACTTATACTTAAGTAAAACAAATCATATAATGGTATATAAATAGATAGTTATTATTTGTAAAGCACAGTTCCACTAAAATTGGTAGAATTTTCAATATCTTTCTTAATAAAAAAATTTTAGTAAATAAGAAGGAATCCATATTAATGAGAAAAAATCTTTTAACAGACCTTGAAAAACAATTCTAAATTCAAAGAAGGTAGAAAGCATTATTATTATTATGAATTAAATATGATTAGTGTTTTTACAGGTAAACTTCTTAAATGTTACTAAAATAACAGTGCTGTATTTTATACATGCTAGTTGTGGCACCCAGAGAAACTTCTTACAAGTCATATGCATAAGAAGTGATGCCGAGTTTTTAGACAATTTTCCTTTTAAACTAATAGGTTTCTAATACTTACTGATATTTATTTCTGTTAGTTAATTAAAAAATTAATATTTAGTTTTATCAATGCTTTTATACACATATACATTGGTCACACTTATGACATCAATACCAATTCCACTATCCCAATGATTGATCTGTGACAACTAAATATGAGATCTTCTGAAGAATATCCTATTCTATGTACTGGTTTCTAGGAAGCACAGACATCACAGAACACTTCCAGTCACAGTGCTATTAACAGATTTAGAAACTGGACTCAACCCCAATTTTATGAACGATATAGAACTAAAGTTACTTTTGACTTTACTTCCAATGTAGCTAAGGTAGTATTTGTTATCGTAACATGTCCTCCAGACCAAGTTGTTCTTGAGAGATACAGAAGAGAACAGAACCCCATGTCCCATCATAGAAAGCTCAACAATACTGAGCTTTTAAAAAGAAAACTCCAGAGAACGTTGTTCTTACGAAGGTAAGGACCTAACCTAATAGGGAGAATTGGTGAAGCAATCTATGAAAACAAGAGAAAGCATTTCAGAAAACAGAATCAGGGAGTTTCCTGGTTCCCTCCTTAACACCTCTCAAGAAATGGACAGGAATATTTGAACAAAGTATTTTACATTCCTCAGTACGGGCAGGAGGAGAGTAAGTGTCGGAGTGTCTGAAACACATCTGATAATTACTCTAATTGCAAACATTTCTTTGTACCTCACTTATATACACATAAAAATAAAATGAAAACCATTCTGAAATTAAACATTTAGAATTAAATTTATTTTAGTGATATTTCCCCTCACTTCCAGCAGTAACAGTCAAAGTACCTGCCATAGCAAAAATCTTAAATACACTGGATTTGAACATTACACTTTCTTTCCCTTGGTTTGCATGGGGGAATTTCAATAAGATTTGCAATGTCCCAATTTCCCATGGATATCTATAACTAAGAGTTTCCCAAATGTTCACTGTTATTTAGGAAAATATAAAATAGACTTAAATTTTTGCTTGTCTTTTAACTACTGTTGAAAAAAATACAAGTGGAGAGTTCCCTTTCTTCTAGGCATAGAAAGTTGAAAGGCGTTTCTCAAAAAGGACTATATGATTTGTTTCAAGGGGAAGGAAATATTTTCTCACATATACTGCAGAGCTAGGCCAAACCTCAGTATAAACTACTACCCCGAAATCTGAGGATTCCATAAATATTTGTTGCATTAAAATGGGGGCAAATTCAAGGCAAGAATGCTTTGTTTCCCTCCCAGTATTCATTCGACAGCCATATTTTTAATTACAGCTAGGTACTGCGAAACACCCTAAGCATTGGGAATGACCCAGAGTGTCTGTCCACAAGGAGAGCATAAATTAAATCATACATAACACAAATGTTAAAACTCTCTCTGAATAACTCTGAAATTTCATAAAGATGAGTAGGCAAATAGTATTTTGGAACTTACACTTCTCGGTCAATCTCCTGTCTTAAGTTGGTCAAGGCAGTTATGGTAAAGTCTCTAAGAATGACAGTCTTTGACATGGACCACGCCAAAGCAGGTAGAGTCAGGGATGATGGGGGGGTGGAGGAAAATGGAGACAGCTGTACTTGAACAACAATAAAAAAATAAAAAAGGATAGTAGTCCTTACATAGAAAATTTACCTATGATTAATCCATTCTTCTCAATGTTTAAAAACAAGCAAACAAACTTCAAGCATAATCAATATTTAATCAGACATGTCTTAACCTTAATATATAGTTTAATTATTCACCAGTTTGTACTCATCAAGTCTACTAGGGTTATTTATTATTTTAGTGGAATAAAACATTTCTTTACAATTAGAATATCATGCATTTAAAATTGTTTTTAAATATTACAGATACTCCATATAAAATATCACTTCATTTATAAATATTAATATTGCCATAGAAATAAAAATTATTATTTTTCTGGGCTTAAAACTATAGATAGCTTGTGAATCTAAAAGTCTAGACAAGGGAATGTACGTAGGAATTGAGATTTGTATACTAATATATACATATTTTTATAAGTACTGAAACTTGGATTAAAAGTGTGAAAAGATTTATGAAGCAGTATTAACCATTTTATAACAAAGAATAATAATGTCTCCAAATTTGACACTTTATTTAAAACCTTTCAAAAACTAGTCAAGTTAAAAAAAAGAATGTTATAGAAAATGAGTATGTACAACAATTATAGAGTCAGCCAGATATATGGGCTCACTGCCTTAGCCTTTAAACTTTAATGTACATTGAAGGTTTCATACTAAAATGTTGAATAAAATAGGCCCATGTTGTATAATATGTATACTTTTTATTATCAAAAAGATATGTATAGGACTTTATACTAAGTAATGGGCAAGCTGAAAAAGTTAAGATAAGGTCTGCCCTTCAAACAATTTACAATTTAATGAAAGAAGTAATTTGCAAGAGGAGATTGTACTAATGCAAGAGAATTAATAGCAGGTGCTAAATAGTTGATGAAGACAACAGTTTATCAGGTTTGAAGCTAAATAAATAAATAAATTTTCTTCAGGAAAACTTGAACTTGAGTTATACTTTTAGGGATAGTAAGGATTAGATAAACAGTTACTAGGGAGCAATAGTGAGTAAGTAAATGTCATGAGAAAAGGTACAAAAACAGTGAAGAGACAATTCTAGCAAAAATCGAAAATTCAAGGAAGGAGATTTCTTGGGAACATCTAACTATTGAGAACAGAAGTGATAGAATAAAATGACTTTATTCCACAATTTTTTGCAGTATACATAGTTTTCCTAGAGAACCACAGAGGTCATTGCAGCGATGAGGGGACAGCAAGGCTGAGGCCCTGGGACGTGGTGATAACCAGCATCAGGTAAAACCGATCAGCTGGCAGTCGGCGCAAGCACCAATCTATAACTATCATATTTTGCATTGTATGCTTGCTGTATGCTAAGCACTGTAGTGAGTTTAGTCATTTCTTAACTGTATAGTGAGATTTGCCGGACACTGTATTGTTTTATGATCCCTGCTTTGCAGATGGGAAAACTGAGTCACAATGAAGTCTAGATAACTCTCCAAAGTCACCAGGCTAGCAAATAATGGAGTTAAGATGAAAATCTAGAAAATCTCATTCTAATACCTGTGTTCCCTTTAATAATTATACAGAACAATCAAAAAAACTCTGAAAATGAAAATGATGAAAGTGGAATTGTAATTCATCTCAGGAAGATTGGGTCAATGCCATGAGGTTCCTTGAAACACACACAGGTAAAAAAAAAAAAAAAGTAAGTCATCAACTGGCCTTCCAATTATTGCTACACCAGTAAAAAAAAACAACCCCCAAAAAACCCTTCAGTTTTAATGTATGGTACATGAAAGTTGGAATTGTCTTCAGGATCACCTTTTCTCCACCTGAAAAGATATTGGGCAAACATTTCAGGAATATTTATTTGAAGGGGCACTAACTTATTGGTATGCCTGTGTTGTCCACATGTTGGACATGGGTTCAGTTAAACATGATTCTTTATGAACTTTGGCAGGTAGATTCACAACTGTGAACTATTGCTACCATTTGGTGGCCAGACACAGGAACTCAAGGGATCCTGGGAACCATGTTTACACTAATAGAAAGTCACATAGACTTTTCTCACTAGTAACAAAGAGTCAAAGCAAGAAAAAAAAGGAAACTTTTACATGGATCTTTTACATTGTCTGATATGTGCTAATGCAAACATAGTTTATCAGTCTTGACTAATTCTATCTACCACATGTATGTGGTAACTCCCTTTCATCCAAATTATAACTGTGATCATTTAAACAATTAAGGAATTTTAGAATATACAAAACCATGCTATTTAATTTACCACCTCTCTGAAAATACTCTGTATGCATCAGAAAAGTTGGGAAATTTTCATTAAAATATCCTCTGAATTTTCTCACTCATCATCAGCAGGAACTAAAAAAGTTATTGCAGACACAGCCTAAAAGCAGCTATGAAATATTCCTAAGTAAGGAGTCTCAGAAACCTCACATGCCTACTGCTGAGGGTCTGTGTCATGCTGATAAAAGAAAACAACTCGCTAACTGGGGCATTAAAAACAAACCTACCTGCCCTGGCTGGCGTAGCTCAGTGGACTGAGCACAGGCCTGCGAACCAGAGGATCGCAGTTCAATTCCCAGTCAGGGCACATGCCTGGGTTGCAGGCCAGTTCCCTGCAGGCCAAATCCCAGCAGGGGACACACAAAAGGCAACCATACATTGAGGTCTCTCTCCCTCTCCCCTTCCCCTCTGAAGATAAATAAATAAAATAAAAAAAAACAACCTACCTGATTTATAGCTTTTGCCAATTTGAAGCTATCATATGGTCAATTTCTAGCTAAGAATATGATATCACTAAACTTAGAGTTGGGAACATTATGCATAACTGGCTCCTATGATTAATGCCATTGGGTTTTAGTATTTTCATGTTGATGAACTGCTTGCAACAGAGATAGGTCAATGCTCCTGTATGCAGATGGCAATTCTCCCCTGTGGAAAAACCCAGGTACAGAAGCCTGATCTCTCCATAATTTCTGACATAATTTCTGAGCTACTGTACTCAGAAATTTATTGATTTTTGACTGAATTTTAATGGTTACCTCTTAAAAATGAGTTATGCTTACCAAAAAAATTGATAAAATAGTAATCCAAGGAAACTTTCTAGGTTATATTCATCATATTCTCCCATTAAAAAACAAGTCTATATGAGCCCTTAAACAATACATAATTTTTAAATATGGAAAATCAGGGCAATTAGTGTAAAATTATTGGCAAGACTATACCATGTGAGTATAAAGTAAGACAAAGTGAGCTAACCAGGTTTTGCTCAGAGGCAAATGGAAATAATTATGAGCCATTCAATCCTAAATCCTGATTTAGGCTTAAAATTTGGATCGACTGAGACTCAGTTTCAGTGATGGAGCAAAAATATTATTACCAAGATTGTCTCATGAGCAGGGCTAATGCTTAAATATAATATACATGAATCTTAAGGGGCCATCTGGTGGGATTAATTGTCCAGAATTTACATGTGATAGTAATTAAAAGTCACCGAGCTAAAGAGGTATAAGTAGGAGTTTAACTGTAATAAAGAGAAGTAAGAAAGAGGCAGAAAATCAAGGCTATTTATAAAGAGGATGCATTTAAAAGTTCTAATTCTTCCAGAGAAATTTAAAATACTGAGTAATAGTCAGAGTGGGTATTTTCATGTAAAAACCACAAACTAGCTCTCAGTAGTCAAAGAACATGCACACTGCCACAGGTGACTTCTCAGGCTACAGATGGGGCTGGTCCACAATTTGTTCTACTGCACATCAGGACACCCTGTACCTTTGAGAAATGAGGAATGTAACATATAGGAATGGAAAAATGTATTTCTAGTTACTAAATGATACTTTTGATACTAAGAATGGAGACAGCCATACTGTTGAGTTTTTACATTACATTCAGTATTTCTAGTTTCTCAACAATCTTGAAAGTTAATATACTTTTCTTGGTGCTCTAAGAAGGAAATAGAGGCTCAAAGAGTTAAGCAAATTTCTCAAAGCTACACATCTTATCTGCTCCACACTACAGCCTGTGCAACTCTCTGTACTACATTCTAGAATAGAATGTATTATATTTTAAAACTGCAAGGACTTGCCCTGGGACAGAGGAAAAAGAAATCTTTATAATTTATAGAAATTAGAATGAGGGATCATTGCTTAAGAATTTAAGAATTTGATGAATGAAAGAAGTGAATACCAAAGCTTCTGCTATTTCTTCACTGATGCTAATGTGTGAGGCTTCCAAACAAATTGCCATTTTGGAAATAAAGCTCCTCCATGGAGTCACAAGAAAGGCATTTCAGGGACCCACACATAGGAGATGAGGTGTAGTGGTAAGATTTATTGGAGTAGAAACAAAGGACTGCCCCCATGAGCCGGGTGCCTCCTTGATGACCAGGTGGCCCAGCTTCGTCCGGCTGTGGAAGACGTCCAGCCTTGTCTTTACCAATCCCAGAAGAAGGGCCAGGGACCAGAGGTGTGCCACTACCTGGAATCAGCAGGGCATCTAAAGCTGTAGTGGTTCAGTTTAGTCTATGCCAAAATGTAGCCCAGAGTAGCCTCTGTCTGCATCTGGGTAACTTAGTCTCTACTCCTGGCTATGCTCCAGCCAGGCCAGTGCTGGCTGCCACATGAAGGCCCTTGCTCAAAACCCACCAAACCTTGGGCAGCCACGTGGCTGCCTGCCCTACCACCGCAAGGAAGAGAGAACCTGTGGATGAACAAATGCGTGCTACGGAGACAGGCCTTTGTTAAGCTTTGATTACATTGCCTCAGGCTTGGGAGGCAGAGGCTTTCTTTCAAAGTAGCCAATCTTTTCTGGGTCTTTGTGGGCTCGTGCCGGATCCTGCCCCTGTCCAATCTATTTTTTAGATTTTCCTGGCTTACATTACCCTCACCCAATCCCATCCTTGTCCCAGGCTAGATACCTCCTCTTTGTGGTCACCATCTTGGCTCCTGCTGTGCATGCACCCAGCAAAGGAATTTCTCCTTTATTGGTTATTACTACCCCTCAGTGGCACATGTGAGTGGACCAGTGAGGCTTCTGGGGAGATTGGAAAGTGGTCCTTCCTCCCAACAGGGAGAGAAGGGAGGAGAGACAGAGGGATGTTAATCTGGTTGCGGGAAGATTCACGTATCCCCTGGGGTGTTGGAAGCTGTAATTTACAGACTTAATTCTGTTTAAGTGTAATTTCCAGACTGAATTATGCCCAGCCAGTCTGGTTCCCTTCTCTTTTATTAACTCATAGCTGCCTACACTAATAATTTGATTACCAGAGCACCTTCATCCATTAATTTTACATAATGTAAAAATAGATCCTGATGTTAGGGTGAGTGAAGTTTCAGAAATTTCCCACAGCCAGGATGCTTGATGACCTTCTAAGGCAGTGATGTTTAACATTCTATTTTATATTGTTGCTTATAATCCTCTCTGTTACTCCCAAACCAATCAACAACCCATTCAAAGCAGCACTGCGTTAGTGAAATGTTGGGGAAATGAAGGAGTCTGAAAAGTGTTCAGGTTGGCTTTTGAAGAGCTCAGAACAATTATCTTAAGGGGCAGAGAGAATAACCAGTAGGAATCAGGGCACAGCAGACCAACCAGGGTAAGGTGACCTTCTTGGAAACTCACATAAATGTTAGATGAGACTTCCCACAGTGAGTGACTGGGAATGAAAGGCAACACCTAAGAACTCTAACTCAGAGAGACCTAGAAGCTAGAGAACACTGAGCTATTTGGGCTACACAAGCAAAATGCCTGACCTAAGATTATTCTCGGTGCTGCAAATGAATTTCTGAAAGATAGGATTAATTTTACTTGTCCAGGCAGCAGCCCAGTTGCTGAGTGAGCTGATGCTGTTTCTAATGGTGCTTCGTTTGCTGGTCTGTAGAACTTAGACCTTGAAAAACTGCCTTTATAATAAATATCACATGTCACACATTTAAAATTTCCAGTCCGGAGTACATAGCTCTTTCCCTTAAAGTTTCATAATGTGCCATTTCAGAGATAGATGTGAAAATGATAACAAAATACAAAGTTATTTCTTTTGCCAGAAAAAGCAAATCCTTAAAAATACTGAACATGCATGCTTCTAGTATTATTCATGGAAGCGCTGAGGAAAATGAATTTTAAAGTCTAGAAACAAAAAACTTTTCTATAATAATGCTATCTCAAAATGTTAACTGTTAAATAAATATGATAAATTATATGAAAATAAAAAGGTTATTTAGCAAGAGAATGGATGGCTTTTATTGATGAAGTCTGCCTTTTTTGGAACATATCCAGGGCAAACAAACTTCTGATTGCATTAATAACAGATCTAATAAAATTAATACACTCCTGTAAGTCACACGAAGCACAGGTCCAAAGAACAGATGGTTGAATATATCTGTAGAACCACGTTGACAAACTACAGATAAAAACCTAATGAAAACTATTAAAATAATTCATATGAATCAAACATCTGCTCTTTAACAGCTAGAGAAATAAGTAACAAAACAGCAATGGAATCAATTTTGACCCTAAATATTCACTGCATTCTTTAAATTTTGACAATCAGATGCTTAAAGGAGAACTCATAATGTTTTTAAAAATGTTTCAGGCTATTCAACATTTTTTTAATAAATTGAAAAAATAAAAGCATAAGTCAGTAGCTAATTTTTTATCTGTATATTCCCCAAATGTTCACAAAGCTGTATTTTATATACATTATCCACAAAGTAATAATAGTTTTATCTTCTAACTTTAAAAACATTTCATCTTTGAGAAAACTGTACTTGAAGAAGAATTAAATTAAAAAAAAACACAAAAAAAACCATTTCATCTTTCAAAGCCCAGATTACAGATATCGCCCCTTATGTGAATGACATGCAGATGCCAGTGTCTGTTTGTAGATACCACTGGTCCACTTGGCCAAAGATAAAGTATAGGTTGTTTAAAGTTATTCATGAACTCAAGAGAAATATATTTTCAAAGAAAAAAGAATTTAGGGCACAATTTTATCTCTTTTTACAAGCTCTTTAAAATCACTATTAATTTATGTGAATCTAAAAGTATATAGAAAGAATGAATGTCTTATTATAAACATTGACCACAGCTGAACTCAATCACAGAATCTTTATCCAATCTAAATGTATTACCATTTTCTATTATATATATGAATCTGGATAAGAATAACTAATTGGCCCTGGCTGGCGTAGCTCAGTGGATTGAGCACGAGCCTGCGAACCAGAGGATCGAGGTTCGATTCCCAGTCAGGGCACATGCCTGGGTTGCAGGCCAGTTCCTTGCAGGCCAACTCCCAGCAGGGGACGCATGAAAGGCAACCCTACATTGATGTTTCTCTCCCTCTCTCCTTCCCCTCTAAAGATAAATAAATAAAAAATCTAAAAAATTTAAAAAAAAAACAAGAATAACTAATTGAAGGTATATTGAGACAATTGAGGACATAATTTGTTACTTGGTTGTTTCTTTAGGGCATTATTCATCCCTCATGACAACCTAGATCTTTCTTCTACCAAAGGTTGAGGCTCAGACACTAAACTACATAGCTAAAGTTGTCAATTAAAGTATCTCCTAGTCCAGTTCAGACCAACCAGCAGGACTCTAAGAGGTTACCAAAAGGTTTTCTTTTGGTAATGCTTAAAATTACCAAACGAAATGCTTAATGCTTAAAATGCTTAAAATTTACCTCATTCTCCTTATTTCTAATAAAATCCAAATTGGTAAAATTATATATTCTGCCTATAAACACAATGAAACACAATTTTGATAAATAACAACTGTTTTCCAAGTATGTTAAATTCTGTTTAATATTTTTCTGATCTATCACCAGTACATTGGGGTAAATATTATGATATAATGTTTTGGAAATAAAGCTTTCCTAAAAGTCAAAATTATTTAATTATAAGGATAATTAATTTAGAAGTATAAGTAATTGTTTCTTTCAAATGTTGTTTATTAATACTGCTTTATAGGGAAATAACTTCCCAATACAGCTAACAGTATATTTAATATTAAGTGTCACAAATATGAAAGCAATATTTTGGTAATAAATCAAAATATCTTATTCTGTTGGTTAGCCATTTTTTATATTATAAATTTCCTACAAAGATTATGAGACCATACTATAATAATAATTGATTGATTTTTTAAACAACTCTGCTCAAACATATCTTTCTGTAACATATGAAACAAATAAAAAAACTTCAAAAATTTTCTGTTTACTGTTACTAAGAACCTGCATTAAAAAGGTGAGAAAACTAAAATGTTAATTTCTATGTAAAATGAAATTTTAACAGGATTTATTTTAAACTGTTATATTTTAGTTATAAAGATATCATTGTTCATGAATTTTATAGAAAGAATAAATTACACTTAAAGATAACTTTATCATTTTATTCCTTTTAATGCAAATTTAAAATCTTTGGATATTGTGACTAATCTTGAAAAGCAATCTTTTAAGTAGTAATTCCATAGTCTTTTAATTTGGGGGTAAATACATACTTCCTATATAATGAAAAACAAAATTCCAGAATATCTTTTTCTTAGATTTTAAATATTTTATTAAAATAAAGCTTCTGCATAGCTAAAAAAAATTCAGCAAAATGATAAGGAAACCAACCATAAGGGAAAACATATTTGCCAGTGACACCTCAGACAAAGGTTTGATCTCCAAAATATATGAAAAACTCACAAGACTCCACTCCAGGTAGACAAACAACCAAATTAAAAAATGGGCAAAGGACCTGCATAGACATTTCTCCAAAAAGGACATACAGAGGGTCCAGAAACATATGAAAAGATGCTCAGCATCAGTAGTCATCAGAGAGATGCAAATTAAAACCACAACAAAGTATCACTTCACACCAGTCAGAATGGTCATCATAAACAAATTAACAAACAACAAGTACTGGGGAGGTTGTGGAGAAAAGGGAACCCCAGTGCACTGTTTGTTGGTCGGAATGTAGACTGGTATAGCCTCTGTGGAAAACAGTATGGAATTTCCTCAAAAAAAAAAAAAAAACTAACTAAAAATGAAACTGCCTTTGACCTGGCAATTCTCTAAGAATCCTGAAACACAATTCAAAAGAACCTGTGCACCCCAGTGTTCATAGCAGTACAATTTACAAAGCCAAGTGCTGGAAGCAACCTAAGTACCCAGCAGTAAATGAGTGGGCCAAAGAACTACGGTACATTTACACAACGGAATACTATGCAGCNTGGAATTTCCTCAAAAAAAAAAAAAAACTAACTAAAAATGGAACTGCCTTTGACCTGGCAATTCTCTAAGAATCCTAAAACACAATTCAAAAGAACCTGTGCACCCCAGTGTTCATAGCAGTACAATTTACAAAGCCAAGTGCTGGAAGCAACCTAAGTACCCAGCAGTAAATGAGTGGGCCAAAGAACTACGGTACATTTACACAACGGAATACTATGCAGCAGAAAGAAAGAAGGAGCTCCTACCTTCACAACAGCATGGATGGAACTGAAGAGCACTGTGTTAAGTGAAATAAGAGAGGCATTGAAAGACAAATACTATATAATGTAACCTATAAGTGGAATCTAATCAACAAAACAAACAAGCAAAATAGTACCAGAGACACTGAAATTAAGAACAAACTGACAGTAACAAGAGGGGAGCGGAGAGGAGGATAACAGGGAAAAAGAAGGAGAAGGGTCATCGAGGAAGATGTATAAAGAACCCAGAACAAAGCCAGAGAGGAGTAGGATTGACAGTGTGAAGTGGGGGTGGGTGGGGTGGGGAGAGTGGTAGGGAGAAAATGGAAACAACTGTATTTGAACAAAAAAAATAAAATAAAGTGTTTCAAATTTATAAAGCATACCTTGAAAATGGCTTTAAAATTTTAAGTTAATTAAGCTAACTTAATTCATTAAGTTACCACCATATAACTAATAAGAGCTCTAACTAGATAAGAATAGAATATGTACTAAATAATGCTGGCTCTTAAAGAGGCATAAGACAACTTTTGAGAACTTAGCCAAATAAAAGAAGCAATTCAGAATTACAAATAATTGTATCTTATATCTTTAATTGTATCAATAATTGCTTTGTATCTTTCTATTTTTCTGATTAAAGCTTTTCATAGCTAATCAACTATATGAATGAGGGAAATGTATCTGACTAATATCAACATGACAGTCAAAAATAAAACAAAGTATTAGTAAATACATTTCTTCCTGGGCTATCATGAGGCTCATATAACATCATGTTCATGCAAGTACTTAGGAAACTGAAACAGTATATAAACATAACTTGTTATTGTAATTAGCATATGCTCCTAACTGCATACCAGAAGGACAGCAGCCAAATCTATTGTAAAGCAGCATTCTTAGAAGATAATGAATACAGTGTCTTAGAGCTAATTCCCAAGTTCCTTTTTGTGGGGGCAACTTTGCTCACAAGTCCCCCCACCCCCATCCACCACAGATGAAAGTGAAATTACCAAGACATGATCTGCTTGGGGAGGAAAGGTGGCCAATCCCTCAAAGGGGAAGGGCCAAGAGTCCCTTCCTCAAGGGGCTTTTATTTGGGGTCATTTGCACAAGAATACAGGTAAGGATCAAACAATAGAGAGCATTCAAAGAACTATGAGGGCTTATTCTCAGTCAGGGTCAGATAGCTAAAGAGCCATAACACTTTGAGGAACAAACTTCTTGCTTGGACCCTTATCATTTAAATGAGAACATTCTAAACAAAGCAGGTTTCACAGGATTTTACATATTCTTAGGCCTGATCACCTGGGGAACCTGCCCTTTCCAGCACAGGGCTGCACCACCTTCCCCATCATAGGTTTGTAGGCTTAAGTGGATTAGAGCCAGGAAGTGCTTCTCCCAGAGGATAGGGGAACTCGGTCAATGTCAGAATAAGCAGTGGTGAGGGTCCATCACTCCCTCTTAGCTGCAGCCTCCTGAGTCCTTCCATGATAGCCCCCCAAGTGATTGTGTCTGGCTTAGGTTGCCCCTCCTCTGAGGGGTCTTACCCGTCTCTGACTATCCGACCATGCATTGGGGGCAGGGTGGAATCAGAGGCAGTGTCTGCAACCAGAGACAAGCTTTGTCTCCTTGTGGCTCGCATTCCAGAGGCCACTCACTCAATCTTAGCCATGGGGGATACTTATAACTCCTGAAACCAGGCAGAGCACTTATCAACACTTTTTGTATTTGAAATAGTTAAAAATAAATGAGCAATCTGAAAAATATTTTGAAGAAAACAGACATTGCAGAACCTCTCATTGAAAAGAATGTATGCCTTTATTTTTGTCATAATATATGGGAATTGTGTGTGTCTTTTAAAAATGCTTTTATATAGTTAAAAAAGAGTACAAACAGGGAATCAGAAATCTAGATTCTGCAACTAGTTTTATTTCTAGTTGACCACATATCTACAATCATACTCAATCTCTCAAACTTCAGGTTTACTTGTGTCAAAATGCCAATTTCAGTGAATCAGGGACTTCCAGTCAAGATGGCAGCATAAGTAAACATGGCTTACCTCCTTGAACAACTACATCAAAATTACAACTAAACTATTGAACAACCATCATTTATAACTATCAGAAATCAAGCTGAATGAAAGTCTTACAACTATGGAATTAAAGAAGAAATCAACTATGGAACTAAAGAAAAGAACACATCAAGACTGGTAGGAGGGACAGAAATGCAGAATGAGCTGGTCACACACACATGTGTGGTAGATAAATATCAGGAGGAATACCTCAGGAGTGAGGAATCCCAACCCCAGAGTACGCTTTCTGGTCCTGGGTTCAAGTGCTAGGAAGATAAGTCCTCATAAATTATGACTGTAAAAACAAGTAGGGATCAGGACTGTGGAATACAAGAACAGCTAGTCTCAGGCAGTTCCTCTTGAAGGGCCCCCATACAGACTTATTTGGATTCACTCCTTCTGAGCTCCATTGCTAGGGCAGCAGCTAGAAAGGCACTAGAGACATATGGGGAGGGGCTAAATTGTCTGGCATCAAGGCAAGTGCTGGTGGGGGCAGCTTTTTCCCAGCAGAAATGCTGGCAGAGGTCATTGTTTTTTTTCTCAGCCCTCTCCCAGAGAGCCACAGAACTGGCAGGTGGGTGCTATATATGAGACTCCATCACATGTCTGTTGCTTTTTGTGCCACCCTGGTTATTCCTGAGGCTCTGCCCACCCATATTTCAGGCCTACCCAAGCTGTTTCCAGTGACTCTTTTTTGCAGAAATGGCTTGTCTTGGTCCATGCTTCAGATTTTCCTTTATTCTATCAAATAAGCAGGATCTGGCTTCAGCAACCCCCATACCTCTTGCTAAGTTGTCCCAAGGCTGGCATTAGCAGCAGCCTGCCTTAGTTCACAGATTGCCTTTATCTGGGCACCTCCAAGCCCAGCACATACAGCAGCCATCTGAAGATCTCTTTGTAGCTTATGCTGTGTGACCCCAGTCAGAAGATAGTCAGTGGCTGACCTTGAACATGTCAATAGGAATCAAGGCTCAACTACAACAGGAGTGTATACACAGATCACACAGTGGGCACACCTTAAGCATCCAGTTTGGAAATATGGGAGGCTGTGCCACTAGACTCCACAGTGCACCTACTATATTAGGCCCTCCTACCAAGCCTGGAAGATGTAGCAGTTCTACCTAATACATAGAAACAAACACAGGGATGCTGCCAAAATGAGGACACAAAGAAGCAAGGCCCAAATAAAAGAACAGAACTCCAGAAAAAGAGCTAAAGAAAATGGAGACAAGCAATCTACTAGATGCAGAATTCAAAACACTGGGTATAAGGATGTTCAAGGAACAGTGAGGACCTTAACAGCTTTAAAAAAACCTAGTCAGAAATGAAAGATACACTATTTAAAATTTAAAAAAAAAAACAATTTACAGGGAATCAACAGTAGATTGGATGAAGCTGAGAATTAAATCAGTGATTTGGTATAAGGAAGAAAAACAACCAATCAGAACAGCAAGGAGAAGAAAGAATCTGAAACTGTGAGGATAATGTAAAGAGCCTCTGGGACAACATCAAGCATAACAACATTCACATCATGGGAGTGTTGGAAAGAGAAGAGAGACAATAATAAATTGGAAACCTATTTGAAAAAATAATGACACAAATCTTCCCTAACTTGGTGAAGGAAATAGACACACAAGTACAGGAAGTGTAGAGAATCCCAAACAAGATGAACCCAACGAGGCCCACACCATAATTAAAATGACATATGTTAAAGACAGAAAGAGAATCTTAAAAGAAGCAAGAAAAAAGCAGTTAGTTACCTATATGGGAGTTCCCCCAAGACTGTCAGCTGATTTCCCAAATGAAACTTTACAGTCTGGAAGAGATTGGCAAGATTTATTCAAAGTGATGAAAAGCAAGGACCTACAACCAAGGTTACCCAGCAAAGCTATCATTTAGAATTTAAGAACAGATAGAGTTTCCCAGACAAGAAAAACCTAAGGAAGTTAGTTCAGCACCACCAAACCAGTATTATATGAAGTATTAAAGGGTCTTGTTTAAGAAGCAAAAGAAAGAGATAAGAAATGTGAACAATAAAATAGCAATAAATACCTATATATCAATAACTGATTCTTAAAAACAAAATAAATAAGCAAAATAGAAACAGAAAATAAAATAAAATGGCAATTTCACAAGGCTTAGTAAAATAAAACATTTCAGCACCTATTATTGATCATGGTATATAATATATTTAAATCATGTTAAAAATATATAAAGGACACATGGACAAAGCAAAGGGGGAGTAGGATCAAGGATGGGAAGTGTGGATGACTGGGGTTGTGGGGGGTTGTGGGTGGGAAATGGAGACAACTGTAGTTGAACAATAAAAAAATAATTTAACCAAGAAAAAATAATATAAAAGAGTTAATTCCTTACCAGCCTATTATGAACCCATGTTATGTTACCATTTACTCACCAATCTTATGGGTTTATTTTCCTCCATTGGCTCACACATGGAATTACTACCTACAGCATTTCTTTTAAATATTTCTGGAAGTCTTCCTGGGCATCTTGATTGGCAGCACTATAACCGCATGGATCTTAACTCCAATGGACCCTCCACAACCACGCGTGTTTTCTCTGAGCCTCTGAGCAGTGTGCTCTGTTGCACCTCACAGTGTTTTTTCCAGATTCCTCCCCACACACCATTCAATCAACCACTTTTCATCTCACTCTCAGCAGATGACAATTTGGAAGACTTTGCAAAGAAAAGAAAAGAGAAGGCAGTAATACTTTATTTTTCTGATACTACCCTTTCCTCCTTTTGATTTAGAATGATTTATCTAATCATTCCATGTTCTAGAACAAGTTTCTTAAATTATATTTAAAGAGTCATATTTTTCCTATTGCCAATCCACCATGAGTGTGTGTGTGTGTGTGTGTGTATAATACTCAACAATGAATAACTAGAAAAATAAAATAAAATTAGATATCAAATGCAAGTCAGAATTTTTGTTATTAGATTAAAAAATAAAGTACCTTTCAAATTACAGCAAAACTTTCTAAATTTTCTTCTTTGGTTTCTGTACATCTGCATTACAAATCAGGGGGAAAAAATTTGAGTCAGCAATAGTTCTTAGACTTGATTTGAGTAATGTCTGTGAGAATGTGATCTCTCCCATATTTTCAGATTTTCATATATTAATTATCCACTCTTCCATCTTTTTTCTCCTTTATTTAAGCACAGTAATGTTTCTCTCTTACAGTTATCATTGTATAGCTCAGCTCCACTTTTCAGCACAGCAGTTTGGAAGAACAATTTATATTAACCATCAGGCTGTCCTCTCCTCCACCTTCTTCTTCAGCTCTCTGCTGTCTAGTTCCCATCTCAAACATTCCACTAGAACTACTTTTGCCAGACTCACAAGTATCTAGAGATAATGTTACCACTCCCAATGGAAATTTGGAAATATCTGAAGACATTTCAGTTGTCACAACGGAGGAATCCTACTGGCATCTAGTGTGTAGAGGCCAGGGATGCTGCTAAACGCCCTACAATGCACAGAACAACCCTAAAAACAAAGAATTATCCTGCTCAAAATATGTGGAAAGATTACATTATATCTTTCCAGTCAGACTTTTAATTTCTGAAATTCTCTATAGTCATTCATGTCAGTATTTTACTGTATGAAATGTTCTCTTTATCTGGAATATTCTCCCTTACACAAAATCCTAAGCTATTTCTAGTTATTTAATAAAAGAACTTTAGAACAACATACTTGACCCCCCTCCATGTAGGCTACTTGCCCCTTTTATGTTATATATATATATATATATATATATATATATATACACACACACACACATACATATATGTGTGTTTACATACTCATTCATGTTTATTCCTTTTCCCCTGTTTGAAAGCTGAATTAATTGTCATATTAATTGCTTTATCTCTTGTCCTTAGTTTACTGACTGGCTTATGGTAGGTGCTGGATAACTACTTTATATCATATTAATGCTTGGATTGGTGCACTATTCCATTGCTGCTGCTGCTGCCATGACAAGGGTCATCTTCTCTTGTTCCTTATGATGGTCTTCCTGCTTCCCATAGATTCCCCAGGAATAACACTGCCCTTCCCAGGGCATACTTTTCCCATGTTTACACACAGCAAAACCTATTTATCCAATCCAGGGTTTCAAGAATGTGCTATTGTACATCCCCTCCATTTCACTGATCAGAGTCATACCAACTTCTAGCGAAGTGGAGAAAACTCCTCTCTCTCTCCAGCACAGTCAGAACAGGTCCCGGAGTCCAGGTTGGAACTCAATTCCTTCCACTTCTATTCTTTTTTGACTCTCATCATCACCTTTTATTTGCCTTGGAAATAGTTTCAGAAAAACATTCTCCTTGTCAATCTATCCCATACCCTTCATATATGTTATTTATATGTATAGACACCAGCTCCTGACTTAGGCTGAACTATGGCCACTTCCAAGACAGAATACATTAAATTTTATTGTTGTTCATATTCTGTTATTTATTTATTTCTAGAGAGAGGGAGAAAGAGATGGAGAGAAACATCAATCAGTTGCCTCTTGTATGTACCCTGTCTGGGGACCAAATCCACAATCCAGACAGGTGCCCTGACCAGAAATGGAACCCAAGACCTTTGCTTTAGGTATGACGCCCAATGAACTGAGCCACACAAGTTAGGGCTTGCTCATATTTTTTGACTGTCATAAAATGTTCTCAATAAGAACAGCTATAACTATGTCCTCAGTTGAATAAAGACTAAAATATCTGTGCAGCAGATACAAGCAAAAAAAAACAATTTTATATCTTTGACACACACTAAACTTTCATTCCCATTTATCAGATCACTTATGTTGATAGAATGGATCCTGAGCAGAGTAAATGGGTCCTTGACTGAAACACAAAAATATAATAGCTATTTTAAATCTAAGAATTAGCCTGTGAAAAACTATTTAATAAAAATAAATGGCAGTGCTTCTAATAATATGTGTCTAGTTTATAAAAAAGCATATTTCTTCTGATATCCCAAAGCATTACTTTTATGACACTTACTCAAGAATGCACACTAATTCTACATTCTTTTTTTCATTGATTTTGAGAGAAAGAAAGAGAGAGAGTGGGAGGGGGTGGAAAACCTCAATCTGTTGTTCCACTTATTTATGTAGTCATTTGTTAATTCTTGTATGTTCCTTGACCAGGGATTGCACCCACAACGTTGGTTGTATCAGGACAATTTTCTAACCAAATGAGCTACCCAGCCAGAGCCTTAATTCTATTGTATATTCTTAAATAAGAAGTAAAAGGCCAATTTTGGAGCCCAAAATTGTGATTATTATCGACCTCAAAACCTCATTATTTAATATATAGTACGAAGAATTCTGATTTTCCTATTACAAAATGGTATTTTATAAACTTTTAGTTCTAGGTTTTCAGGAAAAAGAAGTAATAGCTTTCAACTGCTCATTTTTAGTTTATATTGTTATTTGTAAATATTGTTCCTATTCACAAGTAGTAGAGGAATATTAATTCCATAAAACATGTAAAATATCTGTATATCTCTTTCTATACTACCACTTCAAATTAGGAGAAACTAGTAAATCATTTTTTAAGAAAAATGCAATGCCTGTACGGAGTGAAGCTCTTGGATGCTCACGCTGTAAGCCAAGGTATTCCCTTACTGCAGCAATCTTTCACCTGTCTGTCAGTCGGCACATGTTGCGGGACTGCTATTCATCACCTGCAGCTATACCACTGTGTCTAATTCCTACCTTGTTCTAATTGTCTTGAAATGTATCGAACTATTGAATTCATAATTCTGGCTCATCTGTACAACATTTAGGGAATTTTAAAATCAGAAACAGATTTTCAGTGGATGTTTTCCCTTTTCACTCTGTGCACTATTTTTGGTTTCTCAAACTTTTTCCAGATGAACTTTACCTTCCCTAATTCCAGGCTCTCCCAGGAACACAGGGACATGTTTCGTGTTTCAGATGCACTTATGTAGAAAGAGGCAAGCACTCTTATCTATTAGAAGTAACTTATAGCAGTATTTTTTTCCTTTTCTTGTTTTTATAATTCCTCTCTCTCTCTCTCTCTCTCTCTCTCTCTCTCTGGAATTTGTCTTACAATTACATTGCAAACTGAAAAAATATATTTGGTCATTATATTAATTATTTCATATGCCCATGATCAAATCTAATTGTTTACTTGTGATATATTGACTTTTTGTTTTCCTACCATACATATTACCATCAACGGCCCTTTGTACTAGACCTCCAAAATAACAGATAACAGAGTATTCTCCTGACTAGCAGATCTCTGTATGTTTTCTACCAAAATAAACCATATTTTGTACACCAGATTATCACATTGGGACTTGCTTTGTTTTGCATTGAAATTTCTACCTAACTGGTCTTTACTAATACATTCTTTTATTTGTTTCGAAGTTCCAACTTCAATTCAAGATACCAATTATGATGAAGTTATATATGGCTGACTTTTTTTCATGTTACATGATTAGCATTTCCATCTCTCACTCAATCCATTCTCACAAACAACTGCTCACTGCATATTTGTTTGGAAGGATTCAAAGTTGCTTCATATGATGCTCCCCAAGTAACATTTTTACCAATATGAATCTTTATTTTCTTTGCCCACTTTTTATTGAGGATTTGGCCTGGCTTCCCTTTTCTTATCATATTGGTCATTTTTGCAGGTATTTATTTTAAGCTACCATTATTTTCAAGTCTCAGGAGCAAACTTAAGCACCATTTTTAATTCCTCTTTATCTCTCACTCCCCTTCCATAACCCAACAGAACAAACTGTCTACTCAAACTTCAAAATGCACCCCTAATCTTACAACTACCTATTAACTACACTAACTTCAATTATTGCATCTTATACGGTTCACTACAGAGTCTTCAGTCCCATTTGTGTTCCTGTGTGCTTGTTCTCAACCAGCAGCCAGAAAAATCTTTGTAAAATTTCATTCCTGTGCTAAAACTCTCCAGTGGAGTTTCACAATGCTTAGAATAAAACGGAGAGTCTTTATCAGAAGCAGAATGCCTTATACAACATTGCTCTCAGCCACCACTCTCCCCTCCGTTCCCACAAACTACGTTCCAATCACACCAGACTTCTTACTTTTCCACAAACATGCCAAGCTCCTGCCAGCCTCAGAGCCTCTCCTTTACTGTTCCCTCTTTCTAGAACATTCTATCCCCAACTGTCCATGTGACCCATTTCTTTACATCATTCAGGCCACCATGACCATACATAAATCATACTTTTTCCCCATATAATATCCCATCCCTTGATTTCCCCCCTGTAGTCTTTGTTATTATCAAAACCCATCTTGTTTGTTTATTGTTCCCCTTATTTTTTTGTCTTTTTTAAATGTAAGCTTTTTTTAGGGTAAAGACTCTTTTGTATCCTTCTCTGTGCCCCTTGCATCCAAAATATCACCTAACATATGTTAAATAATAAATGTATGCTCTATATAGTGGCATAAGTGCCACCTGAAATAGATTGTTCTTATTTTAATGCTATAGGATCTAAGGCTCAGAAAGGTAAAGTAAGTTTTCTGGTGTTAGTTGCTAGTTAGTGGCAGAGCCAAGATTACAACCTGGACACTTTGACAAAAACAGTTTCTACTTTGAGTGATATGCTCCCTTCCAGCTGCCTCACAAACATTGCTGTGGGCTCTTGTCCTTAGAAGTCAACTCCCACTAATATTATTAAAAAGGAGAGAATTTAGTCCTAACCTCTACAGCAGCCCATTCAATAGCACAAATAGTAAACACAGCCTTCTTTCTTAGTCTCAATAATGCACTGAACATTTTTCATGTACTTGTCCTGAAAGAGTTACAGAATGTACTCTGCACATGATTAACTCATTAATCTTCACAGAACCTAGGCAAGGTAAAATTAATTATCCTTGCTTTACACCGAAAGAACTGAGACCTGCAAAGATTATAAGTATGTTCAAGGTCAGAAATGGTAAGTTTGGGACAAGAACTCACTGACTTCTGCTTCTCTTCCCTTAAGTACCCCCCACATCTTTATTAGAGAATCTTTCAGTCTATATAACAGCATCTAATTCAAAACAATGGTGACTCCTCCACTCCTAAAGAAATACTATAAATTGTTACTAAAAAGCAAAATGTTAGCTTAATTAATACAATCTATTTGTTTAATCAGTACTGTAAAAAAAGGCATGGAGTGCGAGCTGATTTTCTAAAATCTCCTACAGCTCTGTGTTTCCAGATTTGTCTCCATCTCATGAAGCTAGCTGAATGCTTTCTTCATTTTTATTCTTAAGGTATTGATGTGAATTTTCATGAAATCTCAGTGGAATTGGTGAGGCAATGCAGTATGGGATTTGCAATCATACAGCCCTAGGTCAATATCCCAGCTCTGTCCTGTTTTAGTTTTGAATGTACAGGTTAATCTTTTAAATTTCCTGATCCCCACATCTTCATCTGGTAAACGTGGGCAATGACAGCATCTACTGTAGAGTCCTCTTGAGTATTAATGACATAGAGATTTTCAGGACGTGGCACTTAGTAAGTTTTCAGTAATAATAAATGATTCTCAATATAATAATTTTACTATATAGCTATTACTATTGTAAAAAGTAAGGAGCTGTGCTTATTTGACATAAATGGAATTGAAATTTACATTTTTGCTATTGGCAAAAAATATTATTAGAAGCAACCATATAGGGTAAATATGTGCAGAGGAAGTTTGAAGCATCCTTGTGGGCAAGCTGTTTTCAATAACTTTATATTAATTGTGAGTATCCATTCACTTTTGACTGTACACATTGTATAAAATTTGAATCAATTAATAAAGTCAAGGAAGACCTACCTACATATTGATAATGATATTCAACATTGACTTCAAGTAGCCACAGCCATGTCAAGATACTAATTTTTATTTACATTATTTTTTTTCCAATTTTAAATGCATTCTTTTTTTAGCTATTGATATTTTGTATTTCTAGGGGATTTTACTTTGGTTGTCAAACTTGATCTTAGGAATAGCTTGGTTCAAGTCAGATTTGAGGTAATGATTTAGGAAAATCTCAGAGGCCCAATGGTAGAAGTCCTGAAAAATCTCACAGGCAGCTATTCTCAATTTCACGGAGTCTTATGCTGCTAGCGTCCACATGTTTGTGTCTTTGTGAATCCAGCTTCCTCAGCAAAGCGCTCAAGTTATGATTCCCCATCCCTACACTATTCAAGTGGCTTTGTGTTGCCAGGTCATCCAATTACTATGCTATGTGAATTATTACTGATTCATACCTGCATGTTACTTCAAATTTCTTGGAGACATAATCTGATTAAACTAGAAATTCTCAGTTATTCTTTTTTGATTCAATTACCATGACCAGAACATGGTATTAGCTCTAAAATGAACAGTGTAAGCAGGGAGGAAATGATGGGATTGTCTACTATGGCTTGTAAAATACTGACTTCACAAATGAGTTTTCTTACATATTTCTCAGATGACCATTGTTTAGTTCTTTAATAAATGTCTGGTCTTTCCAGTTATCTGTAGTTGTAAAAAAAAAAAAAAGGTCACCCAACAGCTTAGTAACAAGAGAAAAACCCATGATTTCCATGCACCCATACCCTGCCAACACACACTAGCCATTTTCACCAAATTTCACATGCCACCTTCTATATGGCCCTGTGCAGGAGCAAGTATGAAAATATTGTTAACAATCCAGATATTTGGTAAAAATTCAATGAGATATAAATAAATGACTTGTAAGTCAGATGCTTGTTAAAGGAATTGATCATTATTACTATTTAATAACTGAAAAAAGCCATGGGCTGCTCACATGATGGATGAACGTTGTCTTAAAATGAAAATAACCATACGCAGTCTATGGTTGTAGTGCATTAAATTGTATCCCCCAACAAGGTATGTGAAGTCCTTGATCCAGGACCCATAAATGTAGCCTTATTTGGAAATAGAGTATTTGCAAATATAATTCAGTTATGGATCTCAAGATAAAATCGGGCTAAATTTGGGGTGGGCCCTAAATCCAGTGACTAGTGTCTTTACTGAAGAAAGTGGGGAGAATTTGAAACCCTCAGACACACCGAGTAGAAGGCCATGTGAAGTCAGAGGCAGAGACCAAAGTTATATAGCATCAAGCCAAGGATGCCGAAAGCTGCCAGAAGCTAGTAGAAGCAACGGGTTCCATGCTTGAGCCTTCCAAGGGAGCACAGACATGCTGACACTTTGATTTCAAACTTCTGGTCTCAAAAATGTGAGAGAATCGGTTGCTGTTTTTTAGCCATCAAGTGTGTGGTAATTTGTTGCAGCCGCCACAGAAAACAACACAACAGTCCTCTGCTCTGCAATTACAGTGACCTCCCATTGTGCTCAGAAGATAATAGGTGAGATATACACACTTAAATGTATACAAAGTATCAGACAACTTTAACTATACATATAATGTTATAGAAGGCTACAGACATATGAGCAGGGATCCCCCCAAAACAAAATTAATTTATTAAAAATGTGTATTTATTTTTACATGTTTAAACTCTGTCACCTTTAAAGTACTCCCCTTTTGATGCAATACACCCATCAAGATATTTCTTCCACTGCTCCGAACACTTTTTGCACTTGTTGACTTTGATGCCTTTTAGTGCTTCTGCCATTTTTTGCTTCACCGTCTCAACATTGGTAAAACATCCCCCTTTGATGATTTTTCCAACCAGGGAAAGAAAAAAAGGTATTTAGGAGTGAGATCACATGAATAGGGAGGGTGGGGCATTGGGGTCATGCTGTTTTGGTCAAAAGCTGTTAAACACTCAGCACAGCATGGACAAATGTACTTGTCCACACATTTACACTCATGCACTTGTCCCTGAGTATAAATCACTCATCATGAGGTGGACAAACGCATTGAGTCTTTGAAAACATGTCACTGAAACAGAACAGAACCTTACAGCAACACCAGCTAGTACTATAACACTCACCTAGTGATGGAAGCCAGTACTACAAGGGGCCCACTGTCCAGAAGGTAATTCCATTTTTAGGAGGTCCCCCCTTGTATATAATGTTATATAAAGCTATGAATGCATGCACTTATGTACAATGATTAGCTAATAAATAGAAAAAGTAATAAGCAAATGATTCCCAAAATGTTTGACCACTGACATTATGTATATCAGTATTCCTCAGACTCATCTATGTAATTACCCTTAGAGCTTCTTTAAAAAAAAGACATTTCTAGACCCAAGTCCAGAACCATTAAATAAGATTCCAAGTGGTTGATTTTAGGCATAGATATTTTTAATCTCCATGGGTAACTACTGAAAACCATGTCTGAAGTACTATGACAAAGTTCTGAAATGTTTGGTATGTTTATATATAATATATATGAGATATCAGTATCTCCTATAAAATGCACATTATTTTCCAGGACAAAAAGCTGGACTTGAATGTACCTCATAATATTAAATTTTCAGAGAGATAACATTTGGCTAGTAGGACGTATTTTAAAGCCTTTATTAATTTATATTAAAAATGTAAATGCCTAGTTCATAAATTTCTGTAGCAAGAAAACAGAAAACATTTGACTAAGTCTTATTAAATAACTGACTCACAGTCATAGGTCAATGTGTACTTTCCAAAGAAAACCATCTTTTGTTTTCCATCTGCCAGATTAAATACTACACAGAATCCCTATTTTTATTCACATTTCAACGAGGTCTCATCCTTCAAGTAAAGTCTCTGATATTCATCCTTTCAAATATCTTTAGTTAAACAGAATACAGACAATTAAATATATATATATATGAGTAATTAAGAAAGAGAAATAGATACAAAAAATTGTAAATCCTGTATAGTTAAAATTAACTTAAGGACCCATGGACAAAGCCAAAGGGGGGGAGGATTAAGGGTGGGAGACGGGGGTGGGTGTGGTAGGGGGAAGTGGTGGCTGGAAAATGGAGACAACTGTACTTGAACAACAATAAAAAAAAAATACCTAGTAGTTAAAAATAGTCACGGGGATGACCATAATAGTACAGCATACGGAATAGAGTTAAAATACTGTAGTAACTATTTATGGTGTTGAATCATTACTAGATTTATTGGGGTGAAAACTTCATAAGTTATATACATGTTTAATTAATGGGTTGTATGCTGAAACTAATATAATATTGCATATCAGCTGTAACTAAAAATAAAATTATTTAAAAAATAAAATAAAAGTAAAAATCTCTTAAGAGTACAAATGTAGAAAAATCATTCATTTTTGTTAAAGATGACCATTAATTATAACAACACAGGGGAGAAAAAAACAATGTGGTAAAAAATAACTGCTGACCAATAACTGACGTCTGTAGGCACAATACTTAAAGTCAAATATTATATATCAAATATAGAGAGTTTGGATATGATATTCTCAAAGTTTTATTTTTTAATAATTGTATTCTACCTCAATTTATGGTAACTTTCATTATCCTCTTTGTTTTTCATTTTCTATTGCTTCCCATTTTATCAAAATCAGCTTAACTGTTGGATATTCTAATTCTTAAAATTCTGAATATATATTTTAAATTTAATGAAATAGTCACTGATGTGGATAAAATTAAAGGGCAGGGGAGGAATGAAAAGCACCCTCCCTCTCATCTTATGAGGGGACAATGATGCTGTCAGGCTGTCACTGAACCTGGAGACCTACAGAGCTCCGGAACTGTTGGAGAATACAGAAAACCAGGTTGGAGAGTTGGTGGCAGTGATAAATGGGTGACTTAATGACAACTGCATAGTCAAAAACAATTTTGGAGATATTAATGATTTTTAAATACATTTGCTAGGTTTCATTAGGACCTAGTGTTAATTCTATTTGTTAATATCACTAACAATATGAGATTTTGCTGATAGAGTGAAAATCTTTTGTCTTCTGTCTAAGTAAAGAGAATTCTATAACTGAGTAATTATAAGCATTATTTTATTGGACCATTTTTCAGGGGAAAAAATAATATTGATTTTTTAAACAAATGTCTCATCTCAATGCTCTTAACTGACTCCAAAGGTTAGATTAACTAGCTACCAATAATTGCAGCAAAAATTACAGTCTTATAATTTGCATAAGACATATTGATGAAATGTCTTAGTCTAATTTTCTTTTTTGCCTCAAAGAAACAACCATCCATCTCTTCCAACAGAGTGATGACCTTAAACAACCAAAATATGACCCAGGGAAGAATAAGGTTGGAAAATTCCTGACCTCATCTCATTGACAAATTCACTGGAGAAAGCAGACACTGTAAAACACACTTACAGGTAAATGCTAGGTCTTACCAGTACTAGACAATAGAATAGTCATTTATTATCTAATGACAGTGTGAGTTTCATAGTTGAAAAGTTTAATTTCATGTAATACTTTTACTTCAGAGTTTTTCAAAGGAATAT
This sequence comes from Sturnira hondurensis, assembly GCF_014824575.4. Lineage (NCBI taxonomy): Eukaryota > Metazoa > Chordata > Mammalia > Chiroptera > Phyllostomidae > Sturnira > Sturnira hondurensis. The sequence continues at coordinate 21,239,077 of NW_028093985.1, read as the reverse complement.
ATAGCAAATGTCAACTTTGGAAAATTCACACACAGAAAATAAAATCTGTGAATACTCATTGACAACTCTTCACTTTTTATGGAACAAATGATGTCAGTCAGAAATAAAAACAGAAAAACTCAAATCCTACCATTGTAATAAATTAAATTTTTTATATTTCTAATTTTTCTCTCAAGACCTGTGTATTTGCATTCATTCTCATTCATAGTTATATCTTCATTTTTGTAATAATGCTTATAATTGATTATATAGCCTTTAAAATTCAATTCAGCAACGTAACATTATTTCCATTTTTTGGACAATGTTATGATAACCTTTTGGACAATGCTGACTTTTTAGTGTTCTTGAATACCTAACCCAAAAAATCTTATGTTCCAGAGAAAGTCAATGGTAACTTTAATATTTTTCTATGAAAATCATAATTAATAGAGAAAAGTCCTTTGGCATGATGATTTATCTGAATATGTGTAACTGTAGACACTGCTTAAGGATGTGCTTTTGAAAAACTTTAAAATTATCTTCCATATTAAATTATATATGGTTTTCTCCTTTCAACAGCAGAGATAGCCAACACTTGACTATGGTTAAACAACTAAAATATTGTACTTGTTATTAATTAGACTGTACTTCAAACACAGGAAAATATTTTTTGCCTAAACACTATTTGCAAAATTTCATTAGGATGTAAGTCTTCACATGCAATATGAAGGCCACAATATGGATACTTTTAGTTCATGAAGCTATTTTTCCTGCCTATATTTCTTTCATGCTCTCATTTAAGAAACATGTGTCAAGCTGCTCACCTACATCAAGCACTGAGTTAAGCCCACTGTCTCTGTGTCTTCTGTCTCCTTTCCTCTCCATGTGGTTGAGCATGTGCATTTATTTCTAGCTTATCTTAGAGTAACTCAGTCTGTACCTTTTTATATGCTTTTGTATCCATCTGTTTATCTATTTTTCTTCCCCTCTCTTCATTCATCTGCTATTCTTTCTTATCTGCTCACTCTTTTAATGCAGGGGTGTTTTTGGTATTTGTACAGTTTTGTAGTTTCCTTTTGGTAGAAATACATCTCCCTTTTTAATACATATGCCAATATTAAGTACTAGGAAAAAACAGATAATAGCAAATTTCATAAAAGTAACAACAAAGTTGATACATTACTGTGAAAATGGATATGAGTTAAAGTACAAAACAATATTATAAAGTTATTTATACTATGGCTAATGATTATATTTTATGTTCTGATAATAAACTAAAATTTTTATTAGAGTTTAATGATTATCATTATAATGAAATATTGACAGTAAATGACATCTCACTAAGCATACATTTTCCAAAATCAGGTAAGAATAATTTTTTAAGTACACAGTGATCACTACACCCTGCATAGCCACAGCACTGAACTTAAGCTAAGTTGGACCATCATTACTGAGATTGATCTTTGTGATTTTCAAAATCCCAACCCCTGAAAAACTCACTGCCATAATCACTAGTGTTGGGAAAAGCAAAAGAAACCCAGGTCAATAGAGGAAAGAATAAACAAATGGGATCTCATGAAAAAAAAAAGCTTCTGCATGGCTAAAGTAATTCAGGAAAATGAAAAGGGAACCAACCCTATGGGAAAACACACTTGCCAACGATACCTCAGACAAGGGTTTGATCTCCAAAATATATGAAGAATGCACATGATTCCACTCCAGGAACACAAACAACCAAATTTAAAAATGGGGAAAAGACTTGAACAGACATTTCTCCAAGGAGGACATACAAAGGATCCAGAGACATATGAAAAGGTGCTCAGCATCACTAGCCATCAGAGAGATGCAAATTAAAACCACAATGAAATACCACTTCACACTGGTCAGAATGTCCATCATAAACAAAGCAACAAACAAGTGTTGGAGAGGTTGTGGAGAAAAGGGAACCATATTGCACTGTTGGTGGGATTGCAGACTGTAAGAACCTATGCACCCCAATATTCACAGCAGCACAATTTATAAAAGCCAAGTGCTGGAAGCAACCTATGTGCCATCAGTAAATGAATGGATCAAAAAACTGTAGTACATTTACATGATGAAATACTACATAGCAGGGCCCTGGCTGGTGTAGCTCAGTGGATTGAGTGCGGGCCTGTGAACCACACTATCGAGGTTTGATTCCCAGTCAGGGTACATGCCTGGGTTGCAGGCCAGTTCCCAGCAGAGGACCCACAAGAGGCAACCATACATTGATATTTCTGTCCTTCTCTCCTTCCCTTCCCCTCTAAAAATAAATAAATAAAAATATTAAACAAAAAAAATAAATACTACATAGCAGAAAGAAAGAAGGAGTTCCTACCCTTTGTGACAACATGGATAGAACTGGAGAGCATTATGCTAAGTGAAATAAGCCAGGCAGTGAGGGACAAATACCTTATGATCTCACCTTTAAGTGGAACCTAATCAACAAAACAATCAAGCAAGCAAAATATAACCAGAGACATTGAAATTAAGAACAATCTGACAGTAACCAGAGGAGAGGTAGGAGGGGATAATGATGGGAAGGGGGGAGAGGGTTTTCCGGAACAACTATAAAGGACACATGGACAAAACCAAGGAGCGAGGGTGGAATCAGTAGAGGGAGGTGGAGATGGGTGGGATGTAGGGGAATGGTGGGAGGAAAATAAAGACAACTGTACTTGAACAACAATTAAAAAAGAAAGAAACCCAGGACTTCCACCAAGATGGAGGCATAGGTGGAAACACTGTGCCTTCTCCCACAACCAAGTTTGAATACAACAAAGGTTTAGTAAACAAAGACACAGCCAAAGAACAGAAAATTGAACTGTAAGGAAGTCCAACAACAACGAACCATTCAACCAGGACCAGTAAGAGGGGTGGAGCCAGCAGCGGAGCAAGGTCGGGCAGGAAAGATCCCCCGACCCAGGCGCACAGGCAGCTGGGGTAGCAGCACGGACCCAGTGAGGGTGTGGGGCAGGCTGACCGTGGTCACACATTTGTGCTTAGATAAACCAGCAGAGGAGTGAGCAGTGAGACTGACCGTGCAGGCACCAACAGGCGAACCAGGCTGAGCGTGGTTGCACATTCATGTGCAGTGGGACAGACCCTGCAGGCCTGGTGGTGGGAGGCAGCAGAGGGGACTGCCATTGCTTTCCTTTGACCCCGCCCCCACATACAGGGTCACAACCCAGCCACTGAGTTGCCCCGCTCTGGTGAACACCTAGGGCTCCGCTCCTCCTACGTAACAGGCACAAACAGTCAAAAAGATGGCTCAAGCCCAGGCTGGTGTAGCTCAGTGGATTGAGCTCGAGCCTGTGAACCACACAATTGCAGTTCGATTCCCAGTCAGGGCACATGCCTGGGTTGCAGGCCAGTTCCCAGCAGGGAAAGCATGGGAGGCAACCATACATTGATATTTCTCTCCCTCTCTCCTTCCTTCCTCTCTAAAGATAAATAAATAAAATATTTAAAAAAATAAAGTGTTTTTTTTAATAGACAATACAATGTTGGGTCTTGTTTTTTTATTCGCTGTGATCATTTCTTTTAATTAGTGTATTTGGACTATTGACATTGACATTCTATTTGCTAACCTTGTTCTTTGTTCAATTTTTTGTTGTCCACTCTTTTTTGCTTCTGTGGTTTTAATTGAACATTCATATGATTTTATTTTCTCTTTTCTTACCATATCAATTACATATTTTTAACCTTTTTATAGNCAGTGATCACTACACCCTGCATAGCCACAGCACTGAACTTAAGCTAAATTGGACCATCACTACTGAGATTGATCTTTGTGATTTTCAAAATCCCAACCCCTGAAAAACTCACTGCCATAATCACTGGTGTTGCGAAAAGCAAAAGAAACCCAGGTCAATAGAGGAAAGAATAAACAAATGGGATCTCATGAAAATAAAAAGCTTCTGCATGGCTAAAGTAATTCAGGAAAATGAAAAGGGAACCAACCCTATGGGAAAACACATTTGCCAATGATACCTCAGACAAGGGTTTGATCTCCAAAATATATGAAGAATGCACATGATTCCACTCCTGGAACACAAACAACCAAATTTAAAAATGGGGAAAAGACTTGAACAGACATTTCTCCAAGGAAGACATACAAAGGGTCCAGAGACATATGAAAAGATGCTCAGCATCGCTAGCCATCAGAGAGATGCAAATTAAAACCACAATGAAATACCACTTCACACTGGTCAGAATGGCCATCATAAACAAAGCAACAAACAAGTGTTGGAGAGCTTGTGGAGAAAAGGGAACCCTAGTGCACTGTTGGTGGGATTGCAGACTGGTGCAGCCACTGAGGAAAACAGTGTTTCAGGAAAACAGGAATTTTCTCAGAAATTAAAAATGGAACTACCTTTTGACCTGGCAATTCCACTGCTTGGGACTATACCCTAAGAATCCTGAAACACCAATACATAAGAACCTATGCACCCCAATATTCACAGCAGCACAATTTACAAAAGCCAAGTGCTGGAAGCAACCTATGTGCCATCAGTAAATGATTGGATCAAAAAACTGTAGTACATTTACATGATGAAATACTACATAGCAGAAAGAAAGAAGGAGCTCCTACCCTTTGTGACAACATGGATAGAACTGGAGAACATTATGCTAAGTGAAATAAGCCAGGAAGTGAGGAACAAATACCTTATGATCTCACCTTTAAGTGGAACCTAATCAACAAAACAAACAAGCAAGAAAAATATAACCAGATACATTGAAATTAAGAACAATCTGACAGTAACCAGAGGAGAGGTAGGAGGGAATAATGGTGGGAAGGGGGGAGAGGGTTTTCCAGAACAAGTATAAAGGACACATGGACAAAACCAAGGGGCGGGGGTGGAATCAGGAGAGGGAGGTGGAGATGGGTGGGATGTAGGGGAATGGTGGGAGGAAAATAAAGACAACTGTACTTGAACAACAATTAAAAAAGAAAGAAACCCAGGACTTCCAGCAAGATGGAGGCGTAGGTGGAAACACTGTGCCTTCTCCCACAACCAAGTTTGAATACAACAAAGGTTTAGTAAACAAAGACGCAGTCAAAGAACAGAAAATTGAACTATAAGGAAGTCCAACAACAACGAACCATTCAACCAGGACTAGTAAGAGGAGCGAAGCCAGCAGCAGAGCAAGGTCGGGCAGGAAAGATCCCCCGACCCAGGCGCACAGGCAGCTGGGGTAGCAGCACGGACTCAGTGAGGGTGCGGGGCAGGCTGACCACGGTCACACATTTGTGCGCAGATAAACCAGCAAGAGGAGTGAACAGTGAGACTGACCATGCAGGCACCAATGGATAAATCAGGCTGACCGCGGTTGCACATTCGTGTGCAGTGGGACAGACCGCCCAGCCCTGGCGGTGGGAGGCGGCAGAGGGGACCACCATTGCTTTCCTATGACCCCGCCCCCACATACAGCTTCACAACCCAGCCACTGAGTTTCCCCGCTCTGGTGAACACCTAGGACTCCGCTCCTCCTATATAACAGGCACAAACAGTCCAAAATATGGCTCAAGAAGAACTCAAAGCCCCAGAGCCCATAACTCTAAGCGAACAAGAAATAGCAAACCTCTCAGATGCACAATTCAAAACACTGGTCATCAGGATGCTCACAGAACTGGTTGATTATAGTCACAAATTAGAGGAACATATGAAGGCTAAACTAATTGAAATGAAGGGAGATGCACAGGAAACCGTGCACAGTGATGGAAAGGAAACTGGGACTCAAATCAATGGAGTGGCCCAGAAGGAAGAATGAAACATCCAACCAGAAAGGAATGAAGAAATGAGAATTCCAAAAAATGAGGAGAGGCTTAGGAACCTCCAGGACATCTTTAAACATTCCAACATCCGAATTATAGGGGTACCAGAAGGGGGAAAGAAAGAGCTACAAGTGGAAAACTTATTTGAACAAATAATAAAGGAGAACTTCCCCAGTCTGGCAAAGGAAATAGACTTCTAGGAAATCCAGGAAGTTCAGAGAGTCCCAAAGGTGTTGGACCCAAGAAGAAACACACCAAGGCACATCATAATTACATTACCCAAGATTAAAATGGAGCAGAGAATCCTAGAAGCAGCAAGAGATAAGGGGACAGTCACCTACAAAGGAGTGCCCATCAGACTGTCAGTGGATTTCTCAAAAGAGACCTTACAGGCAAGAAGGGGCTGGAAAGAAGTATTCCAAGTCATGAAATCCAAAGACCTACAGCCAAGATTGCTTTATCCAGCAAAGCTTTCATTTAGAATGGAAGGGCAGATAAAGTGCTTCTCAGATAAGATCAAATTCAAGAAGTTCATCATCACCAAGCCCTTATTATATGAAATGCTAAAGGGACTTATCTAAGAAAAAGAAGATGAAAAATATGAACAGTGAAAGGACAGCAAACTCACAGTTATCAACAACCACACCTAAAACAAAAGCAAACCAAGAGGACAGCTAGATCAGGAACAGAACCATAGAAATGAAGAACACATGGAGGGTTAGCAACAGGGGAGTGGGAGGAAGAGAAGGGGGGAGAAGGTACATAAAATAGCATAGACAGTAGGTAGGAAATAGATAGGGGGGAGGGCAAGAATAGTAGGGGAAATATAGAATGTAAAGAACTTGAGACACGTGGTTATAAACTAAAGGGGGGGTGGGGGAGGGGTGTGAAGGGTGGGGAGGAATGAAGGGGGGAATAGAACTGTAATGGTATAATCAATAAAATATATTTTAAAAAAAGAAAAAAGAAAGAAACTCAGGTCATCTATCCTCAGGAAAGATAACATTTCATAGGTTAAAAAAAGGGAGGAGGGAATTGGGGGTATAATAAATGACATGGGTTGGCAAATACAAACAAACAAACAAACAATGAGAAAGGACCCCACGGCCAGGAGGGTACCCTGCCTCCACCCAATGCTGCGCTGTCAGTTATCTTTGTCAGAGTCTCAGGAAAGCTGGAGCAGCATCCACCGCTCCAGGTGCCCCTGAGTGTGCCCTTTCTGTCCTTAGGGGCAAAGAGCCATTCTGCCTTATTTATTTATGGCTGCTGTATGGTGAGGACTTTGCAGCTTGGTGATCATTGTCTACTGTATCTGCCTTGAGACTTTTCTCAACCTTGTTTGAATCATTCTGGACTACTTGTCCTTTCAATGGCCCAGCACAGTCACAACCCTCCTAAGTGGAGGGCGGGTCCTAGGCACTGTGGAGAGACCAAGCACCGTGGGAAGAGGAAGCCCCTCTTCTCTGAGCATTAATTAGTAAGTCACCTGAAGCCAGGTTTCCCCACAGCCAAGGCTGAGGTGGAAGAGCTGTGCTCTTATGTTAGTACTGAGGTGTAGGTGGTCTAAGAAAGGAAAAACAAAGAACAAAGTGTTCTTTTCTACATTTAGGGGCTTTGCATCCAGTCTCGTGCATTTTCCTTTTTTCTTGGTTCTCTCTCTGTTATACTTCTCTACATGCTTAGTTAGGAGCATCCTGACAAGTTGGTCAAAGTCAATATTGTTTTTTCTCCCAATATTTTGAGATATTAACACAAAATAATCCATACGAAATATACCTTATTACTTTAGATTCCTCAGGCCTGAATTTCTGACATACCTGTCAATCAAGTGATGAGGATTTGATTTCTGTACAATACTAATTTTCAAGAGTGCTAGGTAAGTAATGATGGCATTCTGTTTCAATTAACATCTTTCACCAAAAGAGCTCAAGTACTCAGTGAATAACTGCCATCTGATATTCAAATCATCCTTGACAAAAAGATAGAGATTATTCCAAGGTTAGCCTACCAACTGTGTTATTTGGTTTGGGAAAGAGAAGAAGAGCTGTACTTTCTGATCTACCTCAGAAAACCTGTTTACCACCACGCAGAGGATGAGAGAAAAATATTCTTTGTAAGGATTCGGTCATTTTATTTCATGAACTAAAATTTCTATTGGCAAAAATACACTTTGGGATTTAATGTTATCATTGTGAAAACCTTTAACAATTTGAATTTTATATAAAGACATGTGTACCTAGGCACTGGAATACTTTCTATTCCATAATTTTACTAAATAGGCAACAAAGACTTAATTACAGAGATTAGCATATTTTTCTGCCCAAATGCTCAGGCACCACGTCTCCCTCCCCCTCCCCTGCCCCTCACATGCACATGCACAACCATTTATTCGTTTAAAAAATCCATCATATTTTGTGCCAAATGAAATATTAACGTTGTGGCCAAACCAAACAAAACCCTACTGTCATGAATCTTATATCTATTCTATGTAAATAATTGCTTATGAAGATTTATACATGACTATTTAATAAAATAAACAACAAACTATAAGAATGTTAATAAATGAAGATATCTCTATTTATATCAATATTATTACAGTTAAGCTTATATGTGGTGGTATACATAACCCTGGCCCTACTGGAATATAATAATACATAGGAGGCAGCTTACTCAAAAGGAAGAGATGAACATTTACTTTGTGTAATAAAGTAATAATGCCTAGTTTTCTCATCTCATTTTGGTCATCCAATATTTAAATTTAAATTTTTTCCTGAGCCCATTTTTATCATACTATTTATTTCACCACAATTCACACACAGCCACACACACAACACACAATATACTGGCTCGCAGTCTCAACCACAGTGTGTGTCCTGGGACCTATACTCTCTTTGATGCAACCTCCTGCACACACTCCTTCGAGGAAGCATCTCCTCATTCTGAGATGTGGTGCCTCAGTTGCTGGCCTGCTCAAGGCCCTGGGTAATTGGGCAATGATGACTTCTGTTAGCTAACATTGGTAGTATGGGAGACTGGATGCAAGACCTCTGCATCCCTCGTTTGTACTATCAGGGGCAGACAGGAAAGATTAAGATAATGGGAAAGGAAACAGAAAGGAAGGAAATGAGGACAGTTTGGTGATCCCAAATGCTATCTAATTCATTCTCTCTAAGAACCAAAATGAGTAACACAAGTTTATCTTCAGAGTTATTCATACACATGATTTTGGACACCAACAGAAGTGGCCGAAGCGTAAAGTTGCTCCCACACCTGTTTGGCTGGATCTGAAAGTCCTTCAGCACAGGGACTGTGGGTTCTAATGCCCGTGGGGCTGATTGGGAAATGTACATAAGAGCAGCAGGCTGGGATTAAGGCAAGAGCAAGTGGTGTTTATTGTGGGAAGTAGAGATTACATGACTCAGTAAAGGATACAGCTGCTTCTCAGGTCTTTCTGATGGCTTCCTGTCAAATCATGGGGGCCCAGAGCTGTCAAACCTTCTTTTCCAGAGGAGTGCTGCAAATGGACCTACGTCAGTTTGGACACGGTCAGCTCTTAGGTTTTTCTAGACAGCAGTGGCTACTAAGGAAGTGTGGGCTGATGAAGGTTAGCGTCTCACCCGCAGACTCACTACTAAGTTTCCTTTGGTCCGAAAGGAAAGCACCTTTCAGACCAAAATCTGCCACACAGATATTTTTTAGGCAAACACTGAGTTGCCAGCAAGCAAAAAAATAGTTAATATGACCTGTTCTTTATAGAAGTCTAGCACTGGACTTTTAGATGCTCCAGTCTCAAACTTATAAAAGGCTTAGTCAGGGCAGAAACAGAAATATTCCTGAGGTAGTGATATGTGCCACCTTGTTGGCATGACGCAATCCTAAAAGCTCCTAAGCCACGGCTATACATAGGACAGATTAGAGGCCAGCCTGGGGTGCCATCTCAAGGGGTGTAGGACACAGGCTCAGGTACAACTCAAAATAATCTCTAGGATTTTGAAGTATACTCAAGCTTCCTTCCGATGCACATATCCTGCTGAATATCTTTAATTTCGCTGCTGTAACCCAATTCAAACATTCACTCAAACTAAGTAAAAAGATCAAAAGTGTACAGATAAAAATCCATTTTTGAAAGAAAGCAAAAAGATGCATAGAATCACTTTCTCAGATGCACAGAATTTCCTACAAATGACTAACTCTGGGTGACCTCCCTGAGAATTACAATTCAATGAGCATGCAGCTATGTAGCATTGTATCCTACAGTATTTTACATTACAGACATTTTACCAAGAAAGAAATTCACATATTTTCTGTAAAATAGCATCATCTGAAAATACTAGTACCTAAGTCAATTTATTTTTCAAATATTGTTTACCAAATAACACACATATTCATTTGGCAAGATAGTATTTCCCCCCTGTTTAATAAAAGTTTAAATATTTTTATGATTTTACTTAAATTAAAGAGCTAAAAATGCTAATAGATTTAATAAATCAATGAATAAATTTCAGTTTGAATATGAATAACCACCAGTCCTTTTATGCATGAGGAGGTATGTTTAAAGAGTGTGAAGGGACTGAAGAGGAAGATATTCTAATGTACAAGAAAGGAGAGCAGAGAGGAAACAAGGACCACAATAACTAATTGGAAGCTCTTCCAATTCTGCGGTCAGTAATTACACTCATCCTCCTTCGTGTTGGGTGAGGAGTGATAGCTGGGTCAGAGAGGGGTCTTCTTTGTGCAGACATACCTCACAGCATCTTAGCCGGATACAGCTCACTGTACAATCACTTCACAGAGTATTTTGTACCTTTAAGTATTATTGAAACTAAAATATGTTAGTCTGTTTTCTAACATCAAATTATAGTGTTTTCTCAACCTTTCAAAGGAATAATAATTATTCAATCATGACATTTGAGATTTGAATCTAGTCACATATACCTGTATAATCGAAGTATAAATAGCATACAATATATTATTAGTTTCAGCTGTACGACATAGTTATTTGATACCTATATACCTTATTAGATTACCACTGTAAGTCTAGTAACCATCTGTCACTGTACAATGTTATTAACATATTACTGACTATCTCCCATGCTTTACATTACATCCCCATAACTTACTTATTTCATAACTAAATTTTGTACCTTCTATTCCCTTCCACATTTTTACCCAACTCCCCACTTCTCTCTGGCAACCATAGTTCATATGAGTTCTTTATATATTTTGTATATTAGCCCCTTATCAGATATTGGTTTGTCCAAAAAGTTCACTGTTTTTTTTCCTGTCAGATGGCTTTAGTAGTACTTAGTCATCTTTAACTTCATTCAAAACAATTGTTATATTGTACAGTAACAGGTGTCACATCAGCATGCATTTAAAAAAACTTATCAAAATTAGTGAATTTTATGTAGCCATTTTAATTGAAAATGGGAGAAAATGCACAACAGTTTTAGCATATTATGCTTTATTATTTCAAGAAAGGTAAAAATAGAACTGAAACATGTAAGAAAAGACTTATGCAGTATATGGAGAAGGTGCTGTGACTGGATGAATGTGTCAAAAGTGGTTTGTAAAGTTTCGTGCTGGAGATTTCTGGCTGGATGATGCTCCATGGTCAGGTAGAGCAGTTGAAGTTGATAACAATCTAATTGAAACATTAATTGATAACAATAAATGATAGCCCAAGTGGGAGATGGCCAATATACTCAAAACATCCAAATGAATAAAGTTATTGGTGAAAACAAGAAATGTGCCCTGGCTGGTGTAGCTCAGTGGATTGAGCACGGGCCTGCAAACCACACGATCGTGGTTCGATTCCCAGTCAGGGCACATGCCTGGGTTGCAGGCCAGTTCCCCGAAGGGGACTCACGAGAGGCAGCCATGCATTGATATTTCTCTCCCTCTCTCCTTCCCTTCCCCTCTAAAGATAAATAAATAAAATATTTAAAAAAAAAACATTTTTTCAAACATTTTTGAAAAAAACTAAATGGACTTTTTGGACAACCAAACATCTCATTTGCAAATATCTTCTAGTTAATAATTTGTCTTTATTTTGCCAATGGTTTTCATTACTGTACAATAGCTTTTTAGTGTAATATAATGATATTTGCTTATTTTTGCTTTTGTTGCTCTTGTCTGGGTGAAATATTTTTTTCTTCTAGGAGTTTTATGGTTTTTTTGTATTGCATGTAGGTCTTTAATCCATGTTCATTTTTCCTTTATTTTTTGTATGTGGTGTAAGAAAGTGGTCCAATTTCATTAATTTCAAATTATATTACAAAGCTATAGTAATCAAAACGGTATGGTACTGACACAAAAACAGACACATAGATGAATGGAACAGAACAGAAAGCCCAGAAATAAACCCACACTTTTATGGTCAATTAACCTATTACATAGGAGGCAAGAATATATAGTGGGAAAAAATAACAGTCTCTTCAATAAATGATGCTGGAAAAATTGAACAAACATAAAAAAATAAATAAAAACTGGACCACTTTCTTATACCACAAACAGTAATTACATGTGTTTTAAATGCTCCACAGACCATTATGAATCATACTAAAGTATGAACATTACTGTTCCATATATTCATAATATTAAATGATCAAAATAAAGAATAGATGACTTAAGGAAATATCCTTCCCTGTAGGACTCAAAAAATAAACAGAGGAGACTGTAAGAAACAAATGGGGTGATAAGAAGACCATGTATTCCCTCCACAGCATCTAAATCCCCACCCGTAACACTCGCATGCCATTCTGGCAGGCCCTGCCTCCATTATTGNTATTCATAATATTAAATGATCAAAATAAAGAATAGATGACTTAAGGAAATATCCTTCCCTGTAGGACTCAAAAAAATAAACAGAGGAGACTGTAAGAAACAAATGGGGTGATAAGAAGACCATGTATTCCCTCCACAGCATCTAAATCCCCACCCGTAACACTCGCATGCCATTCTGGCAGGCCCTACCTCCGTTATTGGACTCTTCACCTTTTATTTCCCTTTTCTCTCTTCACCATTTATTTTGTCCTCCCTCTGGTTCAGCCTTACTTTCTTATGGACTCACTCACTTTAATCAACTTACTTTATTATAACTTAAATTATCCCTCAACTCACCACGTCTGTAAGGACTTGGTCGACCAACACCCCATTCTGATATTCGATGCCTCGATGTGGTGGCATCTGTCCAACTCTATCTGTGTGTCAAAACTTACAGAAGTGCACAGCTAAGAAGGTGAATTTTATCATATGTAAATTATATAGAAAAAACCTGATTGTAAAAATAAATTATAATTTCAAAATCTTATTTTTAGTTTCATTTGGTTCTTTCTAAATCTACAAATAACGGTGAGAAGTGGAGAAGCAGGAAATAGCAAGTATAAATTTTTTGACTCTTACTGAAATAGCATACTATATTCATGCCTTAATATACTTCTACAAAATTGAATAGTTAAAATAAGTCCAGACATGTAGCTTTTATTGTACACTAATTATGACTATTGGCATAGCCAATAGAGTGTGACCAGTAGAGTGTGGGTATAAATTAGGAAAGTGGTGAAGACAATTTTCTACTATTTTATAGCTTGATGTTCAATTTTCTCCTGTATAACAATTATCGAATAATTTTTTCACTGACAATTTTTTTTTTGAGAAGAAAAGTTATTCCCTTTAAGTAGAGCTAAACTGGAGTCTTTGATAGTAGTCTTTAGCAGTTTACTTTGATAGGAGCCAGTTTTCCCTCAGGGTCTCATCAGTAGAGCTATTAGATGGCCACAGGATAATACAGTTAGTAAAGTTTGATAAACATACTACTTCCTTAGAACTGCTTCATGAAGTGCTTTTATCACAAGAAAAATTAAAAAACCCTGGAACCATAGTAGAGACTGGGGAAATGATTCACCAGGTTACGCAGCTTTCACAGAAGCCCAATTCCATAAACCGTCTTTAGTGCTCTATCTTGGCTGAGTCTTAATTAGAATAGGTCATGTTAATTTTATCAAGTCTTCTACAACCATGCAGATATAGAGCTAAAGTACCTTCTAGAAATATTGTTTCTAATCTCATTTTTGTTTATATACTTCTAAATAAATTGCTAATGTATTTAATATTGGAACTGTTTGTGTAGGACATTTGGGAGATATGTTTTAATAGCACAATGATAAAACATTGCCAGTTCCCATTTTTCTGTCCCTCAGTGTAAGTCAATTAAATCTATACGGTATGTTTATTTTCCTTTTGCCACATCTAATTTCCTTTATTTCCCTTACTTCCAGGCTGCATGGCAACCCCCTCCTTTTTTTCCAACAGCATGGCATCCGTGAGAGAGAAGTACTAAAACTGCCCCCGACTCTCAGTAGAGGTATTTTCCCTGTCTGACGTTTCCTCATAGTGGATGACTATATTAGTCTATGTTTAACAGGTAATTTCAGATGGTCTGGGCTGAGATAATATAAACAGAGGAAACGTGACCAGTTGGTCAAACGGTGATCCTATAAATTAGAAAAATACATAGCTCACAATGCCATGTGATCTTCTTTTTTAAAATATATTTTATTGATTATACCATTACAGTTGTTCTATTCCCCCCCTTCATTCCCCTCCACCCTGCACACCCCTCCCCCACCACTCCCCCCCTTTAGTTTATGACCATGTGTCTCAAGTTCTTTAGATTCTATATTTCCCCTACTGTTCTTGCCCTCCCCCTATCTATTTCCTACCTACCATCTATGCTATTTTCTGTACCTTCTCCCCCCTTCTCTTCCTCCCACTCCTCTGTTGCTAACCCTCCATGTGTTCTTCATTTCTATGGTTCCTGATCTAGCTGTCCTCTTGGTTTGCTTTTGTTTTAGGTGTGGTTGTTAATAACTGTGAGTTTGCTGTCCTTTCACTGTTCATATTTTTCATCTTCTTTTTCTTAGATAAGTCCCTTTAGCATTTCATATAATAAGGACTTGGTGATGATGAACTCTTTGAACTTGACCTTATCTGAGAAGCACTTTATCTGTCCTTCCATTCTAAATAAAAGCTTTGCTGGATAAAGCAATCTTGGCTGTAGGTCTTTGGATTTCATGACTTGGAATACTTCTTTCCAGCCCCTTCTTGCCTGTAAGGTCTCTTTTGAGAAATCCACTGACAGTCTGATGGGTACTCCTTTGTAGGTGACTGTCCCCTTTTCTCTTGCTGCTTCTAGGATTCTCTCCTTCATTTTAATCTTGGGTAATGTAATTATGATGTGCCTTGGTGTGTTTCTTCTTGGGTCCAACTTCTTTGGGACTCTCTGGGCTTCCTGGATTTCCTGGAAGTCTATTTCCTTTGGTAGATTGGGGAAGTTCGCCTTTATTATTTGTTCAAATAAGTTTTCCACTTGTAGCTGTTTCTTTCCCCCTTCTGGTACCCCTATAATTCGGATGTTGGAATGTTTGAAGATGTCCTGGAGGTTCCTAAACCTCTCCTCATTTTTTTGAATTCTTGTTTCTTCATTCTTTTCTGGTTGGATGTGTTGTTCTTCCTTCTGGTCCACTCCATTGATTTGAGTCCCAGTTTCCTTTCCATCACTGTGCACGGTTTCCTGTGCATCTCCCTTCATTTCAATTAGTTTAGCCTTCATATGTTCCTCTAATTTGTGACTATAATCAACCAGTTCTGTGAGCATCCTGATGACCAGTGTTTTGAATTGTGCATCTGAGAGGTTTGCTATTTCTTGTTCACTTAGAGTTATGGGCTCTGGGGCTTTGAGTTCTTCTTGAGCCATATTTTGGACTGTTTGTGCCTGTTACATAGGAGGAGCGGAGCCCTAGGTGTTCACCAGAGCGGGGAAACTCAGTGGCTGGGTTGTGACGCTGCATGTGGGGGCGGGGTCAAAGAGGAACAATGCCAGTCCCATCTGCCGCCTCCCGCCGCCACAGCTGCCACAGGTGCCGCAGCTGCCACGCCACCGGGGCCTGAGCGCTTCGTCTCCCCAGGAGCGAATGTGCCACCGCCATAAGCCCTCCACCACTGGGTTCGCCGCTGGGGCCTGTGTGGTCCGTCTCACTGTGCGTGAATGTGCGACCACGCTCAGTCTGCCCCACACCCTGACTGGGTCCGGGCCACTTTCTTGCCTAGGTCTGAGGATCTTTCCTGCCCGACCCTGCTCCACTGCTGGCTCCACCCCTCTTACCGTCCCCATTGAACGGTTAGTGGTTGTCGGACTTCTGTATAATTCAATTTTCTGTTTTGTGGCTGTGTCTTTGTTCTCCAAACCTTTGTTGTATTCAAACTTGGTTGTGGGAGAAGACACAGTGTTTCCACCTACGCCTCCATCTTGGCGGAAATCCGCGATGTTATCTTCAAATCCTGGGAATATCCTTCTTCCCCAATATGTTCCCTGTTTACTAAATTCCTTTCCCTAGTCACCTCACTTCATGAAATTTCAAGTTGAAAATCTCATCTTTTCCATACTCCCTGAATTTCATGCTTAAAGATCTTACAAAAATTCTTCAATATTTGAGATATTTGTTCAAAGGATTTAATGATGCAAAAACCATAAGGGAGAAATATCATCCATTCACACCTTAAAGAACTTTGTTTCATTAGAAGGCAGAGTGGAATGAGGGGGAGAAAAATTAAAGATTATTTTGCAGATTAGAAAGAATTGATTTTGTATCTAGGATTTTAAGGCCCAGGGAAATAGGAAGTACACTTATCTCTTACTCCTTTGTAACAATGAATGTGATTTCTATCTCTTATTGAAAGGTTTTTGTAAGCAAAGAACAGGTAAAATGAGCATATTCAAGGGAGAAACACACCTGCAGGCTATATAGAAAGCTGGGAGACTCACTAAGCAGTTCAAAAAGTTTTTCAGTAATGAAATAATATGTGGCATGAAGATCAGAAATATCACAGATGTTGGAATCATTATTAAGGTTGTGAATCCACTGAGATTCCATTTTAGTCATTCAGGCATGTGTGTCACAAAATTTTCAAAATTGTCCATAAAAATTAATTTAAAAATAGTTTGGATTTAAAATATCACTTAGCCATTTTTTCTCATTTTCTTGAGATTGAGATTAAAGGGATTTATTTTATTTTCAATAGAAATCAGTTCTTGCAGTGAGTTCCTTTAAATTACAAGCTACCTATGGTCGGAATAATCTATTTTTATCAGAAAAAAGTAATACATGGGTAAATTACCCGATAATGGGTTTTTAGATCTCCATTAACAGCCATTTGCTAAGATTTCATGTTACTACTACAGTGTCTATATTTAGGATATTGTTTTAATGAATCAGACTAAGTGGCAGCTCAATTTCCCATTCTAGGTCATGTGATCACCACTATGGAGGGGTAAGTATCTGACCCACGAAAAGATCCTTTGCCCTGATTTCTATGTTAATTACATTGTATATAAACAGCTATACTTGGAAAGCTCTGATTCAAATTTTTTGTAACTTTTAGCAGTTTGTTGCCACCTTCTTTCACTGCTAAATATCAGTCTCCAAGCTAAAAAATCTGGAAATTATCTCTGATTTCCTTCTTTATCTTTTACATCCTAAAACTGCCAAGTCAATATAACACCATCATATTTACCTCCCATATTTTATCACTACTATATTTAAGAATGTTCCTGATCCTCCTAGTATCAACAAAGCAGTATTTAATGCATGTATCCTCAAAACTGTATAAATTAATCTAACACCTATTCCTGTGTACTTTTCAAGTCAGATGGACCCTCATCGCCCCCGAGACACGGCGCTCCCACACGCTGAAAGGCTACCTGCTGCCACGGTTGATTCTTTCAAACTGTCACTCCTGCTTTTCCCTGGGTATGGAAACCCATCTCATCTCTTCAGCCAATTTGAATAAATCTATACAAGACTCAAGACTTTTCATTAAATATTTCAGCTAATGAATATATTTTATTAGCCTACTTGAGCGCACTATGCTGAGTGTTAAATACTAGAAACTCACATGCTGCTTTCTCTGTGAAGTCATCCCCACATCCCACATCAGGTCTAAGCCCTGCATGCTCCGTGACCAAACCCCACCCTGCACGCAACTCCCTGCAGCTCTCACTTCACTTGACTTGAGTTAGTCACCAGCTTAAGTGATTGTCTTCCTCACTGTATCGTAAGCTCCTAGAGACAAGTTCAGAACCTATTATGACACTGAGTAAAAAAAAATCCCTTTGTTGAAGTAGTAAGAAAATGAATAAATAAAAGTTGATTAGAATGTAGATGAGTTGACTTCTTGTTCTAGAATATAGATCATGTACTCAAGTTTACTTTTTCCAATAAAATATTCAATAATTACACATTTATTCAATTCAAAACAAATTCATTAAGGCTATTGCTTTAAAAATCAACTTTCTCCCATAGTGGTTTTAAACAACAGCCATTGTGCCTGTTCATGCATACGTGGGCCAGGACTTAGGGCACCGAGTTCTGCTGCTGCACAGGGCCACACTGTCAGCTGCAGTCAGCTAGCCTCTGGGCTGCACAGGAAGGTCTAAGAAAGTTTCACTTACATTACTGGCGTCTCAGGGTTCCTCCACGTGGCTGCTCTCATTCCTTTTGGCTAGTTTGGGTTTCCTTCCCAGCGGGTCTTCTTGTAGGGTTATTAGATTCCAGTTCGTAAAGACACAAACTACAGGCTTTATAAGGCCCATATTGAAAAGTGCCATAAAGTCAATTCTGCTATATTGTGTTGGTCAAACAGGGACCTGGGTCATCCAAGTTTCCTGCAGAGGGGAAATAGACTCCATAATTAATGAGGTCAAGGAAAAACCACATTGCAAACTAGCACATGGGATGAGAAGCATTTTTGTGACCAATTTTGAGAACTCACATTCTGTCCTCTGTCCACAATTCCTTCCCTCAGGCAAAATACACACCCCATCTACCCAGAATTTTATCTCATATCATCGGGCCCAGGCTCTGGCTTCAGGACCATGATTCCTTTATCGAAGTTGAGCTCAGGCGAGAATGAGTTTCTTCAAATGTAATTTCTTGAGTGCAGCATCTCAGCTTCACAGATGTGTGAATAAAAAACAAAAAGTTGTCTTCCTCTACTGGCATCACCAAACATGTAACAAGGAAGCAGAGACAGAATAACTGCAATAGGCCCTCCTGTTCAAGCAGCGGAGAATTGGGAAGCACGCAACAGTCATTCATTTACAACAACCTGTCACCCAATCCCATTGCTCTCAGGACAAGAAATGTACATTGATTACAATCCATCTCTGCTCCCAGGAGTGCTTCTTGGAGCTTGGCTCTTTCCTCTGCTTTATGTTTTGTAAGTCATTGTCCATGTTTACAGGTGAGTGGTTTTTGCTGCTTTCTTCTGGCCTATATAAGTTTGGGGGCCCAGAGGCCCCTTTTCATTCCAAACTTTGTCTCTTCCAGCCCAGATGGGTAAGTTTCCTACAAAAAAAAATGTGCCTTTCCTATATATCCAATTATAATGCACTCCAGAAGACAAAAGCCACACCCACAAATATCTTCCGACATGCTGCCCTATACTCTAAGTTGTGAATCAGTGTGTCATGAGAAAAATCACTTAAGATTCTTAGGAAACTTTTGTCAAACTGTGACCTCAAAGTACTACATTTTAAATTTTTTGAGGTCTAAACAAAGAATCTTCCAGGAAAACCCTTGATATTATATTGAGTCTAAGGCCACATTTTCCAGGGACACCTGGATTTGATTGGCTTTGTGTACATGCCCTACTTTGGGGACCTTGTGTCAGCTGGAAAAGCTCGAAATGAGAACCAGTTTTGTTTTCTAACCTGGCAAGTTAGAAAACAAAGGTTAGAAATATTTCCTCTAAATTCTGCTTGAAAATGAAACAGCTCCTTTTCTATTTATTTTTTCACCTCATTTTAAAATAGGCACTTAAACAAAGTCAGCTAGCCTTTAAAATATTCCTCCTGAAAACCACTACAGCTAGGTCCATGAGTTAATTGTATATATTCCTATCTTCCAAGACACCACAGATACAGTGTTGCCAAACATTTCACCCACAAATGAAACAAGCTGAAATTTCTCCAGCCTCCAGAAACAACAGACTCCTATCCTCCTGTAGGCCTTCACCTGTATTTGACCACTAAGCCAATGATACATAAAGTTATTGTTAGTGCACAAGACTTCTGTTTCAGTTGATTGTGTGTGATTGATCACCACGATATTTGTGCAAAGAATGTAACTCCTGCAGGCTCTTCATAGGTGGTGACTGAGTGTGTCAGGGATGCCAAGGCAGGTCCATCTATACAGTAAAAAAATGCACCCAAATTTAGTGGCTTAAAACAGCAAGCATCGTTTTATTCAACATTCTCTGGACCAGGATTTTGAGTAGGGTTTTGCAGGGTTTCATGCAATCTCTTGGCTGCAATCACTGGTATCAGGGCCCAGCGACAAGATCTAAGACGGCTTGCTTAGATCACATGTTTGGTGGCTCCGTGATCTTCCATATAGACATTTTTTCTTTACGTGGCTAAAGTAGGGTTCTTCTTGGTTATCTCAGGGTATTCAAACTTCTCACACAGCATCTGTTTTCCAAAAGAGAGCATGCAAGCAGTAAAGGAGGACACTGTAGACCTAAGGCTCAGTTTCAGAAGTTAACACACAGTCACTTATGTCACATTGTATTGGCCAAAACAGCTCTTAGGCTCAGCACAGATTGATGCAGAGGGAAAATAAATTCCACATTTGATGGGAGCATGTGCAGCAACCGTGAAAATGCAACATGTGGAAATCTTCTACAGCGAGAGTCACTGATTGACATCCCAATTCACTGTCGTACTCTGAGTCTACCACCATACACATGCAAAGGCAGCATTTATTGGGGGCTCATGCCAGCCAATGATGGAGAGAGGCAGGGACACTGACTCTAGTCCATCCTGCAAGATACAGTAATCCTCTGCGAGTCCACCTCGGCCTGAGTGCTCCCTGCGGTCAGGCACAAAGCTTGCCATCATCCATTACAGAACAGTTAATATTATATTTTTCTAGTTCTCAGTAATACATTAGGGAGTTAATATATGTTCCTAATGTTGGAAGGGCATCGATATAAATTGTGTATTTCTTTGACTAAAAAGAACTTAACTAGGAAAACGGAAAATGACAAATTATTCTAAGTTAAAAACAGAGCACTGCCCAACATTACTAGCAGCATTTCACATCCCATCGAATGAAAGTCTTCTCTGAGGGTGCCTGACAGAATGATGAACAGAACATGAGGAAACCGGAGGATGATTAGTTGTGCAGCTGGAAGGTGCTCGAATTTTGTCACCTTCTCCCTCAGAGCTAAAAAAGAACTTAATGACAGGCTACTGGCACAGGGAGAGTGAGAAAGAAATAACCCATTGTCTTTATGAGAATGCACAATAATGATGATTATCAAGGAGAAGACAGCTGGATTATCAAGGAAAGACAGCTGGAATCAGCAGGGTCAGGGAATACTCTTTCCTTCCATCTGAGGTAGGCGCCCCACGTTCCAGCAACAATGGTGACCCTCCACCTTCCTTGTTCTTAGTGTCCTCTCCTGTCCACTGGGGGTGGAACTAGTTTTTCCTGTTTCCCAATTTAAGACCATTACTAAAACACCACTTAGACTGAATCATTTCCCTTTTTTAATTTTAAAGCTGTAATCAGATTTCATGTGGATGCTTTTCAGAAGCAATTGATTCGACCGATGGATGAGGAATCAACAGAGCACCTCTAGCAATCACACTGGACTGGCCATGTCCTCTGCAGCTTCAATTCAAATTCCAGTGTTTTCAACAGAGTGCTCTTNCGGAAAGACAGCTGGACTCAGCAGGGTCGGGGAATACTCCTTCCTTCCATCTGAGGTAGGCGCCCCACGTTCCCGCAACAATGGTGACCCCCCCACCTTCCTTGTTCTTAGTGTCCTCTCCTGTCCACTGGGGGTGGAACTAGTTTTTCCTGTTTCACAATTTAAGACCATTACTAAAACACCACTTAGACTGAATCATTTCCCTTTTTTAATTTTAAAGCTGTAATCAGATTTCATGTGGATGCTTTTCAGAAGCAATTGATTCGACCGATGGATGAGGAATCAACAGAGCACCTCTAGCAATCACACTGGACTGGCCATGTCCTCTGCAGCTTCAATTCAAATTCCAGTGTTTTCAACAGAGTGCTCTTTGCTTCATTCTGCACTTAAATACAAGAGGCAAGCAGATGAAGGAGGAAAGTGCATCTTTATATTCGTAGAAAATCATCGTATTGCCCCAACTAGCATATATACATGGATACACATGCATCTCAATATTCAACTCCCAATTTATGGGTGAACATGCTTCATTAAATTTCCAAGTATTTCTTTATTAAGTGGAATGTTTTAACATTGACACTTCTCAATTACTCATTTATAATTTTAGATATTAAGTGATTTGGACAACATCCAACATCTTAAGGAAATAAATACTAGAGATATGCCTATAGAAATGATTTTATATACAGAGAGAGAAAGGAAATGAAAGGGGAAAGAAGATTGCAGCTTCTGAAGCAGTACGTCATTGTCTTCATCCCACATGAGTTTGAATAGCACTGGCGGTTGTACTTTGCTATTCAACGAAATCATTTCTTTGCCATTACTGATCTTCTAATTTTACCTTCAAAGAGTGTGTAAATGAAAGAAATGAGGGTGGCACTGTGGAAATCACTCAAAAGCATGCATTTTTATATTAGATATGCTTGAAAGGAAAGAAGGGGAAATGATGAGGAAATCTGTTTCTGTATATAAAGCTGTGTGCAAAAGAACACATGTGAAAAATGTGGCTGTGAGTCCAAGTTGTGGTTTAACATCCAGGATTTCATAGGGCTATTAAGTGTACCACAGTATCTATTAAGTACTGACCTTTGCCACAGAAACTTGGCACAAACTGTTCTCTTCAGGAAACAGACACGGCCAGAGAGCCTCTGGTTTTTGTTAGATTTATGCAGCATACTGAGCTGACCGAGCCGCATTTATGGTAGGTGTCCAAGTACAGACTGAAAAGATCGTGATAAATTAGTCTTAAAAGGAAAAGGTGGGGTGATATTAATTAAACAGTGTAAAAATTAAATTTAATTAAACCATTTTTAGTGTGTTTCCTGCAATTCTTCCCTTAGTTTACCCTATTCTAAGAAAACCAGGAAAATTCCATAATAATAAAGGAAACATCAAACATACCATAAAAAAGATATGTGTCTGGATCAAGTTTTTATATATGGTGACATTTTACTGCTTCAAATTCTTCAATACTTGGCATCTATCCAGGATTTACTATGTCAAGCACTGTTTTATGAGAGATATATACAAGACCCCTCTATTCTCACAAGTGCTGTATGAGGTAGTCAGCGTTATTATCCACATTTTTCATATAAAGAAACTGAGGCTCAGAGACAAAAATACCTTGTCACTTGTCGCCTACACCTAGAGGCTCAAGCAGGGATATTTGGTTTAATATACAAGACCTTGGTTTCTGCCTCCCCGTCTGAATGCCTACATGTCACCATGCTGACCTACTTCAATTCCTTGAACAAGCAATTACCTCTCAAGTTCATCATCAGTTCCACCTCCCACTTGGCCTCAATTACCCTTGAAAATACAATGGTACCTCCTAACAGAAGTTTCCTTCATTGCCTCCCCTTCGTCTGGACACCTCTCCTATGTCTTCCCATAAATACCCTATGGTTTTCTCCTCACTGAACCTATCAAGTAAATTATAAATTATCTATTTATCTCTTTTGAGGTAAACTAGTGCCATCTATTCTGCACCAGACTAATAATGCCTCAGTTGCACAATGCTACTTACTAAATTCACCTTAAACCTAAACACAGCTCTGAAGATTAAAAATAGAAAGATTACACAACATGTACAAGACAATGTGGGATCCTTCAGAAACAAAAACTTGCACTAAACACACTCATTCCCCCAAAGAGGCAACGTCACATTACATTGCAAGTACATAGTGCCTGTTTGATGATGTTTGTGAAATGACTAAATTAAAATAGATAAATAAGATAAATAATAAATAAATTACTTCTATCTTCATCTTGGAATGGTTATGATAATATAATTTTGAATAATTGTTTGATGTGAAAATACTTGAGAGATTTGTCCACCTTGTATAAATGGATTTATATGTAAAAGTTTTCAATTAATACACCAGTAGCAATTATGTTGTTTGTTCATTACCTAAAATGTAATACAATTAAATGAGTGGTATGAAATTTGAAAAAACTGTAGAAAATATTTAGAAAAATATATTTAGCCCTGGCTGGTATAGCTCGGTGGATTGAGTGCGGGCCTGCGAACCACACGATCGCGGTTCGATTCCCAGTTGGGGCGCATGCCTGGGCTGCAGGCCAGTTCCCAGCAGGGGACACACGAGGGGCAACCATACATTGATGTTTCTCTCCTTCTCTCCTTCCCTTCCTCTCTAAAGATAGATAGATAAAATCTTAAATATATATATATATATATAATTTTAAAAACATTGCAATTTTCTTGAGTGACAGGCATGTAATTTTGCGAAACCCTAGATGCTAAAGAAAGTTTGATATCTACTGAGTACCTAGAGATCAGAAGAAAGGTTACAGTAAGGAAGAATAATTTAAAAACTAACTAGGTCTCTGGAAGCAAGGTGTGTCTTAGTGACTCCTCGGTGCAGCTTATTCTGAGTGCAATGTGTGATTTATGGAAATGCTGACAGAGAAAATTCGTTCTTAATTGTACCAGCAAACCTACTCACAGAATCAGGCATGTTCAAATGTTTCAATACCTATGGTCCATGTCTGTCAACTTCTTAGGAGAAGAAAGAATTTGTATGACAGACCTCCATATACTAGATAAATGTGCACCCCAAAAGATAATATAACAGAAAGACAATATTCAGTAACAGTTACTCATAATGATACATCCTCACCAATATGTTACATCAGTTAGGCTGGCTTCACTGAGTCATTTTCCTATAACTCCTGAAAATAAAAAGATATTGGCAGTACTAAGGATGATTCATAACTACAATAACACATTTCACAAACACCCGCAGGAGCCTGAGCCACATTTCAGAAGATAATACCTATTAGCCATGTAAACCGAGGGTCCTTCATAACAGAGAATCCAGACTGCAAAGGGGAAGTGAATTATCCAACCCATAATTGTTTACAAGTATCACTTTGGTTATTTTCTGTAGTTCCAAGAAGAGGTTTTCACTTTTCAATCTCAACTCAAGAAATCTTTCTATTCTTTTTATAGTCTTTTCTAAACTATTCCCTTAAAATGTTCTCCCCACATTATAAATTATGACTATTTACATATTCCTTGAGTTTATATGCATTAAATATTTGCAGGTATTTTTCTACCCCCGCTCTAAGAATCTCCCACATATATATAAACATGTTTGTTTAAATTTAAAATAATTCACTAGAACCCAATTATGATTGTAAGTATCCAAAATGAAAAGGGTAAAACCTTTTTCCAGTGACTCAAATACACAGTTACTATATTCTGTTCAAACTATTTAAATGATTGTATATTGTAAAGCATTTAAAGTAAGATGACTTTTTTCTCTGTTTTTCTGCATCTAGGACATCTTTATTTCAGAGGAATCCAATTTGGCCATTTCTATAATTTACTGCATGCTCATAGTTGTTTTCTTAAACATTTTATTTTCTTATTTTAAGAGAGATGGGAAGGGAAGGAGAAAGAGAGAAACCTTGGTGTGCAAGAGATACAAGGATCAGTTGCCTCTCACACACCCCCAGCCGGGGACCTGGGCTTGCAACCCAGGCATGTGCCCTGCCTGGAATTTTACCAGCAACCTTTTGGCTTACAGGCTGGTACTCAATCCACTGAGCCACACCAGCCAGGGCCATAGTTATTTTAAATTTTAAAATATTGGAGGCATAGCACATATTAAAAGAACCATAGTTAGTAATGAGAGGTCCTATTTAAGTTGAAAAATGAGTAGAGTAGAAACAAAATACAACTGACTAATGATATTAATTTCTATATATGTTTCTTTTTATATACAAGAATAACTTGGAGATATTATAGGTACAGTTTCTAACCACTAAAATAAAGCAAACAATGCAATAAAGTGAGTCACACAATTTTTTGTATTCTCAGCCCATATAAAAGTTATTTATACTATATTGTAGTATATTAAGTGTGCAATAGCATTATATCAAAAAATATACATATGCTAATTAAAAATACTTTATTGCTAAAAAATGCTTACTGAAATCAGAACCTTGAGCAAATCAATCTTTTTACTGGTGGAAGGTCCTACCTCATTGTTGATAAAATGCAGTGTCTGCAAAGCTCAATAAAGTGAAGGGCAATAAAATAAGGTATGCCTCTATTCTATTTATCCTTTCAAATCCATCAAGCCCTTGTACCCTATAGATTACATCGATGGGTACTCTTATTCTCTAGCTTCCTGTTGGGTTGGGCTAATGGGAAGTACTGGCAGGAGAACAGAGAGTAAAGAGAATGAAGTAATTTGAATAATGAGCCCTTGAAGGTACCCAGTTTCTAATCCCCAGAATCTGTAAATATGTTATTTAGAAAGAAGAAATTTCACGAAAAGATGCTCGATATCACTAGCTATCAGAGAGATGCAAATTAAAACCACAATGAGATACTACTTTACACCAGTCAGAATGGCTATCATAAACAAAGAAACAAACAAGTGCTGGAGAGGTTGTGGGGAAAAGGGGACTCTAGTTCACTGTTAGTGGGATTGCAGACTGGTACAACCACTATGGAAAACAGTATGGAACTTTCTAAGAAAACTAAAAATGAACGTGCCTTTTGACCCAGCAATTCCACTATTAGGAGTATATCCTAAGAATCCTGAAACACCAATCCAAAAGAACCTATGCACCCCGATGTCCATAGCAGCACAATTTACAATAGCCAAGAGTTGGAAGCAATCTAGATGCCCATTGGTCAATGACTGGATCAAAAAGCTATGGTACATTTACACAATGGAATTCTATATTGCAGAAAGGAAGGAGCTCCTACCTTTTGCAACATCATGGATGGAACTGGAGAGCATTATGCTGAGCGAAATAAGCCAGGCAGTGAAAGACAAATACCATATGATATCACTATTAACAGGAATCTAAACA
Source organism: Sturnira hondurensis (assembly GCF_014824575.4). Lineage (NCBI taxonomy): Eukaryota > Metazoa > Chordata > Mammalia > Chiroptera > Phyllostomidae > Sturnira > Sturnira hondurensis. Next base: position 21,212,169 of record NW_028093985.1, on the reverse strand, counting down.
ACAAAACAAACAAGCAAGCAAAATATGACCAATGACACTCAAATATGGAACAGGCTGACAGGGTCCAGAGGGGAGAGGGAAGAGAATCATAGGGGAAAAGGGGAGAGACTCACATGAATAAGTATAAAGGACACATGGACAATAATTAAGGTGGGGGCAGAAATGGGAGGGAGGTGGGGAGCACTGGGGGTGGGGGCAGGGCTGGGAATATAAAACAGAAAACTGTACTTGAATAAGGATTAAAGAAAAAAGAGGGAATTTTCACCTGTGACTGAGTCAAGAATTTTTGAGATGGGGAAATCATTCTCTACTTTCCCAGTGGGACTGTGAACATGAAGAGGGTAATATACCTACCAAGGACTCCTTGGGGTTAACTGGGCTCTGATTAATAATCAGAGTACAGCAGCCACTGCTTCTGGGGGCCTCTGTCACACAGTGCGTTTCAGGGAAAAGCCACAGACAGAGCTTCCACACTCTTGCACAGTGTTCCTTCCACCTGAGCTGACATTTATAAAGGTATTCTTGGTATCATCTTTCAACCAGTGGGCTGAGACCTTCTCAGTCCAATAGGAGCTACACAGTTAGATCCTCATTTGCATCTTGACCAATGAGAGCAGCTTTATAACAACTAATCAGAACAGATGATTCAGATCAATCAGGACAGTGCTGTTTGGACCACTCAGACTATGCAAATTTGGATTCTTCATTTGCATAGAAATAGATTAATCAGGGACTAGGGTGGGAACCTTCTCTGTAAAAATGGGCCTCCCCTTTGTCTCAGCACAGCACAGTTTTGGTCCCATCAGAGGCTGCATCTCTACGGTTTGGAAACTGTTTACCCGAATAAAAAAATTTTCTCCTTTTTGCACCTCAGATTGTGGATAACCTATTGCATTAGATTGGTAGCACTGACCTTTTGTTCACAGGTTCAATGTAATATGTGTTTCTTTCTGAGAGAAAGACACGAGGGTCAAAATCAGAGAGAGGGGGGAGGAAATGCAGGGGGAAACGCAGAGGTCTGAGTCAGAGGGAAACTTGAAGATGCTATAATACTGGCTTAGAATTTAAAAGAAGGAGCTATGAGCCAAGGAATGCAAATGTCTTCTAGAAGTTGGAAAAGACAAAGAAGCAGACTGACCCCTGAGGTCTCCAGACAGAATTCGACCTTGCTAACACCTTGATTTTTAAGCCTAGTAAAACCCATGTAGGACTTCTGACCTACGGAACTGTGAAATAATTTGTGTTGTTGTAAGCTACTAAGTTTGTAGAAATCTGTTACAGCAACAACAGAAAGGAGAACATGGTGTGAGCACAGGGCACTCCCTTACTCAGCTCCCATCTTGCAAGTCTGTCAACAGCTGAACGAGCTCCTCTGTGGAAAGCCACTGTTCCTCTCAAATGGCCCTCTCAGGTAGCTAGGCTTGCTGGGGTCCAGTAATCACTCTCTCCCTTTCAGACTCAGGACCGTCCTACACATCCTTTGGTGTGAAACCCTGCCCAAACCTATGTGAGGAATTAAACTATTTAACTTTTTAATTACAGAGCTTGCCATATTTCCTCCTGAGATTCTATACTCCTGCAATATGCAACTGGGTTTTGAACAGAAACTTATCCAGATTCAGTTCTGCCAATTATTGTGCTGTGTACATTATTTATGTGTTTACTTACCATTCTATTCATGTGGTACCATATTTATCTGTTTAAATTCATTCCTTTTACATGCATGCACTGACTGTCAGCTATATGCGAACCTTTGGGCAAGTTAATGGACATACACTGTTAAGCAAGAGTAGGCAAGGAATTGACATAATAGAGCTTCTGATTTTATGAGGGAAGACATTAATGAATGAATCACAAGAAAATGTAATAATGCAATAATAATGAGTAAAAGGAAGGGGAAGCACTATATCAACCTAGAAAAGAAAATGTTCCTAGCCAGGGAGGCAGGGAAGACTTCCCTGAGGAAGTGACACATAACTGAAGGATAAGTCAGAGGAAGAGGAAAGACCACATCAGCAGGAAGAAAGCATGCACCAGAGCCCTAGAGCAGGAAGGAGCGTGGTGAATATGAGCACCTGAAAACAGTATGTAAAACTGCAGTGGTTGTTGCAGAGAGTGAAAGAGAGATGAGACTGGGAAGTGAAGAGAGGCCAGATATCAGGGCTCACGGTAATGAGTTTCATAAGCTTTCACAGCACAGGCAGGGGTGGGCATGAGCTCGAGGGCAGGGCAGTGGGCGGCAGTTTGATCTGTTCAGTGTGCTCTAATGTATGTTTTGAAAACGTCATTCTGGAAGAAAAGTAGAAATCTACCTAGAACAAATCTAAGGGAAAGGGATGGCACATTCATAGAAAGAGGAAGGAGATCAGGAGAGTGCAGTGTCATTGAATCCATGGGGAGAAAGGGGCAATAAATCTACCTGTTGTGCTAGAATAATGGCTCACTGAAGATAAGTGTATGCCATCAATTTTCATATCATTCTCCCCATACTGACGTGTGTCACAGTGATAGGATCATAGATGATACTTAAAAAATAATTTCAAAATACATGTGTCACCGTATCTACTTACTCTACCAGATTGGTGCCTCCTCAGGAATTCTTTCATCCTGGTAGCACTAATCAGGCATGCACATGTAGGTCTTGCATCCTTCCTTTGGGCAGGTGTTTTTCTTACACGAGTAGGGTGAAAAATGCAGTGTAAGACTAGCTAGCACAATACTGAAGGAGAAAAATGGCAAAGGACTGACACTGCCCAACATCCAGATATACGGTGAAGCCACAGTAATCAAGATTGTGTTGTATTTGCACATGAATAGTCGGGTAGATCAATGGAACTGAATAGGGAGCCCAGAAAGAGATCCACATACATAGAGTTGATATTTATTAAAGGAGCAAAGCTAATAAAATAGAGAATGAACACACTTTTTCACTAATGATGCTGGAACAAGTGGACAGCGACATTCACCAAGTGATTCTAGACCCAGACCTTACACCCTTCACAAAAATGAATTCAAAATAGATAACAGACCTAAATTTAAAATAAAGAACTACACAAAGCCTAAAAGATAACATATGAGGAAACTTAGATGACTTTGGGTATGGTGATGACTTTTTAGAGAAAACATCAAAGGCACAATCCATGAAAAAAATAGTTGATAGGCTAAATTTAATTGAAATGAAAAAAAATATATATCAAAAGAGTGAGAATACAAGCCACATATTTAGAGAAAATATTTGCAAAATACAAATATGATAAAGCACTGTTATCTAAAATATACAAAGAACTTTTAAAACTCAATAATAAGAAAACAAACTACCCAATTTAAAAACGGGCCAATGACCTTAACAGATATCTCATCAAAAAGATGCTAAGTAAGCACATGAAAAGCATATCATACATCATCAGGGGAATGACAAAACAAGGAGATACCATAACTTCATACTTATTGGCCAAAATGACCAAAATCCAGAAAACTGACGCCACCAAATACTGATAGGAATGTGGTGCAACAACAATCTCTCCTACATTACTGGTGGAAATGCAAAATAGTAAATTCACTTTGAACAACAGTTTGGCAGTTTCTTAGAAAACTAAACATATTCTTGCCATGCAATCCAGACACTATGCTCCTTGAAAGTCTATGTCCACACAGAACCCTGCATATAGATGTTTAAGCAGCTTTATTCATTATTTCCAAAACTCAGAAGCAACAAGATTCCCCCTTCAGTGAACAAACAAATCAATGAATTGCTATACGTCCAGGCAATAGATTTATTAATTAGCACAAAAAAAGGAATGAATTATCAAGCCATGAAAAACATGGAGGACACTTAGATGAAAGAAACCCAAGAGGACAATCTGAAAAGCCCACACAGTATATGATGTTAACTACATGACATTCTGGAAAACACAAGACTATGAAGACAGTAACAAGGTCAGTGGTTGCCTGGGGTTGGGCAGAGTGGTGGAGGGATGAGCAGGTAGAGGATGTTTAGGGTGGTAAAATTGTATGATACTATACTGGTGGATACATATCATTATATATTGTGCAGAGTCACACAATGTACAATATTAAGAGTGAACACTAATGTAACTCATGGACTTTGACTGATTAAGATGCATCATTGTAAGCACTGTACCACTCTGGGGGTGATGTTAATAACAGAGGAATCGATGCTTGTGTCGGGGCAGGGTGTGTATATAGAGAATCTCTGTATCTTCCTCTCAATTTTGCTGTGAACTTAAAACTATTCTAAAAATTAAAGTTATAAGAAAATAGAATAATGCAAACAATCATAAAAGGAATACTGTTAAGGCCCAGGTCAGAGGGCTGTTTTAAGCAATATCCATAAAGGATTTAGCTCAGTGCCACACCATAAGGGCTCAGTATGTCTTAGGAGTCACTATGTCTCACTATTGTTACTTGCCTTAATTGCATACCCATTTTCAAATCATACAAAATACAGATAAAATAAATATTTTTTCCTATAAAGTCTCACAAACTCTGGTGAAGGGTGGTCACACAATGTAAACTATTTATAAAAGTATATATATTCAAACAATTTGCAACATTTCCAAAAATATGCATCCAGCAAGCTATACAATGAAATGAGTGTTTGAAATAATTTGCAACTTTCTGAGTAGCAACATAGTCCCAGTTTAGAAAAGTAAAGGGCTTTCCTCAACCACCACTACAGAACTTGGAGCAAGCTGAGTTGCAATGAAGACAGTGTGTCCCTATGGTTTTTAAGTGTATACTTTTGAATTGCTCTAATATGCAATTAATGTAATTAGCTGAGGGCCTATATGTATTACAATGCTAATGTTATAACTATACTTATGAATACTCTAAATCAAAATATTTATTTCCCCTATCTATTTTCATGAGTTGTTATAAGAATATATCTATAACCTATGCCTATGAGTGAAGCACATTTTATACACATATCTAAAACAATACAAAAGAAAAATAAGAATGCAGAATTACTACTTTGACAGAAAACAGAAAGGGAAGAGAGTATGGGCAGTAGATCTCCATTTGATGGAATTAACTGCTTAATTTATCTAGAGGTGAGGCACTCAGCCAGCTTTTTCAATGAGCAGGAAAATAATAGGTATAAGATTACTGTCATGTGCATCTTCAGTCCATTTCTTAATATTTTCACATGATAATTTAATTTTTACTTTCTTATTTTAATTTTATTCTGTTCCTCAGAATACCAAAGCAGATTTTACCAAGACTTGCTTTTGTGCTATTTATAGAAAGAAGGGGTGAAACAAACTCTGTAAACATTCTCTGAAGCGTGAGACTAAGTTCCACTAAGAGTGAAAATGTAAGATTCTTTGTGTCCATGTAAAGAATTGAATGGTCCCAATCAGGGATAGTTTCATCAGGCTAACAAATTGGCTGGTGGGGACAGAACTGACATGGTACTAGGCCAGTTCAGTGGATTATCAGGCTACATATTTCAGACTGAAGTAGAAGAGATCTTTAACCTTGTTCTTGAATCAAGTCAAGAGCAAAGTTCTTAGTTTTTTAGATAAAAAGCTGAGTACTGAAAACATACCAAGGACTTTTTTTGAGTAGGTATAGTAAGACACAAAGACAAAAGTGATTGCCATGATGAAAGAAGTCTTTTATTATACGCGTGTCCTCTAGAGACAGGAGACACAGCACACCACACAGAGCCAACAGGGAAGCACCTACGCAAGAGGAGCCAACAGATAGAGTAGAACTGGGGGCAGGAGCCTTTATTGCAGGTTTCAGGGGAATTTGCAAAGCAAGATAACCAAGTGGTGCAAATTATGATTAGATAGATTGAATTATTTAGGGTCTCTGGCTTATAGAGGTGGTCCCTGGTTATCCATTACCTGGAGTTCTAGTGATTATGGCAGGGGATAACGTCCCCTGATTATAGACATCTGACTATAGACGTCTGATAGACGTCTGATAAAAGGAGACTTTTGTGAGTAAGGGGTATGGATTTTGTTGGGGGTTGGTTGATTTCCACATTAAAGACAAAGTGTTTGTTATCACTAGAAATTAATTAACCCTAGGAGAGACATGTTCCAGTCCACGAGGCCACAGTGCCAGAGCACTGAGAACTCAGAAAGTGAGTAAATATAGTTAATTCATATAGACAAAGTAAAGGAAGGTCATCTGTGCTCTCTACTGAAGAAAACATATTTTGGCATAAAATCCAAGAACTAGAATAAAGAATAAGGGCACGTTACAATGTCTATGCTTGGAAAACCATTTTCTGTGGCTCTTCCCACAATTTCCACTCATGCTGTGTTCCCAAAATCTAATCATGCTCTCCTTAGCCTAGTAAGAATGAAACCTCAACTTAAACATTTTTTCCCAGTGTCCCAGGGAACAGAAATACTTTCAAGTAAAAGTTCATGATTTGGGAAGTTCACTTCATATCCTTGAATTTTTCAGATTGTAGTCCTGCACATTTCTTTTTGTTTTACTGTCCTGCAGAGGCCAACAATATTTTTCTTTGGTTATTTTTTGTCCTGATCCTATTATTGCTATCCCACATACAAACTTATTCCTTATGATCTCTCCTTTTTTTTGAAGAAAATTTTTCACTAAATACATTATTTTCTTGTCAACACTTTTAATATATTATTCCACTGTCTTCTGCTTCCATTATTTCCATTGAGAAGTCAGCTGTTGGGACAGCTGGTTTTTAAAAAATATAATTGACCCTGAACAACATAAGGGTTAGGGACACCAACACTCAATGTAGTAAAAAAACTGCATATAACTTTTGACTCCCCAAAAACTTATCCTCAGTATCTGTCCCCACAGATTTGAAGGTAACCCACAGATGCCAAGATCTGTGGATGCCCAAGACCCTATTTAAAAATGGCATAAATCAGTGCATATAGTCAGCCCTTCACATCCACAGACTCCTGATTGTGAATCAAAAACTGTACAGGTATTTACTGAAAAATGTCTGTGTATAAGTGGACCCACATAGTTAAATCCCATGTTGTTCAAGCATCAGCTGTAACTTTTATTTCCTCTGGCATCTCTTAATATTTACTTTTTCTCTTTACTCCCTGTAAGTTTTATTGTAAAAACACCAAAGGATTTCTTGTTGTTTATATTGCCTCTGATGCTATCTGTAAGTCTTCCTAAATCTGTAGCTTGAACACTTCCTTCATTTTTAGATTTTCTGCCATTACCTTCTCAAATATCAATTCTGTTCCATTTCCCTTATTCTTTTTCTAGAACTGCACATTAATGTTACATGTCCCCTCTATAACTCACACTCTCTTTCTCTTCTCTCATTTCCATTCTTTTGTCTCTCTGTACTTCATTCTAGCAATATTTTCCAGTTTTATTTGTGATCAGTTTTTAGTCTACAATTAATCATATCAGCTGAATTATTTTCCCATGTTTTCAATTTTAGAATATTTACTGTTTTCTACTATATATTTTAATTTATTAAAATTCTCAATGTTGTCTTCTATTCTATTGATCATATTAAGCTAGTTATTTTAAGGTCTGTAATTGGTAATTACATTATATGGATCCTCTGTGGGAATATTTACAGTTTCTCTTATTTCTCATGATTTTCTAAAATCATGGCTTGTTTCCTCAAGTGCCTTATGTCTCAGTGAATTCACTGGATCCACAGACTTACCTGTTGATCATTTTTTTAGTTCCCAAATGTACATTTGGAATAGAATTACTTAGAGGTTGGCAAAATTATCAAAGGCAAAACCTTGACCTGCAAGATAAGAACCAAGTAAAAGCCCCTGAAACTTCTTTCCTCTGTTATGATAGTAAGTCAATAATGCATCCAAGGGGAAGGTTAGGGATCAAATGTTACTCTCAAGACTTCAATGATACAGTCGTAGTAGGCCCCCCATTTTAGTCACCAGTCTGGCTAGTGCAAAAAGCAAATGATCATGGTGAACAGAAGTAGCCTACAGCAAACTTAACCAGATGATAGCCTCAACTGCAACTGCTATGCTAGATGTAGTCTCTCTTACAGAGCAAATTAACACAGGTTTGTTTACATAGTATGTGGCAATTGTTCCGGACAGTATTTTCTTGTTTATAACCACTGAGAGGAAAAAGCAAAATCAGTTTGCATATCCTGGGATGAAAAACAATATACATTTCTCATATTGTCCAAAGGCTATATTATTTTTCTTGTTCTCTGTTATAATATTGTGTGAAGGAACAAGAACTACCTAAACATATGAATAAATGTAATCCATTAAGTGGATAATGCATTAATTACTTCACCAGATTGATGATAATATGCAATTGGTCTTGATGAATAAGAAGTGGCAAAGATTCTTGCACTCTGAACAGTGAGAAGTAAGCACTAAAAAAATTCAAGGACCTGGTACAGCAGTGAAGACAAAGTAGAGAACAAGTTTTGCACCTTGTGTCCTATACCATCTCTTGAAAGCAAAAAACATGGTAGGTCTCTTTGAGGTTTGGGGACAGCATTGTTATACTTAGCAATCCTGCCTTGACCTACTTATTAGATAAAGCAGGAAAGTCTGGCTGTGATTGGAACTAAAATAGTGTCCTGTAGCTTAGGATATATAATTTGAAATATTTTGTGGTAATGTAAGTACCCATGTTAGAAAAAATACCATGTGGAGGCTCTGGAAAATCCCAATAGAATATACACGATGCAGCCACTTGGATCCAGACAAAACTGTGCTTTTCATAGCAGAGATCTATACATCATTTGAGAAATAGTTCCTGTTATGCTAAAGAGCACTGATAAAAGCTGAGCAACTGAGTGTGCAACATCAGGTGACCATGAACTTAGAATTCCTAATTATAAAGTGGATATTATCAAATACATTGCTATAGACTGGATGTTTGTATCTTCCCAAATTTCGTATGTTGAAACCTAGTTCGCAGTATGATGAGAGTTGAAGGTGGATTCTTTGGGACGTGATTAGGCCATGAAGGTGGAGCCCCATGAATAGAATTAGTGCCCTTTCCTAATAGAAAAATTAGTGTTTTGAAAGAGAATCCAGAGCTCTTCATTGCCGCTGCCACCATATGGGGGCAGAGCAGGAAGACGACTGTCTACGAACCAAGTTGTCTCTTGCCAAACACCAAATTCACTGGCAAGTTGATCTTGAACTTCTAGTCTCTAGAACTGTCAGAAACAAACTTCTGTTGTTTATAAAACAACCAATCTATAATATTCTGTTACAGCATCCTGGACAAGATTAACATACCCACCATGTTATAAAATGAGGGAGGCAGAGAAGCTCTGGAATGATCTATCATGATACAAAAAAAGGTACATTTAGAATTGTGATTAAGCAGATCCAGAGACCACAAGTAAATTGCAAAAACTGAAGGCTAGGACCCCCCCATGTCCCTTACCACTCTTTCCCTATCGCCTTTCCCACAACTCACATACACAGCCCTAAGGGAGTTTCTCTGTGATAAGCTAACAGGAAGAAAAGGTTCAAAGTTAGTTCAAAAATGGATTGCTCTTGCATGAACAAACTGCTGTACTAACCCATTCAGGAGTACCCTGAAAAAACACAGTGAGAAGAAATTCTCCTGAAGAGCTAAGTTTTAGACAATGATTCAGGTCATCTGCTTTGTCTAGAGAAAGAAGTGGCCAAAGATACACTCAGATCCTTGGAAAGTAGCAAAGGCCTTAGATGGTTGATCAAGAGCCTGAAAGAAACCATATCAAAAGACTGTAGGAGAAGCATGTGGATGGGACTATGAGAATGGCTAGAAAGTGTAGCCATGAGAGACTGTCTTAAAGAGAAAAGTCACTAAACAAGCAAGTTGTAGGATGAGTTCACTTGCCCTATCCTGTTTCATTCACTCATCCTCTCTAAGAAAGCTTCCCCAGTAAATCACATTAACAAGAATCTCCATCTCATACCCTGTATCCAAAGAGCCTGATCTATGACAGTGGAAGATAAAACTACCTTGGTATCAAATGAAGACAAAATAACTAGTCCTCTTGGACTAAAATTTGAGTAATAAAAAATTTTCTGAGAATTTGAAACCACAGACATTCCATCATATGGGTTTAAAATTTAATATATATTAGTTTTGTGGTCCAGAAAAATCACATTAAAAACCCAAAATATACTTCAAAAATTAACTGGATGCTATCCACATTGGTAATATATTCCCATGTACCTCTATCCTTTCAGATGCAAAACCAAATTCTCTCTGAAAGGATAGATGCTCAGTCAAGGTTTAATATTTTTCCCACATTTAAAACCTAATGACTATGAGTTCATGATCCAAAATAACAAAACACATGCTAAAACATGCTATCATATATAGGAGTCATCAGAAACAATTAGCAGCATAATTACAGACCCAAAGATACACAGGTGCATAATGTCAGTCATGTTATTTAAAATATTGATAAACAGAAAAAATTTACAACACTATAAATAAACAACAAACATTTTGAAAAATAGTTCACAAGTTTACCCCAAAATACTTTTAATTACATTCATCTATATAACTCCATCTCCACCTTTGTAATTAAAGTCTCAATGGATATGGATATCAACAAATGGATACTGAAGTTTATATGGACTACAAAGGCCCAGAATAGCCAACACAATACTGAAGAAGAATGAAGTCAGAGGACTGATATCACCTAAAGATTTACTATAAAGTTGCCGTAATCAAGACAGTGTGATGTTGGTGAAAGAATAGACAGATATACCAATATGAAGATGCCAAAAGAAGTCAGCACAAATACTCAACAGATCTTTGACAAGGGAGTAATCCAATGCATAAAGAAAGTCTTTTCAACAAATGGTGCTAGAACAACTGGAAAACTACATACAAAAAGTAATAATAACCTAGACCTGACTTTACAACACTCCAAAATTAATTCAAAATGGATCCTTGACTCAAATGTAAAATATAAAACTAAGAAAAAAAAAAAACCTCTTAAAACATAGGTAAAAACATGTGAAGTTGTGTTTGGTGATGAGTTCATCAATATAAAAAAAGCATGACCTATTAAAGAGAAACCGATGTTAAACTATACTAAAATTTTTAAATTCTTCTCTGGGAAAATGTTGTAAAGGAAATTAAAAGTCAAGATATGAATTGGGAGGAAAAAATTACAAAACTCTTACCTAAATAAAACTTGTTTTCAAAATACACAAATAACTCTTTAAACTTAACAATATAAAACCAAAGAACCCAATTAACAAATGGGTAATCTCCCATCTAAACTCTAACCAGGCTCAACCCCAGATCAGATGAGATTGGATGTGTTCAGAGTAGTATGGCCATGCAACCACTGTGAAAAACAATGTGGAACTTCCTCAGAAAATTAAACATGGTACTGCCTTTCAATTCAATAATCCCACTGCTGGGACTATATGCCAAGAATCCTGAAACACCACTTCAAAAGACCCTATGCACCCCACTATGCATAGCAGTGTTATTTATAATAGCCAAGTACTGGAAACAGCCTAAGTGCCCATCAGTAGATGAGTGGATTGAAAAACTCCATTACATTTACACAATGGAATACTAAGCAGCAGAAAAAGAGAAGGAGTTCCTACCATTTGCGACAGCATGAACGGAACTGGAGAGCATTATGCTAAGTGAAATGAGCTAAGCAGTGAGAGACAAATGCCATATGATCTCACCCTTAGGTGGAAACTAATCAACAAAACAAGCAAGCAAAATAGAACCAGAGACATTGAAATAAAGAACAGAGCCTGGCTGGTGTAGCTCAGTGGATTGAGCACAGGCCTGTGAACCAGACGATCGCAGTTCGATTCCCAGTCAGGGCACATGCCTGGGTTGCAGGCCAGTTCCCAGCAGGGGACACACGAGAGGCAACCATACATTGATATTTCTCTCCCTCTCTCCTTCCCTCCCCCTCTAAAGATAAATAAATAAATAAATCTTAAAAAAAGAACAAACTGACAGTAACCAGAGGGGAGGAGGAGGGGGACAATGGAGGAAAGATGAGGAAGAGTCAAGGAGCATGTGTAAAGAACACATGAATGTGGACAACACGGTGGGGATTGACAGTAGGAATGGGGGGTAGGCGGGGGGAGAGCAACAGGGGAAAAATTGGGACAACTGTAATTGAACAATATAAATAAATAAATAAATAAATAGGTGAAAGATATGAGCAGACATCTCATTAGGAAGATATACAAGGTGCAAATAAGCAAAGTCAAGATTTTTAATTGACTTTAACAAGATGACATTAGTTAATAAAATTATATAGGTTTCAGGTGTGCAATTCAGTAATGCATCATCTGTACATCATATTATGTGTTCACCAAGCCAAATCAAGTCTCCTTCCATCACCATGTATTCCCGCTTCTCCCTCTTCTCTATCACCCAAACACCCTTTCTCTCTAGTAATTACCATACTGTTGTCTCTGTGTCTATGAGGCTTTTTTCAATTTAATCCTTTCCCTTTTTCACCCAGCCACCAATCATCCTTCCTTCTGACAGCTATCAGTATGTTCTCTGTATGTATGAATCTGTTTCTATTTTGTTTGTAGTTTATTTTGTGCATTAGATTCCACATATGAGTGAAATCATATGGTATTTGTCTTTCTCTCACTGGCTTATTTCACTTAGCATAATGCACTCCAGGTCTATCCTTCCCGTCCAAAGGGAAAGATTTCTCTTTTTTTTTATTAATGGCAGAGTAGTATTCCATTGTGTAAATGTAACCACAGCTATTCTGTGGATTCATCCACTGACCAAAATCATATGTCATGAGGGATACCAGTGTACATCTATTAAAATGGTAAAAGCCCAAAACATAAACAACATCAAATGCTGATGAGGATATTTGCATTCCCAAATTACTGCACGTAGGAATGAAAAGTGGTACAGTCACTGTGGAAGTGAGTTTAGCTCTTTCTCACAAAGCTAAACACAGTCTTGTTTTACAAACCAACAACTCCTTGGTTTCTACCCAAATGAGCTAAAAACACATGTTCTTACAAACACTTGTGCATGAATGCTTATACCGCCTTTATTTATAGTTGCCAAAACTAGGAAGCAAACAATACATTCCTTAGCAGGAAAATGTGGTATACCCATACCATTGATTATTAATTATTTAATAATAAAAAGGAGCTATCAAGCCATGAAAAGACAAGGAGGAAGCTTATTAGTATATTGCTGGTAAAAGAAGACAGTCTGAAAAGGCTATACCTTATGTGATTCTGACTACGTGACATTCTGGAAAAGTCAAAACTTCAGAGACATTAGAAAAATTAGTGTTTTCCAAGGGTTTGGTAGGGTGTGGATGGGAAAAGGGAGGTCAGAATACAGAGCAATACACAGGTAGAACCCAGGGAATTTTTAGGCCAGGGGAAATTAATCTGTCCATATGAGTACTGTAATAGCACTCATACGAAACAATGATGTTGTGCATTTGGCAGACTCCATACAATGCTCAAAACAAAACATAAATTCTAATGTAAACTATGAACCATAGTTAGTAATAATGAATGAATACTGGATTATCAATTATAGCAAATGTACCAGACCCATGCATAACATTAATAATTTGGAAAACTGTGGGCAGGGGGAAAGGGAGATTATGTCATTCCTATTATTTTTTACTTAATTTTTCTATAAACCTAAAACTTCTCTAAAATATATTACAGTTATTAAATTAATTAGTTAATTAATTTAAAATAATCTCAATGAATAATTAAATATAATTATATATCACTGAAAATAAAATTAGTGAAACACAGGATAAATCTCTAAAGTATTACAAAATGTAACATAAAGATATAAAACTATAAAAATATTAAAAAGAGAGGACTTGCCCTGGCTGGTGTGGCTAAGTAGATTGAGCGCAGGCCTATGAACCAAAGAATCACGGTTCAATTCCCAGTCAGGGCACATGCCTGGGTTGCAGGCCAGTTCCCAGCAGGGGATACACAAGAGGCAACCATACATTGATATTAAAATTTTTTTAATATTAAAAAAGAAAAAATAATAGAGAGGACTTTAGAGGTAGAGGATAGGATGAAAAAATCTAACAGGTGTACCCAGTCTAGCAGAGTATAGACATACTGGATTAGCTGCAATATCTGAAAATACAAGGTCTGTCTGGAAAAAGTCGAGACACTGTTAATATAATAAAAAGCACTTGTGCAACAATGATATAGCCAAGGAGAGCGGACTAGAATGTGAATGGGTGAACAAAGACTACTTCACTGTACTAGTCAGTGAGGGTGGTAGATGCCATTGAGTGAGCATGTGTACTGTGTGGCTGTCAGATTCAAAATGACTGAAGAAGTAGACCAACAAATCTACACCAAATTTTGCATTAATTTTGAACATTTCTCCTCGGAAACTATTGGGATGATTCAAAAGATTCAGAAGGCTGCAGCTATGGGCAACTGGTGATTAGCACCTTCATCATGACAACATGCCTGCTCATGCATCACATCTCATACAGTTTTTTTGCAAAACATCAAATCACCCAGGTGACTCAGCCCCCCTATTGCCCAGATTTGGCACTCTGGGACTTCTGGCTTTTCCCAAAACTAAAATTACCTTTGAAAGGGAAGACATTTCAGAACTTTGATGACATTTAGAAAAATATGGTGGGGTAGCTGATGGTGATTAGGAGAACTGTGGAAGGTCCAAGGTGCCTACTTTGAAGGGACCTGAAGTGTCATTGTCCCATGTACAATGTTTCTTGTATCTTCTTCAATAATTGTCTCTATTTTTTATATTACATTGCTGGATACTTTCTGGATGGACCCATGGCTGGAAACCTTCTGGACAGATCTCACGTATCAGGTAAGAAATTCTCAGATAAGATTAAATACACGAATCTAAAATTCAGATAGTACAGAACCCAGAAAAAAAATAAAATATTTAAAAATTCATAACAATAGAAAAATTGCAAAAACCCAAGTTAAGAAATGAAAGTTTAAACAGACATTTAGAGAGAAAAGGGATGACAATTAGGTAGATAGCAGATTCATAATTATCAATGCAAATGAGGAGACAATAATATGTGTTCCAATTTAAATAAATTTCATGTTCCATATTAGAAAAAAGTCAATGTGCATTTCCTCATATAATTTTGATACACCAAAAATTGCATGTATTATGTATTTTAAAATATCACTGACAAAAATAAGATATAGCCACCCAAAAACTTATAACTAGCAAAGAAAATACCAAAAAGCTTTACAATGACTGAAATTATGTCCTTTTTAATAAGAAGTCATAACAAAATTGTGCAATTTTTTCAGGCTGATTCAATTGGAAGGCAAAATAATAAAAGAGGATGATTATTTCGCTAGTCTAAATAACTCTAACCAAACAACAGTATGTGCCAAGATTCACTCTAAAAAAAAAAGTTAAAAGACTATATAACTATTATATGATCTTATATATTCAATATAGTTTCAAATAATATAAAAAATAAAATAAATTATTATAGGAATCTTGAAGTGCAATAAAATTTAAGAATTTATGTAGAAAAATTTAACAATCAAATAAAACCATACTTAATAAAGGCTAATATAACTGATAAGGCTTTATATTAAAAGTATCAATAACTAAAATACAATATTGGGCCCTGGCTGGTGTGGCTCAGTGGACTGAGTGCTGGTCTGCAAACCAAAAGGTCACCAGTTCAATTCCCAGTCAGGACACATTCCTAAGTTGTTGCCCAGGTCCCCAGTAGAGAGCGTGTGGGAGGCAACCACACACTGATGTTTCTCCCTTTCTTTCTCCCTCCTTTCCCCTCTCTCTAAAAATGAATAAATAAAATCTTTAGAAAAAATTATTGATCTTGCAGTTTATTCCATCTAATAAATTCTAATTAAAAAAAAGAGTATATACAGGTGACCAAAGGGACCATGAACTTGGCACAGGGAGTGGCATGTGAGAAAAGAATGGGCAAAGTATTTTATTAAAGTGAGAGACTCTAAAATAGGTTCTAAGGCATTAAAAATCTATAGGCAATTTGAAATGTGAGTAAAAATATTTTATTTAGGGCTTTGATATGAGCTGATCCCTTGAGGAAAATCATAATTATAAGAAAGAACTAAAAATAAATATAAAAATAAATTATAAATCCATATTTTCTACATGATATAGGAATTCAAATTTATTATGTTCTGGTTTAGATTTCTTTATATTTTATACTGGTTTTGTAAAGTAAAATGTAGTGAAGGAAGAAAATGCAGAAAAAATGCAGCCTGCTCTCCAATTCAAAAATATGAGTCCTGGGTAGGCAAGGAGCACAAATCCAATAACTACAAATAACCCAAAAATTTATAGTGTGAAAATCATTACACAACATTTATAACTAAGAAATAAAATTATGACTGAGTTGTTACTATTCATGGTCTTCAGAAAACATGGTAGCAAAGTCAACAAATGTAAACAAACAAAAAAATAAATATACTGTTGAAAGTAAATTTCTGACTGCTAGTGAAATGAATGGCAGGCTAAACACTAGAGGCTCTTTATCAAATCATTTATACAGTGGAGAAGGGGAAGAGATTCTGCATCTTAAAGGGAAGAATTTCTTTTTTTTAAAATTGAGTTTATTGGGATGACATTGGTTTGCAAAATCGTACATGTTTCAAGTGTATAACTCAATAAAACATCATTTGCACACTATCATATTTTTATCAGGTACATTGATTTATTTAATATAAATACCTAAGATAAATGTATATATGTAATATATGCATGCATACATATGTAGATTGACTAGACATGAAGACTGGTAGATAAATCCTAAAATTAAGGATATGTTCAGTTCAAATAAGGGTTATCAATAACTGATTATGTTATAAATTTGCAACAATGGAGCAGTCAAAAGAACAAATATAATATTTGTAAAATATCTATTGTTTTAAATGTTTACAGATGTCATGAGCTAGGGTTAAAATAATAAAATACTTTTCAAATGTAAAAAAAACATGAAATACACAATAAAATGTCAAATCATATTATTCTTCTATATCTTCCTCTGTGCAATCATAAAAACATTTAAATTTTCAAAAGTAGAAATGTGAGTAGGAGGAGAAGTCTCACACAATGGAAAAGTAGTAAATAAGTCTGCCTTATGTTTAAAGGGACAGGGCATTATGGGATGGCTAGTTCTCCTCCCTAAAAAGGAAAGGAGGTGAAAAGGAAAGCAGAATACAGCATCTGTCAGTGAACACACTTCCTTTGTTAGCTGTATAAATAAGATTTCAGGAATGGTCAAGAAAAGGCCTACCCGTACCTGGTATACAGCAAAAGGCCACACAAAGTCATCAGTCCTGAAAAGGGATGAATTCTGTAAGTAGGTAAGTAAGTAAGTAAATTAATAAATAAGTAAGAAATGTTAAATCTCAGAGTGCTGATTGGGAGAAAAAATAGTGGAAAAAGTGTGACTAGATTGGCTAGAGAATATAATAACTCATGGATCATGGAAGCAATTTTCTGTCTTAAAATAGAGCTTTATATCTAATCTTTAATCAGTAGTTCCCTGGATTATCATCCTCAAGAGTAGAAGCAGTAGGTTCCACCAAAAACAAACACTTGTTTGTTTTAGAGGAAGAACAGAGACAGTATGAAAAAGAAATAATGGGAAAGAATTTATGCATTGGGATTCTGTTTTGTTGATGGTGTTTCAGTTTTTGGGTCATTAGTTAGTAATTTTATTCTAGAGAACATCTAGGGGTATATTGATGTCATTCTGCATATCTGAATGCTAACACTTTTAAATACAAATGAACAGGGAGTCCCAATTGGGAAGTCCCAAATTGGAAAGGAAAGCTAATCCTGGGACTCATTTATAAAGCAACTGTAAACTAATATCTGGTACACATTGATAATCACACTACTCACAATCTGCAAACAAAAGGTGGTAGGTTTAAATTTTGTGTGAAATGGAAATGCATATTTTATTTATTTTTTGAAAAATTTTATTAAATCTATTGAAATGACATTGGTTAAGATAATTATACAGGTTTCAAGTATACATTTCTATGATCCTAGGGCTATATATTGCACTGTGCCTACCCCTAAAGTGAAAATGGGTATTTTAAATAGTGAAAACGACATTATCAAAGATTCACTTATGTGCCCAAATACACACACACCTTTCCCCAAATTTAAAATGTGCTTCCATTAATATGTAAAGTTTTATGAACTTGTCTTCATGCAATAAAACTGACTGTCTTTTAACTTTTTTTTAGCTGTGTTTTAATTTAGTTTAGTTTCCCAACATCAACATGCCATGGATTTTCAGTGCAGCTGAGATGAAGTATATCCTCTGAGTGTTTTTTCATTTCGGAAATTTAGCATGCATTACCTTTTCAAAATAAACGTAAACTACTAATTTATCAAGTAAGTAAAGACTTATATGAACTAAAATATGTTTAAGAAAAGAGTGGGTTGCAACTTCATTCAAAGAGAAAAATGTTGCTGTTTGAGGGGAAAAGCCTTGATATTCAAAATATGTAGATGTTAAAATGAGAATTATGGAAGATATTTTCACTTTCTAATTTCAAAGGCCCAAAGCGCAAAAAAGCAAAATGAATATGTTAAACTTTGGCAGGCTCAGCAAAACAGCAGTAATTAACTAAAATAAAAATAAAACAAAAATATTTTAAAATTCCTCAAAGTTTACAGAAGTCATTATGCAACATAAATTGCTATAAACTCTAGTGAAATTTTTTAAATACTGACTTGATTACTGGGTATACTGATGTTCAGTAAATTACTTTTTGACAAATTGGTCATTTGGCAAACTGGCTTCCTCAGAAAATTAAAGTCATATTGTCAGATTCTCTCACCAATCCCTGTCTACACTAAAGCATGTCCCTTCAACATATTACGCTGCTTTCATAAATGAGCATTTAGGAATAGTATTTCATTTGGCCACACACTCTTTCACTCCCCCTCCTTATTTGCCCAATGAAATCCTATTTATCAGTAATATGTGAGCTCCAGAAAACATCCTCTTAACTTCAGAATAGATAAAACAAACATAGACCTGATCTGTACCATCCCACTTGCTGTCTTGCTCTCGCTGTTCTGTCATTAACCATGAGAAGAAGGTGCATTAGACAGGGAGACAATGAGAAATACTTAGAGCTGAACTGCCTTCAACTGCATCCTGTGGTCAAGTTCAGCAAAGTCAGGCCCACCCAGAGATTTGTGAATGAAAAACCATAATGGTTTGGTTTTAAATCTGTTAATTTTGGGTAGGTTATTATACCACATTATTGTGGAAATTGTCAACTACTACAATGATTACATCCCAACTATACAGAAATATTTCTTTTTAAAAAGATTTTATTTACTTTTAGAGAATGGGAAAGGGAGGGAGAAAGAGAGAGAGAAACATCAATGTGATGATGGAAGAAACATCAATTGGTTGACTCTCTGTGGGACCTGGCCCACAATCCAGGCATGTGCCCTGACTTTCTGGTCAATCACTGGTCAAACCAGTGATTTTGGGGTTTGCGGGATGATGCCCAACTCACTGACTCACACCAGTCAGGGCCTGAAATAATTCTTGAGTTAATGAATAAGCACATGAAAAGTGGAAATAACAAAAACTGTTTATACTATAGCTTAACGGTTAAATTAAATGGATCATTCTTTTGAAGATGACTATGCAGTGATTTAAAATTTTGCTTTTAATTTTTTAAACTTACAATGCCAGTTTTTAAAACATAACATTTTTTGGAGGGATTAAGCAAAAAAGAAAAAGAACTCATGGACATGAACAATAGTATAATGATTGCTGGGCAGAGGCGCTGGATAGAGGTGAAAAGGGGTATAAGGAGATAAATGGTAATGGAAAAATACAATAAAAATTAAACTATTAAAACCAAATAACATTCTGGGAAAATAAATGATAAATGCAGGTCACACACAATGTCTGTCCAGGAAAAGTCCAGCCATTTTTAATGTAAGGAGAACGGTTTGTGTGACATCCATGTAACCTGGCAGCAATAGACAGTGGACTGGAATGCCCATGTGTGAACAATGACAACTTCACTGTACTAATTAGTGGGGGCAGTAGAGTGAGTGAGTGAGCATGTGTACTGTGTGGCTGTCATACTCAAAATGACTGAGCGAGTAGAACAACAAATCTGCATCAAATTTTGCATTAAGCTTGAACTTTCCTTTGCAGAAACTATTCAGATGATTCAGATGGCTGCAGCTATGGGAAAATGGTGATTGACAGTTTCATCACAAAAACACGTCCACTCATGCACCACATCTGGTGCAGAGTTTTAGAGCAAAACATCAAATCATCCAGGTGACTCAGCCCCCGTACAGTCCAGATTTGGGGCCCTGTGACTTCTCACTTTTCTCAAACTAAAATCACCTTTGGAAGGGAAGAGATTTCAGACCATCAATGAGATTCAGGAAAATATGACAGGGCAGCTGATGGCAAATGGGAGAACTGAGTGAGGTCCCAAGGTGTCTGCAATGAAAGGGACTAAGGCATCATTGTCCTATGTACAATGTTTCTTGTATCTTTTGTCTTCTTCAATAAAAGTTTCTATTTTTCATATTACATAGCTGGATACCTCCAGGACAGACATATCTTTAAAATATACATAAAATTCCAAAGAAGATAGGTTTTTAAAAGTGTGCAAAACAAACCATTCACACACAGCACAAAATTGTTAATATTCAAAAAGTATGCATAGAGATAAAGATAGAGATACAGAAATAGAAGTAATTTTATAAATAATGAGACCATATCATGAGTTATTTTAAATTAAGATAACATGCTTTTACTTGAAAGGAGCAAATAAGATTTTAAAGTGAAACTGAAGGAAATGTTAAAGCATTTACTATTTCTAAAAATAAAATCTCTATTTAGAAAAGTCATTAAACATTAAGAGAAAATCATGCTTGTATGTTTCACATTTCAAATGTGGATAAAATATATTTACTTTCTTTTATAAATGATCAGATAATTGATGCTCATACTGTCATGAACATTTTCATCATTTCAGTTTTTATTACTCCATGAATATCAAGGTTATTGCATTTACGTTCTAGTTTATAATGATTTCCCATAGTTTTTCAGACTTCAGTAAATCCTGTGCCACCAGTCCTTTTTCTGAGATGTCATCACCAAGTTCTTTAAATTCACCTCTTATTAGAATCTGCTTAAAAAAGGCATCATGAGTGCATGATTACATGAGTTCTCTCATAATGGAGAATGTGTATCAGTTGTTTCTGATCTTGAATGATATGTTGGCTTAAAATAATTTTGTCTGTTGTGAGTTATATTTTCATTCAATTCTCTTATATCATTGAATAAGTTTGTCTAAAAATCTAGATGAGTTCATATAAAAGTAGTTCTGGAAAATATAAATGTAAGAAGAGGCAAGAAAACCTGAAAAGTCAATAAGGAGTGTAGCTTTCCAAAAAAATTAAATATTATTCAGAGAGAATAATTAAATGTAGTATTGGCTCATGAAAGAACTGAAATTTCAAAGGAATAAATAGAAACCCAGAGACAGTACTGAATACATCTGGGAATTTAGAATATGGCAAAGTCTACACTTCAAATTTATATTAAAAATTAATTATTCTGCAAATGGTGTTGGTGCCATGGCTATCTAGGAACAAATAGATTCCTATATCATGCTTTATTACAAGTTAAATTTCAGATTATTAAATAACCCAAATCCCAAGAAAAGCACATAAAATAAAACTTAGAAAATTTAGTGCATAAAAAATATGCAACTGAAGAAAAGTATAGTAAGCAAAGTCAAAAACACAGGACATGCTTGGAAAAAAGATATGTAGTTATATCACAGACACCCAGTAAATTACTTCAGTATATAATATTTCCACCAAATCAATAAGAAAAAGATCAACAGCCCAACTGAAACACGGGAAAAGTATAGGAAAGAAGTTCACAGAAATGGAAAAGCAATTGGCCTACATATGTGCAGAGCTATTCAACCTCACTCATAAAAAAAGAAATACAAATTAAAGCCACAATGAGGGAACGTTTTTAAAAATCAATTAGGCCAGGGAGAAAGCAATTTTTTATGGATTATGATGTAAAGGGTGTGGGTAAAGAAGCATCATTACATTTTGCTGGTAGAAAGATAAACTTGTACAGCAACTATGGAGAGCAATTTGGTATCTTCTATAAAAATTGAATTTGCTAAGTCTTTGTTCTAGCAATTCAATTTCTAGGAATAAATCCTAATATATACCTTACCTATGCTATGTTGTGCTTTTAAAGCATGCACTGTAGCCTTCTGCATAACAGTAAAATATGGGAAATAAAAATTTCCCCAAAGAAGACTTATTTATGGTACTACTACACCATGCACAGTGTATCATACAGCTGTGAAAAAATGTTAAGCAGCTCTATACATGCTAAAATGAAATTATCTGCAAAATAACCTGTTATATGTTTATTTTGTCTTATTTTTATTAAATTTATCGGGGTAACATTGGTTAATAAAAGGGGAGGAGGTAGGGGGATGGGTGAAAGAAAAGGTAAAATGATTAAGAAGAAAAAAAGTCAAACATAGATGCAGGCAACAGTACGGTGACTGCTAGAGGGAAAAGGGCCAAATGGGGGTAGAAGCGGGTAAAGAGGGCACGAATGGTGGCAGAAAGAAACTTGACTTTGGGCGGCGAGCACACTATGCAGTATACAGATGATGTGTTGTAGAATGAAACAGAATAGAGAGCCCAGGAATAAATGCCAGCATTCATGGTGAATGAATACTTGACAAAGGAGGCAAGAACATGCAGTGGACCAGATAATCTACTCAACCAGTGGTGTTAGAAAAATTGGACAGATACATCCAAAAAAGTTAAATTAGACCACCTTCTTACACCATATACAAGCATTAACTCAAAATGGATTAGAGATTTAAATGTAACTTGCAAAACCATAAAAATACTAGGAGAAAATATAGGCAGTAATATCTCAAACATTTCTCTTAGCAATATTTTTTCTGATATATCTCCTCAGGCAAGAAATACAAAAGAAAAAATTTTTAATGTGACAACATCAAATAAAAAAATACCTTTTGCATAGCAAACAGAACTATTAGTAAAATGAAAACACAACCCACTGAATGGGAGAACATATTTGCCCATGATGCATCTGGTAAGGGGTTAATATTCAAAATTTATAAAGAACTTATGAAACTCAACACCAAGAAAACAAACAAACCAATTTAAAAATGGGCAAAGGACTTGAATACACCTCTATACAGAAGACACACAGATGGCCAATAAACATATGAAAAGATGCCAAATAGCAGTAATCATCATAGAAATGCAAATTAAAACCACAATGAGGTATCACCTCATGCCTGTCTATCAGAATAGCTGTCTCCAATAAATCAACAAATGACAAGTGCTGGAAAGGATGTGGAGAAAAAGAAATCCTCCTGCACTCTTGATGGGAATGCAGATTGGTGCAGCCACTGTAGAGAGAAGTATGAAGTTTCCTCAAAAATTTAAAAATGGAACTGCCTTATGACCCAGAAATTCAACTTCTGGCAATATATCTGAAGAAACTTGAAACACTAATTTGTTTCATTTTTAAAGTGCAAATCAGTTTGAATGTTAAATAGCCTTCAGTGTGTGGGGGAACAGGAGTAATACATGTTTGTAACTAAATAGAATATTTGGCAATCTCTGGGTAGATATTCAATAAATTGTTATTTGGTTGTTGCTAATGAATAGTACTGGGTGGCTGAAGAACTAACTTTAAGCCTTATAATTTTTGTGACTTTTACATTTTGTGACAGTGCCTCTATTATCGGCTCAACCAAATAAAATTATAAAAAAGCAACACAAAAGAAAGAAGAGTATTCCTGAGTGCAGTAATTAAACTATCTCCAAGATAAATGACTAAATAACTCAAGGTACAAAACGTTGTCTAATGCAAGTGTGCATCTGAATATGTTCACATCGCATATATATGTAATCTGTTTGCTTACATGTGTGTAAGTTATTTCTAGAATGATATATTCAAACCACTGCAAGTGTTGCCTCTGGGAGACTTAGGTCAGTTGTGGAAAGATGACTTGCTTTTATTTTAATTTTTTGTTATGCTACTGTTAGAATTACTTAATAGAGACATATTAGTTTTCAAAAGAAACAAAAAACTTCCCTATAAATATATTTATCTATTATATCATTCAATAGGATAAAAATAAGGTTTTATTTTCTAAAGAAGATTTGTTATACACATTTTTTTCTCTTTCTTTATTCCCATATTTTAATTTTTACTTTCTAATCTGTGTTTTATTCCTTTGGGTGGAGATTTTGGTGTTGAAGAAAAACTATGACTACTTTGTAACTCTACACCAAAGGCAAGGTTTATATTTTTACAATTTTCTTTGTTTCACAAGGAAAATTTTGGATTGTCAATTATTGTCTAATTGGCAAGGTTCTTTCTAATGTAGTTGATTTATATAATAAAATATCTGAATTTATATGTAAGTCGAGTTTAATTAAAAATAGAATGTATCCAAAGTAACCTACAAAAACACATAGCAGTAGTTGGTTTCTTTTGCTCTAAAGCATCTTATTATTAATATATGAAATACCATCAAAATAAGCCCAACTAATTATAAACTTTAATATGTGTTGTTTGATATCCTAAATTCATAATGACAATTAAATTGACTAGGCAAAATATCATTGACTTTAACTATTTGGAACAGGTCTTTTTTATCACTTTCTTCTCAAAGTCAAACAGAATTATAAATTCTGATATCAGAAGAACTTATATTTTGACTAGCAGTAGTATTGTCCCAAACAGAACCATCTTTCTCGTGAAATAAGGATAAGCTCTGTGCTTGGGTGGTGCATGCATAGACAGAAATAAATCAGACTCAGTCAGGCAGGAAATCACTTCTATGGCTTGCTTTAATATAGTTGGTGAATTTACACTCTCCTTATGCTTGTGATTTACTGTCATAAATGGGGCTAATCTGACTGCATGCTTCAGTATCATCCCCGCTGTAAATTGAAAACCAGTCCTAAAGGTTGCTTACCCATTCAAACACAGGTACAGGCAAATGATAGCATTGGTCTTCTGACTTCATATATTTTAATGAAACAATTGTTATTACTTACCAAGATTCCCAGATCACTTAGTAATAGTTTTAAGTACCAACTATATCATTCCTACAGGATTATATTCCTTTGCCAATGTAGTTATTTTATTTTTTACTTTTTAAAATGATATTCTAAGAAGTTTCAGTGTCTAGCATTCAAAAAAACAAATGAACATCTCTCTCATGTAAAATGTGCTTACAATCATTACCTTTTTAAATAAGAGAAAGGACTATCTACTAGGTGCAGAATTCACAAACCAGCCATAACTGCTAGTTAAAATATCATTTATTTTCTGATCCTGGACCAGTTTATTAGTAGTGAATCATGCTATGGTTGACAAAATAATTTTTTAAAAACTGTAATACCATATGTGAGATATAAAACTGAAATAAGAAATAATCAAACAAGAAAAACAAACAAACAGAAATTCATAGACACAGACAAGGGTTGGTGGTTACTGGAGGGAAGGCAGAGTAGTAAAGGGTAAAGGGGTCAAATATATATGGTGACAAAACATGATTTGATTTGGGTGGTGGGTGCACAATGCAATATAAAGATCATGTATCATAGAAATGTACACTCAAAATCTATATAATTTTATTTACCAATGTCACTCCAATACATTTAATAAAAAACTGTAACAACCTTCAGTACACTAGGGCTTTAGAAATCTATTTCTACTGTGCATTTAAAATAATATGAATACTTCAGCCACAGGAATCAGTAAATAATAAAAAGAGGTAAATATTTAATAAAAGAACAAAGAAATGCATAATGAAATAAAATGCTCACAACTAGTTTATATCATTGTGGAGGACTCAATATTACAACATAAAAATCCAGTGGACGCTGCACTTCTTACACATCAGCTTTGAAAAGTGGGAAGACCAATCGACCCTCTAGTCAGGGTGAAGTAAAGAAGTCTTTCTATAGAACAATTATTTTACTGTAGTTCTAGAGAATACAATTAAACAAGCATTCCAAAGAGACATGCAAATTACTATTATGAGTGTACACACATATGTTCAAACTTGCAATACTCAGACTATCTCACAGACTCTCTGCACCCTCTGGATTCCTCCTCGCTCATCCCTCACAGCATCCCCTCATTCAGCATAGACTTGTCCCAGTCTTCTTGATGCAAAGGCATCAAGCTAACTCTCAGTTAGTCACCTCCAGTAAATATAAGCTCAAATGTTACCTCATCCAAGAGGGCTTTCCTAATCTACATATCAACTGCATATGCCACCTTTCTTCTTTTGCTCTATTTTAGGTTTTCTTTTACCATTTATCATCATTTACTAGGTCGTTAGGTAGGTCGGTAGGTAGGTATGTAAAGAGACAGATCAATAGATAGACAGATAATTTATTTTTGTATCCTTATCACTCCCCCTCTATCCCCCTTGCCCATAATGTAGATCCATGAGAACATACATACTGTTTTTAATGTGGTATTTTCAATACCAAAAATTGTACCTGACCAAAAAAAGATGCTACAAATATTGTATCAATTTAACAAACAGATACTGAGTAGAATTTGGCTAATTACTAGAAAATATTCAATGAGAAGTGATTTTTAAAAACCCAAACAACTAAACGTTTACTTCCATTGAGAATTTGTCTTATTCCAGAGATGTAACTGATAATGGGAACTCTGACATGCAGGTTTATTTTATTTTATTGAGACAAAATGGCAATTCAGTGAGTATATGTTTTTCTATTCTATTTGATGACTGATGACTTGGTCTGGCATAAATCATTGTAAGAAAACTTTCATATAAGACATTTAGATCCTGGGAGCATGTCAACCACAACAAGCAAGTGGTAGAATCCAGTGTAATATATTGGTTGAGAGAGCAATCTGGAGTCTGATTGTTCCTTTCAAATTTCAGGTTGGCCACTTAGCTACAGAATCTCAGGACCAACTTACTTCTTTAAAGTAGTTCCATCACCTATAATAACAGCAGCAGAAGAAAAGAAGGAACTCCTACCTTTCACAACAGCATGGATGGAACTGGAGAGCAATATGCTAAGTGAAATAAGCCAGTCAATGAAAGACAAATACCATATGATCTCAACTATAAGAGGAATCTAATAAACAAAACAAACTAACAAACAAAATAGAAGCACAGGCATGGAAACATGGAACATACTGACAGGGACCAGAGGGAAGAGGGGAGGGGGATAATGGTGGAAAGAAAGGGAAGGGATCAGACAAAGAACATATATGAATGACCCACAGACACGGACAACATTTTGGGAGTTCACTGTGAAGGGGGGATGGGTGGAAGAGAGCAAAAGGGGTAAAATTGGATACAAATGTAATAGAATAACAATAAAAATGATTTGAGGCCCTGGCTGGTGTAGCTCAGTGGATTGAGCACAGGCCTGCGAACCAGAGGATTGCGGTTCGATTCCCAGTCAGGGCACATGCTTGGGTTGCAGGCTGGTTCCCTGCAGGCCAACTCCCAGCAGGGGACGCTTGAAAGGCAACCATACATTTATGTTTCTCTCCCTCTCTCCTTCCCCTCTAAAGATAAATAAGTAAATAAATATTTTAAAAAATGATTTGAAATATAATAACAGTACTTACTTTATAGATTCATAACTAAGATTTGATATTTAAAAGTTTAATATAAAGCACTTAGCACTGCTTACTCCACAGAAAGGGATCAAGAGATGTGAGTTCCTATTGGGTTTTTCTTTGTTTCTTGAATCAGGGACTATGTCTTTTGTTCAGCAAACAATTATTGAGTGACATGCAGGTCTTACTCACTGAATATTTCATAAGTACTTGCCTACCATAGAAACTTTTGTGAATATCAAACACTTAGACAAATCATGAAAATATATGTGATATATATATATATATTTACTTTTATGGTAATATATATATGTATGTATATGTGTGTATACATAGTATATCTATAGATAGATAGACAGATAGATAGATAGATAGATAGATCGATCTATCTCTATCTGGGATTTCCCAGGTATCAGAGAGAGAAAGGTCTTTTTACTGCTATATCCTTAACATCTGACACAATGTCTGGCATATAGTACATACTCAATACATAATTACTGAATCAAAGAATGAATGATGAGCTTTTAAAATTAACTATTAATATTTTATATTTAAATCTTCTATTAAGTATATCCCATCTTCTAAGCGCCCCTTTTCTCTTAGATAAGTTCCAATTAATTTAGTGCCATGTTTCATACAAGAAGAGGAGATTTCTCCCTCAAGAAAACAGTGCTTTGGCTCCTACCTCCTAAAAGCAACTCACCATCTTTTTTCTCTTCCAGTTACCCAGTTTGAGTTATTATTGCTCTTCAGAAATGCTTCTCAAGTCCTGTTCTCCTCTGACCACTGTGTCATTTCCCAGTATCTGAACTCTCCATGAAAATGCAACAAAAAGTAGTTGAATTTTTTTGGAAGGAAAAACGTTTTTTTCATCCCTTTAATTTTGTGTTTCCCATTAGAATGCAGCACAAGTCAATATAGCTTGGTATTTATCATCATGAATCACCTAGAAATTGTAACTTCTTATATAGACCTGTTGCCCATGGAAATCAGGCTCTTTCACAGGATCACAAGGAAAGCATTTAAGGACCCACAGACAGGAGACTGTGGTGTGGCCATGTTTATTCAGGTGGAAATCTGACCTGGGGTTCCATCTTCATCTTTCCTGCGATGGGAAACGTCCCACCATGTGTACAGCAAGGTGAAAACAAAGGCCAGTGTCCATGGTTTCTGATCGTATTAAAGTTTAGTTCTTTGAAGCCCACACAGTCTGTCTCAGGCCCTGATAGCGGCTAGACCCACATGGTTGTGTGCTCCCAGGCAACAAAGAATGTGTAAATGCACTGGGCAAGCACAGGACACCGAGACAGAGACAGAGACAGACAGAGAGAACAAATGTGCTCCTTTGTTCTTCTGGGATTATAACCAGGAGTCTTTTCAAAATAATCAATCAACTTCCCAAGGTTTCAATGAGTTCATATCCCCTAGTTATTCTGACAGGCTTTTATGGTAATTTTCCCCCGCCCCTGTGCCCTAAAACAATTCAGTATGTGAGGGTGAAAGGTGCTCATTTGGAGATTTCCTGGGCTCCGAGGATTAAGTTTCCTCAGTGGCAATCCAGTGAAATGAGTCTGTAAATACTATAGCTTCCTAGCTAAGCAAGTATGCTAGGTTCCCCAGTATATTAAATTAATATCTGATTCCCTTTGCTCTCCTTATTATTAATAACTAGTTAACTACCAATAACAACAGATGCTCTTATATAGTACCTAGGACCACATGGCCTTAAGAATAGATCTTCTGTCTTTTTTGATTTCCAGAAATGACAAGTCCATAACATATACCTAGAGTAAATCATCTTAATTGTTGAGTCACTACTTCAAAATGGAAGACAAGAGGGAAATTTTCTGTAATTTTTATGAATAGAATACATTTGGAAAGAACATACTTTTGAATGGTAATGTTGAAAAGAGCAGAAAGAATCAAATGTATTTAGAAGAGTATTCCTGATTTATCAATGAAGTAGTGATAAAAAAATAAATTTTTTTAATCTTTTTTTATTTTATTTTATTTTATTTTATTTTATTTATTTATCTTTAGAGGGAAAGGAGAGAG
The DNA here is from genome assembly GCF_014824575.4 of Sturnira hondurensis. Taxonomy (NCBI): domain Eukaryota; kingdom Metazoa; phylum Chordata; class Mammalia; order Chiroptera; family Phyllostomidae; genus Sturnira; species Sturnira hondurensis. The sequence goes on along the minus strand of NW_028093985.1, from coordinate 21,182,426 downwards.
GGAGAGAAACATCAATGTATGGTTGCCTTTTGTGCATCCCCTGCTGGTAGTTAGCCTGCAAGGAACCTGCCTGCAACCCAGGCATGTGCCCTGACTGGGAATCGAACCGCGATCCTCTGGTTCGCAGGCCCACGCTCAATCCACTGAGCTACGCCAGCCAGGCAAAAAATAAATTTTTTAACAATTTATTTAAAAATAAATTGCTTCAATTTCTGGAAATTAGGAGTTATTTACAGTTTTGTATTCTAATTGAAATCATAAGAAAAATCTATTTTGAGGTTCAAGAATATGTTGATAACTCAAGACCAAACTTTGTTCCTTAATAATTTAAAAAATGTAGTCTATTTACTGTGAGAAAGGTGAAAAATTATGTATTGAAATAAAAATGTTTTATTTTTCTTTTTGTTCTTTCCTCCCTTAACTTTCCTCTACCCCTCAAGAAAATGTAACTTCATTTCCCAAATTACAGCCCATTCTCCCAAATTTTACATAAGGACTTAAAAGAATGAGTAGAGAAAAAGAAGCCTAAAGAGGCAGGAGGAAAATCAAGACAATCAAGATACAAGAATCCTCATAAGCTGAGGTTCAGGTAGGGTTTTTTGTTTGTTTGTTTATTTGTTTGCTCATTTGTGTTTGTTTTTGATTATTAGAGAGGAAGGGTGAACAATTCTGAAGAGGCTTTTCAGAACCTTAAACTATGAACAAATAAGAACATTTTTTAAAAATACATTTTATTGATTATGCTATTACAGTCATCCCATTCCTTCCCTTTATTCCCCTCCACCCTGCACACTCCCTCCCACCTGCACCCTCCTCCCACCCTTAGTTCATGTCCATGGGTCATATATATAAGTTCTTTGTCTTCTACATTTCCTACACTATTCTTAACCTCCCTCTGTCCATTTTCTACCTACCATTTATGCTACTTATTCTCTGTACATTTTCCCCCTCTCTCCTTACCCACTCCCCTGATGATAATCCTCCATGTGATCTCCATTTCTATGATTCTGTTTCTGTTCCAGTTGTTTCCTTAGTTTGTTTTTGTTTTTAGGTTCAGTTGTTGATAGCTGTGAGTTTGCTGTCATTTTACTGTTTATACTTTTTATCTTCTTCTTTTTCTTAGATACGTCAGTTTAACATTTCATATAATAATAGCTTGGTGCTAATAAACTCTTTAATTTGACCTTATCTGGGAAGGACTTTATCTGCCCTTCCATTCTAAAAATGATAGCTTTTCTGGATAGAGTAATCTTGGATGGAGGTCCTTGCTTTTTATGACTTCAAATACTACTTTCTAGCCCTGTCTTGCCTGCAAGGTCTCTTTTGAGAAATCAGCTGATAGTCTTATGGGAATTCCTTCATAGGAAACTGTCTCCTTTTTTCTTGCTGCTTTTAAGATTCTCTCCTTATCTTTAATCTTGGGTAACTTAATCACGATGTGCCTTGGTGTGTTCCTTCTTGGGTCCAATTTCTTTAGGATGCTCTGGGCTTCCTGGACTTCATGGAAGTCTCTTTTGGAAGTTTCCTTCCTGAAAAGCTTTTTGCCAGATTGGGGAAGTTCTCCATTTTCAATTTCTTGCTCTTCTTTTCCTTCTGGCACCCCTATGATTTGGATATTGGAACTTTTAAAGTTGTCCTGGAGTTTCCTAAGCTTCTCATTTTTTTGAATTTTTGTTTCTTCATTCTGCTCTGGTTGAATATTTATTTCTTCCTTCTGCTCCAAACCATTGATTCGAGTCCCCATTTCCTTCCCATCACTGTTGGTTCCCTTTATTTCACTTTTCATAGCCTTCACTTTTTCCTCTATTTTGAGACCATACTCAACCAATTTTGTGAGCATCCTGATCATCAGTGTTTTGTACTGTGTATCTGATAGGTTGGCTATCTCTTCGTCACTTTGTTGTATTTTTTCTGAAGCTTTGATTTGTTCTTTCATTTGGGCCATTTTTTTGTCTTGGTGCTCATGGTATGTAATAAGGGGAAGAGCCTTAGGTATTTCCCAGGGTAGGGCAACCCACATTGCTGTGCTGAGGCACTGTGTGTGGGGGAAGGATCCAACAGGGACCAATGCCAATTGTTCAGCTCTCTGACAGCTTTCAGTCACTTCCTCCATATCCACAAGCAAATTGGGCCCTTCTGGTGCTGATTCCTGGGTTTGTGTACATACTAGGACCCTGTGGGTCTCTCCAATGAACTTTTCTAAGAGTGGGGGTTTCTCCCACTGCTATCTCAACCCCCACAGGTTTTTTCAGTCAGAAGTTTTAAGGCTTTATTTCCCCTCTCCAGAATCCTGGGTTGTGCAGTCTGTCTTGCTCCCCAGTTGTTCCTCCTGGTTTATCCACATGCAAATGTGGGACCATCCTGTCCACCAGCTGTTGCTTCATCAGGTCCACCAGCTGCCACAAGTCCTCTCTACCCCAGCTGCCTATCTCCACCCTTCCTACTGGTCTGGATGAATACTTCTTCTTTAACTCCTTAGTTGTCAGACTTCCACACAGTTCAGTTTTCTGTCAGTTCTGCCTCTTTTTTGTTTTTTAATGTGTCGTTGTCCTTCTTTTGGTTTTGTGAGGAGGTACAGTGTTTCTACCTAGGCCTCCATCTTGGCCAGAAGTCGGGCAGAGCCAAATAAAAAGGTTAAGAATGGTATTTTAACGTACCCTTTTTGTGAGACATGAATTTGATTAAATTTGGAGTAATTTCAGAGATAGTTAAATTGGTATCACATTGCAATTGTTACCTTTTCTTTTTATTTGTTCATTTGTTTGTTTGGGTTTGTTTAATGATACTGAAACTGGACCATGCAGGTCACTGAGATGACCATTAGAAAATTACTTAATGGATTGGAAATATGAGTTGCTAGGGGAAAAGACTTCTAACACTCATTAAGTATTAATTATTACATGTGCTATTTTATTTATAAACAATAATTTTTGTATTAATGTTCAAAGCCACACTGTATTATGAATAGGTAAACCAAGATTCAGAGAGGTGAGTTAGCAAACACCAAAGAGATTCACACCCATATCTCTTATTCTCAATTTTGTGAGCTTTCTGCTATATCCTCCAAGTTTTGTGTCAGCCACAGAAATTGGTATGCCAGTAAAACAAACTAATTATAAATCCTAATAAGATATAAAGACAAATATTTCTATTGTATTTGTTAAAAATATTTGGATTGAAAATGACACCTTTTCAAAACAAGGTTGAAAGTTTCGTTTGCTGAGTGGGGGCTTACACATCATTATGAAGAAAATTATTTCAGAAAATACCCGTTTCAAGATCACTCCCTCTACAAATTATATACTTGCTTGATACCACTCCTGCTCTGCTAGTCCATGATGTACCTCATCATATTGTAATGTTATAAAAATAGCCTCCTTTTGTTTATTTCTAGACACCTATAATTGTTCCAGAGAGCAGCTGCTGTATTTAAAATGAAGTTGGCAAGTGGAAAATTAATGGCAAGGAGTTCTTTCCTTAATCTCCTTGGCTCTTGGCTAGCCTAATTAAATTTGTCTAGTCTGAAAATCTCTAGTAGTAAATGTTCTTGTTATTCTGAAGCACTATAAACATATACATTGAAATGTTATTCAGTTGAACACGGTAGAGTGTCTGGGAGGTATCCCCCAAAATATAAATAAATGTAAAATGTATTTTCAGGGCCCAAATGACTGTGTACATTATGAAATCATATGATTTGTTTGTCTCTGTTATGATCCAACATAATTATATCAATTTATACTATACAAACCATTAACTCACAATAAGAAAAGGTCATGAGGTGAATTCTGTCTTATGAAGTTTTTATATGTAGTAACAGTCAATTTTGTTGTCAAATGTGTAAATGATTAAGGAAATAAGACTATGTGAGGAAGAAAATTCAATATAAATACAAAATGCTGATCTTATACATAATCAGATCTTGAAAAAATTAAACATTTATAATTGTAAATTAATTTCAAAATCACCTAATGTAATATATCTGTCCATCTTGATTTGGGGGCACATAAAAAGAAAATTGGCTAAATCTAAAGAGAGATTTCTTAGTAGTAGAGGTATTTAAACTCCAATGCACTTCTGGAAAGGTTTTAAAATAAAAACATTGTTCTTGTGTGAAATTGTTTCAACATGGTCTATCAACCCACAAATTGTGTTCCATAACTGCTATATCATATCATATCATATTATATCATTTCATAATATGCACATAAGAGAACAAAAAAGGCAAAGGATATAGATCCTGCCTTCATAAACTGCAGTCTAATTGGAAGATGCATAAAATAATTAATAAAACCAAAGTGGAAACACAAGGCAAATAAGTAAATACTTATAAAAATTAAAAGGCAGGGATAATTAGTGATGGCAGAAGAGGGGAAAGTCTGACTAAATTTAAAATGGAAATTGTATATGAGATGAGTATATGAAAGGGAATGCTGTGTAAGGTGCAGGTCACAGATAAGAGAATGCAATTAGGAAAACCCAAAACATGACACAGTAACATGCCAGATATTGCTTGGAGTAGAGCATTTATATGAGGGAATAGTTGGAGATAAAATTTAAGAAGTAGTTTGGGTTCAACTGTAAGGTTCTCAAATGTTGGTTAAGAAGCATATATGACCAAAATGATGCTTTACAAAGATTAATTTGATAAGACTTGGCATTGTATTGGGAAATGTAAGTGGATAGGAAAGTTAACAGAAAAAAGAATCAGAAAAAAATCCAAATATTATTTACGAAAATATGGTAAATACCGCAGTTTGCCTGTCTCAGAGCCCTTTTCCACTTTCCTTTTCTGAAGCTTTCCTTAACTGTAAAGGATAGTAATTTAAAATAAAAGTACATTTTTTGACATAGGAGAAATCATATGACAATTTTGGCCAATGAGACAAGTGAGGAATTTGTCTTAGAATACCTGCAAAATCCTCAGCTCTCCTCAGGCAGCTTGGCACTCTTTTGTTTCTTACACGTCTTTCACCTTCCTGTCAGCAACAGAGGCACAGGGCAGCGACATTGCATCCTTACCTAAAGAAAGCCACAAGAATAAAAGAAACCTTGGTTTAGACCTCCTTGAGACATTCCTCTGATTGGGTATCTATACATAAGCAGATAAAATTAACAAAATCAGAAATCATGTTAGCTCTCAAGTTCTATTTATGTGATTTTTAAAAAAATTAACTTCTCTTGGTGAAGCCACTCTAAAGCTGAAGTCAAACAAGCTAACTTAGAATCTATTAGAAACAATCCAAGTGGATTATGAAGAAAATCCAACACCAGGGTATAGGAGAGGATATGAAAATACCAGTGGGTTTTCTCCTGGCTGAATGATTGAAGGATGTTTGAACAAGAGGAAATCCAAAATTAATCCATAACACCCTTATCTAAAGGACCAGAAGAATAAAGACACTGTTAATGGAAATTATATTTTCTTATTTTAATGAAGTAGAATAAGTTTTTAGGATCTTTACAAGCATATAATTTTATTACCAGAAAAGGCTATTAATATCCTGTATGTAATTATACTGAATATTACAAAAAGAAAGTATTTTTAATTTCCTGCCCTGAAGGACCTCAAATGGACATTATCACACATGCACTAGACATGTCATTAGTTCCCAGAAATTAATTCTTTCCATTATACTTCTTTCTATTTTTTTCTACCTCTACTAAAATCCAAGCCACCATTACTCACCTGAGCTAGAGCCAAGAGCCCACTAACTGGACTTCCAACACCCCCTTAGCTTGCACTCCATGCAATCTGTTCTGGAAATAGTAAACGTCATTTTTGTTCAAACTGCAAATCTGATTATACTACTCTGTTGACTAAAACACTTACAGGATTTCCCCTTGCCCTTTACAGACTAAGTGTTTAACATTGTTCTCAAGGTACCTTGTGGTCAGATCCTCCAAATGCTCATATCACAGACAGCTCCCTCTCTGAACTCTAAAAAAAAAATGGTTTTCTTTCAGGTCCTTCGAATGCTCTGCCCTGCCTGCTTTGAAGCTTTGCACGTGCAACCCCTTTGTAAATAAAGCTCTTCTACCCACACCCTCCTGCCTCTCATGCTTCTCCTTCAGCACTCAGCTTTCTGTTTAGTTCAACAGAGAATCTACACTCGCCTTCCTACTAAATCAAATCCCTTTATTTTATAGTCTTATGCACCTCTTCTTCCTTCCTAGCACTAGTCCCAGTATAAAGTTCACAATTATGTGTTATTTCTGGGTTCAATATATCTATCTACAAAACTTGAATATATAGGGTCTTGCAGAATGTATTAGACTGTCTTAGAAAAAGGAGCTAACCAATATTTGTGTAATGATTGGTCATTTTGAATCAATTCCATGGAAATGAAGCTCCACAAGCCCAGGAACAATGTCCACTTTGATTCAGTGTTGTAGCATTAAAAATGAATGAATGAATGAATGAATGAATGATCAAGATAAGAAAGACAAGGTAGGACAGGTACCTTCTACCTTGAAAAGCTTTTGAGATGATGATGGTGATGGTTGCTTAACAATGTTTATGTAATTAATGCCACAAACCTGTAAGCTAAAGTGGATAAAATAGTAAATTTATGTTATGCATATCTTATCATAATGAAAAGTCATAAAAATAATACAGTAACTCAAGTGACTGGAGCTGTGTCTGCTGTATATTGCTTAGCTGTATATTAGCTATATTTGCTGCATGACTTTGGACATAGCCTTAAAACACTTAACTTGTTTGCTGACTCATAAAAGGGAAGTATTATTCCTTACCTCACAGGAATGAAGCATGGCAAGAATCTGACAAGTAGTGGGTATTCTATTAGTGAGAATTTTTGGGGATGTACAAATATTGAGCAGATATCTCAGAAACAAATAGGTGAACTATTGTTTCTGTTATTGCTTTAAGGCAAATAAATATTAGAGGAAGAAGATACTTTCATGAATGAATAATAGTGATAAAAATTAAGTAGAGGGTTTAACTTGGCTACTTCCAAAAGCACAGCAGTCATTTCATTTCAGGTTTGGATTAAGAACAATCAAACATTTAGTCAAAGCTTCCAGTAATATTTAGCTTTAGTTATAGAAATAAAACCTGTCTCTGTCAATTTTTGAAAATTAGCTAATCTAATTCAGCTTCCATCCTGAATAGAGAGGCTTATTCTCATTGGAAAAATTGAAAATCTGCATCAAATGACAATGCAACTAAATTTTGTCCTGATACTTGAGGCTGAAGTTTTAGCTTATTGGGAGCAAAGTTTTGATCTTTGAAAAAAAAAAGTACCTGCATATATTTTTATTATAATTTACTTAAAAAAAAACCTGGTTCAATTTTTTGAATCCACAATCTATATTTTAGCCTTAAAACAGAGACAAAATCCGGATCTGGAAAGCGAGCTGACATTTCACTTGAAAATGTCATTCTCACTGGTGAAGGGTGGGGGAGGGGTGCAGATGTCGATTTGAAAGGTACACAATGCACATCTGGCTGAAGCTGTTTCATGGCTGAATTAAAATGTGAATAAACTCACCCCATATGGTATCATTCACCACCATTAGTTTAGGTGGACTTTTAAGAAAAATAAATTGCTAAGAAAAGAGTAACATGCCACTCCCATTATTTCAGTTTTAGTACTAACCAAAATCAGAAAGAATGCAATCTGCATTAATTCTATGATCATTTTTGCACATCTGTGTTTACTGCATACCCACAGGGGAGATATTAATTTGTTAAGAGCTTATACATTTTTATTTTCTTATTAGTTTTTGCTAAGTCAAACTCAAAATTACAAGCTAAAAGCAATTTAAAAATTCCACAGTGTTTGCATAGCACTTTTAATTAATGGGGCAATTAGCAGAGGGAATCAATGTGCCATTTTGTAATTCTTAAAGAACTGTAGGGAATGAACACATCAACTTGAAAGCAAAAAGAAAATAAAGTCTTGATAAAATAACTATCTGATCATCATTCATTTTATCATCTCTCTTTAATGATGGCAGCTTCTTCTGTAGCAAGAGAGAAACTGACAGCATTACTAGTATGAGAGAAAGAAAATCCAAGAGGGTCCCAGGACCCCTCAATCCATGAGCACATAATGCCCAAGGACATGGGTGTATGCCTAGAGAAACCCTGTGTTCTTGGATCTAATATCATTAATTGACTAGAATATTTATATTCTCTGAGGCTTGTGACCATTTATCAATACTTTTCTAAGGCAGGCCCACAATGTTATTTCATTTATTCTAAGCCATTGTTGATTCCAAACTTCAAAGAACAAGGCTAGAAAAGGAATGGGATAGGCTCTAACTCTCCTTCTTTTGAGTCCTGACTCGTGGGAGAGAAACCCATCTCAATAGGCTGTAACCATTTTATATTCCAATTACCTGGGGCTCAGTATTGTTAACATCTATTCTAGAATAGGGTATCCTGGCCCTTTCAGCCAGACCTTCTGACCTTTGAATAGATAATATTATTCTGTAGTAGGGGCAGTACTTCTCTAGTCATGTCATTACTTTTATGTTGAGTCAATACTTCCTTATTAATATTTGAACCCCAGGAAGAGATTTAAGAACAGATTTAGAGCAAGGAAAGAATTATTGTGTAAAAGCTTAGCCTCAGGTAAAGTTTTTCCATGATATTCAGACCTTGGGAAGTCACTCTCCTCTATCTAGGGGGAAGGGTACTTTATGCTGGCCCATAGGATTCATGAGACTCTAGGGATTTAACATTCTCAGGTATCCAACCATATATCCTTACCATAGGACTCAGGGTTTCATTACATTCCAGTCAAGATTCTGATTTCAGCACAGGAAACTTACCAGTACTATAAATGCCACTGTCTTTGACTGTTTTTCTTACTAATAGTACTTAGGTCTTATTTTTCCACAATACGTTCTCTGGCTACATGAGATAGGGTTATGATACTTCCTTGAGTTGAGAGATTAGCTGGGCCTTTCATTTTCTTTTTTAAACATTTCAATGGCAATTAACAGCCAAAAATACTTCAAATCTTATAATAACATCTTTACATTGTTCAAGTATTAGAGACTATATAAACTATGAAATCTCCTTCTTTATATACTTAATCTCAGCTCTCTATAAGAGTTTTAGTAATTTTGATGCACCAAGCACGCCAGGAAGATCATCACGCCAAGGACAACCAGGAATAGGGTATTTGTTAACATTTGGCCATTAGTGATTAAATTCCAAAATGCTATCCTGATAGCTATCTACTAAGACCTCTTCTGATACCACCTGTTGTAACTTGGCTTTCACAGGAAGCACTCTTGGAGACATCTATTTAATGAAAATACATATTTTCAAGTTGATTCCCAGAAGCACTGGTAGAAGGGTCAGAAAATGAGAAGAATGGGGAAAGAAGCTAATGAATGATACCTTAGAGAGCAGGTAACTGCAGAAGACACCTGGAGTTCAGTCCCCATGGGAAACACAGTAACAACGTAACATGTACCTTGAGCCTACGCTATGTGAGAGGCTAGTGAGCTGGGATAGTTTTCCATCACGATCAGTCAGTCACTGAATGAGGGCTACTCATGGGGGGTGAAGTGAATAAGTATCAACTATCTGGCAATATAATGGCCTGCCTGTCTTAAAAGCAAAAGTTACTGCCATCAGAAAAAGCCTTTAGGTAATGAATTGGATGTCATTATATGCTAAAATTGTGAGAACCAAAGAAGTATGAATGTCTTTTCCTGATCATTTCAATTCACAAAACAGCCTTGCTTCTGTACTTTTAAAATGCCCAGTCTCACATAATAGCCAGCTCTTCCAATGGGAATCAGAAGTATGGTTACACTACCTCCCCCTAGAAAAGTGATCATCATTGTCATTTTTCTATCTATATCCCTCTGACCACATTATTAGCTCACTCTAGTTTCTGACCCCGCAAGAGCTGGAAAACAGAAAGAAGGAGACTGAAGAGTTCTGACTTGTCTGAAACTGCCGCATGCTCGCTGGGCTTGGCCCATGTATAAAACTTGCTCTTTAATGGACACACTTGTGGGTTCTTCAGCAACCTCTCTTCCACAGGTCCCTTAATAGACAGAAAACTGTACTTGAAAAATAATTAAATAAATTTTAAAAATACAGTCTTTTCTGACTCATAGCTTTCTCCTCCTGCACACACAGGAAATCCTTGGTTACAGTTTCTCATTCCTGATTCTTGTCTACCTCTCTAGGGGGCCCTAGTAGGCAACATCCAATATCATACCCTGCTGGTCCTCTCTGGTGTGTGTGGACTTCATCTGTCCACCGAGAACATTTCTGATCTACCCTGACAAACTCTGAAAGCGCAGGTCACATAGACAGCCTTCCCTCCTTTGCCCATCACTGAGTTAGTAAAGCAGCCCACATTTGCTTTAGACATTCCACTATGGGAGTTGGACATTAGTCTCTCAATTCCCTACAACTGCACCACACATATATAATAGTTCTTAAATGGTCTTCTCACCCATTTTAAAGTGTTGAGCAGAAATCTCTGACCCCTTTCTAATGGTGAGAAATATTTGTGGAAAATATTTTTTCCACAAACTCTCTCCAAAATGCCTTCCTCAACTTTATATACCCTCAATATATGTAAGAGATTTGAGAATTATCAAACAAATGCTTGGCCACCTACTTCTTGCAAAACCTTCTTGGTGGCCTACCTTCTAATTCACTGTGGCTTTTTATTTCTACTGTCATCAGACCTCAGACAAAATTTACACAGAATGGTTCAAGTTAGCCTCTTACCATAGATTAAAAAAAAACAATTCCTAAAAAATTAAAATTGTGGTTACAGAAATGTATATACTCACTATAGGAAAAAACAGAACAAAAAACAAAGTACAGGAAAAAAAAAACACCAGAGAAAAATATGCCTCATTAAGCCAGCATCCACAGACAACCAACAATATACCACTTTGATTTATTTCTATCCAGTTGTTCTTTATTCTGTACATATTGTTTGTTAGATGTTATGGTAATACTTTATATACAATTTCCCATTGGGATTGTTTTTCCTTAATGCTGGTATTTTTCATATGATTCTAAACACTTCACATCAGGATTAATAAAGATAAACTGGTCCCCTAGGGGAATGGAACACAATATATTTTACTCTTTTCTATTTTTAAATATTTTTATTGCTTCCAAATTTTAGCAATAATGAATATTAATAGCATAAATACTTTTTCCCCTTATACTTTTTCCTAGGTCTAGAATCTATTCACAGCGGCATAATTATTGGCTTAACAGGAAACTCTTGGGATTTAAAGGCATCTCTCTGGTCTAACAGCAGGACACTTCATTGCCGGTGTGCCCTGGCAGGATGGCCATTGCAAAGTCTGGGAGAAGCTCAAAATGTACAGGGGCCAAACCCTGGTCTAGGGGCCAATGCTGAGACTCTTGGAAAGATAAGCAGGCACAAGGACCCTCACACATAACAGGTACTTTCATCAGATGATTTTGGCTATAATAATTATAATCATTTGTAGAACTGAAGGCTGAAATAATATTAAAGACCTACTTTTTTTAGTTTAAGATGGTGGCAATATCCCTAAAGACTTATAGGTCATACAGGCCACATACAGAAGTGAATTGCACTCAGGGGGTCTGCAGCAGGCTGGACCACCTACAGGGAGGAATCACTGCTCACTACCAGATAGGCTTGTCAGGTTTACAGACAAAAACTCAGGTGACCAGTTAAATATGGATTTCAGATAAACAAATGATTTTTTAATTTTTTTATTGTTGTTCAGTTACAGTTGTCCCACCTTTTCCCCCATTGCTCTCCCCTGCACTACCACCCCCTCCTACAGTCAATCCCCACCCCATTGTCTGTGCCCATGTGTCCTGGACTCATGTTCCTTCACTTGCCCCTTCCAGTTCTTTCCCCCATTAGCCCCCTCCCCTCTCCTCTCTGATCACTTTCAGTCCATTCTTTATTCCCATGTCTCTGGTTCTATTTTGCTTGTTTGTTTGCTTTGTTGACTAGGTTCCACTTAAAAGTGAGATCATATAATATTTGTCTTTCAATGCCTGGATTATTTCACTCAGCATAATGTTCTCCAGTTCCATCTATGCTGTCATGAAGGGAAGGAGCGCCTTCTCTCTTTCTGCTACATAGTATTCCATTACGTAAATGTACCATAGTTTTTTTTTTATCTACTCATTTATTGATGGGCAATTAGGCTGTTTCCAGCACTTGGCTATTGTAAACACGCTACTATGAACACTGGGGTGCATAAGTTCTTCTGAATTGGTGTTTCAGGATTCTCAGTATACAAATAATATTTTTAAATCTAAGTTTGCCCCAAATATTGCTTGGAAAATACTTATATTAAAACATCATTTGTTGTTCACTGAAATTCCAGTCTCACTGGGTGAGCTGCATTTTATCCGACAAACACAGCCTCCGCCTGCTGTTGCCATCCAGGCAGGCAGGACTAGGACTGCTGGATCTTCAAGTCTCTCAAGAGCTACCAGAAATCTGGAATTTCTTGTGAAATCTTACTTCTAAATTTTAGCAATTAATTATAAATGTTTCAAAAACACATCTGGAGGCCAGATGATGGCAGCAGGCCATCGCTTAGGGACCTCTGATATTAGATTATGATCTAGAATACAAAGTAAAACTTAGATTCCATTGGAAGGAACAGTTCTAATGCATATTAATCATATCTTCTTCATGACAGGGATTTTTTGAGAGCAGGTGCAGACAGGGGAAAGATGGGAAAGAACATGTGGCCACAATTCCTTCAGAAGAGGTTGAACAAGAGAGGAAAGGTTGGAGTACTGTTGGAGAAAAGAGACTCTGGGTACCACATATAAACTCTTGCTACTTGACTAGCTTAAACAAAACCAGCCTTGTGGTTTAGGAAAGTTAGTATTTGCCCTCAAAAATCACATATGTTTCATTAACCATAGTCAGATCAAGAATTTTAGGATAATATTAAGGAAAACACAAAAACGTCCTTTATTTAAAAAGAGTTTTTAAATAAAGCAAAAAAGAGTTCCCAAAGAAAAGTTATCCAAGCTAACATTTACCACAATAATGCAAACTGCAGCTTCTTTTTAAACCTCTATTTGTTAAGTAAGCATGTTTATGTTTCTTTGGTACTAAAATTGAAAGAATTTTAATTGAAAAATCTATATCTCCACTAGGTAAAAATGATTTTCCTGGAAGTGTGTAAGTCCCAACCTACTAATTTAAAATAAAATAATGACTTTCCCATCAGTTGCGGGAAGGAGACATTTAGAGAATTACCATGAGGCACATCGCAAGGAACACCATTAAAAATGATGGACACAGGTAGCTGAACACTCCGCTGCTGCTAAATGGAGTCCAGCAGATAGGTGAAAGAGCTTTTATTTACTTAGTGCCAAGCACTGATGCATCCATATAAATTGTCTGGCATGTGCAATATTACGAGTCAAACAATTTGGTCCTGTAAAAATAATTCTAGATGCAGAGTTGCCTGGATGTAATTTCCAGAGTTCCATATTCAGTATATAGAATTCAAGTCTTATTTTTGCTGAAATGGGAGTAACAGTATATACTCCTTAGCAAAAAAGAATGAGGGTTCTTCTACCTATCCCTACCTGGATTCTAAGCCTTCAGTTGAGAGCTGAATACCAGATTTCTTAGTGCATTGTTAAATTAATCAATCAATGACTGAGTATAAATTTGTACATAATTATCATTCAATCAGGGACAATATTCAAAATCTTTAATCTTACATGTGGCATAAATACTGACCAATCAAAACTGATATCAATCCAATCAGAATAGATGTTTTCTGCAAAAAAAAATGTATTTCTATACCCTTATGTCAGCCTAGTATGCATCTCGAAAGAGGTGCTTTAGGATGAAGAAAAAAATTAGACTAGACGCTGCCTTTTAAAATTGTGCACTATCATTGATGTTTACATTGGAAGACAACCTCTCTGATTAGCATTTAATTCGCTAGTTCACAGTAATAAGGCCCAGGGAAGACAAAAAGAGGAAAAATCAGAGAGAGGAGCACCACAACTACCCAGTTGTCCTCTTGTCCATAACATCTAATACATTGGTGTAGTTTGAAAAATTGGTGCAATTATTCCCCAACGATGACCATGTCTCATTCTAATGTAACTTTGTGGCACTTCCCATCAACAGGGATCTGTCAACTTCACTTTCCTTTGAATTTGAACTGGCCCTAGATTTGCTTTGACCAATGATAGAATTGTTGTGTCAATTCTGAGCCTTGGCTGCAAGAGACATGCACACTTCAAACTCTTCCTTCAAAACTTGCTGCCACCATGCAAACAAGTCTGGACTGGCCTGCTGAATGATGAAAGCACACGGTCCAGTTATGCTGTGGCCCTAATAGAACTGCCAGTTGACTAGAGATACATAGAAATATGCAGCCAAGACCAATCCTTGACAGATTAGCAAAAGCATTCAGCTGACACATAGACTTGTGAGGTACAATAGTTGTCTTAAGCCACAAATATTTGAGGTGGTTTGCTGTACAGCAACAGATAATAAATGCAGTTCGCCTGGCTATTTAAGAAAAAAGAAAGCATAAACTAGGATTTTTATTAGCAGACAGGAATACATGTATACTAATGGGACAAGTTTTACAGAAGTATCAGGAATGCTTGAGAAATACAAGCCAGTCCTCATTTTTATAGTGCTGAGGTTGACAAAAAGAAAGTAGCTGTTTGAATATAAAGGAATTGAGGGGGGAAAGATTGTTGGTATGTGTAAGGTAAAAGGATGCAGTCTAGCTAACTCGCCCAGGTGTCTGGGCAACTAAGGGAAGCAGTTTCCCATAACCTTGAGAATGGGCCTGATAAGTAGTGTTCTCATAGCCTCAAGACTAGGTCTGATAAAGTGTTCCCATAGCCCTGAGTGGGACCACGTATGTAGTATGAAGCACTGTTGCATAAGATATGTTGGCCTCCTACAGGCTTCATTTTTCTCTAGTATTTAAGGGGGCAGGGAATCCCCACTGAGGGACAGAAGCCATGACAAGTAACATGCTGGAGGACAAATGACATACAGAGACATGCAGGGGACACGTGAGGCCTGCCCACCCATGAATAAAGGCATGCCAGACATCCCAGCAGCTCCATGAATATTCTTTCAGCTGCCTGAATACCATGAACCTGTCAGACTTTGAACGATTGCAACACATTGTGCCATGTTACAGTAATAAATGGATAAATAAATGTGGAGTAAATAGCCTCTGTATTATATTTCTCATTGATGGTACAGATAAAAATAGGCAAAAATAACAATTTTAGAAAACATCATTTCACTACAGGTCCCAATGTATCATGTGAAAGCCTTCTGAAATTGAAATGGACCTGATAAAAAGATTTTCTTGAAAGATACTTCGTAACAAACATGTACCCACAATGTCATTTTAAATGCCAATTTACTAAGGATCATAGGGAAAGAGGGTGACCTTTCTCTTCATTTAAATGGAAATATCTAGGTCTATACAGTATTTTTGATTTAAATGCCATTGATTTTTAATGAATGATAACAGGAATGTTGGTCTCAAACACATAGATATAGTTCTAGATGCCAAGACAATACACAATTAGAATGGGAAAGTTGTCACTCAGAGGTAAATACTGCGTACGCTTAAGGTTAATGAGAAGCCTGAACTTCAGAAAAGAACATAGTGACTGTTATTTCAGAAGAATTACAAATGAAATGGACATTAATGATTCATAATACCCTAAAATCCTGACAAAATGGCCAACTAGCATCGGCTGTTAGCTCCCTCCTTTAAAATCAGTCTGGGAGAAACTATGCAAGTAAGATAGAAGCATAGATCTATGAAACTAACATCTGAAAATGAGAAGCCCTTGAAAACTACTATTAAAAGAATGAAATAAAAAATATCCTGGGCTAGTGTGCATATGTACGCATGTACATGTGTGCATTTGTGCACATGGATGTGTGAGTGTAGAGGGTCTCAGGAGTGCTAAGACTAGTGGAAAGTCCTGTGACAAAATGACCTTACACTCTTGTGGAAGGAGAAACTTAGAGGAAATATTTATTTATTTATTTTAAAAGATTGTATTTATTTACCTTTATAGGGGAAGGGAAGGAGAGAGGAGAGAAATATCAATGTATGGTTGCCTCTTGTGCATCCCCTGCTGAGAACTGGCCTGCAACCCAGGCATGTGCCCTGACTGGGAATAGAACCATTATCCTCTGGTTCATAGGCCTGTGCTCAGTCCCCTGAGCTACACCAGCCAGGGCTAGAATACTTAAACTATGTTCTTGCTTATACCCCAGAATCTCTTGAGACAATCTCAGCCTGTGTCACCCATAGATATCAATGGCAATGGTGGAACGAGAGGGGAAGCATCAGGCAGCCTGAAAACTGGTGGGGTGAGGAGCTCGCAAAAACAGGTGCAAGCTGCCCTGCAGGGCCTCAGGCAGTCATTCCAGAAGTGGGCCTCCCAGTGGAGAGCCAGTGGATTAGGAAACGTGAGGTTTATTTCTTCATGACAACCGCTAACAGTTGCCTGAAGTCATGGCAGCAAAGAAGAGTGGTTCAAATGTGTTCTGTGGTATGTGGGGCAACTGGACTCACGTAACCTATCACCTACTAGACATTTCCCTTAAAATACTTCATTAGGCAACTCAAAACGAGTGTCATCTCCTTAAAATCTACTCCTCTTTCTGTTTTTTTTCTTCTATCAGTAGATGGAACTATCACCTATATAGCCATCTAAGCCAGAAACTTGAAAATCATCCCAGACTCTTATAATCATGTCAAATTTTCCTGCTAACATCCATTCTCTCCATTGCCATAGTCGGCGCCCTACACATACAATATAGTACTATACATAATTTACATAGTGCCATGTTTATTGTTCTTAACTCCATTAACATCAGCGTGAGCTTTCTAGAACAAAAATCTCATCACACAACAGGATAACACCTTAACTACCTCTTCTCAATCTTATTTCCAGACTTTATGGCTAGTTATAAGGCATTCCACATAGGTAAGATATATAATATTTTTAAAAGCATCCAGAAAGAAAAAAACTTGCTTATGCCAGTACATAACCAACATGCTCTAACGATTTATTTTTTCTAATTAAAATTATTCCCTTTGTAATACCATTTGAAGGTCCCCCTATTATTGCAGCTTATAACGTTAACAATAATGTTTTCAATGAATTACTCTGAATTATCCAGTATGTGATTTAATTATTGTTAAGTTTTCTAATTTATTGCCTAAAGAACTACCCTCTTTCCACTTCAAACACTGGCCACATTCTAATAAAAGAACCCAGGAAAAGCCCTGGCTGGTGTAGCTCAGTGGATTGAGCGCGGGTCTGGGAACCAAAGGATCAAGGTTCGATTCCCAGTCAGGGCACATGCCTGGGTTGCAGGCCAGTTCCTGCCAGGGGCCAGTTCCCAGCAGGGGATGCACAAGAAGCAACCATACATTGATGTTTCTCTTCCTCTCTCCTTCCCTTCCCCTCTAAAGATAAATAAATAAAATATTTAAAAAAAGAATCCAGGAAATAATGAAGGAAGACCACTCCTCAATTTCAGCAGTTGTTTTCTCCTTCTTGGCTGTGGGGACTGCCCAGCCACCAAAAGAAATCTTAAGCCCTCTAAACAGGACAATACATTATCTCCATTGAAGGAAGTAGACAGAGCAGGACTTCCTTTCATGTAGTCTCTTCAATTTTCCTAAGAAAATTAAGCACGTTGGCACAATTGTATATGTATATTAAACATATGGGATAATGTCAATGGCTATTATGAGTAGAAAGGGAAATGTAAAATTCCTATTAATTTTGACTCCAGAGTCCCAAAGTAAACATTCTTAAGGAATTACCTAGAAATACTCTTATAGGCATTCCCTAGATATTGAGCTCTCTCATTTACCCTGAGCTACGAGAGTTCCTTCTCCATGAGTCTTTTTCTAGGAGTCCCTATGTCCACATCTTCTCATTCCTTTGCTAAGAAATCCCAGCTCTAACCACAAGTAGCATCTTGCTCTCTTTAGCCTTTCCTAACTGTACTCTTCATCTATGGCCAAATCTCTGACATTCTGTCTGGGACTCCTGAAGGCCAGATAGAAGTCCTTTAGAAAAATAGCAGGTAGGGGACCTCAGGAACTCCAAGTTCTATGGCCAAGTCTGAACTAGGCTCCTCTGGCTTGGATTTTACCTTTGACATCTTCACTAATATGTGATGAAGCTCATCTAGCGCTTAGGCTATTGAACCTATTAAATTAAACACAAATCTTTCCTTAAAGTGGGCAAAATTTTGGAGCCAGGACTATTGATATTAAGGCACATATCTCTTCCTTTTACCATCAATGGGCCCCTTACTGCACACTTGAACATTTGGTTTCTTTTCTAGTTCTCCTTAATTTCAAGCAATATAAAAAAGAAAATATATTACTTATAATGGTTTCTTCTTTGGAAGTACTCAAGACTGAGCATTCTGGGAAAGATACAATAAAATTATCCAATTGTCTTCAATATTTATCTTATGGAATTTGGGGATGAGGGAAAAGAGAAGAAAATCGTAACTAATTCTTCCCAATGTATTTATGTTTGCTTCTCTTTCTCAATGTCTAGACTGCTGTGCCTGCCTTATAAGTTCTTATTTTCCCTTACTCAGTAAGTTATAATATGTTATTGTCTAACTTTGTGCCTGACATATAACTCTCTAAATATATAATGACTACATGAATAAATAACTAAGAAACACAGTTCATGGTGAATGTGCACAGCTGTTGCAGAAATAACCTTGACTCTTTAATTGTGGTACATTTTACCTGCTAAACTTTCAGGCCCCAAAAAATTGACTGTTTGCCATTTGATGAAATACAGAACATTAGAAACTGGCATATTGAATATGACCACAAAACAAAATATTGGCACCAGTGCCCTCAAACAATGCCTTAGCTATATAACATTTAAAAGGACTTTTATCAAAACTGTAATTAAAAGACATTATGACAGTTCAGTTCATTCAGCCCCTCTTCTAGGTCTGTACGTAAGGACCATGGAGTACTGCGGCTGTGCCCTAAGGGACAGGAAAGCCAGATACTCATCCCTGATCGCTACCTTTCTCATTGCATTCTTAGTTCCTAAAGCTACAGTGACTGAAATCCCCAGATACTGCAGAGTATGTTAATTCAATCATTTAACTGAAATTCTGATATAACTCTATCTGCCAACTAAGACTATTTTAACTTGCATTTGTCTTTACTCCCCTATGAGGACTTTTAAAGTTATTCACCCAATTCATACTATGCAGTATATTTTATTTTTTAATTGTTTATCCAATGTTTGCTAGTATTGTCCTGACCATTTTAAGGATTTCAAATAGATAATGAGCTAGATGGCAAATAAGAGAAATACACAAACATGAATTGGGGAAAGTATAAGAAAACACCATTAAGCACTAAAGAAATATACATACTTTTTAGTTTAGAGAAACAGAAAGATAGCCAGGCAGAGATAAGATCAATAGAATGTTCAAGTAGCATGTTAAACTGTGAGTAGGAAACAGAGCAGCAAGCAGAGTGGGACAGCCAATGGAGATTCAGTCACTGATGTTCTCAACTCCATCTCTCAGCCCCAAAACTGTATCTTCAACTCTACTCCTGATAATACATACAAAAAATATTGCCACCTGAAAATATCTTTGAGTTAAACCAAGACATGCACCAAAAAGAGTAAATTAAAATCATAGTAAAATACTGTTTTCCTTCTACGTTTTTGAGTTTTATACTTTGTTTTGTTTTGGCACAGTAACCAGCAGATCAAACTTTAGGTAAACAAAGATGATTACTTTAACATTATACATTCTGATCACATTCTGGCTTCAGGGTGCATCTAATATCGTTGGTGCATCTGTCACAATAATACGTGGGATTCGATATTCACGGTCAGAAACCCTGACCCAGGAACCCGGGGAGCCCTCCTGTCACCATCCAATATTGCTGAGGTTTCAGGAATGATGAGAACCAGGACATTTTCGTTTATAAAACAAAACGGAAAACAGCTGTAAAAGATGAGATCCAAATAGACAAATTTCTCTTAGGAAGAAAACAGATGTTGTTCAAATTTATTTCCTGTTTCTTCCTGTCAATGATGTAATTCTCTGAACTCAGACATTAAGCCCAAATGGCTCAGTCAAAAGGGTATCTGTGTCCAGAGACCTCATCTCAACCAATTTCGGTAAAAATTTATTAATTTTTTATTATTGTATTCCAGTCTTCATTGGCTTTACTTTCAAATCTTGAATTTAAAAAAATATTTTAAAAGGTTTACTCAAAAAATATTCACATCTAGCCAAATCAAGCAAGAAATTAATATAAAACATTATAAAAATCAAATCCAAGTAGTGAGAACAGTTCCTGGCAGCATCCACAGGGAACTGAATTGTATGTTTCGGATCACAAGTGCGACACATGTTGCTACATGTGATATGATGGGGGATGACAACCAAGGTAAACACACTTAGAGACAAAAGATGGTTTAAAAATAAATATAATGGTAATCAATCAACTCAAGAAATTTGAAGACACATAACAAACAAAATAAGTAAATTAAAGTAGACAAAAAACTTTTTAAATACTACCAAAACCAAAGGTAAGATCCTTGAAAAATTTATTTACTATTTTCCTAGTGAGTTCTACCCTTCACATAGCTAGTAATTGATTTGATATAATGGTAGCAATATTACCTAATTTTTCAAGTGTATGAACTCTATCTCAGACTAATGTTTTTACATGCATGAAATAAATACGCACACAGTCTTTGGTTTGCAGATTTTGGAAACGCAGATTTTATGTCAGTTACCACAAATCTTTGCAAAGACTGTATACAAAATTGAAAAAATACATTGAAATACAGTTTTTAAGTATTAAGTAATAAATAAATGTGCATCTTGCTTCTTCACCAATGCAGTAAATCAGTAAATAAGGGCCAAAAGTTATTCTAATATCTATCATAATTTCAAAAAGGTTATGAGCATCAATGTTATTTCAAGGAGCTTATACCCTTTGCAACATGGTGGATGGAACTGGAGAGCATTATGCTAAGTGAAATAAGCCAGGTGGTGAGGAACAAATATCATATGAGCTCACCTTTAACATAATCAACAAAAGAAAAAAAGCAAACAAAATATAACCAGAAATTGAAATTAAGAACAATCTAACAATAGCAAGAGGGGAGTGGGGAGGGGACAGTGGGGAGAAGGGTTTTCAGTAACTACTATAAAGGATACATGGACAAAACCAGGGGGGAGGGTGGGAGCAAGCAAGGGAGGTGGATTTGGAGGGAGTTGGGGGAGGGTTGGGGAGAAAATACAGACAACTATAATTGAACAACAATAAAATAATTTAAATTGAAAAAAGAAATCTGCAACAACTAAAAAGTGACATAAAACTTTATCTAAATTCTATCATTGGAGAAGTAACAGACACTGTTACTGTTACTGTGTTGTTCTGCATAATATTCATAGTTAGATACAGTGATGAAATTCAGTTTCAGGTTCCTGAAAATAAATACCTACTTTTTCCACATCCAGATTTTCAGATACCCTGAAATCTACCCATGGAACTAGATCTCTTAAAAATGATTTAAGCTTTTGTACTTCAGTTTCCTAATCAATAAAATGAGATTAACAGTAGACCCTACCATGCTATATTATTGAAAGAAACAAAATAATACATATAAGCCAATTAGAAGAATGAATGTAAAAAAATATTTCCTTTCGTTGTTGATGTTGTGAATTTTTAAACAGACAACTCCTACCTGATAAAAGTTGGTTCACAATATAGAAAGAGATAAACAATGCCAATGTCATTTCATAAGGATAGTGCAATTATTTAAAACCAGATAAGAATAATACAGAAAAGCAATCAGAGTTTCATTTCATTTGTGAACACAGAAACAAAAACTCTAAAATAGATTTACTCATAAACAATAGATCACACACAGAGTGTAAGTCAACATCAGAACACCTCCAATGGTATTCTCCATTTTAACAGATTCAGAGATAAAACTCATATGATTTCCTCTATAGACAAAAATGAGTTGTCAAACTGCAGCATATTTAAGGGGGAAAAAAGTCTTAGTAAACAAGGAATGAAAGGAAACCTCCTTCATTTGGAAAGACTTATAATTCAGAGAAGTACTGTAAATATATTTAATGGAGAATACATACATGAAAGCCTTTTAAAATCAAGAATTAACAAAAGTATCAGTTAACTGTTTATCAGTTTCTGGCCAATAAAATAAACACAATATAATAAACAAAAAGTATCAAGGATAGTAAGGAAGAATTAATCTACATAGAAAAATCAGCAGAATAAATAGAAAAACCATTAGTATCAATAAGAAATTTTAGCATATTTTCTGTAACATTAAAAATAAACTGAATTTCTCTAAACAAAAACAAATATAAAATATAATAAAAATACAAATAGAACTGCTTTATTAGAGGTAACAAAAACTAAAGAGTTATATTTTAAAAAAGCAAAAATATTTAGCAATCATTTCATCAAAAGTACTGAGACCATTCTAAGGGGTATTAAAGAAGATCAGGAGAGAACATCTACCCCTTTGGTTAAGAATATTTAATATTACAAAAAAGAATCGCCTCCTAATTAATCACTAAATATATGTCAATCTTACTTGTAATTAGCTTTTTAAAGGAATTTAATTGACATTCTAAAATTTATATTCAAAATAAAAATCCATGAATATCTAAGTATACTTTTTTGAAAAAATAGTATAGCACAAGTGGACCAAATAGTATACAAACTTCAAATCAATAGCACAAAAACAATGTGATACAGGCAAAAGGACAGATTAATGAATCAGTGAAGCCAAATGTGAAACTTTGGACTGACCTGAGTATGAATGGATACCTAATACTGGATCAAGGTGAATGGTTTGCCCTGTCTGTAATACTTCATTTTGAGGGAAAAGGGGGAAAAAAGACTTGTGGAAAAGATGATAAAATAACAACAGCTGCCTGGAAAGATGGTAGCAGCAGTGAGTGCAAGTTTGTCAATCTTTCTGAATCCCTACACTAAAAAAGAGCTACTAGAACAAGGCCAAAAGCTAATGGAAACCATTTGCAACAAAATTAGGTAAGAAGGTAGCCAAAGAGCATATATGCATATATGCAAAGGCCATGGATCCAGACAACAGTGTAGTAAGGACCGAGGTCAGGGCAGGGCAGGGGCTTGGTGGAGCAGGTAACGGAGGAAACTGGGGGAGATCTGCAATAGTGTCAACAATAAAAAAGATAGAAGTTACCTCCATGAACCTTTCAAATACAAGAAGGTGGAGACAAATCACCAACTGCCAAATGATGTCCATGGCATTATAATCCTGGGTAAGACTAAGAGACAGTGTCTATGTTTGAGGGATAAGATTATAAAAATAAAATCACAAGGAAATGGTTACTCTAATGCCAGCACAGTGACTACTTTGGGCAGGAGGGCAGGCATAGTGCCTGGAATGAGAACTCTGAAGGGTTTCTGCAGTGGAGGCAAAGTTCTACTTCTTGACTTGGGTGGTGTTTGACTTAAAAATAATTTAAAAAAATTGATAGCTGCTGCTGTGTATGGATAGTTGGATACTCTTTGTACTTTTCTATTGCATTAAAATTCCCCCGAAAGTTAAATAAAATATCATTGTAGATCAACACCAAAATGCCAAGAATCTGGCATAAATGTTTCTCATAGCCCAAAGTTAAAAGCCAGAAGACCCACTTCTCATCTGCTTCCATAAGTCTAGCATCAAGAATAGGCTCTGGGTTTCTTTGATAACTGGTGCATTTGATCATGAATAATATTCTGGAAGTCCCCAATAAAGTTCAAAATATCACAAATATATTATTATCATAGCTAAATGATACCTGACAGACAGAACATGGAAATTTTGTGATTAACTGCTTTTATAATAAAAGCGACAGATTTTATTCTATCTAACTTTTGTATAAAACTTATACTAAATGTGTTCATTATGTTTTGTGTATTAAAATTAATTTCACACATATTATTACATTAGATCTTTTGAACATTTTTAAGAATTAATATTCAGGTACATCCAATACTAGTTTTTTCACTCTAACTTCAAAAGATTAATTAACTTTCCCAAGATTACATAATGAATTAGTGGAAGAAATAAAATTCAAATGCAAGTCTCAGGTTTCTGTGTCTACTGGTTTTGTTACTTATATTAAAGCATTGATTTTTCTGGATTTGGAGCTTAGTCCAACATCTTTGGCCATTAAACCCATGGGTTTAACCTTATTAACTTAATATTACATGTTAATTAAACTAAGACACAAGCATGATCAAACACTGAATTCTACCTGCCAAACATAAGAAATTCTTGGAAATCTCTTTTAAACCTCATCAAAGATCACTAAGCAACCAAAGTACATTACAGTAATGAATGGAAAGCTTACTTGTCATCCACCAACAACCCTCACAAAGTCTGACGTAATTCCAGAGAAACTGATTTCCTCAGAAACCCTAGGATGGCAGGCTCATTGCAATTAGAATTTACCAAGAACATTGACATAAATCTAACTGGCTAGGAACAGAATACTTAAGAGTTCCATATCCCAGTACTTTGCCATGGAAACTCTGGGTGCTTGGTATTGCCATATGTTAACATATGTAAGCACGTTTATTACATTAGTCTATCATGACTAACAATGTTGACTTTTTATTCCATGCCAGGAATAAAATAAAAGTCATTAATGAGAAAAGGGGCATGAATTATGACACCTCAAGTTAATCAAGCCATCCTAATTTTAACTGCCCTCTTTAACAAAACAGTATCAGTCAGAAATATATTATTTCATCAGTGGCTATGAAGCATAATCATCGCATTGTTTCTGCAGATTTATAAACTAAACATCTCTGCATACCTATTGATCCCTCACAAGGAACTCTGGGAAAAAATATCAATTCAACAAATAAATTTAACAAATATTTATTGATCTTATAATACTACTAGGCATGGAAATAGGTACTACATATACAAAAATAAATATGAGACCAGGTTTCTTTGCCCTCAATTAGCTAACAATTTAGGAAGAAAAAAAAACACAGGAAGCCAAATAATCATAATATAATGTAAGTGCATTTTTACCTGTGCTCCTAGATAACCTTCCCTCTGCATCTCACTCGGCCCACAATCCTGCAATAACTCAAGCTCTGAGGACACGAAGGAGGAAGTGGGTAATTCTACCATAGAGGGGGAGGGGTCCAAGAAGATGTTTTAAAACAAAACTTCCTGTTGACTATTGAATTTCATGTTAGCTTCCACAAGTGACTGAAAATTTACATTGCCTTCTGGTAACTGAAAATATATGTTGTTTTTTAAGACAAATTATTTTATTTCAGTTATTTTCTGTCCATTAAATCACTTAGAGTTCTTATAATGAAAGTAACAAAGATGAACTCAGAGTAAATTAGGCAAAAATAAAATAAATTAATTGAAAAGATATGGTGATATCAAACATAAGGAAATTGGAAGAACAGATCTTAGAAAGCACAAGAACCAAAAAAGATCTGGATAGCTACATAGCAGAAACTCATGAACAGTCAGTCCCCTCAATAAGCTATTGTCTACCCAAATTAAATTAATTAATTAATTTATTTATTTATTTATTAATTCCAACCATGTGTTCAAAGCAGAACATATAAAATACACACAGAACAGGCATATCATTTTACCCCCATAATATTTACGAAGCAAATACGCATGTAACAGCCACTCTGCTGAAGAACCAGAACATTAACCATACTCCAAGAAGCCTTGAATGTGTCTCTTCCTCATTATAACTCAACCATTTTCTCCCTAGAGGAAACCAAAATTCTCACTCTGCAAAAACAATTTTTTTGCTGCTGCTAAACTATGTAAAGTTCAAAAAGAAGAAAAATGTCAACTATTATTCATTGTCTATTCCTTCTCATTATAATCAAATTCTAATTTGGAAATAAATCACTGATGAGAGGGATGGAGGGGAGAGAGAGAGAAATAAAAAGGAAAGATTGAATTATCCAGGTTGACCCAGTTTGGGCAACATCCCAACCCTTGACTGATAGTCCCAATGGGACTAGAAAAATCAGGAGAAAAAGAGTGCCTACGCACCAGAAGGATGCTAATACCAGCAGAAATCTGAATTGATGTTGGTCAGGCAAAAGTGAAAAATTTCTATTATTATCCATGAATTTTCTATCAGTCCCACTATAAAAAAAAACCCTCCTATATAGTAAAAGATTTCCAAATGTCAGCAAACTCTTCAGTTTGGGAGCATATCTTTTGACTTGATCAAATATTTAAATCTTGTCTCTGAACATTTTTTATAGTGCCATCTGCCACCTGATTATATCTTCTCCACTTTCTCTATATTGTAGACATCATTTAAGTCCTTGATCAAATTCTACCCGTGCTAAGAAAACAGCTAAAGCCCTTGTAACGATTTTCCTATAGACTAAAACTTGGCACACACAAGTCAGTATGATAGTTTCTTTGTGCTACCTTTATTATAATTTCTGTTTAAGGGGCACCTATTTTAAACTATGCACTGCCGTGAGACTCAAATACAAATTTTAGTTTAAATTTTCATTTAATTTTTACAGTTATCCTATATAAGACAGGTACTGTCATTATTATTCTATGCAAGGTAAAAAATGAGATTTAAATATACTAAAAAGAATAATTATAAGAACTGCTACTCATCTTACATCTTACATAACCCAGGGCATGAAGTTAGAGTTCATTGGTCACTTGAATACTGTTAGCCATTTTTTAAGCCAACGGAGCTTCTCAGTAGCAATATTAGAACAGGAAATTTGAAAACTGAAAGCACAATCTAAAAAGTCAGTTGAAATTTGTTTTCCATTCTGAGATACTCTACGGAAAAAAGTCTGTGTTAAACAAGAATTAGAATCTTAAACCAGAATTTGCCAAACCTTATGATAGAAATTATGTTAAGTTTGACAGCAAAATTAATTCCATGTCAGAATAAGTAGCATCAAAATATAGAACCTGGTTTTTGATAAAATTTAAATTCAATTTTTATCACCTGTTACATTATTTCTATATGCTTACATATACCCTCAGGTTTATGTTAATAAAAAATAAGATTATCATGTGGCAAACTCTTATGCTAATGAAGTCCAATGAATCACATTTCCCAGTAACCACATCCTTGTGGTCCACTTGGATGTGGTCACGTGACTTTCTTAGGTCAATGAGTAAAGCACATATACATTGGGCCTCACCGTCATGAAATATTGTTGCCACCAGGTGAGGAAGCCTATTTAAAGACCACATGGAAAGGAAAGTAGTCATTGTAAATGTCCCAGGCCAGCTGAGTTCCCTAGACTCTCCAGCTAATGAAGCTATGTGAGTGAAATCAGGGTTAAGCTACGTACACATAAGAACTGCTATGCCAGCCCATGGAATTATAAGAAATCATTTTCCCTTGCCTGAAAATCTCAATAAAAAACAGAATTTTCACTCTATTACAGGTCAACAATAGAGAATTGAGTTGGAAATGTGTACCAGAATTAGATGGCTGTTGTAACACAAACCTAAACATTGGGTACTGGTGTTGGGCAGTATGTAGGGGCTAGAGCAGGGGTAAGAAATCTGCTACTAGAGACTAGAAAGATGTATGGTGAAGCAATGGTCAAACTGTTTTCTGCAGTATTTTGGAAGCTAGAGAACATGATTAAGGATTCAGTAATGAACTTGTCGATTCAGCTAAGCAGAATTTCTAGGCAAAGTGTTAAAATTGTCAATTGTCTTCTTTTATCCATGTATGATGAGTAAAGAAAGACAAAAAGGAGCAAAAAAGGAATTACTTTGCAAGATGAATTTAGAGAATATATAAAGAACCAGAAGTTACTTAGTTGAAAATAAAGTTATTTCATATATTTAGTCTCTCCAGTCAGGAGTGAAGTCTTAAAGAAAATATGACTTTACAGTAATTATGAAATCAGTTGTATGGCTATAAGGTACTTTGTGAAGACCTCAGAAAGAGTTAAGGAGGCACCTGCCTACCACTCTTATCTCCATGAAAAGGAGTCTAAGATTCTTATAAGCATTGCCACTCAGCAAACATACATGGAGTCTAAAGAAAAAAAAGATCTGTCTTTAAAATAACTATAGATGTGTCTTTGTAGATATCAAGTGAACCCAAATTTGACTTAAAGATCCCAAAGATTTTAGGAAAATATATCAGTTTGAACTAAAAAAGCTTGAGACGATTAAAAGGAAAAGAAGCGTCTGGCTCCCCAAACTACTAAAGACAGTAAGCTGAGAAAGCTACTCAGCTGCAAATGCATATCATTTCTTTAAAAAACAGGGGGAGGAGAGAAGGATTGAGGTGGGAGGGTGGGGTGGGTGGGGTGGGAGAAAGCGGTGGCAAAAAAAATGGAAGCAACTGAACTTGCAGAACAATACAAATTAAAAATAATAATAAAATAAAAAGTCTCATAGACCAGAACCAAGTTAACAGACACAAAAGCCAACAGCAACAGAGAACAATATTTTAGAGAACGATTCCAAGGAAGCAGAACTGGGCTCTAACCAAGGACCATTTCCTGCCCCCAGAGCCCCCATAACTTGTGCCTATCTCGTTTTTAGAATTGCTATGTTTAGAATTGCTACGTTCTCTTTCCTCCTCTTTTTGAACGGGAGTCTTTATTGCTGTTACATCTTCCTGATTCACTGGTCTATGTTAAGTATGTGAGGGGGCAAAGCACTTCTTTTTCCAGGTCATTAGTGTTTGGATCCAGAGGATCCCCAGTCAGAATCCCTCATCCATATCCAGACCTGATTCTGTTTATGAGCCCACAGGCTTCTTAACTGATGCCATGACTGGATGACGCCATGGGTGTTTAGGAGGTGAAGAGTGTACTCTGTAAGAGAAAGATATAAATCACTGAGGTCCCAGGTTGGAACATGGTAGATTGTTACTAAAATGGACCCCAATGATTCATACCTTCCTGTAACAATACTCTTGGAGATCCCCTCCTTCATGGGATTTGTTCTGCCAATGGGACATCAGCAAATGTAATTAATGCAAGCAGATGCTCCATAAGGATTTGCACTTCGAGACTGAGCTCTTGAAACCTTGCTGACACCCTGTGAGGAAGTCCAGTCTAGCCTTCTGAAGTATGAAAGACGGCATGTAGAGACCACAAGACATTTTAGCAACCTTACCCGAGGGAGGCCTCACCCCAAGCCAGTCTTCCTCTGGGTGCAGCAGCCTGAGTGAGCCAGGTGAAGGGAGCAAAAGAATCACTCAGCCACAGGTTAGGGACCAGTGTTGATTTTTCTGTAGTCCCTGCCATTCCTCACTAATACTGAGAAATAGTAAACCCCCAGTTAGTATTGGCTAATTGATTAACTGACCCTTCCATACCCCTTGTTATTCTTAAAGAGATACTGTAATTTATAACAGTTTATATATTCATAAATATATAGCATATTAAAAAGGTCCTTAAAAAGAATAGAAATTTTATTAGTTTTCCTTGCTCTGCAGTACCATCAGAAAGACTTTTAATTTTGAATCCTTCTATTTTTTAGCATGTTATAATGCAAACGTAGTGGAAATTTGTTAAGAATTTTACAGGTTAAATTAAGTCTAAACTCACTGAGCCATGTATATTTAAGTTTGATGCTTGGGATACAACTTAGAAGCATAGATTTGTCTGAAGGATACTTTCCTTTAGCTAGGAGGCAAGGAAATAAGTCTCAGTTTAAGTGCCACAAATTCCCAGACATAAAAGGGCTGACTGAGTTCATCACCACCAGACCAGTATTACAAGAAATGTTAAAGGGACTTCTTTAAGAAAGGGGAAAAATTTTAAATGTGCATAAACAAATCGCAAAGAAAAACTTCTCACTGACAAAGGCAAACACATCATAAAAGCAGCGGATCAACCAACATTAAAGCTAGTACGGAGGTTAAAAGGCAAAGGTAGAACTATCGTGTATAATTACAATAGTAAATTAAGGGATACGCACACACATACACAAAATAAAAACAATGACAAAAACATAAACATGAAGAGGCAGTGATTTTAGAATGTGTTTGAACTTAAGTGACTATCACCTTAAAATACACTCTCTCTGTAAACAGAGCATGTGCTGATCACGAGTCAAGAATCAGCGATTTACAAAAAATAAAGGGAAAGGAATCCAGACATAACACAACAGGAAACTGCCAGCATATAAAGGGGGACAGCAAGACACTGAGAAGGGAACTGGGAAAAACTACAAAAACAATCAGAAAACAATTAACAAAATGGCAATAACTATATACCCATCAATAATTACTTTAAATGTAAAAGGATTAAGTGCTCCAATCAAAAGAGGAATGGATAAAGAGGCAATACATTTACACAATAGAATATTACCAGGCCATAAAAAAGTATAAATAGGTTATTTGGTTGTTTCAATCATTTTTGGATTACCAAAAACATCTCCTATCTGGTCTTCCTGCAATCCCATAGCTGCACTGTAGTCTAGTCTCAACACCACAAAGTGGCCTCTTTAGAGCATAATATGTGCTCAAAACTTGATCAATTACTTCCACCAAAGTAAAAACTAAAATTCTAACATTGACCTTTCAGGGCCTCTATAGTCTGCTACTTGTACACATACCTGTCTGACTTCATCCACCTTCTTCTCCTTCCTTCCTCAAAACTCACTCTGTTCCAGACAGAAGAGAATTTTTGCAATTCCCAGGTTATATCAGGTATACTGCATCTGTAGGACCTTCTCTCAAGCTGTTTCTTCTTTCTGAAATATTCCTTCTCCAAATAGTCACATGGTTGATTACCTCACCCAATTTCAAGTAAATGTTGCAATGCCATCTTTTCAATGAGGCATTCCTGACCATGTCCTTCTTTTATGCCAAGAATAATGGCTAAGTAGATTAAACAATAAATACCAGCAATTTTATATTTTAGGTGAAAATGTTTGATAAAATGGATTGACAAGCAATGGTGACACAATAAAACATTAAATTGAAGAAAGCTACTTTATTTTAATCAACTATGTGAGTTACTTAAGACACATATAATACCGTATTACAGAAAACCATGAAATGATAAAAGGCATGATTAACATATTTTGGATACAACAAGTTGACCCAAGCTAATTAGGTCTGGCATGCGGGGGTAACAGAGTGGGGTGGGAGTTGTATAGGACTCTGAGCCTGGTCACCCATCAACGTTTAGAACTCCAATGCCAGTGGAAGCCAGACTCACTGGCAAAATAAGTGTGTGTACTGGGCAGGGTTTAACTCAACAGGAAGTGATAAGGCCTATGGCAAAAAAGAAAGTACATGACTAGTAAAGAAAATGTAACACATTACCTCTGAGCTATACTTCCTCATGGGATGCAATTCCTTACTTAGTTCCAATAAAAAAAAAATGGTAAGTTAACTAACCTACTGTTTCTGTGTTCCTGTTGCAGTTTTATTATTGCTTAAGATAATTTTATTTTTAGTGGGGGAGGCATTTAGACATCATTTAATATCTGGTTTCCAAAAGAGTTAATACTCCTGATCCTATGCCAAATGTTCTAACTGGAAGAGTCAATTAGATACTCTTAGAGTATAATCTTTTATTCTAAAAATAAATTCAGGGCTCGGGCTTGATCAGGCATTTAGGAATCCAAGCCTATGTAGGCATCAACTGTGATTTTGCTGTGTGTAACCTAGACCCGTGTTGGAAGAGATTCTTGTAAGTGACATAGAGATCTCTGGCCATATGGTTTGCACATGCATTTTTCTGCATGCATGGCTAATTCAGGGGCATGAGAAAACATATGCAAACACTATTGGGCATAGAAATTTAGACATTCCTTTGAAATGTTGACCTTTAAATGCTTAACACCTGTAGTATACAGGATATGATAACATCTCACAAACCTACAAATCTTCATTGGAAATACAAGTGGCAATGGTCATCTTGTGAAAAGTGAAAGAAATCTCATTCTCTCTGCACAAGGGGTATCTCAACTAGGTGAATTTTGAATGGGAATATTTGCCCATTTCAATGGTATTTTTTCAAAGTAGACAAGACAGTTGACTTAAGTCACCACCAAAAATAAAATGTCCATCATCCTGAAACTTTCACAAGATAAACTATAGAAAACAATATACAATATCTCGAGACAAAACCTTGTGCAACAGGAGTAAAACAAATGCTATCAATTCTGAGTTTTCTGCTCTAAGGTTATGATAATCTAAAAGTACATATTATCCTGAGATAATATATGATAGTTTTTTATTCATCTAAGCTGAAACAGTAACATGTAAGAAAAACATTTAGCTGTGGAAATAGAAAATATGTGACACTACAGCTATAATTTTAAGCATTGTAATTTTAATGAAAATTAGTACAACCAGTTGGAACAAATCTTTTAATTCTCCAAGTCTCTATTCATCTCTGAAATAAGCTTAAATATGACTACCTTACAGGTTGTTGTAAGTATGAAATAAGATGATATAAATCCACAGGCTTTGTAAATGAGGTGTTGTCTAGCATCTGGCTTAACGTGGATCTACATCAATCTGGAACTAAAACTGGATTTTGGCACTTACTTGTTATACGGCCATGAATGAGTCATTCAATAATTTTATCTGTGGTGGTGGCAGAGAGTTCTTATAGCATATTAAGATCCCTTCCATTGTTTTATATTCTGTGTATTAGATGATTACTTAGAGGCAGTTAAGGAATGTGATAGACAATAGCACCCCACTGAACTGTGTTGACAAATTTCTATGGATAATTTGATGATCCACATGGCAATAACAACAACTAAAACTGGTCGATGTTTTCTGAGGAGTTATTCTATACAAAGAATTTTACAAGTATGCAATGTAAGTCAGATGATACAATACTCCCACTAGGAAGTACATAATAAGGTTAGCCCTATTTAATATACAATAAAACTGATGCTCAGGCCGATTTAGTAACAAGCAGAAGTAACAAAGCAAGTAGAACCAGCACAACTGGGAATACAAAGATTTTCTTCCCTTTCACTTCTGAGTGAATAATATTTAACTGTCAATGTATATTGACAATGGTAGCAAAAAAAGGATCCATTGTATTCTGTTACTCTGGCCATAATAAATGCACCCTTTGGCACATATGTGTCAAAGGGTGGCACATATGTGTATGTGACACATAATCTTAGAATCCACTCTCATAAAACTGCTATCAAATTTACATAATTTTACAATACCAATGATATAATATAACCATGGTAGGCCTCATAACATCAATAAAGACCGTAGACATAGGAATAGACTCAACACTCACGAGGAAAGAAATTTAGTCAAAAAGCCATGATGAGGGATAGCAAGAACCTAAAATGTGAGCTAGTATTATCTTCTCTCAGGCCCTTGGCATACATCATGAGTGCATCATAAAGCCCTTACCTTGAGCTCAAACATGACCATGGAATCATTCGTAACATAGTTCTCTAGACAGCTATTAATAGTTGGTTGGTGACAACTTATTTATCATCTGTAGCCTAGATTCTCAACTGTAGTCACGCATTAGAATCACTTAGAAAATTTTATTAAAAATACAAATATCCTGGCTTTGAGTGAAATCCAGTCATCTATATCATTTTTCAAAGTTCCCAGCTGTTCTAATATGTATCTATATTTTTTAAATTTCCAAGGCATTCTAATATGAACTCAAGTTGAGAAATTCTGGCTGAGGTTGCGGTAAATATAGTTATTAGTATATTAAGAGGACAACAATAACAAAAGAATAACTTGGCATAGATCTTTCAGAAAAGAATGCAATTAAGAATAATTAACTATGAAATTGAGACGAAGAATATTTTAAAATTTGAATATAAAGCTTCTTTATTTTTATTCCTCATAAAAAAGGACTGCAGTCAAAATATTTAATGGGCTTAACGGAGGATATGAAGGGGAAACAAAGGCAAGTCTTCTTCTTCACGAACATTTACTAATATGCCTAAAGCACTAGTAGAGCTTTAAGAGAAAGAAAGAATCTAGATGAGAGGAGGTCTGCAAACCGGAGGGATACAGGGAGGACAATTTTTTTTTCAACAAATCTCAAAGCAATATTTTAACCACACAGACATCCTTTTCATTTTGGCTCATATCCATTTCATCCATTTTATATTCATGGTGATAATTTTTCTTAAAACATTCTTCTTTCATGTCCTTTAAACTTATTTTTAGTATTCAGTCACTTTAATGAATAAAAACCATTGCAAAATTTTGAACTAACTTCTTAGCTAACATGTCTTCCTTGAATTAAGAATACCAAGAGCTATAGACAGATGTAGTACTTGTTCACCAACTGTGAGCTGAGACTAGCAACACTTAACATTCCATTCTTACTAACCTACTAAAAAAAATCATTAGATGTGACATGTGTGCCAGTGACAAATTACAAGAGTATCTTCAGGACACTCAATGGTCTTTTGCTGAAACTATAGTCAAGTCGCCAGTTTCCAACAATTTGGCAAAGCCTTTGAGTTACAAATCAGCAGGTTTCATCTCAAACATCTGTGGACATTTAAGTTCACCGGAAAATTGGCAAAATTATCCTACGGGATAAAAGACACTTGAGAGTGATATCAGTCATCCATCATCTCTTACAATCAGTCAAGCAGAGCAACAGATTTAGAAAATTGGCACGGGGCTCACTTTTCTTTACCCTCATTCTTGCCAAACTGGCCTTTCCCCTCTCACTCTCAAGTGCCGCACAAGGTGTTTCCATGGTGGAAATTGTTCTCACAAGCATTCATCGTGGCTGATGGATGGTCACAACAAACCATGAAAAATGCCCCCAGTGACCCCTCATCAGACATGTCACACAGCTGCCCTAAACCAAACTGAGAATGTGACAGTAAGACAAGGTATAATGGGCAAATAAGAAGAAAGTAAATGGAGAAGGCATAAGAGAGAAAATTATACCAAGTGAAGATGAATTGTCAAACCATGAATTATTTCATTTTACTTGCTTTCCTTAACTTTACATTAACACTTAGCCCAAGATTTTACTACTAACTGTGCAGGGTTTATGCCAACTCCTCCATTGTCAATGAATTTAAAAAATCATCCTGTGAAAATGATCACTGATTAATTAGACAGTGAATAAATAGTATAAGACTCTGTCTCTAAACCCCTTTATTTCCTTTTTAAACAGTATATTGATGACCAAAAAATCTCAACATGTGCTTTGGAGACCCTTGTGAGCTCCCAAGACTTTCCAGGGAGTAAACAAGATTAAAACTATATTCATAATACTACTAAAGTATTATTTATCTCATTCCATCCTCTCATAAAGATATAGTAGATTTTTCTAGATGCTACATGATTAGAGGCTATAAAATTACCTGAAAGTCTATTAAAATAGTTCTCTTATTTCCAATTACATATCTTTGTGAGACTGAAAATTCTTTACAGACTTCAAGAAAAACAACAAATTACAACAGACTGAATGCAGAAATATACCTGATAATAAAGCTTTTTTCTATTAAGTGAGACATGAAAAAGATAAGCAAAAGTAAAGCAATGACAGCATTTTTGATAAGTTTTTATTTTTGAAAACATAGTTATTTCTCATAAATATATTAATTATATAAGCAAGTGTTGGATTTATTATTGTGGAATTTTAAATGAATATTGAATAAATATTTTTAAGTGTCTCAAATTTTATCTTTTATTCAGTAAGTGTAGATAGATATAATTCACATGAGCAAGAACTTCTTTAGGTCCTCAATAATTTTAATGCATTCTGAGACAAAAGGTTTGAGATTTGCTGTTTTAGACTCTTTTTAAAGGTCATCAATTAATCTTGTTAATATTCAGCCCCATTTGTGATTCTTTCTTAAGAAGATAATTGGAAGCCTAGCGCCCAGATCTTGGTTTTTAAAGTACTACCCTTTTAAAGGAACCAGGATATTTTAAAGAAATGGCTAGTTCTAGAACGTGGGCAGGAAATACACAAGGTAAGCCAGTGCTAGAAAGTGAGGAGCTGCTAAAACAAACACACAGCAAAACAAGCATGAACACAATACGGGGGTAAGTAAAAGAACACTGCAACCAACCGAAAGAGCTCCAATGGCCAAAGCTGGAGCAATCTGAGCAAAATAAAGTAGTATAGAATTATAATCCAAAGTATAAAATAAATATCCCATGTGTCCATACCAGTGAAGAAACCCTTGCCTAAATAAAGAAATGGGGGGAAGTATAAATATCCTGTGCAGAAGACTTCAGATAATTTAGGTACACACTTCTCTCTGAAGAAAGACTTCCTTCCCAAGAACATAGAAAGGGAGAATTCTACAAAAGAGTACCTTTACCGTGGAGAAACCTGACAAACAATGCCTTGGCCAAGAGATCCACATACCCATGTTAATATCAACAGTGATTTGTCACGTTGATGTATTTGGTATAATGTAATGAAAATGTACTTTATTTCCCAAAATAAATACCCCCAATATGATCCTAAGAAAAATGTCAAATAAATTACAATGAAGGGGAACTCTACAAAATATCTGACTAATCTTCAAAACTGTCAAAGTCATCAAAAACAAGGAAAATCTGAGAAAATGTCATAGTCCAGAGGAGCCTAGAGAGACAGGGCATCTAAATATAATGCTGTCCTGGCTGGTGTGGCTCAGTGGATTGAGCGTCAGCCTGCGAACCAAAGGGTCACAGGTTTGATTCCCAGTCAGGGTGATACAGGGTGCAGACAAGGGGGCGGGGCGCCAAAAAGATTGGGAATGGTGTCCAGAACTCAAAGTGTATAGGAATATTGGAGGAAATATTAGGATGTCCTCACCCCCCACCCCCCCAAGATGTCAGCTGGGGGGAAGGGACAAATGGAGCAGGGCCATTGAATGCTGTTTTGCATAGCAACAGTTTTGCAACTAACCTCTAGAATGGTCATTTAACATATCTATAACCTTTAACTGGTTTCATAGATATGTTAAATAGCTGTGGCCAAGTTCTAGGTGAGGGAGAAGTGAGTGGCTTGGAACCAGGATGTAACTGGGGGCTGTTTCTCTGAGACAGGGCCTGCGAGAGAGCCATGTGGCTTTAGCAGAGTGAGGACCCCCTCTTGGCCAGGTGAGGGGGGAGAGCCATGCTGTTTTGGAAAGATGTAGACCCCTGTAGCCATTAGGAGAGAGAGCCAAGCAGTTTCAACAGAGATAAGACCTCCTCTTGCCCAGGTGAAAGGGAAAACCATGCAGCTTTGCCAGAATGGAGATCCCTGTGGCCAAGTGAAGAAGAAAGACACACACTTTTGGTGGAGTGCGGCTTTGGGGTGCTCCCTTTGGCCGAGTGGCCTGGAAAGCAGGAGAGACTTTGACTAGAACTTGGTACAAAGAACTCTTGCCAGTGGAAGGTGCCACATGACTTTGGATTAATTGGAGATCCTGCCTGGACAGGCGACACAGCCCACAGTGCCAGCAACCTGAAAAACGGACCTGTGCTCTTTTCCTGATTTACAGTACCTGGAGTTGGGTCAGTGGGAGAAGGAAGCGCTGTGTGTGTGTGTGTGTNATTTTACTACTAACTGTGCAGGGTTTATGCCAACTCCTCCATTGTCAATGAAGTAAATTTAAAAAATCATCCTGTGAAAATGATCACTGATTAATTAGACAGTGAATGAATAGTATAAGACTCTGTCTCTAAACCCCTTTATTTCCTTTTTAAACAGTATATTGATGACCAAAAAATCTCAACATGTGGTTTGGAGACCCTTGTGAGCTCCAAGACTTTCCAGGGAGTAAACAAGATTAAAACTATATTCATAATACTACTAGGTATTATTTATCTCATTCCATCATCTCATAAAGATATGGTAGATTTTTCTAGATGCTACATGATTAGAGGCTACAAAATTACCTGAAAGTCTATTAAAATAGTTCTCTTATTTCCAATTACATATCTTTTTGAGACTGAAAATTCTTCACAGACTTCAAGAAAAACAACAAATTACAACAGACTGAATGCAGAAATATACCTGGTAATAAAGCTTTTTTCTATTAAGTGAGACATGAAAAAGATAAGCAAAAGTAAAGCAATGACAGCACTTTTGATAAGTTTTTATTTTTGAAAACATAGTTATTTCTCATAAATATATTAATTATATAAGCAAGTGTTGGATTTATTATTGTGGAATTTTAAATGAATATTGAATAAATATTTTTAAGTGTCTCAAATTTTATCTTTAATTCAGTAAGTATAGCTAGATATAATTCACATGAGCAAGAACTTCTTTAGGTCCTCAATAATTTTAATGCATTCTGAGACAAAAGGTTTGAGATTTGCTGTTTTAGACTCTTTTTAAATGTCATCAATTAGTCTTGTTAATATTCAGCCCCATTTGTGATTCTTTCTTAAGAAGATAATTGGAAGCCTAGTACCCAGATCTTGGTTTTTAAAGTACTACCCTTTTAAAAGAACCAGGATATTTTAAAGAAATGGCTAGTTCTAGAACGTGGGCAGGAAATACACAAGGTAAGCCAGTGCTAGAAAGTGAGGAGCTGCTAAAACAAACACACAGCAAAACAAGCATGAACACAATACGGGGTAAGTAAAAGAACACTGCAACCAACCAAAAGAGCTCCAATGGCCAAAGCTGGAGCAATCTGAGCAAAATAAAGTAGTATAGAATTATAATCCAAAGTATAAAATAAATATTCCATGTGTCCACACCAGTGAAGAAACCCTTGCCTAAATAAAGAAATGGGGGAAAGTATAAATATCCTGTGCAGAAGACTTCAGATAATTTAGGTACACACTTCTCTCTGAAGAAAGACTTCCTTCCCAAGAACATAGAAAGGGAGAATTCTACAAAAGAGTACCTTTACAGTGGAGAAACCTGACAAACAATGCGTTGGCCAAGAGATCCATCCACATACCCATGTTAATATCAACAGTGATTTGTCACGTTGATGTATTTGGTAAAATGTAATGAAAATGTACTTTATTTCCCAAAATAAATACCCCCAATATGATTCTGAGAAAAATGTCAAATAAATTACAATGAAGGGAAACTCTACAAAATATCTGACTAATCTTCAAAACTGTCAAAGTCATCAAAAACAAGGAAAATCTGAGAAAATATCATAGCCCAGAGGAGCCTAGAGAGACAGGATATCTAGGTATAATGCTGTCCTGGCTGGTGTGGCTCAGTGGATTGAGCGTCAGCCTGTGAACCAAAGGGTCACAGGTTTGATTCCCAGTCAGGGTGATACAGGGTGCAGACAAGGGGGGGCGCCAAAAAGATTGGGAATGGTGTCCAGAACTCAAAGTGTATAGGAATATTGGAGGAAATATTAGGATGTCCTCATCCCCCACCCCCACCCCCAGGTGTCAGCTGGGGGGAAGGGACAAATGGAGCAGGGCCATTT
This sequence comes from Sturnira hondurensis, assembly GCF_014824575.4. Lineage (NCBI taxonomy): Eukaryota > Metazoa > Chordata > Mammalia > Chiroptera > Phyllostomidae > Sturnira > Sturnira hondurensis. Next base: position 21,142,972 of record NW_028093985.1, on the reverse strand, counting down.
GTCTGTTTGCTGTTTTGCATAGCAACAGTTTTGCAGCTAACCTCTGGAATGGTCATTTAACATATCTATAACCTTTAACTGGTTTCATAGATATGTTAAATAGCTGTGGCCAAGTTCTAGGTGAGGGAGAAGTGAGTGGCTTGGAACCAGGATGTAACTGGGGGCTGTTTCTCTGAGACAGGGCCTGCGAGAGAGCCATGTGGCTTTAGCAGAGTGAGGACCCCCTCTTGGCCAGGTGAGGGGGGAGAGCCATGCTGTTTTGGAAAGATGTAGACCCCTGTAGCCATTAGGAGGGAGAGCCAAGCAGTTTCAACAGAGATAAGACCTCCTCTTGCCCAGGTGAAAGGGAAAACCATGCAGCTTTGCCAGAATGGAGATCCCTGTGGCCAACTGAAGAAGAAAGACACGCACTTTTGGTGGAGTGCGGCTTTGGGGTGCTCCCTTTGGCCGAGTGGCCTGGAAAGCAGGAGAGACTTTGACTAGAACTTGGTACAAAGAACTCTTACCAGTGGAAGGTGCCGCATGACTTTGGATTAATTGGAGATCCTGCCTGGACAGGCGACACAGCTCACAGTGCCAGCAACCTGAAAAACGGACCTGTGCTCTTTTCCTGATTTACAGTACCTGGAGTTGGGAGAGTGGGAGAAGGAAGCGCTGTGTGTGTGTGTGTGTGTGTGTGTGTGTGTTTATACCCTAAAGGACTTTGATATTTTAAGGAAGGCATTAGGCCTGAATAGCATTAAATAAACATTTTGTTTCCTTTTCACAAATCTCTGGCATTGAGAGATGTCTTTCCAATTGGCGGCGGACAGAAGAGCCCAATAGATATTAGTATACTGTCCTTGGGAGGGGCCCCTGTTTTCTGTAGCAGTTTTTGGCATCCTTCGGTGGGCCAAGTATTGCCCACCCCCTGGACCCTTGTTCGGTAACAAGGGCACATGCCTGGGTTGCGGGCCAGGTCCCTAGTAAGGGTTGTGCAAGAGGCGATTACACATCAATGTTTTTCTCCCTGTGTTTCTCCCTCTTTTTCCCTCTCTAAAAATAAATAAATAAAATCTTTAAAGAACAAATAAATATAGTGTGGTTTTCTGGATGAGATCCTGAAATAAGAAAAGGACATTAGATAAAGAGTAAATAAATCTGGGGAGAAAAGTAAGAGAAAGAAAGAAAAGAAAACTAATGGCTTCAGTTACCAATGGTATATCCATATTGGTTCATTAGTTATGACAAATGCACCAAATTAATGTAAAATGTTAGTAATAGGAGAAAGTAGATACAGGGTTTATGACTACCTTTACTATTTGCTCAGTTTTCTTTCTGAAAATCTAAAAATGTCCTTAAATATAAATCTTACACTGCAATGTTAAATTAAGGAGAATATATCGCATTTTTGGTTGAGATCTAAGATGACAAAAGAGGAACAACTTTTGAGGAGACTTTGTATCAGTGTTTCTCAAAATGTTGTCTTAGGAACTTGTGCATGAAATCTGCTAAAGTAGCCCAATGTATTGGGTTCCCAGGACCACTCCCACCAGGCCACATGGAAACAGACACTGTGGACAGCAGAGCCCAGAAATTATCATTTAAACAAATCTGAAACCCATTCATAATGAAACATGTTATAGTGATAACAAAGCTTCCTTTCTGTGCATTTGTTACATGAAAGAAACAAAAATAATATGACCAACTAACAAAGAAGCAGTTCATCTAACAAAAGTCTTCTCAAAGAACTGGAACAAATAACTTAGGCTTTATATATTTTAATTATTTTTAATCAGATTAATTTTTTTTTTACAATGTGCCTGAGACATTTCCAAAATATTTTTTTCTCAGTACTAACCTAATAGATAACTGTGGGGGCAACTTTGCCCACAAAGTCCCTTCATCCACCACAGATGAAAGTGAAACTACCAAGACATGATCTGCTTGGGGAGGAAAGGTGGCCAATCCCTCAAAGGAGAAGGGCCAAGAGCCCCTTCCTCAACGGGCTTTTATTTGGTTCATTTTGCACAAGAATACAAGTAAGGATCAAACAATAGATAGCATTCAAAGAACTATGAGCGCTTATTATCAGTCAGGGTCAGATAGCTAAAGAGCCACAAAACTTTGAGGAACAAACATTTTGCTTGGACCCTTATCATTTAAATGAGAGCATTCTAAACAAAGCAGGTTTCACAGGATTTTACATATTCTTTCTTATGCCTGATTTAACCTGGATCCCGCTCTAGTTGGCAAAGGGCTGCACCGCCTTCCCAGTCATAGGGTTTTAGACTTAAGTGGATTAGAGCCAGGAAGTGCTTCTCCCAGACAGAAATAGGGACTCAGGCTACGTCAGAATAGCCAGGAGCGAGGGTCCATCATTCCCTCTTTGTTGCACCCCCTGAGTCCTTCCATGATGGCCTTCCAAGTGATTGTGTTTGGCTTAGTTTGCCCCTCCTCTGAGGGGTCTTACCCAACTCTGACTAACTGACCAAGCACTGGGGGTAGGGGGTGAAGCAGCCATTGCTGCCAGAGATAAGCTTTGTCTCCTTAGTGGCCTGCAGTCCAGAGGTCGCTCAATGAGCCTTATCCATGGGGTGGCAGTTACAACTCCTGAAACCAGACAGAGTGATTCCCAACAGATAACTGATCCATGTTATAACTTAGGCCAAAATGCATTCACTACTATGTGTCAAATTAGACCATCACCCTAAAATTAGTCATGCTTCATCTTAGTCTAGGAATAACTAGAGAAGAAGAATTTCACTTAATTTTGATTCCATTTAAAATTTATAATGTGAATAATGAACTGCTTTATCAAACTTTTAAAAGTCAGGTTAATTTGCCTTCAGTATAGTTGTTTCTGTAAAAACAATTTTATGTTATTAATAAATAAATAAATACATTTAAAAAATTTGATTTTATTATAATGGAATAATCAGGAAAAAGAAGGTATTACCAGAGTGGTTGAGGGAGATAATTAATAGAGAGCAGGTCTCTTTCCTTTTGATGCCTTCACAGTCATTCTTAAAATTCCTAACAGCACCCATCCTTCACGGAGCATTCTCTAAGAAAGGTGATGTGGTTTTACAGAGCAGGTGTTACCGTTGGTGTTGATTATTTTTCTGTTGTCATTTGATTCACAGAAATGGAATATAAGAAGTTGTATTTTTCCTTACTCTTCTCTCATCTTTGAGGCTTTTGAAGCCATATCAAAAAAACAAGGTAGTAAGATATTTCTTTGTACTTTTCTTGCTTTCTGGGAATATATGTTTATTTCTCAATTTATAGAAATAAAAATAAAATTTTAAATACTTGGTGAACTTTGATAACAATGTGAAATACAGTAATTGTGAGATTACAATTTTTTAAAACTCTTTTGTTAGAGCTTCCATTCCAATCCTACAGTTTATCTTTTGATATCTGCAATTCTGATATCACTGATGCACTGCGTAGGGAGAAACGTTCAAACTACTATGGCTGCAACGAACTGTGGTGGGGAGATCCTTCACTAGGTTACTTCCATCACCACTATTCATAAGGAAACATGTCAGCATGAGCTGTTTGTGTATGTAAAAATCATAGTTTTAGAACTATTTAGATACTGTAAATATTTAGAACTGTATATTAGAAGAGAACAACAATGACATATACAAGATAAGGGGTATATTTAAAATATAAATAACAAATATCAATCTCATTTACCAAACAAGATATTTAAGAAATATCATCTTTCTTTGCTATGGCTTAATTTCTAAGCATCTATGTCACTGAGTAGCAATAATTTAGTTATTTCAGTGTCTCTCCTCATCTTTTCCCTGTGTTAATTATTAAATTATTTAGGACTCATACATCCTGTGACTGACAGGTTATGAAGAATGGGGGTAATGTTGGGCATTTTCCATTATCATCTATGTACTGTTACCTGGTAATCAGCTAGATGTTCGTGTTCCGATTATTCTGTTTTCAGCACATCACTGTCACAGCTTCCTTGTCTTGAAAACAAGGCATGTGCAGTTTTATTTGCTCCCTGTGTCATAACCATATAGCTCTCTGCCACTCAGAAAATATTTCTGCTGCTTCCTTAGCTCTGCAGGGGCACATGGGTATGGCAGGGGCTGCTCCAGGCCCACTTGCCTGGATACCCTCACACAGAGGTTTCTGTACCATGCCGGGGTTCGGAGAAACTGGGGAGCCTTTTATGTCCTAAGATCTGCCTAGAAAAAGCACAAGCACCATTCCATTCTCAAAGCTCACCAAGTACACCTGGGGCGAGGGATGTTTCTGTCTCTTTGATTTTGCAGTTAAGGGTGGAAAACGGGTTAAAAAAACTCTACCCGCCCCCTTTTCAGGAATCTGCCAGAGACTAAGAATACTTTTTCCCTTCTTTCTTCTTGCTACCACTTCCCAGTCTGGATACTCTTTGTGTAGTCTATGGAACTCAGGGAAACCTAGCTCTCAGTTACCTTGTATCTTTCCAAAAATTTTGTCTCGTATTTGATGTTTTAATTCAAAAATTAAAAACTTGACTCTCACTCTCTGCTTTCCCTGTAACAAAACTGCCTTGACACATTGGGTGTGTTGTGGTATCGCAGCTGGAACAAGGGAAGGAGGTGGCAGACCCACTGGGAAATGTCAGAGGAGGTGGGGAGAATGCATGAGCTGACACTACAACCGTCACTCTGCCAAGTGTGTGTGTATGTGCTGGGAAATAAGTCTTCTGAACTTCTGTACTTTTGGTTCTCACTAAAGCATAACTGGTGTTCCTGGAGAAGTTACAAAATTGAGAGGAAATATTAGCAGAATACAAAATTTTCAAAAACTGCATCTATTTCTAGTACAGATTATTTTTCATTTTAGGCCAGCTTAGTTATTCAAGACACATACAGTTATGTTGGATAAGGCTGCAACGACTGCCTCCTCAGTACTAAAAACATGTAGACTGAAATTGAGACATTAGCATGTGTATATTTGATTTATCAGAAAATACTGTCCTGATAAATATGAGAGAACAATGTGTAATCAAAAATTTTTAAAGGAGTACAGAATCAACTATCAGGAAATATGTATACATTTCCATTAAGAAATACTTTAAATTTATATTTCTCTTAGTCTGAGATAGCTGCTTTTCTTTATTAAGAAGCCAAAAGAGATTCCTTCCCTACCTCCAAAATCATGTCAATTCTTGATTGATGGACACATTCTTTTTAGGAAGAAATACACAAAAGTAAGTGATTTGAAATTATTTATGGTTGGGTGCTATGATTTGTAATTTATCCAAACCCACAGAGTATTCACAATGAGTGTTCAACCTATGTAAAATGAAGTAATCAAAGAATAACTTTAAAGAATAACTTATAATCAAAAAATATAAAGAAATGATAAAGAAGATCAATGTGTTGCTTGAAATTGATCAGCAATTTGTCAAAGTTATGAAGAACACTTTAGATGAATGTAATACTCTATACTACTCTATTTTTAAGGTGAGGAGTCTCAAGGTTCATGAAACTTACAAAAATTGTCTATTTCTAGTTCCATTCAGGACTAAACTGAGGTGACCTCGCAGTCATACCTGAAAGTGTGAAGATGAGACAAAATCAAAATAAAGACAGGTCTGTAAAGAAGAAAACTCATGGGAAGTACATGGACAAATCAATTTTATAAATACCTACCCAAGAGAAGTACCCAAAACAAACGAAGCCTATACTCCAGAAAACTGTCCCCAAACAAGACTAATTTCTTTCCTTTACATTAATATTCAAAAAATAAAAGTGGTTTCCATAAAAAGTGTCTATCCTTCTACACATGAGCTTTATATGCTAGAAATCTGTTCTTGTACAGCATTGATGGCACTCAGTGACTCTTACTGGTTGAGCATGTGTGTGTGTATTGAATGCACATCAAATTGCTGTGACTTCAGGAACTCTCCAGATATCTCCCTACCAAACTCAGACACACCCAGCCACTCAGTGTTTTGTTTTCCTTTTAAAGATTTTATTTATTTATTTTTAGAGGGGGAAGGGAAGGAGAGAGGGAGAGAAATATCAATGTATGGTTGCCTCTCATGCATTCCCCGCTGGGAACTGGCCTGCAACCCAGGCATGTGCCCTGACTGGGAATCAAACAACAATCCTTTGGTTCACAGGCTCATGCTCAATCCACTGAGCCACACCAGCCAGGGCATATTGTCCTTTTAATTATCTGCTTCACTGCCCAAATTTTAATCAACTATGATATGAACCATTATAATTCACATACACATATATTAGTTTAGTCACTATAGGGAAAAAAAAGTTTCAGTATCCTGAGTTGTTTTATTCTTTAAGAAAAGCCAGCCCTGGCTGGTGTAGCTCAGTGGATTGAGCTCGGGCCTGTGAACCACACAATCACGGTTCAATTCCCAGTCAAGGCACATGCCTGGGTTGCAGGCCAGTTCCCAGCAGGGGACTCACGACAGGCAACCATACATTGATATTTCTCTCCTTCTGTCCTTCCCTACCTCTCTAAAGATAAATAAATAAAATCTAATTTAAAAGAAAAGAAAAGCCAGCCCTTACATTTTACGTAAAACAATGCTAATCTCATTTTTTCTTCCTCCCCACAAAGGAAGCTGATACAGTACACTAATCATGCACACCTGAAATATTTTTATACAACTTTGTAGCACTACATTATTCTTTTAAGCATTAAGTAAATTTTCTACTTTTCATTACTCATGAATTAACAATAATCCCATGTGCTATAGCTGTTCAACTGGATTTTAGGTAGACCGTTCCTGAGAAGCTCAACTTTGTCATTCTGCATATCCGACCCTCTCATCGGAGAAAACAGTTCTCGTAACCCTTATTTTCCCCCACTTTCTGCATAATTATAAAGGATATCAATCCACCTGAGTCTAACTGTAAAAATGAACAACTTGGCCCTAAAAAGCATAGCCTTGTATTGGTTCTCTCCCTTTGTGCTGGGCTGACACAAATGGCCTTCCGACAAGAGCAGCATCCATTAAACTGATAATAGGAGAATTGTGTGAGAACAATGAGACCTACCTCCACCATAATGCCAGAACTTTGCTTATTCAAACCTCTGACCCCACAAATGAATGGACACATACTCTCCATTAAAGTCACTTGTCACTAGTAGTTGGCTACGTTAGAGAAAGGAATGCACCGTATATTCTCTTTGAGAGAGAAAGTGCTGACACCTCACTGAGCTGAGGGCAATGAAAGCAACATGAACAATGACAGAAAAAAAAGACAGACTAAGAAAGACTCTGAAAAACAGGTATAATACACTTTTGGCATACAAACACTTCTGGAACCTGAATGAAAATACCATTCTCATTCTAGTTTCATTTAAAAAGTATATACAATTTGTATTGGGCCTATTTCTTCATATATGAAATGTTGAGCTTTATCAAAGCTGTCATTGTAAGAAAAATCAACAGTAATAGCCTAGCCTTTATACATAATTAAAGCAAAATTAAAAAATTAATTTTTATTTGGAATCCTAGAAATGAGATTTTGTCTACTATTATTTGACATCTTGGTTATCAAAAATGTATCTTCTATATATTTTTCCATATTTTGCAACTTCAGACATGACTGTGTATAGCCTCAAATAACAGGTCTATCTCATGAGGAAATTTACTATCTGGAAAAAAATTTCCAGACTATTATACAATTCACTATTCAGAAAACAGTTCTGGCATTCCTGAGTAAATTTCTTGAAAAAAAATTATTTTATTGTTGTTCAAGTACAGCTATCTGCATTTTCTCCCCACCACTACCCACTCCCCGACCCCAGCCATCCCACCTCCCTCCCCAGATTCTACGTGCCCCCCCCCCACCACCGCACCTTGGTTTTGTTCCTGGGTCCTTTACAGTTGTTCCTGAAAACCCTCCCCCTTTTCCCACATAAATTTGTATAGCTTCTCTAGCCTACCATCATAGCCACTCCCTGGGGTCCTCTGCTATGTACCAGCACATTTTGAGTACCTCTCTGTCTCTGTTGTAGGTTGTAAGAGCTACTTCTCGCACAAATGTGGAAACTTAATTCAGTTCCCATTGTTTTGCCTTAGGTTATGTGATCAATAAAAACAATGCTTGCTAATGGGCCTCCATAGTTTCTTGATTTTAGTGTTTTGGGAAAAATCACTTAATATAACTGATTTGAAATGCTTTATCACAACCTAGAAATAATGTTTTTTAAAGAAAACAGACTGTAACTAAATAGCCAGTCAACAATAAAATACAGAAAAGGCTATCTAAGCATTTCTTTTTTTTAAGCATTTCTTTTTATAAGAGTTCATGCATAGAACTAGGTCATTAATTTAAAAGAGCTACTCAATATTTTAACACATAATAATTTTCTTGGTAAATTCAAGAGGCCTAATCTCAGTGGTATTAACCAAGAAAGTTATCCCTAGAAGAGCTTTCAAGTCTTATTTTCCTCCCTAGTTTTTATTAAGAGTGATTGCTATAAGGTGATAGGATTAATAGCCATTTGAACGACTATGTCCTATACTAGTCCCTGAATGCTTACCCAAACAGGTATGGCCCAATTCTAATATAAGAGTATTTTGGTTTGGAGTCATCATGAAGCAGGCACTAAGCTATGTAGTATATTATGGAGTCATCTCCAAAAGTACTATGAGGAATTAGGAAAGTAGACAAAGAAGAAGGAAACAATAAACGTACCTTCTTGGGTTTGATCCTGTCCTTTTGGACCTCAGGGGTCCTCTAAGAGACTGAGAGGGCAGGCACAGAATTCTACACAAAGAAATATCTTCTGAAGTGTAATAGCAGTTCTGATATCTTCACAGAAACTCAGACAGTTGATTGCCTTCTCACAGTAGGCACTGACTGCTCCCTACTCCAAGCTCTACCCTTGTGACTCAGCTAGTTGCATCTCTACATCTGTTGCTCCTTTTCTTCCTGTCTGACTGTTTAAAGTCCCTGAGCTTGAGCTCCATTCAACTAACTGATACATAGTATTGGCCACTGCTGTTCATCCTAGTATAGACCATTCTGAGCAACAATAGGTCATTAATCACTCACCAGATGACTGAACTCAGGTTGGGTCTACCTTGGGTCAAAAGTAATAGACATAATGAGGTAGATAGAGATTATGTCACCTTTTCCATTAGAAAAGCACCTAGGTATGAAACAGGCATTATGAGGCTTCCCAGAAGACTTCTGAAATGACAGACACCTAGCTTCACTATTTTAATCATGGATGTTAACTTTTCTTTCATATATAAGCCATGGTACATAATACGTGTGCACAGTCCCTCAATCTCTCAACACTTTTTCATAGTCCTCAGACAATGTCTCATATTATGTACCCAGAAGCCACTCAATCAATACTATAGGCTGACTCATGGACTCTAGAAATTCTGAGAAAAAGATGATAGTGTTCACAGCAGGCGACTGTTGACTGTGAATGCCTACCTGAGGGAACCTCTGATTCAGCAGGTCATAACTACATGCTGCTGGTTCACATAGCTATCCCAGCAGAGAATATTATCAACCCAAATTGAAAATCCTAGCCTTGTCAGCAGCAACCAGTTTTGTGCCAGACCAGGCCTATGTATTTACGAAATGCAAGGGATAAGCAATGAAAATTCTTTAGAGAAAGAAGACAAAAGAGGCATAGGTGCTCCAACCCCAAATATAGTTTCATTTCTTCAAGTCACTTTAATACATCAGTCACTGTACACTGAACAAAATATTCAGGACTATAGACAAGAGTAATTCAAAACACAGTTTGGAAACAAGAAAATATTACAAGTGAAATCCTCCTAGGTTACCAAGATTTTTACTGTTCTTCATTCCAAATCCTATCAGAGAGCTTAGGAAGAAAACAAAATTTCTGGGAAATCTCACAGGACCACTTGTACATTTTTAGTATTCTATATTGCCAAGAGTTCTGCATTGGCAACACTTCAGATTATTTTTGAATAATATGTATTTCTTTTGTATTAAATTTAAAATTTAATACAAAATTTTTAAACACATATTGTATTAATATGTGTTTATTTATTTCTTTTGTATTAAATTTTACAATTATTTTTGTTTAGCTTTTTTGTAAAATAGACTCCATTAGGGTATAAACCCACAGGCACACAGCATGCTTTTTCTCTGATTACGTAGGCTAATTTGTCGCTTTTGTGGCATTTGCTTTGGCTAATAAAGTAAACACATATATCCAACATATCATGTACATGTAACTAGGTCAGGAGCTATAGAACAACAAAGGATGGGGCCCACACCCTCCAGGAACTCACAAGCTATGCAAAAGAAAGATATGAAGTGAATTCACCAGAAAAGAGCGAGAGGGTGGATCATTAAAAGAAAAGATAATATTTGAGATATTGTTTAAAACTAGGCAGTATTTTAATAGGCAAAGCTGGAAGGAAAAACATTACAGGAGAAAATAAAAAGATCAAAACAAGATAGGATTCCTTAATAGAAATTATTTCTGTTTAGTTAAAGTATGGAAGGGTATAGAAAAGTTGACTAGAAAGGAGTGATCATTAAATACCACTTGAAAAAGTTACAATTTAAAAGGATGATTCTAAAAGTTTAGAGGAATAACACAATTAGTTCTACACTGATTGAGTATATAGGAGATCTTTAAGAAAGTATTAAAGTTGCAAACTAGGAATTCTCCAAAATTTGTTTTTCAGATGACCCCGTGTTACATGAAAGAGGAACTCCTTAGTCCTGAAGGCATACCTAGAAACCCTGTCCACTGAGATTTCCTAGTCCCACCCCCTGTTATTCACCTCAAATATGGTGAATAACATATGGTGAATAACACCCCCTGTTATTCACCCCTTGTTCATGGTGAATACTGGAGACATATATAAGTGATGGATTGATGGACTGATGGATGGATGGATGGATGGAAGAAAGGAAAAAAAGAAGGAAGAAAGGAAGGAAGGAAGGAAGGAACCTTACATATATGATTTTCAAAAATATTTCACTCATATTAACTTACTTTCTCCTCACAACATTTTAAGGAAGATAAGAGAGTTACTCTGAGAGTTTAAAAGGAACTGGGCTAGGTGGCATGTATAAATGACACAGTTATTAAATGTTGGGATCAATCTACACTGTAATTTATTTGCCTATTGCTTCTCTCATTACACCAAAGTGCACCTCTATGATGATGTAGTGATTCATCTACTTATATGACAGCGATTTTCAAACCCCTTACTTAAGCACAGACCTTTCCTTCACTCGCCAGGCCTATAAATTTAGCCCCCAGCTAATGGTCTCCTTCCAGATACCCAATAGACGCCTAGGGTGAAGCCCATCAAGTTAACCATGAAACTCACTGTCTTCCCGATAACCTTGACCTGTTCCTACCTATTTTACAATAAATCATGCAAAATAGAAGCATATATGTTATTCTTTTTTCAGGAGGTCTTTATGTTTTAATATTTACACTATCACAGTTGTCCTTACTTTTTCTTCCTTTTCCCTCCTCCACCAGCCCCTGCTCCTCTCCTCCCCTCAGGCCATCACCACACTGTTGTCTGTGCCCCTGGGCCATACACACGTGTTCTTTGATTAATCCCTTCACCTTCTTTCTTCCAGTCCCTCCTCCCTTTTCCCCTCCAACAGCTGTCAGTCTGTTTCATGTGCCTCTGTTTCTATTTTGTTCATTAGTTTATTTTGTTCATTGAATTAAAACCACAGTGAGATGTCACTTCACACCTGCCAGGATGGCTATCATCAATAAATCAATAAAAAGTGCTGGAGAGGATGTGAAGAAAGGGGAATGCAGACTAGTGCAGCCACTGCAGAAAATAATATGGAGGGTCCTCAAAAAATTAAAAATGGACTTGCCTTGGGACCCAGTGATCCCACTTTTGGTAATAGATCCTAAGAATCCTGAAACTCATACGTTATTTGCAATTTGTCCCTCTCCTTAACCCACCGTATCCAGTCCCTAAACTCTCCTTCCTTAATGTTATCTCCATCCCAAGTGCCAGCACTGTGGTTGTGATCTGCATTATCTCTGGGCTTTAAGAGATAATAATCTATTATGATGAGCACCTGTGAGCCTCCAGCCTCTGTTCTCTGACCAACTAAGCTCTGATAACCTCTTAGAAAAAACAAGTGTAGCATAAAATTGGTATCGAAATATTAAATCAAACCATTTTATATGACATGTTATGCTGCATTTGTTATATTACAAAAGATGTTTGTTGTTGTTCTTGACACTTTTTTAAAGAAACTGAGCCAACGAATAGATAATTATTTCTTTTTTTATTAATGTTCAGTAAATAAAATTTAGTTCCTAGGAAAGAGTATAGTGTAAAGTCATTTCCTAAAATATTCTGCTAACAAAATTCATGTTATAAACAAAGTCTTCAAAAGGTGTGCAAAACTATAAGACCAAAGTGTTATATGTAAAAAGAATAAATATTCATTTATCTATTCTTGAGATTGCATACCCATTTTTTGCTGGTATCTATGAAGAATTCTATTATTATCTCGTTCATGATAATGACATTTTTTTCCTCAGAACTGCTTGATTGCATTGTGCCTCATATTTTGTATCTTTACCATCCAACTACAGTAAAAATGAAAACACTAAAACATAACCCAGTTGTCTCATGTATAAATAAATAAATGCATATGTCTATGTATGTATATATAATTTTTTATAGTTCTTAAAAGATGAAGAAAAACACTTTCAGAGGAAAAGCATAAAAGAGGCATTTCATTCGAGAGGCATTCAAAACAACTTAGCATACTGAAGTAAAATAATGTAAGATTTTTTAACGTATGGAAAAAGATTTGATTGTGAATTATGTGTACATACCTTTCAGCATAAACCACACACATGCACTGGCATACCCTCCCACACACGTGCAAACTCCATTCAAACTTGCAATCCTTACAATTGCGTTATCGTAGTAGGTGCACTGTGTGTCTTAGCAACCAGGCTAATTCATGTGTCACAGAAAACCACGGTGGCTACTTTCCATTTGCTCAGTGCCCATTTGCACTCCTTGGTTCCTTCTTCAAAAGCTTCTTATTCTACTAATCTTTTTTTCACATTCATCATTTTCTGTTTTATGCTCATCTTTCCCATATAATAACTTAAAATCAAAGGATAGGTTCAAATAAATACCTTATTCATATCCAATGTAAATGAGTAAGGGAAAAGGAGGAGGAATAGAAGAAAGTCCTCCAGAGTTTCCAATCTGCTTACATCACATTCTGCTCCCACCCTGTGACACAGCCATAAGGCTGTTAAGTAGGTTTTAATGCAGTGAAGTCTAGGCTATCCCTAAGGTTGGCCCTGTTACTGATACAGTTCCCGATACTGTCCTTTCTACCTGGAGGATTCCTGCCTGCCATCGGCCTGAATAGCCCCTCCCCTGCCTTCAGCATCTTTGTCAGAGAAACATTCTCTACCACCTTGTGTCCAACTGGACCCATGGTATTTTCCTTTATAGTATCCATTCTTTTCATTATAAAATTTAGCAGATTTATTATTTGTGGGTATAAGATGACAAATATAAGGTCATCATTCATAATAGACAAAAGGGTCCCTAATGGGGAGCCCTATTTTTTACCACACTTATGCATGATACAGCAAAATGCTTGGCCCAAGAAATGGTAAATGCATCATAATTATTTAAGTAAGAGAAGAAGAAAGAGAAGAAAAACAGTGATGAAAACTAAAGAAAAACAAAGCCAGAAAGAAAGTAGATACTTCTAAAAGAAGGCAAGGATAAGAAAAGAACAAGCAGAAAAATAGAGGAAAAAGAGGGACAGAAAACACTATTATAAGCTGGTTGGGAACAAAAACAAAATATAATAAAAAGAAATCATAAAATAGAAACAAAATGAGCTCTGATGACAGTTCAGCCAGTCCAATATTTTTCTATGAATATCAACTAGAAAACCAGGCTGAAACAAGATTGTGACTGTCACCAATGAAAAATTGCCATACTGATGTCTCCTTGTAATGTATGCATCGGTTGATGGAGCCAAACTCCTTGACTCAGCACCACAAATCTGGCTAATGTTTTTTTAGAGGAGCATTTGCCCTTTAGGGTTCCAATTTAGCTGACAGATGTGTAAAACCCCTTGTAGCCAGTAACCTTGCTATTGATTACACATCTGTAAGGCTCATAGACTTACATTTTTTCTAGCTAAGGTCAGCATTACTTTAAGCCTTGTGCCCTGATGCCGAGCTGTCTGTTTTAGAGGGCATGACATAAATTCAAGCTATGCCTTGGCCACTTCCACCTTATACCCTTGGTGTTTCTATAGATGAATATGGAAGATATTGATCTAAAGTCCCTGCTGGGAAGTGAATGTCTGTTGGTGAATTGGGGTTTAAGGCCAAAGCTTAGCACCATTTTTCCCTTGTACATTATAGCAAAGCAAAGGCTTGAAGTTGTCAGAGGAAACTCCCAAGTGAATTTAGGTAACAAATATGAGTATTCAGCTGTCAATGAAGCCTACCCTGATGGCCTTGTTTAAAACTGCAAACTGACCTTTTACACTGAATTCCCAATCTCCTTAACCTGCTCTATTTTTTATTGCCTTATTGCCTCCTAACATATTCCATTTGTTATTATTTGCAGCTCCTTCCACTAAAATATAAGTGAAAGAGGTCAGGAATATCATTTATGTTGCGCAATAATGCATTCTAAATACCTAGAACAGTGTCTTTCACATAATAGGCATTTGATTAATATTTTTCCAATAATGAATCATTGAATGAAAAAATGTGAAGCCCTCGCTGGTGTTGCTCAGTGGATTGAGTGCCAACCCGTGAACCAAAGAGTCACTGGTTCAATTCCCAGTCAGGGCACACGCCTGGGTTGCAGGCCAGGTCCCCAGTAGGGGGCACACAAGAGACAATCACACATTGATGTTTCTCTGCCTCTCTTTCTCCCTCCCTTCCCCTCTCTCTAAAAATAAATAAATAAAATCTTTTTTTAAATAATTTTTTTATTTAATTCTTGTTCAAGTACAGCTTTCTGTCTTATATTCCCAACCCTGCCCGCCCCCCACTCCATGCTCCCCGCCTCCCTCCCATTTCCGTCCCCCACCCTTAGTTATTGTCCATGTGTCCTTTATACTTGTTCATGTGAGTCTATCCCCTTTTCCCCTATGGTTCTCTCCCCTCTCCCCTCCGGACCCTGTCAGCCTGTTCCATATTTGAGTGTCATTGGTCATATTTTGCTTGCTTGTTTGTTTTGTTGTTTAGATCCCTGTTAACAGTGATATCATATGGTATTTGTCTTTCACCACCTGGCTTATTTCACTCAGCATAATGCTTTCAAGTTCCATCCATGATGTTGCAAAGGGTAGTAGTTCCTTCTTCCTTTCTGCAGCATAGAATAAATAAAGAAAATCTTAAAAAATAAAAAATAAATGTGTAAAGATCAGTATTCTGTACTGTGGGAGGTGAGGAGGCTTGTAACAAAGATATAAACATTGGGATCTTTACCTTTGAAGAGCTATGATTTAGTTGCAAAAATAAGCATGCACATAGGAAATTGAACAATAACACCTATGAGATAGCAAACACTAATAACTATAACCACATGCATTATTAATATATATAGTTGGACCATAAGGAAAGCAGCTTCCTGTACCAAGAATAACACTGGACTTGGAAAGCTGAGGTTGAATCCTGCATTAACCACTAACTAACTACTACCAACTATGACTTTAAAAAGTCACTTAAATCCTCTGAGTATCAGATTCCTCATTAGTGTGAATGAATAATAATGGATTCCTCATGGGATTCTTGTGACATGAAATTTCAAATGTGAAAGAAATGGCTAATAATATTTACTCAATAAACATCTACTGAATGATGATCATTCTCATTTACAATTAAGAAAAGACAAGCGAAAAAAAGAAAAGACAAGCAGAGTGGTTAGTTAACTTCCCCAAGGTCACCCAGTAAAGGTCAGATTAGGAATTCCAATTCTCCTGACTCCCAGCCCAGTGTTACTGAAACGGAATATAGTGTCGACCCTGTCCCTTCATTTTATTCCCATGAGCAACCCTGTTTCTCACACATAACAAAAATGTATCATTTGTTCTAGAAAAGGAGCATCATTTCCCCGAAACACCCTCATTAGGCTCCAAGATGTCTAAGCTCTGTCTCCCTTTAATCGGTTTACTTGTGAAGGAGCAATTTGCTTTATGACCCCTTTGCAGAGTCTGAAGGGTTTATGATCATGTGGTGTCAACAAGGAGCTCTAAGATGCTTTCAGTTCCATTTATGAGCTTCAGAGTCTTGAAACTGCAGGAGACTATTTGTTCTGAAGAGGCTGAAGTTGGATATTAAATGTGAGTAGCCTTCATGCTTCTCCTATTACTGTCAAGTGGAACCATCATTTCCCATGGCCCATTCCACAACCAAAGCAGCATTTCTTAAGAGAATACAATCAATATCAAAATGATGTGTGTTTAATACTATAACAACTTAAAACATATCGTCTTGTTCTTTCACAAGGCTTCTAACAGTCTGGGTGATTCTGCTTTGGTCAGCCTCATAACCTTTTTGTGAATGGAAATAAAGATTTCCAAGAAACCGACAAATCCATTTGTTCCACACAAGAACCTGGAGGACTAAAACTGTGATCATGAAGAGGATATGCTATTTCCTTACCTTCAAACTCATCAGTTAAGACCAATGTAAACAAGGGCATAGAATGAAGGCTCAGAGGTCTCAAACCTATTCATTTTGAAGGCCAACTAGCAGCACATTATGTAGAATCCCAAAATATTGCTGCAAGGCAAGGCAGGAGATGTCACAAAGACAACTCAAGCAAAAGCTCACTCTAACTAGCTCAAGTCCAAAAAGGCATGTACAGATATCACTGGTTGGTACTTTAAGAGCAAGATATGAAATAGAATTAAGCAATTCTATTAAGTCTCTCAAATGCTATACATTATCCCTTGTCTCGGCCATAATCTGTAAATCTCATTTTCCTCTCTCTGATGGTCATTTTTTCTTCATTTTCGTTTTTTTTCATTGTTGTCGTTTTTACTCCCTACTCATCAACAGTTATATGACTTTCCAGGTCAAATTCCTAATATTCATTGGCCCAAGATTTTGGTGTCTCAATCCCTATCATCCTAAAAGGTAAGAGGAGAATCTCACTGGCCTTTCCAATCCTTTCTAAACAGGCCACTTAGGGCTGGGAGCCCTGGGGGAGGGAGGTCATGTGGGTGATGGGTCTGCAGTGGAGGCAGGTTCTGCAGAAAATGATAAACAGACACTTCTCGTAAGTGAGAAAAATGTTTGCTTATTAATTCTGCAATCAGTTCACTTTTCCCATCACTACTTTTCTTAGTTCAGCTGAAGCTGCTGTCATCACTCATCTTTATCATTCACTCACTGTATTGCCTCTTAACTGGTCTCCTCAAATCCATAATTTTATCTCCTAAATACTTGCCAGCTGCAACCAAGATGATTTTACTATGCCACTCATCTGCATAGAACTCCAAAATGACTCCCTACTTGTCTTCAGAGGAAGATAGAGTCTAAATTCTCTAAGGTGCCTACAAACTGTAATCCGACTCTGTCACATCCTCGTGGCTCTCCCTCCGTTCTTGCACTTCCTCCACATCACAGCACCACAGAGCCCAGACAGACCAACCACTTACTGTTCCTTCAGTATGCCGGGGTCTTCGTTGCCTTCAGGGCTCTGCATATTCTGTTCTTCTACCTGGCATATTCTCTTTCTTCCTTATTCCTGTCTATCTAGTGACATTTGTTTCCTAGAATTCAATTTAGATACAAACGTCTGAAAGAAGCTTTCTCGGACCTCCTGCACCTAAAATGGGCACCCCAGGCGGACTCCTGCTCTCACCCAATGCACACACAGGACGCTCACCGTCATGGGCCGTTCACTGTTTTATGGCTGTCTCCCCACCGCCCTGGGAGGCAGACCCCTTGTGAAATGCACTGTATCCTCATTCTGCCACAGAGCCTGTCACATAGTCGGCACTCAATAAATACTTCTTGACTGAATAAATGATAAGACAAAGGTACCCCAAAGACCTCTAGAACCACCTCCCAGATTGCCATTTAGCCACTGATTGATAACCCCCATTTTCTCTCTGCATCATGATAATATAAAGCAATCCACAGAGGTCATGAAGCATAATTCCGTATCTTTAAAATTCAAATTCCTCAAGAAAATATATCAGCTTAACCCATATGTTTTCTCCTAAAAAATACCTAAAGTGATTGCAAAATATATTACTTTTTTCCTCTGCAGTATCAGCCCTTAGGCTTGGCCTCTAGCACCAGAGTAAATAAAGGGGCTTGGAGTTGGCCTGCTGACAGGTATTCAGTTATGCACATTGCCAGAGAAATGCCTCCGAGTCCCCAAGTCCCCACTGCCCATCTAAACAGAAACCAGAAAATTAAAGTCATCAACTGAAAATGTAACCCTAGCCTTCTAAATAAATAGCACACCAACATATATGCATACAACTCCTAGGAAAGAAATGTGATGCCTTACAGCATTTAAAAAATCAGGTTTTTTTCTCTTTATCTACCAAACAGAACGGCTAAAAGCTTTTTACTACATTTAACTTGTACTTATCATTTGGTGAACATTTGGCAGAACCCAATTAGACCCACAGATAGGGTCCTCCCATAGTATGCAAACCCACAGGTTATCCCCCAAGCCAAACACGCCCGACACATTGAAACATGTCTGCAGGATCAGTGGGTCTCATTAAAAGCTTGGCAAGAAGACAAAAAGCTGTTTAACTTTTCAGCTGCCCAGAAACGCAACCTGATTAACATGAGTAGACTTTTAGTAGTTTATGAAACAAGGTTCTAACCAGCTTTTAAATATATTAACCTTCTCTCCTGGCTGTACCCATGAGTCCGAGAAATCAGCCATTCAGCTCTTACCTCACTGTTGTCCCTCAGTGCAGTCCCTCAGCTCGTTGTTATGAATTACTTCACCGTCACGGCACTACAGGTAGCAGTTACTTTGTGTAAGGTGAATATTTAAATGCTATCCACGCTAAAACCAGATGAAGGATTCTATTTAGTTTTTAAACTAAAGTTTTCAATCATGGTTTTATCTTTCTTTTCCTTTTTATTTAAAGGTTTGAATAGAATAGAATCGATTTGTTTTTTTTACAACTAAAAAAGTTGTCAAAAAACTCTACATTGTCTCCATCAAGCACCATTTCACTAAATCCTAACAAGAACAATTTCTCCTGATGGGAGCAGCCCTCTGTTTCAGTACTTCCCAGTGCACACCAAGCTCAGCTTCCATTGGTGTATAGCATGTGCTGTAAATGATGATGTGGCAGCTAACTGTCTGGCTCATGGCACACACAGGACTCTTGTCTTGGGCTGAAATAGCAAAAGCTAGTATATTATGTTCTCTAAGAAGGGGGCTTCGTCCAGGGTGACTGGCCACATTCTAGTCTTGTCTATTTATTAGCTTCCAGACTCTTAAACGAACACTAAACTTCTACCACAGTGATGAACCTCTGCAAAGATGAAAAGTTATACCAACTTGATATGGAAAGCTACTTACAAATATACATATATACACATATATATACATATATATATATATATATATATATATATATATATATATACACACTTCATTTTTTTTAGTGCAGAAGAGTATGTTTTCTTTTCTCAGACCTTACAGCCAAACAGTAGCTTGAGGATTAAGTAGCCATCACAGTTTGTGTTTCGGTAGTCTTCTCCAGGCAGCTTTATACTCAG
The DNA here is from genome assembly GCF_014824575.4 of Sturnira hondurensis. Classification (NCBI taxonomy): domain Eukaryota; kingdom Metazoa; phylum Chordata; class Mammalia; order Chiroptera; family Phyllostomidae; genus Sturnira; species Sturnira hondurensis. Next base: position 21,123,223 of record NW_028093985.1, on the reverse strand, counting down.
ATCAACTGTTTCTTTTTTTTAAATTTTTTTATTGTTGTTCAATTATAGTTGTTCCTATTTTCCCCCTACTACTGTCCCCTGCCCTACTCATCCCCCACATCCCATCGACTTAATATATTTTATAGGTTTGGGTGTCAGCAGGAATATTCATCTTCACTGCTTACAAAACACACCTATATGCCAGTTCCCTCCAAAAACAAGAACCTAATTTGCCATCGAATCTTTCGAAAAAACCTTCACATTCCCCATGGATTCTCAGTGCCATGTATTTCTCCACCCTCTACAATCCATCAACTATTTTCACTGCTTTATTGGATAGCACTGCAAAATATGTCACTAATCTCCTAGTGACCATTCTCTTGACCCCTTCTTCCAACCCTGCTGAAAACTCAGCAAATGCAACCACCATCTTATTTTTGAAACACCACCACCTTAGCTTCTGAAACCCTGAGATAAGCATTTCAGATTGATGCCTACTCTCTATCTCCTTAAACTTCTTTCTCCTCTTGATCCTGGACTGGGTATTGTCCAAGGTTTTTTTCTTAATTCCGACCTGTTCTCTGTTCTCTCCTTTCTGTCCTCATCTCCTCTACCCTGTCTCTCCTTCAGTGATCACTTTCAGGCTGGGGGTCATCAGCTTAACTTTTCCAGACTCAGGATTCCCATTCCTCACTGCTGGCTGTTCAGCACCATCGGAGCTGATCAATAGAAACACCAAATCAGTGTGCTGAAGAATAAGTTCCTTATTGTGCTCTTTAAATCTGTTTTTACTCTAGTATGTCCCATATCTCTCTATTACACCATCATGCTCCCTTTTACTCCAAGTTAAACCAAACAGAAGCATCATTTCTCTCTCCTACCCCTCTGAAAGAATTCTTGCTGGTTCTCTCACCCAACTTCTCACTCCATAATATTTTCTGTACACCTTGCATGTTCAGGCACTATGCTATGTATTACAAATAGAGTGGTGCCCACGGCAGACAGGATCTCTGCCCCACACACAACATCCAATTTATCACTGCTTTACTTAAATAAAGACTTTTATATTTGTCTCCTCGGTTCCCAACTGCCAGGAAATCAACTAAAAAAAATAGTTATTTCTTACCCATTATTGTAACATTTTCCTAACTGACTTCTTTTTCTCAGTATCTTCTCTGTCTAATCCCTCATGGCTATGACTGTAACCTGAATAATTTCAAGAGCAGAAATATACCCATTCAAAGGTCAATGGCTAGTCCCCTTCCCTACATAAGTTTAAATAGCATTAACATGGCACATCAAACTCGGCCGCCCTGTACACCCTTTTAAGCTTACTTTTGGCTGTCCATGAACATCATGGCCCCCAAAACATCATGTACAATTCTACCATTTTCTCCCACACGTTGTTACCAATGCTCTTTCTCCATGTGCAACTCCCTTTACCCTACCCTTGGACTGTACCCCAAGCACAATTTCCAAAAAAGAACTCAAAGTTTAGAAAAACTAGATATTTATACTGTATGGTAGATATATCAGTTCTTTGCTTCAGAGAGAGTTAATATTTTTATCTTCCCAAAGTGTTTGCTGTACAAACATCATTGAAAAAATAGTCTTGAAAAATGGTAACCAGTGCCTTTGCTGACAATACTTGCAGAAACACAGAGACTTACAAAGAATGGTCTTCCAGCTTTGCTGGTTCTGAACATTCTTCCAGATGCAGAAAAAATTAACATGTTTTATAGTTTCAGGTGATCTCATCTTCCAAACAAAGTCCAGTTAAACTTGCAAGTAACATACTTCTCTTCCAAATGTTCATGATCTATTTCCTATATTGTTCTTTTTCAGCATAACACTTTCACTGCAGTGTACTTACTTATACTTTTACCTTTCTCCCATACAAGATTGTAGATTCTTGAGTTGTGCGTGCTCCAAAGCACATAGAGGGTATATGTGTGTGTGTATGTATATGTATGTATATGTATATATATATATATATATATATACCTACATATATATGTGTATATATATCTTTGAAATACAAAGATTTTTCCTAGTTAAGAAAAATTTTCAATACATGTATATGTATACATGTATATATATATTTTTAAAAGACAGGGATTTTCCCTAGTTAAGAAAATTTTTCAAAAGAAAAAAGGAAGGATACGAGTATGTGGGATTATAGAGCAGTGAGAGCATCTACCTCTGGTAAAGTTTTCCTCAAAAGCCCTTCTTTTCTCTGCCTCAAGAAAATGCAACATAGTCTCCTCATTGACTTGATTTTGTGAATACAACTGAGAAAGGAAAAATATTGTGGGGTTTTGTACATCATCAAAACCTCCCTGTGAGGTAAGAGAGCCTAGAAATCAATCCATGGGTGAAGAGTAGAAAAAAAGAAATAAACAATAATTGCTTGAAATTTGGCCTTGCCACGCTCTCATCTATGTCAGTGGTTGTCATGCAGAGATGGCGATGCCTTCTAGGAAACCTCTGGCCCGGTCTAGAGACAGTTTTGTTTGTTACACAGGAGGGGTACTACTGTTACCTAGTGGAGACTGGCCAAGGATGCCATCTGTCCATGGCATCCTTGCCATACATGGACAAACATCTTCCATCACACATGATAGCCCCTTCTCAACATAGAATTAGCAAGCCAAAATGTTAATAATGCCAAAGAAGTGAGGACCCTGAACTATGCTGACCTACATGGTCCTAAGACTAGGTGAAAGGTTACAGCTGCAGCTGACTGCTATGCTGAGCCAAAGCCAAATCCCAAGCTGCTATTAGGAACTCTTTAAAATATACCTCTCATTCCCCTCACCAGACAGAATATGCCCAACCTGTGCTGCAGTTAAATGGATTTTGGGGGGGTTTCTCCACCCACCCAAACAATTCTATCTATTGTTTCCTTATTCTACCAGCTTGGCCTGCTCTTTTATTTGTTTGCTTGACTAGTAACCTCACCCCCCCATCCTCAGATGTCCAAATTCAGTCAATCCTCCATCTCTAGTTCAAAAACATCTTCTTACATTTAGCCTATGTTATTCTGCACTTTCCTAACTCTTTCTATAGAGACAAGATCTTTCCAAAATCTTGTAGAACTTCTGTGCTTTACCTTCTTTTTTATATTGTGGTCATTTGCTATGTCTGTCTGGAAAAAGTCCAGCCATTGTTAATACAATGAGAATGGTTTGCATGACATCAATGTAACCTGGTAGCCAAGGAGAGTGGACTGGAATGCACATGTGTGAACAATGATGACTTCACTATACTAGTCAGTGGGGTTCAGTAGACACCGTTGAGTGAGCATGTGTACTGTGTGGCTATTGCATTCAAAATGATTGAGCAAGTAGAGCAAGCAATCTGTATCAAATTTTGCATTAAGCTTGAACATTCCTCCTTGGAAACTATTGGGATAATTCAGAAGGCAGCAGCTACGGGCAAATGATTATTGGCAGCTTCATCATAACAACACACCTGCTCATACATCACGTCTCATGCAGAGTCTTTTGGCAAAACATCAAATCACTCAGGTGACTCAGCCCCACTATAGCCCACATTTGGCACCCTGTGACTTCTAGCTTTTCCCCAAACTAAAATCACCTTTGAAAGAGAAAAAATTTCAAACATTTCATGAGATTCAGGAAAATACAATGGGGCAGCTGACGGCAATTGGGAGAACTATGTGAGGTCCCAAGGTGCCTACTTTGAAGGGGACTGAGGTGTCATTGTCCTATGTACAATATTTCTTGTATCTTGTATCTTCTTCAGTAAATGTCTTCTATTTTTCATATTATATGGCTGGATACCTTCTGGGCAGAACTCATATGTCTGTTCTCTACTACTAGACTATGAGCTCCTTTTCATGAATATATTTTGTCTTTACATAATAGAATGATAGTAATAACAAAAATTAATATTTATTGCATACTTACTGTGAGCCAGATACTATGCTAAACATTTTTGTGGGCTATTTCATTGAATATTTTATCTATCACCAGAGTTAACATTCAAATAGTTAACTGTTAGAGCAGAGCCACTGACCAACTAGAAGAAATACCAGCCACAAACACTCAGGACATCCAACAAAAGGTGTATTATTGAACATCAGCCTGGTTTGTATACAACTTTATTTCTTCTCTATTTCCTCACATGCAATCGGAAGTCAATGAAAATTCATAGAACAAGTTAATAAATAGTTCCTGATATTACTTAACCTTAGCAAGAAATATCTGTACACTTCTGCTCTCCCTGCAAATAGGCTAATGACAAATATATATAAAGTATTTATAAACATTTGTGGAATAAACAAAAAAAATACTTCTAGATGTACCCACAGGATATTAGATATGTTTATTGTATTATTTCACTTGAATTCAATGCCACTAAGAAAAAATTATTACCACATTACAGTTGAACAAACTAAGACACACAGAAGTTAAACTAACAGAGTTTACACATTGTTAAAAGAGATTCAGACAAGTTATATATAACCACTAAATGTATATTTCTCACAAGAAACTACCAGGTGGCAATATTGGTGAGATTTCACACACCAGTGAAGTAGAGGAATAGTTGGAGATACAGCATTCACATAGAAAGCTACTCATGAAAGTATGAGGAAGTGATCCCAGTCTTTTAATGATGGATTTATTGTCTCTCTATTTTTTAAATAGCTGATAGGTAAAAGGTAATGGTGGTTGTGATCCCATGATCTGTTTCTAGAGGTAACAGAAAAGATTTAGACATGAAGCTGAAGTGGGAGATTTAGTCCACAGTAGGAATAGAATAAAACCCACAACTTTTAACCAATGCATGAAAAAAAGTGATCATAAAAATGTTCCACCCCAAAATCTTTTAGAATTCTCTGTGGTTTTTTCAAGGTCTTATTTATTTTTAGCGAGAAGAGAGGGTGGGGAGAAAGAAAGGTAGAAAAATATCAGTATGAGAAACATCAAAGAGCTACTTCTAGCATGTAGCCCAACTGGGGACCAAACCCACAACCCAGGCATGTGTCATGACAGGAAATCAAACCAGGGACCTTTTGCTTTGCGTGACGATGCCCCACCTACTGAGCCACTCCAGTCAAGATATCTGAGGTGTTTCTGTGCTGGCTAAATAATCAGTGTGGACAAACACCGATTGATTTTTACTGCCAGTGATTCCCTAACACACCACAAGAACATGCTGGGAGCACAACTTAAATGCCTCCACAACATCATTTTCTTTCAATATCTTATTTGAGAATTTCAGGATGAAAACAAAGTGAGCCCTCTCAAAAGCAAAGCAATTGAGTGCACCTGTGGTTAGTAGTACTTGTCAACTACTGCTTTTAAGACCACAATAACCTGGTATTTTTTTTCACTCAACCCTTTTATGGGTTTTGTATTGTAGGATAGCTGTGTATTACATGAAATTTAATCAAGCAGCTATGTTTATGTCATTAAGTGCAAATCCAAACATCTGCTTTGTTGCTGACCTTTGACCAATCCTATCTTTGTACAGGTACAAGCAAAAGAAAAAATTATCTCATAAGCTAAGGAAAGTATTTATGGGTGTTCAAGCTTGGACATCAAACCCTAGTCTCTTTCCCATTGCAAACTGGGAAAATCCCCTTTTAAATTATTTTTTATGTTTCTTCAATGTTAAAAAAATTCAGTATGACTGTGTGCATGTGTGCATGTGTTTCTGGATGTGGACAGCCCTGTTCTTAGTGTGTTTGATTTATATTTTTAACTTTAGTTTGAAATAGTTGAAACTTAATTTTCAAGAGTACATTCCCAAAGATAAACCTAGACCGTTGTTTTCAGAGTCAGTGGTATTGGATTAACAGAATATATTTCACAACAAGAATGAATCTCCTGGATTTCTCCAGGGAGTCCTTCCGGGAAGTTGTCCTGACTGCCCTATTCTGTCTCTCTTTACCTGCTCCTGCTGTATACTAGGGTGTAAGTCAGGACTCTCAAGAGAAACAGAACCTAGAAGATATATATAAGGCAGACAGACAGACAGACATAGATTTGTTATATGGAATTGGCTGTGTGGTGGTGGAAGCTGAGAAGCCTGGGACACCCAGGAAAGCCAGGGGTGCAGCTCCAATCTGGGTCTGAAAGCCTGAGAATAAGGAGAACTGATGGTGTAAATTCTAGTCCAAGTGCAAGAGAAAACAAGCAGAGAAAGCAAATTCCCCCCTACTCTTCCTTTTGTTCTCCTCAGGCCTGCAACGATTGGATAGGCTCACAGACTTTTGGGAGAGCAATCTGCTTTACTCAGTCTCCTGATTCAAATGTTAATCTCATCCAAAAAGCCTTCACAGAAACACCCAGAATAATCTTTAACCAAATTTTGGGCATCCCTATCCCAATCAAGTTGACACATAAAAGTAACCATCACAGTTACAGAGTTCCAGTCTCTGAAACTGAAGAAAATATAACAGCTAAGGGAGTATTGACCTAGTCAAATTTTAGCCTTAGAGCAAAAGTTAAAGGCCATTTGTTCCTTGAGAGGGTTGCCCATATCTTACTAATCTTATCCCTAGCACATAGCACAGTTCCCAGCACATAGTTGTGCACCTAGCAAATAAATGTTGAATTATTGTCTCTGTGATGTGTGAAATTCAAGTGAGCACTTGTTTTTATTATGTTGTGTTAACAAGGTAAGATTATCTGAATCACTTCCTCTCACCTCTGTAGCTCTCCAAAAACCCGCATCTATAGCAAATAGATGAACTACCATATGGAATTCTATACAGAAGGAACCTAAGATACCAGGAATCTATCCAACATTTATTTTTCTTGTAGCACCTAATTAGGTATGTTTAGGGCAAAATAGGTTGGTTTTACATTGAGTCTGCAACTGGTATCTCCCTAAACGACACAGGACCTCCTGCATTCCCTGCTTGCCAATTTGCTTGTTAGTGTGATAGAAAGTCAATATTATAGAATCATGTGGTTTTGTTTCTTTACTCTTCTCCCTTGGCAGAAAAACTACTCTGTCATTAAGGGGGAATTCAGAGATGCATAAAGGCAACATTTTTACCCAGCTGTTTTCTGAGCTCTTACCAAGAAGTAAAAGAAAATACAAGTAATCTCAGAACTGAATTGGAACGCAAGTTCACATCTTTTATCTGAAACTGCTTTTCCAATAATCTCTAAAGAGAAATCATATTTGCTATGTTAATAATGAATGCAAAAATGAGCCCTAGATTTATCTTGGCTCCAGACTGGCTTTCTTGGCCTGTTGGAGCCAAGTGAGTTATCTGCAGAATGCCTTCCACCAAAGCTTTCTCAAGTACCAATGCTAAGAGCAGACAGACCCCAAGGAACTGCAAAAAAATAAGAGTAGCAATGTAAGTGGCCCAAACTAGACAAGTTAAATCTTCCAAATGCTGCCCTCAGGAACTCTAAACTAGCTGTTGATTCTTTTATAGCCCAGTTGGGAAGCCAAGTGGTTAATCGAGGCCACAAATGGCTATATGAACTGCAGGAATCGTATTAACAAAATATATTTACTTGATACAAAAGACATGAAATTTGTCAGTAAGAAATAATAATGAAGCCTCTACATGTTATATGCGTGCAGGTACACATGCACACACAGAAATACTCAACTCATAATTCCATAAATTATCACCATTTAGGAAATAAGACTTCTTTAAACTACAAAATGGAAGCAAGCTACCACATACCTATGAGTTTGCCTTCATGTACAGCTTTCAAAAGTAGCCTATTGAAGAAAGGTGATTGTTTTCCCTGTTCGATTTTGCTGTTTGGCTTCATGTGGTGGTGAGGTTTACAATACCCGACAAGACAATTAAGCAAAAGGCAGCCAAAAAAAGAAAGGAAACAATAAGGAATTTTAAAGACCTGAAGGAAAAAGCCACCTTTCTCGTGCAACGCTGAGTCCACCACAAATGCTTTCCCACACTTTCAGCAGTGTGCTGATCACTTAAGCACCATCCTCTGTCAGCCCCAGTGGGAAGCTGTAATATTATAATGGTAATAAGGAAGCTACTGTTATAACCTACATTGTAATGGCATTTAATTCTTCCATGAAAAATCGTACAGCCCTGGCTGGCGTAGCTCAGTGGATTGAATGTGGGCCACAAACCAAATAGTCGCCAGTTCTATTCCCGGTCAGGGCACACGCCTGGATTGCGGGCTAGGTCCCCAGTAGGGGCCATGTGAGAGGCAACCACACATTGATGTTTCTCTCCCTCTCTTTCTCCCTCCCTTCTTTCTCTCTAAAAATAAATATTTTTTTAAAATTTAAAAAAGAAAACAAAATAGTCTTATACATGAATATCATGAGGAGTAATATTAAACTCAAGAAAAACAGAATTCAGCATCATAAAAATAATATAGACTATTGAGTCTAAAGGAATAAATAGCAAGTTGAAAAACCTCAGACTTCAGGCATTTATTTCACCCCTGTTCTCTTCTCTCCTCTCCTCTCATTTAGATAATTTTACTCATTCCCAAGGATTTGCAAAACCATATGCTGAGGATTCCCAAATTTAAATCTCAGGCCTAATCTCCTTCCCCTGAGCTCTAGACTTGCTTACCATTCCACTTTCTTAGCATCTCCATTTTTATGTGTAATAAAAATCTTACAGTTCAGCCCTGGCTGGTGTAGCTCAGTGGATTGAGCACAGGCCTGCGAACCAGAGGATCGCAGTTCAATTCCCAGCCAGGGCACATGCCTGGGTTGCAGGCTGGTTCCCTGCAGGCCAACTCCCAGCAGGGGATGCACAAAAGGCAACCATACATTGATGTTTCTCTCCCTTTCTCCTTCCCCTCTAAAGATACATAAATAAATAAAATCTTTAAAAAAAATCTTACAGTTAACATGTTTGAAGTAAACAACTTCATTCAAAACCTTCCACATACTACTTCTCCTTAGATTTCCCAGTTTTGATTATGTCACGTCCACCTTGGATGACAAGGCAAAACCCCAGGAATCATCCTTGATTCCTCTCTGTACAGGAAATCCAACTGGAAACCTCAAGAACTCCAGTTTCAAAACTAGATCTCAAAGCTAGCATTGCACCATGCCTATATTAGTTCACTGCCACAGCATGATCCTCCTTGACTCTGTCTAACTAGAACCCATATTCCAAACTACAACTCTATGGTCTAGTCTCCACATAAAAATTATAGCGATTTTTTCCACAGGAAAGGAAGTTCTAGTAGACCATCACCTTGTTTACAAGGAGACAATGACATCAACCAGCAGGTGACACTGGGCAGTACAGGAACTCACCTCCACTATTGATCTGAAACAAATGGTCAGGCTACTGAGCTTAATGATGTAGAATGGAAAATGGAAACAAGAATCATGCTCTTCTCTGCGTGTGGCCCACTCTTCTGCGTGGCTCTCCCATGTCATTTCCTTCTGGCCCACTAGCTGCTAATGTTACCTATAGAAGTCTTACTACACTGTTGCTGGGAACCTGAATGGGCCCACAGTGCAGCCATAAGTCTGGAAAAGTGTCTGTGCTCACTCACTTGGGTGAGCTTGCCTCCACTACATAATTATGTGACCTGTGTAAATATGGCATGTTTTGATAATAAATATTTCCAAGAAAATGGAATTGTAAGTGCAGAATTCAAAAGACTCCAGGAAAATGTTTATCATTTATCTAAGTCTGGTGAAGTGTGGGTTTTGTCAGGACCAGCTGGAAGAAAACCAAAAAAACAAAGAATGGTTCTCAAATTTTAGTACACTTTAGAATGACCTGAAGATCTTAATGCAAAAATTACTGCACCCCAGCCCTAGAGTTTTTCATTTGATCCGTATGGGATAGTCTAAAGTTTTGCATTTTTAACAAGTTCCCGGGTCATGCTGATGATGCTGACTCTCAAAAATGTCACTTGGAGACCACTTGCTCTATTCTACATACGTGTCAGAAAGTGACTGCCAGTAAAATTAATTGTCTTGATTTCCCCTGAACTTATCTTGCCCATCAGAGACTTCTAAAGAGTTCAGTTTGGATCATGCTTGCAGTCCCTCTGCACCAGAGGATACTCATGGCCACAGAGGCAACTCTGGACTCTGAAAATAGATAAACTTAGATATGAATCCTGCAAAAAAGGAGACCTTGTATCCAAAAGGCAGAAAATGAAACTGGCAGGTAAACCTACCTCAGTCAGTTTTATCAGTGGCTCACCCATGGATCTGTATTCAACTGATCTGGGGTGGGGCTTGATATTGGTAGTTTTAAAATCGCCCCAGGGGATTTGAATGCACATCCATGGTTGAGAACCACTGTAGTTTGGTGTGATCTGATTTCCTGACTCTTCAACACTTTTTCCTTTCGCCATATTAGTGTATCACACTAGCTTTATACATATTACCTGAAATGCACTGGAAGTCATCCATGGCAGTGGTTCTCGGACTGGAGCAATTTTTGCCCCCCACCCTCTGACAAGATATTTGGCAATGTCTTGAGATATATTTTTAAATTTTAATTGTTGTTCAAGTACAGTTTTCTGCCTTTTACCCCATCCCAGCCCACCCCCGAGCCCTACTCATCTCCCTTCCATTTCCATCCCCCCTTGTTATTGTCCATGTGTCCTTTATACTTGTTCCTGCAAACCCCTCCCCTTTTCCCCTAAAATACCATATGATCTCATCTTTAACAGGAACCTAATCAACAAAACAAACAAGCAAGCAAAATATAACCAAAGACACTAAAATTGAGAACAGGCTGTCTTGAGATATTTTTGATAATCTGACTCAGAAGCGCTACTGGCATCTGATGGGTGCAGGCTAACTCTCCACAACACATCTGCGAGTCTCAACACACAACAAAGAATTCCCCAGTCCCAAATATCAGCAGTGCCAGAGATGAGGAGCCCTGGTCCAAGCAGGGGGCATCGGGTCCCCATGTTTCTCCTGGAAGGGTTTGTTTTTAACAGTATGTACAGTGTCAGCAACCCTAGATCGTTTGAGTTATGGTGATGAAGAGAGGGAAAAGAAGAAAATCAGACCCAGCCAAGTAAAAGTTTGGTAACTTAAAACAAATAAGCAATAAAAATCTATATTACCTTTCTACATAGAGGTGAGACCTAAGAGCGCCATGTTGATACAGTTTCCTAATGTTTCACTTGGTTCCTGGCTTTCTTTTCAACCCTTAAGACTTCATTTTGAAATTCTATTTGATGAAACAACTGTAGTAGTTAATGGGAAGACATTATTAGTTATAAAGCCTTGTAGTATACGGTCCCAGGGAAATTGAAAAAGCCTGACATAGTTTAGAGAAGTCAAAACAATTTATAATCCATTTATGATGCACTGTTTAGGATTAAGAAGGTCGTTTCTCAATCATTTGGTTAGGTTGATGTGTAAATACTTAATATTAAAAAGAGGACTTCATTTGGGCTTTACTTTATTTTTGTCTGTCATTGATTCTTCCATCACTGTTTTTCATCAAGCTCTTCTTGCTAATTACTGCTGGCACAAAATCACATTCTACATTTTCTCTCAGGATTGGATTTTTTCCCCAAGTGAGTGAGGACGGAAGGTTGTATCCAAAGTAATAATGCATTTTATTACCTTTCTGCTTGTTTTTTAATTACCACTGACACTGAAAGCATTTTGTTATTCCTATTGTTTTTACATCAATAAAATTAAATTAAATGAGGAAATAAAGTCAAGATATGTAATTTATTTAACCTGGGAGCTTGTTTCAGACAGACAACAGAACAACTGACATCACTTTCACTGAATTAGGCTAGACAGAAAATGCTTCCTATGCAAACAAAAGAGAATGCAAGAAATATGAGAATACCCGGCAGCATGTATACTGAATATGCATAGCCTTGGCTGTCTACTTGGAAGGAAAGAGCCCTGCCCTGACTTTATTGCATGACCGGGTATTTTCAAAGAGTACACAGTTGGGGAACTTGGGGAAAAGGAGAAAGCAAGGACTAGTGTTTGCTAAGAACCTACTATGCAGCCAGAAAAATGAAAGGTACACTTGACATATGAAATCTTACTTGACAAAAAATATAGTACGGACAACATCAACCAGACAAAGAATAGGCTGAGGATGTTCAATTAGAAACAGCCAATTCATCTGACAGGGTAATACATCTGACCATTCTAAAATTTTCACAGTTTACAAATTCCACATCCCATCCCATTTCATCTCATAATTACCACATGAGCTGGGCAAGAGAATATGTTATTCTTCTAATTATAGGAATGTGGAGAATGAACCCCACCGGCATTGGGCAATAGTATCTAGTCTCAGAATCAAGTAGTTCTGAGCGACAGGGGACAGGAAATACCTGCTTTCTACCATTCCATGCATCCTTTACAAACATTCTTCTGGCCTGAATTAAGCTTTCTATATTATACTATGTTATGTGGAAAGACTTCTAAAATGATATAAATCTAGTTCTCAATAATACTTTTACGGCTAGCTATTAAAAGTGTTGTTCATTTCAAAAATGAGCAGAGATGAATCATATTTACTATTGCTGGTGCTTGGCTCGATATATATTTACCTAAGTTATATAACAGCTTCTATTTCATCTCCTGTTTTTCTGTTTCCCTATATGGCTCCTCCCTTTTCAGGTTTATGCTTTTATCCTCTCCCCCTGTTCTTTATTTGCCCTACTTTTCTTGTCTTGATATTCTGTGGTGAGAATGAGAACATGAATTAATATTCAATTGCTATTTGGGGAGGCAGAAATTTAGTAGAATACGTCTAGAGTTTTAAAATGATCATATTCTTAGATGCAGAAGTCCACTTGTTACAATGTATCCTAAGGGAGTGATTGTAAGTGGATCTCTTCTGTGTTAGTTTTTAAGGAAATGGGTGCCAACCATTCCAGCCTTGGAAAGAGAGGGGCGGGGCCACTCCCAACTGCCTGATCAAAGGGCTGTGGGAGAATTGATTTCAGGACCCTTATCTACAAAAATAGCTTAGAAAGGCTAACAGCAGAGAGGGAGACTGGCAAAAGAACTTATCTGAAGCAGGCTGTCAGGGGTGTGTGGCCTCTTCCCTCCATAGTACTGCCATGTAAAGGGACAGAATGGGACACTCCCCATTTACCACCTGTCAAGTGGAAATGTCTCAAAGTGACCACTCAGAGAGCTAGGGGTGGGGGCAGACTGTTTTCCAACTCATGCCTAAAATCATATTCCTAAGGGGAGTGGCTGGGGATGAAGAGGGCAGATGGAGTATGTGCAGGGAAGAAATAGAGCAGAAACCAACCAGCCCCTTTTTCTTGTCCGTAGGCTGGAGTCAGCTGCAGGTGAATATATAAATTCTGATTATTGCACTATACCCGAGGCATCTATTAATGAGGGAGTATCTTATCTGTGATTATAAGTGAGTTGGGGACATTTTGTTAACTGAGAGTGATAGCATTATTTATATCTATGTGGGCTACCCTGAATTTCAATAGTCACTTAAATTTTCTTCATTATCCTCTCCTGTGTTCTACATTTTCTAATACTTAAATGTTTGTTTTATAAGTAGACTGAATAGAAGAAAATATTAGATGTATAGATGATAGATAGACGGGTGAATGGATAGACAGAATTTCTAATCACCAAGTCCCATCAACTGTTTTTTGCTAATTATATGTAATTGGAAAGGATTACAGAGCAAACAATTCTGGCACATCGACTCTATGAGGTTAATGTTATTTAACATTAACCCACATTTTATAGATGAGAAAACTGCATTTTTTCCAAAAACCGTGGGGGCTTAAAGTCATATAGCCACTAACTAAGGGGTCTAAATCCCAAATCTTTCCACTGGCCCAAAGTCTGTTTTAAGGAAGATTCACACATGAGACAGATAGAACCAGCTGACTTTGGAGATTTTTTCTAAATCTGACATATTATCAGTCTTTGATTACATTAATGTAAAACAAAAAAAGCTCATTTCTATAGAGAAAAGAAAACACATCTGGAAAGGTTTACCTTTCCTTTATTTACAGTTTGCTGAATGCTTGCAAACAACCCCAAAAATGAATGAAAATCTATTTCTATAAGACAGAAATTGCTATGAAAATAAATATCATATAAGGAATAGAATAAAAAGTGTAAAATCCAAAGGTGCAATGTCTAAAGAGAAAGGATGGTTATAAGTGTTGTCAATTTTGTGTATATGTGAAAATAATCATGTATTGATAACAGTACCCATGCTATATCTAATTTGATATAAACTATTTTCCAGCTTTATGAAAAACACAGTTTTTGCCTAAAACATTCTTTGATTCAGGCCTATCAACCAAAAAACTAAATACTATAATTTTTTAGTAATTTTCTGTTGTGGTAAAATATAATGAAAAACTTTGCCATTTTGACCATTACTAAGTGACATCAACGCCATTCACCTTGTTGTGAGATCATCACCACTCTCCATCTACAGTACTTCTTCATCATTTCAACGGAAACTCTGTGTTCACTGAATAATAACTCATCACCAACTCCCCTCCCCCAGCCCTTGGTAACCACTCTTCTCCCGAACACACTGGAGACAACTGTGCTACCTCCCAGGGTCCGTGGGTTGCTCTAAGTGCCGGTTTGCCTGGGACTGTTCTGGTGGACACATGTTATCTCAGCATTCCACCAGATTCAGCACTTTCCCAGACCGGTTCCACCCTCAAGAACGTCCTACTTTTGAGAATTAAATAATACAGTCATCCTTCTAGGGGACAGTGGATTCTGTTTGCCTGGCAGATTCCACCCAGGTAGGGAAAGCCACAAACCCTCCGTGGTCTAAAGTATGCAACACTCTCCAGGGCTCCTCTCTCCCCAGAGAAGATCATGATGAGAAGTGTGGGAAAGAGGGAAACTCAGGAAATCACTCATAACAAATACTTCCTTTTACTCTCTTCTCCCTTCCCCAGTCCATAGAGTCTGTATTTAATTAGAAGCCATGGTAGCCTGGCTCTTCATTTACTCTTCAAAACATATAGCTTAGCTTCCGTGTCCTGACCATTTGAAAATTCAAATGTTTATCTCGACCATAAGAACCCCCCCAAAAAAAACTCATTTAAAATTCAAAAGCCAAAAATTGACTCTTTTCTTCCTTTAATACTATCCTTGTTGTGAGTCTAACTGCCCTAAACCAGAAATTATCATAAGATAACAAGAAATGCTAGGGGAAATGTAATCTGTACCTGAACGTACTGCCCCAACGTATATAAAACTACATTCTTGGAACTGTCTTCAGAGAAGTTAAACCTGAATGTGGCATTGGTGTATGGACTGTTGGCAGCTGCCATTACCCATTGGTGTTTCCTATGGTGAAGAGTGAAGATTTTTCAGGAAGGGGACACCAGCCACTGCTGCTGATACACTGTGTCAGGGTCACATCAGGGTGCAATTGAGGGGCACCTGACCAGCTCGTATCAGAAAACCAACTCAGGAAAACCATCTCAAGGTTTGCCAGATGGAGATACACTGCACATCAGAACCGAACTGCTTGGTCTAAACTGCAGACAGAAAATAAGTAAACTTATTAAACCAAAGTGAGGTCTGAGGGCCAAGAGAGTTGAGGAAGTACAAAATAGGGCAGGGAGGGGTGGAAGATGGAATTTGAAAGGATGGAAATGTGGATGAAATAGGGTATAGTGGGTAAAGGGCTGGAAAGGAAGAAAGGGAGGGGACAGAGTGCTGGTGACAAAAATTCTACCATTTACACTCCCAAAGTGGAACTCTTACTGATGACCTTTCCATTTCCATTGGGGTTTTCTCCTGTAACTGTAGAAGAATTCAGAAAAAGTTTAAGTATCTGGCCGTGCCTTGTCCTTCCTCTGGTCCATTGGACCCTGACTCTACAGTGACCCCACCCTGCCCCTTCACTGCCACACACTCCACACACATGAAATCCTATATGAGTGAAAAATAAATGTCATAAAACAATCACTGTTATAAGATGCATTTCTCTTTCTTTTCTAAACAATCATTCTCATGAACTGCTGCCTTTTCTCTTTTCTAAGTATACATTTCCACTGAGAACTTTACCTTTAATTTGGGACTCCATCACCTTACATTAAAGTTCTTGGCTTAGTAACCCATGTCTGTGCATTCTGTTATGCTAAAAAGGAAGAATCTCCCAGAAATTCAAATAAACTCATTAAAGTCACATTTAGTTGCTATTCCATTTCATAAATTCAAGGGCAGACATGTCCATCTTACACTAGAAATGACTGAGCTCTCTGTATCAAGGCAGTCACAGAAAATCATCAGAAGCATTACAGATGGAATGAGTTGTCAATCAGAGAAAAAAAGCCCCCAAACTCTACCCCACTCAGTGATATTCTGTGTCAACTGCATGTGTACTAACTAGTACACTAACTATTTTTTAAAGCCACAATACTGGCTCTTTGTGTACCAAAAACTCTTCATTGACTGAAAATGCTTTGCACATTCTACCACGAAAGTGGTCATTTCCCCCAACCATACCACTTTCCCTCCTGACAAAAAATTAACTACTGTTAAGCAAGCCTTATTTCATGTTTGGCGACCTTTCCCTAGTTCAGGGTGGGCAGGACGCAGCATCACAGCAGGGAGGCATTCCTGTCTCATCTTTTCTGGTTTCAGTATGAAGAGCTGACCTGACCTTAACTGACACAGCCAAGTGCTGAAATCAGAGCCACGTTCCACACACGGGAAAGACACCTTTACAGACGACAAATTGATCGTGAAGGTGGGATCTTCTACCCAGACTTACATGGTGATATAAGTGACACTGAGAAAAATCAGAATAAACAATCATTTTTAATAGAAATCCCTTGATACTTCATCAGCCAAACAGAGCAAAAAGTTAATATTCTTCATATTTCTAAACCTTCAAAATTTCATTTCCAGATTGATAATTTTCATATTCATTTTTTCTTTCCATGTAAAAATATCTGAAGACAAAAGTCTACTGGAAATGGCTAGCATATTAGATCTTTATTATTGCTATTATTATTATCATTATTATAATCATTATTTTAACCCTCATCCAAGGATATGTTTATTGATTTTAGAGACAGAGGAAATGAGGGAGGGTTTGTGGGATCGGGGTAGAGAGACATTGACGTAAGAGAGAAACAGATCAGTTGCCTCTCATTCGTGCCCCAACAAGGGGATCAAACTCACACCCTTTTGGTGTATGGGACAACCCTCCCACCAACTGGGCCTCCCGACCACAGCTAGAACATTAGATCTCGACAACAGAAATAGATAATTAATGTCACTTCAATGAAATAAAGCTTTCTTTGATAGTATAAAATAAGTTGTTTAGGAGCATTAAAGTACTGAGAGATATATACAAGTTGTTTCGAAGACACCAAGAATTACATGAGAACTTCAGAGAAAGAGGAAAAAACTACAAAAATTTAGAAGACTAATTCTGCCATTCGTTTCTTCATAGCATTATTCTTTTCAAAAACGACTCATAACTAAAATCACACTCCTGGGTCCAGTAGGATGTGTTCCCAATTGCATGCTCTGCACTTGGTGATAAAGGAAGAAACTAGCCTGACTGCTTTCCTCCCTGCCTGCCTCTAAATATGCCATGCAGGAAGTAGCCTCTGCCCTCTCCAAATGTTTTATTTTGACCTAGAAGGCCCTTTCCCCATCATCTAGTGTAGCCTACAGAGCTTGCAGGACATAGCTTTAGTCTTTCCTCCTCCACGAGGCCTTTCATCATTCTGTAAACCCACAGAGATTCCTCTTTCCTCTCAATTTGCTAACTGTTTAACACTGAGAAAATGCAGAAGTTATAAAAATTTTAAATCACACATAATTCCACTACTTAGACACACAAAAATATACACAGTGTGATAATAAAAATGCAATGGAGAAAAATAATACAGGTAAGGGGGAGAGGGAGTGTAGAGCTAAGGACATGGATGTATGATACATTTTCAAATAGGAAATTTCTTACTAGGGTGAGGCTTAGAAAATGACTTGAACTCTTCTTCTTCCTGAAGAAAAGTTCCAGACAGAGACAGCGTGCCAGGCACATTCACAGGATAGCAAAGAAAACAGTGTGACTAGAACAAGAATTAAGGAAGAAAATATTAATATTAGAGAGGTTGAAGCAGAGGTTGGAGACAAACTGTGTAGGGCCTTACAGGACAATGTAAGGACTCTGAACTACATTGTGCTTAAGAAACCACCGGATGGTATTAAGAAGAAAAATGACAGAACCTAACATATTTAAATGGACCACACTAGATGCTGACAGGAGTAAGCACAAAAGAAGGGCTACCAGTTAGAAAGTTACTGCAATAACTCAGGTAAGAGATGATGGAGGCCAGAATGGTGGTAGTGGAGGTGGTTGAGAGGTAACTATATCCTTAGTATATTCTGAAGACAGAGCTTATGGTTGATTGAACATAAAATGGAAGAGAAAGAAGCCATCAAGGCTGATCCTCAAGGTTTAGGACCTGGGAAAAGAGAATGGAGTTGTTATTAATCTAGATGGGAAGACAAGGGGAACAATACATTGTGGTGGGGGGAGTAGGAGATGGTTTGGAACATGTCAAGTTTGAGGTGGCTTTTATACATCTAAAAACTCAAAGTGATTGTTGCAAACTCCATTGATAAGTGGAACTGAGATGTCCATAAGTAATGAAGAGGACTTCAAAAAGATGAACTGAATGGACATTTAGAAGGGACATGAGTAAGATAAAGATCTCTTGCATACTGAATGAAAGAATTATATATGTAATCTGTGTAGAAAAAGCATGAGCCCACATTGAGAAATTAGGAGAAATCGGGAACAGGTTTGATTCTACATTTCTGCTGGTGTTCATTGATTTCCTCTTTCTGCTTCCCTGTGGATCTAGCCTGGGGTGCACTTCCTGGCATCAGCCATGATTTACCTGATAGGGTGACCTGGCACAGAGCACAGGGGTCTATGCCTTAGGAGCCCCTCTGAGGTAGCTGTGAGCCTGGTGCACATTCTGAGACTTCCCAGAAGGGAGCAGTGAACCTCACGGGCTTTCAGCCTGGAGCACCACATACTGACCTAAATCTTTATCATCACAAAGATGAGATTTAACAGTTGGGAGTCCAGGTTTCCTGGGTCACTCTTCCGGTTCTTGCTATAGAAAAAAATTAGGTTAATAGCCTGTCAATATTTAAGTAGAGTGAACTGTTGCTATGTATTTCAACTATTATTTTTAGAACTTAATACAACTTAATACAACTTAATCCTTGTATTCCTTTAAAACTTTAGGGAGAATGCCAACTGTCACAAAAATTTAAGAATATCCAATTCATTTTTTTAATTCTATTAGAAAAGGAGAACCTCAAATACTTGTGGTCATTTTAATTTCTACTTTTAAAAAACTCACTTTTATCACATGCCCAAAGTTATCTTTGTTTTCCCTTGAAATTTGTAATAAACCCCCAAAATTCTTACGAAAATCTATCTTCAGTTAGTGAATGTCAGCTGCAAACACAGGTGGGGTATCAATCTCCAGAGGCTCTGGTGAAGTCTCTCTATGCTCACGCTCTCTGGTTACGCACTACAGGACTGAATATCCTAAGACCTAGATGTAGACCCCAAACGACAAGCCCATGCACTGTGATACTGCAGAACATTTAGTGCTGTGTGTGTGTGAGATTCACAGTCATGCCTCCTGGAACCAAGTTCCTGCCTAGCCACTTGCTGGCTGTGTAACTGGCTGAATTCTTTAATCTCTCTGGATTTCAGTATCTTCATCTATCAATTTATCATCTATAAAAGTAGGTTTGCCTGGCTAGTGTAGCTCAGTGGATTGAGCACAGGCTTGTGAAGCAAAGGGTTGCCAGTTCGATTCCCAGTCAGGGCACATGCCTGGGTTGCAGGCCAGGTCCCCAGTAGGGGACATATAAGAGGCAACCACACATTGATGTTTCTCTCCCACTCTACTTCCTTCCCTTCCCCTCTCTCTAAAAATAAATAAATAAAAGTATTTCAAAAAATAGGTTTGAATAAATATTGCACACCTCGAAGAAGAGATATAAGGATTCGAGAGATAAATTGTGAGTGTTTCTTGATCTATAGCAAATACCCAGCATACATTTATAAATATTAATTGTTAATATTATCATTAAAGGCACTTCAACCTGAGATTAACTGCAGCAGGGCTGGTTGTTGCTTTTCTAGTTTTTAGTCTGACTAAATTATATTTCGATATCAACAGTGGGAAAACAAACTTGATTGATCTGACAATCAAAGTAGTAAATAATTATGTTTATCTGATTTAATAAACTTTGATTCAAAAATATGTTTCAACTATTTAAGTTGTTAAATAGCTGAATTATTTATAGCTTAATAAGAGTTCTGAACATGACATGAAGGCTAGACCTCTGCATTTTATTTGTTTATTGTGCCATGGCCTCCAAAAACAGAATCTTACCTTATAAATAAATAAGTTAAAAACTTTCATTTCAAATAATAATATAAAAATAACTGTCAGAAAATAATCCCCCAAAAGAAAAACTTATTAACTCTGAAAAAAACTATTTAAAAAACTATTTTAAAAAACCTATTTAAATAGTTTATTTATTTAAATAAAAACTATTTAAATACAATAGTATTTAAATACTATTGTAACTTTGTCTACAATCTAGAGCCCAGAGCAAGTTTTAATTTGTGAAATTCAATCATACTTGCAAATTCAGTATGTATTTTCATTCAACAACAGTTGAAATTTTCTCCCACCTTTTTTTAAGTCGTTCCACCTCAAGTCCTTTAATGGCTTATTTGTGTTCATGACAATCAAATATTGTGGTTCTTTCAGACTTTAGCCCTTTACTGTCTTTCATGAGTTGTCATACATTTTATAGCTTTAAATGGCACCCGACACTTAGGACTCATCAGTTAAGGCCACAGCATTTCTTACGTGTATGTTGCAACGTACTGCAAGCTAGTTGGGGCTGCGTTGCTATTCATTGCCAACCTATCACATGAATGACCTTAATTATATCTAAATCTAATTATGGAATTCATTGCTTATCAATGTTGTCACTGCTAAATATTCTAGTATTTGTTATTTTTTTCAAATATTTAAAAGATTGTTTAAAAATTTTTCAAACATACACAAAAGTAGAGAGAAAAGTATGACTAACCTTCATGTGCCCATTATAAGTCTACGATTATCAACATTCTATTACACTTTATATATCTTTTTTATTCTTTAAATTTTCTTATTACTGAAGTATTTTTAAGCAAATCCAATATGCATTTCTTAAAAATAAAAGAATATTTCCTCACCTGTTTTGGTTTTTCTATATGATTTTGCAAAATATGTACACATATAGATTAATCAAGTTTGTCTATTTAAAATTATCTGGTGACCCAACTTACAATTATTTGAGTTCTCTTATCTTTGATAAAATAAAATCCAGTGTAAATTATGTGTTGTCTAAATCTGGCCTCTACCTAAAGGTACGTCCATACCTCCAAATACTCCTCCTTATTAATTATATACCACATCCCGAACTACTTACTATGTACCATGTTCTTTTTCATCCATGAAACTTTCCACAAAATCTCCCTTTCCCTGGAATGTCCTGGCCTTTCATCTTCTCCCTACTGCATTCTTCTTTTTCATTGGGCAAATTCCTACTAACCCTTCAAGCTATGTCTTTATTGTATTAATGAGAGGATATCAATCAAAAGTCCAAAAGGATACAAACGAGATGCCACTGTACACCTATTAGAATAGCTAAAATCCCCAACACTGACAACACCAAATGCTGACAAAGATGTGGAGCAATAGAAACTTTCATCATTGTTGGTAGGAATGCGAAATAGCACAGTCACTTTAGAAGAGGTCTGTTTCTTACAAAACTAAACATACTCTTACTGTACAATTGAGCAATCATGCTCCTGGTGATTTGCTCAAGTGAGGTGAAAACTTACATCCACACAAAAATCTGCACATGGATATTTATAGCAGCTTTGCACATAACTGCCAAAATTTGTTAGCAACCATGACGCTCTTCAGTAGGTTAATGGATAAATCAACTATGGTACAGCCAGAGAGGGAATATTATTTATCAATAAAAACAAATGAGCTAGTAAGCCATGAAAATATATAAAAGAAACTTAAGTGCATATTACTAAGAGAAGGAAGCCAATCTGAAAAGATTACACATTATACAAGTATATGACATGCTGGAAGAGGCAAAAATATGGAGAAAATAAAAAGATAAGTGGTTATACCCTGGCCAGGTCGTTCAGTTGGTTGGAGTGTCATCCCATACACCAAAAGGTTGCAGGTTCAATCCCCAGTCAGGGCACATACCTAGGTTGTGGGTTGCATATGACAGGCAATCTATTGATGTTTCTCTCTCACATCAATCTCTCTCTCTGTCTCTCCCTCCCCCTTCCTCTTTCTCTAAAATCAATAAAGATATTAAACATATCCTCAGGTGAAGATTTAAAAGCAAAGATCAGTAGTCACAAGAGTTTTTAGGGAGAGAGGGATAAATCATTAAATTACAGGAGAGTTTTAAGTCAGTAAAACTATTGTGTATTTTATGATAATGGTGGGCACATGTCAGTCTACAATATATTTGTGAAAATGCATAGAACATACAAGACCAAGAGTGAACCCTAATGTAAGCTATGAACTTTGGGTAATAATGATGTATCAGTATTAGTTCATGGATTGTAACAGAAGTATCACTCTTGTACAGGATGTTGATGGTGGAGGAATATGCTTGGGCATATGCAGGGGCTACACGAAAACTCTGTACTTTCTACCCAATTTTGCTATAAACCTAAAATTGCTCCAAAAATAAAGTTCATGTTTTAACAGTCCAAAAGGTCTATATTTTGTTAGAACATAAAATATATTTCATAATATTTCATGAGTATTTTATAATATATATCAAAATGTTTGGACTTATGAACTGATACCACTAGACAATCAATTTATGAAATCAGAGACCATATCATTCTATTATCATTGATTCTTCAGAACCTAGGACATTAACTGATGCACGGTTTATACTCAGTAGATACTAGGTAAATACATCATTCTACTTGAGACAAACTCTTTAACATAAGCAAATTCCTATTAAAAAGGTATGTAACTAGAAACAAAAAATATTCATTTGCAATTGACTTTCCCCGGTTCCATATTTTAATCGTGTTATTATTACATATTCAAATACTTGAAATGAGGATATAGATTAGATAGTAAAATTACAAGGAGACTGATAGATTCAGTTCCCACACTGACACTTTTGTTCATTATCTTATTCATCAACATATTCTTGGGAAATATATTGGCCACCATGTAGACACAGTTCAAATGCCTTATAAATATTGTTATATATATAAAACTTTATCATTTTCTTGTAGAAGTGATAGAGAATGCTGTTTTTTCCCCAGGATGAAGTAGCTGAGTCTTTCTTTGTTTCTTTTTAAGTGTAAATGACTTGTCCAAAGCCATTAATGTCGATGGTAGGCTTACATTCAAGCAATTCCCTTCATTCTCCTTTGGTCTTCTATTTGCTAGGCAATGCAACCTCACACTTACAGCTGGAAAAATTGAAATGCACAGTAATTAAGTGATTTACTTCAGGTCAAAGCAGAAGACCATGAGATTGGCATGTGAACTTGAGGGGAATGACAGGAGTGCTTTTCTGTAGGCATCAACCATGTGTAAGTTAATAATCACAAACAAAATTACTTCCATATTAACCATGACATGGTTTCCAAATAGTAGCAAGCAACTTCTTTCTAAACAAGATAATACCAATGAGTAATCTCTGTCAAAAGCTTGTACAAGCTATATTTTCTACTGTAACATCTTCCACATGAACACCAGTAGGAAGACTGGTAGAAGAATTTCAAAATAAATTTGTATGGCCAACCAATCTTTGCCCAAGGATAAACAGAATCAAAGAACAGGAGGTAGAAGATAGAATTTTCCCTTCTTCCCAAAATTATACTCAATAAAAACCAACAGTTTGAGTCTAGAACCCAAATATAGCTTGTTATGAATCCTGAGAGTCAGGAATTTTGAACCTGGATATAAAGAGCCCACCTGTGTAATACAGAAAGGCCATATAGAAATAAATAATTAACACATACTACCAAGAACAGAGCCCTCACTAATGCTTGGAGAATAGCACAATACTTCCTTGGGCCTTGAAGAGCTCTACTCTGAGTTATTTTTTGCTAGAATTATGATATTCAAGATCAGTAATGAACAAGCAGGGTTCTCATTCCTGTAAGGTCCACCCCAAATTCTCCACTTCCCTCTTCACTGTGCTACACATATGTCCTCATGCTCCTCCAGCTATTGATTCTACTTCCAACTCCTCTGTAGCTGTAGAATTTCTTCCCATTATTACAGTCCTATACTCTGAATGCTCTTCTATTATATCTGAAACTCTATCCTGCACCTACTCCTTCTCAGAATTCCTGACCCCTTCTAATCTACTTCACTTACATTCCCAGGACTACGCTGAGGATTATGTCATGCCCAGTTCTATTCAACATTTTCTCAAATACCCCAAACCCTAGACCATTTCTTGCTTATCCTTTCCTACCCAGCATGAACACTAAGGTAAATCATCAGAGCTAACCCACACTGCTTCTAGTCTCAGTAAATCCATAATCACCTTATTCCTTCCATTTCCCTACCTGGTAAAAACTTGACTCTGGATCAATGTCCTCTCTGTTCTTGGACCCAGAGACTGAACACTTATGGAGAAAATCATGCAACAACACAGATCTGTGCTATTATGATTCAGTCTCCAATCTCAGTAAAACCAATTCCCTCCTCTAATATCTTCCGTCATTAATTCAAACTGCATCTATTCTCATTAAGCTTCATAATAGGCCCTTGTGCTTGCTCCATTCATTGTTAAAAGATGATCCTGAATTCTATTAAGGCCATCTGGTAAGATCTCCATTAAGTTACAGTTACAATCTAACATGTCCACAGAACACCTTGATCCGCTTATTTCTGGCCATTAAGAGAAAGATCTTCCTCCTGTGCAAGGCCAACCCTCTGTCTATGCCTTGAATTGCTCCCTTCTGCCCTTTTAATTTGTTTTTATCTTATATCCCATGTTTCTAATTTCTTCTTCTCATTGGCTCTTTCCCTTCAGCCTAAAACCACGCCCAAACCCCTCACAATGTATTAAAAACTGCTTGACACTGTCAACCTCTGTCCTTCCTAAGCACCCCAAATTCACAAAGAGTGGGCTCTTGCTAACAACTCCTCAGAGACCACTCAGCACATAGAAATCCAGCTTCTGCCACCACTGTCATTCTAATGAAATTGCTCTTTCCAGTGTCACCAATGGCTTCCCATAACCAGTTAAACACTTACCTTTTTGGGTCCCTTGGATGCATTGATCATACCTTCTTTCTTAAAACTCTCCGTGGTTTTTTTGTTTCCTTGAACTGTTTCCTGGTGTTTCTCTTTCTCTCCCTCTCAGTCTCTGAAGTTAAAATATTTGTTACGGAATTAGATTAAGTGCAGAATAAAATTTTGTGTATCATTAAATAAAATTCATCTTTCTATAACAGGGGCATAGGGTATAGGAAACTATAGGGGACCACTGTATGGTAGCTGCCCAGTTTGAGACTAATAGCACAGATTGTAACAAATATGTTCTTTCATCTCAGCTCTACCTAGTCGAGTGAATAAATACAACAAGCTGTCAACATACGGATGTGTCCAACGACTTCAACATCAAAATTTATAAAGCCTGGCCCTGGCTGGTGTAGCTCAGTGGATTGAGCATGGGCCTGCAAATCAGAAGATCGTGGTTCAATTCCCAAGCAGGGCCCATGCCTGGGTTGCAAGCCAGTTCCCAGCAGGGGGATGTAGTTCCCGGCAGGGGGCACACGAGAGGCAACCATACATTGATATTTCTCTCCCTCTCGCCTTCCCTTCCCCTCTAAAGAGAAATAAATAAAATCTTTTAAAAAAATGTATAAAGTCTGAACCCGTTCCCCACCCCCATCCAAGGACAGCTGCTGAACATATTTTAACTCCCACATGAGACTCCTGCCCATTCAGGCCACCAACTCCTCTCTGCTCTTCTCCTTTCCCTTCTGCATTTAAAGAGAACACAGGGTAAAAATGTTGCTATAAAACACAGTAGACACCCACGGTTGTTGGCTCCCTTTTTAGCCATGGTTCTCTTTCTATCGGGCCCTCTAGTCAAATGGTCAGCCCACACCCTTCCTTTGATAAACAAGATTAAAAAGAAAAGTCAAACTGCTAAAAACAAAATGTAATGGAAAGCAGAGGAATTACTAACCAAAAAGGGTGTTAAGCCTCAATCCCCACATAAATTTCTAAGTACTCTAGAATGAATTAATTTAGCAAATTAATGTTTAAAATTCAAGCACTTTCCAGGGTTGTAAAAATATATCAGTTATTTTTCATAGCATTACAAATCTGAAATATTTATTTATATGTTAGCTTGTTCTGGCCTCTCCCTCCTAAAATTCAAGTTCCATTGTTTCAGGAAAGTCATCTTTTTCACAGTTGTACCTAAAATACTAGGTACATAATTATGAGTGACTACATTATTTCTTAATAATACTACACTTCTGTGTAGTATTTTAAGGAGTGATTCTTAGCTTCTTAAAAAGTCTTGGTTCTAGTAAAGAATCAGAGGGTAAGAGTTGATTTCAAAGAATAGAACATGTTAGGGCTACCCTTGAATCATAGAACTGATACAGTTGTATGTAGGAACCCTGATAGGTAAGGGTGCTGTTGATTTCTCCATGAGATTGTATGATTCTAGCATGCAAAAGGTTATTCTTCTAAAACTTGACCTGAAATAAAGATGGGTCATATGAATAAACTGGGGGGCTTTTTTGGAGAATTTTGTACGGACAAGAGCATCTGTATACAGTTATTGATGTATGCACGCTCGTGTGTGTGCACACTTATGGGTGGGAGTGCATGTGTGCGTCCCCTATACTTTGCTGGCCTCATAATATTCCCTACACTCTTATTAGTTCTTGTGCAAAACTAAAAATCTTCTTAGCTCCATGTTTCTCAGCTGTTAATACTTGGAAGAACAAAATAAATATTAAAGAATAATAGAGAATGGTAATGAAAATGGAAACTCTGGAAATATGTTAATATCTTGGTCCACAATACTTGGTGCATTTTCATCCTCTATATTTGGAAGTCCAGGAAACAAGTGAAATTCACCAAGAAGGTCTGTGTCTTAAAGTCTTTAATTGCCTGAAAATAACCTTTAGTTAGGAAGAATCTCAATTCAAAGGGGAATGGAGGCTTAGTGTAAAATTTTGCACCTGGAGTTAGTAGTACAGCCAAATTTTACAGGATTTAAATCATGTGATGATGGCTCAGCCAAGCAAATATGAGTCCAAGAAATTAAATGACAATCCTTTGTTGGATCTTGAAAGTGATAACTAATGTAACAGCTGTTGCTTCTTCAAGACTGTTAATATGAAGATAGACTGTTTGCATTTTATCATTTTAAATATTGATTTTGTTTGCCTGCCTAGTCAGATATATCAAAGTCATTTGCAGTTTGATATATTTTGCACTGTTGTAAATATAACTACTTCATTAAATTATATGACTTGATTAACTCTCCCAGGTACCACACAATGAGACTGTCTGAATAGCTTGCCAGTTTCTCCCACTCTCTGCCCATTAAATATATGACATTATAACAGGAAGTGAATAGCACCAGCCCCCATGACGTCCTTCTGGTTTAGACATTCAGAATGACTGCACCATGTGTGCAGGTTCTCTTCCCTCTCTGGCCAAAATAGAAAGACATTTCTCAGGGACATTTCCAGTCACACAAATTAACAGATGCATTGTTCATCATAAAGTGAATAAACTGCTTTATGATTATTATAAGTTATAAATTAAGAGTGTTTTCTTCTGCAATTTACTCATATTAAAGATACACTCAAGAGCAAAAACAAAAGCTGAAAAAAATCTTTAGATTTTAGAACAAAATTTTAAATTTTAAATGATCCATAACTGCATATAAAATCAGTATGATTTAAGTACTCTTTGGTTGCTAATATAATGTCTGGTTGTTCTGTGCTGCTTCTCTTTTGTTCTTCTCAAAGTAGAATACATTTCCCTAGCCACAGAGTAATCAAATGGCCCAGCCTTGGCAAACCTTAGTAAACACAGTGCCTTAGCCCTAGTGATTGGACAAGAACTATCATGTGACCTAAGGCAGGCCAATTAGATTTCTTTCTTGGGGTATACCTGGCTGAAACTTCACAGAAGACACTCTTCTCTATCATAGATTATAAAGCTGTATCTCCAGCCATACCAGTTTCTCACCATATGGACAATCCTAAAAAAGCCTACGCTTTAAAACCAGGAAAGATGAGGAACTGATGGTAGATGCTAATATTATTCCGGTCTTTGGTCCTCACCCTTGAATAAAGACCTGCAGGCCATCTGGCCCTTTTGCTACCCTATTTGCCATTTGATAATTTTTCATATTTGTTTACCTGGTTTGAATTGGATTTCAATCACCTACCACAAATGAAACTCTAACTAAAAAGTTCTCTCTTAAATAATTTCATGAAGGATGTAGCACATCAAAATTACTTTTCATCTTAAAAAGAGGTGTTCAAGCTATACATCATAGTTGAGGCCAGAGCTTTCGAGAGAGACAGACACAAATTCAAACCAGAGTTCTTCCATTCACAAGCTGTGTGATTTGACAAGTTACTTAAGCCCCTTTAGGTCCTGTTTTCTACTACATAAAATGAAGATAATAATAGTAGCGGCCTCCCAAAATATCTTTGAGGTTTAAATGATATATGTGTTCACAGCCCACAAAAGCTAAATTACTATGTTTCCTACTTTATAAATGATGATCTGGGGACTCAAAGAGGTTCAGGAACTAACATGACAAAAATTAAATGGTAGGGTCAGAACTAGAATCCAACCCTGTCTCCAAAATCCCTATTCTTTCAGGCTGCCACAAGGGATAAGGAAGAGGAGAGAAAGAAGAGGAGATAAATATATTTCTAACCACATATCATGCCTAATTCACTCCTTTGGCATTAACCACATCTGGTACACATCACTTATGAGTTAAGAAACTTTTACTATAAAGTACCTTCCACTTGGATAAATGCTATCAGATAAGCTTTATCCACAAGAAAAAATTTGGAGCCAGAGACTCACTAAAGCCAAGGACAAACACATGCAATTCTTCTAGCGTTTCAATGCTTAACCATCCGTATAAACAAACTGATGTCCATGCACATTTGGCCATGCAGCATGCTCAATGCCTCTTCTCTATCTTCACATCCAAAAGTCATGACTTACAATCTGTTACAATGTGGAAGCCTTCAAGGGAAGGACTCCCTAGCATGAACAACTCCGAATGGAGAAGCGTATCTGTGGCGGGCATTTGTCCCAAACTTCTCCCTGAATCATGGATCTTTTTGTATGTGAATCGAACACATATGGCATCAAATTATTTCCAAAAATCACTTGTACAGTTAAGATTGTATTTTACTTGTAAAATTCAGCTATGTTTACTCTCTCAGTCCTCTCTTTGTGTTCTTTGCTGTCCTCGGCTGCCCTGATCACAAGCCCACAGGTGTTTCACCTCACAGAATCTGGCTAAAGACAGTCTCATCAGTAGCTCAATGAAGGCACCAAGAACACAGGGAAATGGAACTGTCCGAATCGGAATTGTCTGATATTGAGGACACTGCAGCCACTGATCATCCCTTTAACCACCTGCAGATTTACAGATTACTAAGTGGTCAAACTGCCACCATGCTCCTTAATTGCTATTAGAATGTAAAAGGGTATTTTTAGAAACTATTAACTCATGAAATAGTATAATAAAAATGGTTTTCAATATTTGGATTTCATATAAATTCTAGGATTAGAGTAAAAGAGCCTGGTTTTTTAATACCAAAAAGGTTTTAAGATATACAGTATGAAAATGACTTGACTGGCATTATAAGGGAGTATTTTCCAGGTAAGAACTTCCTTTGATGAAACAGGGCCCAGTCCCTCAATAGAAAAGCTCTATTTTACCAATACCCCCAAAGTGAATCATTTCTTTTGGGTTTTCACTTTGACTAATATTGCCTTTATTGCTGTTGGCTCCCAGCAAGATGTTGCTCCACTTTCTTATACATCTAGCCTTTCATGAACTTCCATTATCCCAGCAGGCAGGCTAGGATAGGGGCACATAATTGTCCAGGTACACATTATGTAATACTAAGAAGAAAATAAAATACACTAGGAAAATGCAAGAAGCATTTGTCACAGAATGATACTTTTTCCTTGTTTCTCACAATTTTAGCCACATCTTTAAAACTGAGGGCAACAAAAGATGTTTCTACTCCCTAAAGAAAGATTCTAAGATGTTACTAGATACTCCTCATCTCTTCAACCAATTTCTGTGAGGTACCTGAACTTGTTCTTCTACCTTTACTTCCATCCAGGGGATTCTTTTAAAAGCAGTACTATGCCTTTCTTCCTTAGCTTGCTGTGGAGTCATTGCCTCTCACATCCATAGCTTCACCAGGTGGAAGAAGAGCCCCCGAGAAAAAAAGCACTCTGGATTCTATGGATGCCCACAAGACCAGACTGGTAACTCAGTCCTATGGTGGACATTTACCCAATTGTGCCAATCACTAAGCTCAACATGGTGACTTCTCCAGAGCAGTTTGGAGAAAGTATTATGTTTCTGGTAGAGTCTGGGTCATTTCTTTCATGGATAATTCTGAATGCTGGAGAACCCAGGGTCACCCTGTGACCACACAGTGGGTCAGAAAGGGCAGCAGCAAGACAAGAGATTCCTTGTCTATTGTCTTGGGATTCATTGGTATAGTGCAGACGTACACATTTCCTGATGACAAAGTGCATGCCACAGAAAACAGTGAATTTGAGCCATTTTGAAGGGATCCCACTCAAGAAGGAGGTCTACTAAGTGGGAGACAGAAAAAACTTCACAAAATGCCCCACTGAGAGCACATCACGCATGCTAAGAGATAGAGCAGTGTAGTGATCCATGCAGAGGCTCTGAAGAACACACATCTGGGTCCACAGGAGTCCCAGATAATTAATAGCAGCCTAACAGAGGACACGAAGTAAAGGGAAAATTACAACAGCATCACTTTAGTGACTTCTGCACTTTTCCTTTCAATCCTCCTCCTCAGCTAAAACCCTGAAGAATACAGATACACATAAAACACAGAGTAAGATCACTGTCCACCTTTCCTACCGCATGGAAGTTTCCCAATACATGGGTAGACTTATTGGGGGTAAGGAAAGATGTTTTAAAGTGAGAAAGGGATGGCCAATAGACATATGAAAAGATGTTCAACATCACTAATCATCAGAGAAATGCAAATTAAAACCACAATGAGATACCATCTCATACCTGTCAGAATGGCTATCATCAATAAATCAACAAACAACAAGTGCTGGCAAGGATATAGAGAAAGGGGAAGCCTTTTGCACTGGTGATGGGAATGCAGATCAGTGCAACCAATGTAAAAAGTAGTATGGAGAGAACTCAAAAATTAAAAACATATCTGCCTTTTGAACAAGCAATCCCACTTCTGGGAATACATCCAAAGGAATCCAAAACCCTAATTCAAAAGAACATAAAATCACCCTATGTTCATTGCAGCATTATTTACAATAGCCAAGAAATGGAAATAGCCCAAGTGTCCATCAGTAGATAAGTGGATAAAACAACTATAGGACATTTGCACAATGGAATACTACTTGGCCATAAAAAGAAGAAAATTTTATTCTTTGTGACAGCATGGATGGACCTGGAGAACATTATGCTAAGTGAAATAAGCCAGTCAGAGAAAAACAAATACCATATGACTTCACTCATATGTGGAATCTGCTGAACAAACTGATCTAACAAGGAAATGGGGACAGACTCACAGGTGGATGACAGCTAGTTGTTAGATGAGGTTAGGAGGTAGAGTGATTAAGCAGAAAGGAGAAAGGACCCAGAGACATAAACAACAGGAAAATAAAAAATTTTAAAGAAAAAGTTAGAATGGTGATTGAAGCTTTAATTAAGATTGGAATGGACTTCAAAAGTGGATTAAATTATCAAAATGAGACTACCTTTGTAGCTGAGTAAGACTGAAAGCACTGACATCTGGATGGATCCCAAGTTTTCAAGGGACAGGAAAGGGAATTTTAGGTAATATTTTAAAGCTTGAGAGACTAAAGAAAAATAAATTCACTCATTGCTTTTATCCCATCTAATTCACCTTAGTTAATTGATTATGCACATAAATAGGAAAATTTGCTAATTCTTCTGGTAACTTCATGACATATTTTGTATGAACAAAATATACAACCTATTTAGAATAATCTTAAGAGTTCTACATTGAGGGACCCTGAAAGTAGCCCTATCAAACAAATCAATACCATTACCTGGACTGAGAAAAAACTTCAGTTCAAGGTTCTTATCTTAATGGTAAAAGTTAACATTTTCTATTAAACCTCCTTCACTATATGTCCTTTGGTATCTCCCCTCACTCACCTTGGATGCTGACCCCTGGAGTCTGATCTTAAAGGAAGTTTCTATTTCTTTTGCCCTTCATAACACATTGCCCTTTCACATCTCCATAATATTGTACACACAGTTCACTCTTTTTGAAAGTCCCTCTCTCGCCTGTTCTACCTCTCTAACCCCTGGTAACCCAGGACAAATGTCTCCTCCATTGTAAGTCCTAACTCAATCTTACAGGCAAAATCCACTGTACTCTGGCCTCTCTCCCACTGCACTTCCTCAAATTGCTAGTAAATATAGCATGTATTCCACTTGAATTCTGGTAGTTTCCTCATTGATTGTCTCCTCGGTCAGACTATGAGGAGACAATCACTCAGCTGTGTCATTCAGCTGATTCATTAAGCACAGTTGCCATGTATATAGAAGACATGCATCACACACTTATTAAATGCATGAATAATTAAATGACCACAGACAAAATTACTAGATCCACAAATCACATAATTTTCTTCAAACTAAAGATGCCTAGTGCTACCAGTTGCATTATCTGATGCAAGGAAAAAAAAAACAATATACTTGCAAGCAGCCTACAGTACTACATCATCTTGTCTGGCTCTTTCATTTTACAAACCAGAAAAATTAGGCCCACAGAAGTCTGGGATTAGACCAAGGTCACATAATAACTCAGTGTGAGTAATAACACTAGAACCCAATTTGTTCTCCTAATCAATAACTGCAATCAAGCTTTTATACTTCTGTGCAGCTTTCCTACAGAATATAGATACACAAGAAATGAAATTTTTGTTGATATTGCTTAGAGCCTAGATGATGTCTGACATACAGACACTCATAATCCAACACCAATGAATGAATGCAAAAGTTGTATCTAGTAGACCCCCAAACTAAGAATCCAAGTTTAAATAAGTCAACAAATCAACCACCTCTTCATCCATAAAAAGAGAGTTTGTGGACTTTCTAAGTGGAAAGTATGCAGGGGTAATAATGGAATTCCAACTGCAAGGTGTTGGTGAAGTCTCAGATGTGTCGAAAGGTGCATTTTTTTCTTTCTTCAGAGAGCATTTTATTTCTTTGTGTATGTGTACATATGTGTTTGTAATTTTGCTGTCATAGAACACAAAACTTGAGACCAACTAACTGTAACTAATTTGTGCCTCAAGGAATCAAGATGAGGAAGCAGAGCTAATATTTAAATGACCAACCTAGCAATGCATTACTTTGGAAATGTTTCTCATAAATATCACTTGTAAAAAGTAGAGAAATGACTGGATGAAAGACAAATACAGCATAAGTTTTCAAACTTTCATTTTTAAATATGAAATGGATGTTAGCGTATAAATTCAAAATGCCTGTTGGCCTCTAAAGCGGTCCCTCTGATCACAACAGATGTCAAGCAACTGTCCACTATTGTGCACTCTGGGGCCTGGGCCATCTGCCCTGCCTTTTGTAGGAGCAGGAAACTATGAGAAATAGTCATGGGTTAGAAGAATCTGTGGGGGTGGCATCCTTGGAAGGATCCAGCTACAGCACCGGTTGCCATGGCACTATGATCTGACGTTTCCAGTGAGGACCAAGCTGAAATCTATCTGCCACGCCAGAAAGTGGAGGCGGAAAGAAAATAGGGACAGTTCATGAAGTGAAAAATTTGGAACGCATTAAAGCTGACTGTAAAGAGTAAGGCAGGACTATTTTTATTCCTACAAATAAATTATCTCCTTGACATGTCATCTGATGTCTATCATCTTTCAAAAGGCAAGGTGAGTGTCAATTACACAGCAGACCTTCCTAGGCAGATGCGTGACCAACTGCATTGCTGTTGTTTTTGTTTGATTTTTGTATATTTCCCAGTTCACCCTGAAGACCATTTTCAGCTTCTTTCACTCATAGAATAAACATCCTGTTCAATTTAAATCAAGAAGACAGAAGGGTAGTGTAATGGCAACTGAGGATGTCTCACTTAGGAAATTGCATTCAATTCTTAATCAGCGTACGGAACAAAGCTGTGGGGCTGGGTTTCCCCTGAATGTATTTCAGTAAAGAGCAGGGCTGCTGAGCTGTCTCCCTGCTGAACACCACACATCACAATAGATCGACATTTGCTCTATAGTAATGTTTGGTCTCAGTCCCCAGAGAAGCTGAGGGCAGAACTAGCTTGGAGATTTAATAACCTATCATTATACACACCTCTAGTGTGGGATTTAGGATCTCTCTGCTTAAGTAATATGAAGTCTATGCTTTCTCATTGTGATTTTGGGAGATTTATTAATCCCTTTTATGCTGTATTCATGATTGGCCCAGGCTCAATTTCACTTATAACAAACTTCCCCTCATGTTCCACCAGGCAGAAGTTTACTATTATAGAAAAGAGTTATTCCTTATACATCTGTGTAGTATTTCATTATTTCTATAACACTATGAACTCTGAATGCCCAAAAAGTAAAGGTTAAATAACATGGTGTGGGTGGGACTCGGGCAACATGATAGTTTGGTGTAGGAGGAAGTGAAAGGAAGCAGTGCTACCAGGGGTGTGGAAGTAGAAAGGGAACCAGAAGATTTAACCCAGAATAGCAGGACAGAAGAATTAATTTAGTGAGCAAAAGAATTGCTTAAATTTTCCTTTTCCTTTTTTTCCTTCTGACATTTCTTGCTCCCATAAAACAAGGGGTAAGAGGTGGAAAGGAAGACAGAGGGGACATGGGTAATGTGGCTGCAGCCCACTGGCTGCTGCTTAGGTATCTGTGAGATTAATGAATGTTGCAGATGCCTGCCTGACATGACGTTTGGATATTCACTTAACAGGGTTATAAAGAGAGCTCCACAACGTACATTTTTGTAATTAGTGCTTTCAACTGGTTTAGCTTTATGTTTTTTTCTCTGATTTCTCATCAGCTAGAAGTGAATATTTCCATAGAGACTTCCTAATATTGAGTAAAATGATGTGTTAAAATCTTCCAATCAAGCATGTAACTCTTAGAGACTGACACACTCATATTTTAATTTAAAGATAAATTGAACATAATCATTTCTCTCTAAAACTGGAAGTAAAGGTAGCATCAAAAGTGAAGGGCTTCTATGAAATATAATTAGTTTTTCCAGAGCCCATGAGGCAAATTATAGTGTGGATTCTAAATTTGAACTCTTCAAGAATGAGGTTTGTGGTTATCTCTCTACCTGTGCTCCCCAAATACCTTTGTGATTCAGGTTATAAAACCTGACCTTCACATGTAAGAACTTTCAGTATCTAGCATTTACCCACCTTTCCAGATTTACACCTCCATAACCTCTAACCCCTGGTCCTCCCAGCTTCCTTCCTCATCCCCTTGGACCTGTTGTTCCAACACTCAATCTTCTCCCTTCATTTATCAGTCTTTTGCATACATCGATTCCTTTGCTTTGAATTGCAGCTTCCCTCTGCTCCACTGGGGAAAAACCCAAATAGAGCCTTCCCTACTTGTCTCAGGCAATAGTGCCTCCCTCCTTCTTGTATTAGCAAGATTTTGTTCTTATCTCAGATTATGCATTTGTATCCCAGCCAGTTTACCAAAAGAGAGTCCTAAGTTAGGAGAAAGGTTCAGCTGGGGAAAGCCTTGCATTTCAGTCCCATCTGTCATGGACACCAATACATAGGAGGGGCCAATCAGCTCTGAACTTTTATGATATTGGGCAAGTCACTTTAGCTCTCTGAGCCTCAGTTTCCCCAACTATAAATTTGACACATTAAAAATCACTAAATTATGAGGTTGTTTCAAGGATGAAGTAATATGTATAAATACACCTTATTTAGTCAGATGTGGCATGCAAACATGCGATGAGAAATGGAAGACTAGAAAAATCTTTCTGCCCTGGCTGGTGTAGCTCAGTGAATTGAGCATGGGCCTGTGAAGCAAAGGGTCACTGGTTCAAAGCCCAGTCAGGGCACATGCCTGGGTTGCAGGCCAGGTCCCCAGTAGGGGACACATGAGAGGCAACCACACATTGATTTTTATCTCCCACTCTTTCTCCTTCCCTTCCCCTCTCTCTAAAAATAAATAAATAAAATATTTTTTAAAAAGAAAGTTCTTTCCACCTTCTCAAATATGGCCTACATAATAATATTTTAATTGTTTCATTTTTTATATTTGCATTTTTATTTATATATATACTATACTTTTTATTGTTGTTCAAGTAAAGTTATCACTTTTTCCCCTCACAACTGCCCCCCAACCCCACCTATCGCAAACTCCCACCCTTAATTCTACCCTCTTTTAGTTTTGTCCATGTGTCCTTTATACATGTTCTTTGATGAACCTTTCCTTTCTTTTCTTCATTATCCCCCCCCCATCACTCTCCTCTGGTAACTGTCAGTTTGTTCTTTATTTCAATGTCTCTGGTTATATTTTGCTTTCTCATTTGTTTTGTTGACTGGTTCCCCTTATAGGTGAGATCATATGGTATTGTCTTTCACTGCCTGGTTTATTTCACTTAGCATAGTGCTCTCCAGTTCCACCCATGCTATCACAAAGGGTAGGAGCGCCTTCTTTCATTCTGTTATGCAGAATTCCATTGTGTAAATGTACCATAATTATTTGATCCACTTGTTTACTGATGGGCACCTAGGTTGCTTCCAGCACTTGGCTATTGTAAATTGTACTGCTATGAACATAGCGGTGCATAGGTTCTTTTGGATTGGTGTTTCAGGATTCTTAGTATAATCCCAGCAGTGGGATTGCTGGGTCAAAAGGCAGTTTCATTTTTAGTTTTCTGAGGAAATTCCATACTGTTTCTCACAGTGGCTGCACCAATCTGCATTCCCACCAACAGTGTACTGGGGTTCCCTTTTCTCCACAACCTCGCCAGCACTTGCTGTTTGTTGATTTGGTTATGATGGCCATTCTGACCAGTGTGAAGTGGTATCTCATTGTGGTTTTAATTTTCATCTCTCTGTGATGAGATGCTAAGCATCCTTTCACATGACTCTGGGCCCTCTGTATGTCCTCCTTAGAGAGATATCTGTTCAGATCCTTTGCCCATTTGTTAACTGGGTTGTTTGTCTTCCTGGAGTGAAGTCGTGTGAGTTCTTTACATATTTTGAAGATCAAACCCTTGCCCAAGGTATCATTTGCAAATATATTTTTCTACATGGTTGGTCCCCTTATCATTTTCTGGTGTTTTCTTTAGCTGTGTATAAGCTTTTTATTTTGATGAAGTCCCATATGTTTATTTTTTTTCTTTATGCCCCTTGCTCTAGGAGACATATCAGTGAAAATATTTTGTGTGGAATATCTGAGATTTTCCAGTCTGTTTCCCTTAGGACTTTTATGGTGCTGTGACTTACATTTAAGTCTTTTATCAATCTTGAGTTTATTTTTATGTATGGTGTAAGTTGGTGATCAAGTTTTACTTTTTTGCATGCAGCTATCCAGATCTCCCAACAACATTTGTTGAAGAGGCTATTTTTACTCCATTTTATGCTCTGCCTCTTTTATCAAATACTGATTGACCATAGAGACTTGGGTTTATTTCTAGGCTCTCTAATCTGTTCCACTGATCTATGTGTCTGTTCTTATACCAGTACCAAACTGTTTTGATTACCGTGCCCTTATAATATGATTTGATGTCAGGTATTGTGATCCCTCCTACTTTGTTCTTTCTCAAACTTGCTGTGGCTATTCAGGGTTGTTTAGATGAGGAACAAGACAAGGGTGTATGCTTTCACCACTTCTGTTCATCATAGTATTGGAAGTCCTAGCCACAGGGATTAGACAAGAAAAAGAAATAAAAGGTATCCAAATTGAAAAGGAGGAAGCAAAACTATTTGCAGATGACATGATAGTGTACATAGAAAATCCTATAAACTTCACTAAAAAACTACTCAACCTAATAAGTGAATTTGGCAAAACAGCAGAATACAAGGTCAATATTCAGAAACCAAAAGCATTTTTGTATATCAACAATGAAATATCAAAAACAGAAATCAAGAAAAATATTCCATTTGATATAGCTACAAGTAAAATACCTAGGAATAAACCTAACAAAGAAGGTAAAAGAGCTAT
The DNA here is from genome assembly GCF_014824575.4 of Sturnira hondurensis. Taxonomy (NCBI): domain Eukaryota; kingdom Metazoa; phylum Chordata; class Mammalia; order Chiroptera; family Phyllostomidae; genus Sturnira; species Sturnira hondurensis. The sequence continues at coordinate 21,084,725 of NW_028093985.1, read as the reverse complement.
ACTCAGAAAACTACACAAACACTGAAGAAAGAAACTAAGGAAGCCACAAATAAGGGAAAGCAAATACCATGTTCATGAATTAGAAGAATTAACGTCATCAAAATGTCCATACTACCCACAGCAATTTATTGATTCAACTAAATTCCTATTAATATACCAATGACATATTTCACAAATATAGAACAAACATTTCAAAAATTTATATTTTAGTTGTTTTAAAATCACGCTGGTTTTCTCATTGGCATTCTTCTGTTCAATAAAGTAAACAATCTAAGTTTTTTTAAAAGTACTCCTCTGTACTCCCCTCCTCCTTCTTGACGTTCCAAAGGCTATTTCCATTTTGAAGTGTATAAATGGAGCTCATAAATATTTTTATTTTGCTCTAGTATTTCCAAAAATATTGGCCATCCTTGTTTCAGAAGCTTTTTGACATTTATAATAATTTCTCAGACTCTCAAAAGAATGAATAGCAAATAACGTAGAGATTCTGTCTTCCCCCTATTCCAGTATTGGCTGTTAACTCTTGGTGATTTGATGTGTGTGTGTGTGAAAAGGGAGAGTTTATTTTTAAACAGACTGTCTTTAAGGTCACAGCAGGACAGTAGACATGGACTGATGAAAGCAATGGAGATCTTCACTGTGAACAAGAGAATGATGCAGAAAGAATGAGTGTCCACTGAAATCAGAGCTCTCCTCTCTTGTACTGCACAGTGACAAGGCAAACACAACCAATTCAGCCACATCAACAACTCAGTTATCAGGGAGCAGAATCCCTACTGGTTTTGGAAGAAAATATTTGACTCTGGATGCTGGTCTTTAACAGGACGTCAGTCTCTGGATGTCCAAGACACTTCAGGGTTCCAGATAGAGGTAAAGGTCATACCCTTCTACCTATTTGCATTTAGAAACTTTGGTTTGCTTTTGGAAGATTTGTGTAATATGTCCTCTTCAGTGTGGAAGTCCTAAGGTTTCTATTTTGCTATTACTAGGATTGTTCTATTTGGTCTGTAAGCTTCATTCTTATTAGCTCAGAGGTAAAGGTCTTTTGGCACTAGTTATAAAAGGAGTCTTTTGTTTTCAAAGAATAAGTATGTCATAAGATCTGCTGTTGTTTGTCCCTTTCCCATTAGATTTACCTATGTGAGCATTGTTCACAAAACTGTAAAAAGTAATATCTTCCCATCTGGAGGAATACTCATGGGTATCCTAAAGACACTCTTTTTTAATGGCATGAAATAAATCTCTCTATAGACTTTTAGTCCCATTTTCTCAAATGTGTTATGTTTTTACCTTTAAACCAGTCAAAAGATTACTTTATAGTTAAAACAATATTTTCAGATTCAGAGATAAATACAAAATAACACACTGCTATTGCAGAGGGATAGGGTTGTACAACAAGGATGAAAAGCACTAAGCAGTATCAATGAATTCCTCAAAATTCCTAACAGCTACTTCCCTAGAACTAACTTAAAAAAAAATCATGCATCTAAATAAAGTTTTACTGACCTTTACTACCTATATCTAAATTACTTCACTTAGTTTTAAGCTCATAACAATTGCGGGCTTCAAAATGCTTGAGTACGCATACAATAACAGACTACCATAATTCTTTTTATTTTACTTTATTTTTTGTTCAAGTACAGTTTTCTACCTTTTACTCATATCTCAGCCGACCCCCCAGCCCTCCCCACCTCCCTCCCATTTCTACCCCTCCTTTTTTGTCCTTATGTCCTTTATACTTGTTCCTGCAAACCGTTCCCCCTTTCCCCTGAAATTCCCTCCCCTCTTCCCTCTCTTCACTGTCAGCCTGTTCTCTATTTTGGTGTCTTTGATTATATTTTGCTTGTTTGTTTGTTTTGTTGATTAGGTTCCTGTTCAAGGAGACTACCATAATTCTTGGCTAGGAAAATCTACCTGTTGCGGTGAGATTAATGTAAAAGCAATACAATCCAATTAGTGGCAACATTAGACATAAAGAATTTCTCATCTTAATCAAGTATGAGGATTAGGCAAGTTCTTACCCAGTGATTCAGGCACTGTTTAGTTTGTCTTTCAAATTATTGAATTAAGTGCACACAGAGAGAGAGAGAGAGAGAGAGAGAGAGAGAGAGAGAGAGAAACCCTTGCTTTTGTACCTGGCTTTGTCCTCTTTATTTTTACATCAGAAAAATGTAAGGCTTTTCAAAATCCAAAGCTATGGCTGAAAATGGTCCTGACTATCCTGGCTGATGTAGCTCACTTGGTTGGATGTCGTCCCACAGAACAAAAGGTTGCTAGTTCAATTTCCAGTTAGGGCACATGCTTGGGTTGCAGGTTCATCCCCAGGGTGCGTAGGAGAAGCAATTCATCAATGTTTCTCTCTTGCACTGATATTTCCCTCCCTCTCTTTCTCCCTCCCTTTGCCTCTCTCTAAAAATAAATAAACAAACTCGTTTTTAAAAAAAGGAAAAAAAAAAGAAAATGGTACCAACTGCACTGTAACTACTATACGACTCATACTGAGATGGTTCCCTCCTGGCATGTAACCTCGGAAGAGCTACAATGAGCCAATCTCAGACAGATAAACACCAGCAGGAACAGAATGAAGCCTGTGAAAAATCAAGAAAAACATCCCCATGATACAAAACACATAGTAGAAGTGTTGCTGAGATTACTGAATGTGTGGAGGTTTAATTTTTACAGACTTTGTTTTAGGATTATTTTTTGTTTGGTGTTGTTGTTTCCTTTCTTTACAATTTGTTATTATGGTTTTTTCTTTATAATTTTTGTTCTGTGGGTTAGAAAATAAACAATTTTCTAAGACAGCCAGTCTTCCAGGATGGCTGTGTTAATAATAACATGCATCATTCCACTGCAGACATTCATCCTACACCAAATTGGGCCCTCACTAGAGTCAAATATCCTGTTAAATTTGGAAGATGGTTAACAAAGAATTAAAAGATGGATGGTCTTGAAGTTGTAATAATCTAAAATGGATATACTGAGGAATTACTGGGCATTTTATATATCATTAAGCTATAGCCTACTTCCAGGAAGTTACTCATAGAATTCGATAAGGAATTGCCCTATTGCCATAGGTAACGGAAGAGTACATCCAGCATCTCAATCATGTTTTAACACCAAGACTCTTATTGTATATATGTGTTGTTGGTTTGTTTTAATTTTTTATTTATCATTTTTTATTGTTGTTTGAATATAGTGGACTCCATTTTCCCACTACCGCTTTTTCCTGCCCCTCCCACCCCCACCTCCCACCCTCAGTCCTACCCACCTCTGGCCCTGTCCATGGGTTCTTTATACATGTTCTTTGATGAACCTTTCCCTTCTTTCTCCCATTATTTCCCTCCCTACTCCCTCTGATTTCTGTCAGATTGTTCTTTACTTCTATGTCTCTGGTTATATTCTGCTTGCTTGCTTGTTTCATTGATTAGATTCCACTTACTGGTGAGAACATATGGTATTTGTCTTTCACAATAAAATACTATGTAGCAGAAAGAAAGAAGGAGCTCCTATCCTTCACGACAGCATGGATGGAACTGTATACATGTGTTTTTTGAGGGGAGCACAGAGTAGGGTTTAGTAGAGTCAAAAGGCTTACTTCTATTTTTTAAGGGTTTAACGATTAATAGCCCACATCATATTCAAGCTGTCTGCCAAATACTGAGGAATTTTCAAAGAGTAAAATCTATGTTTGTTACATTTTTTAGCTGCCTGTACAAAATCATACTCTGGTTTCTTCAAATGATAGAATTTAATTATTAAGTGCACTGGAGGACATAAGGTGTCCCGGCCAATAACTACAGTTGTGGTACTGTCGGCATCGTGAATGTTGCTGGACTCCACAGGACTGGTGGAAACACTGATCGACCTCTGTTTTCATGGTCTGGCTTCTTCATGTGTATGTTTTAGTGTCACACGGCTTCTGCTTAGTGTCTCTTTACTTCTGATTCTTAGTTTTCTGTCTGTATTTTTTATGGGATTCACGTTCTTAAATACAATTTTTAAGAAGTTCCAATTGGTTTGAACAGTCACTATTCATCTGTCACTTGGGAAAGAAAACATTATAAGAAATACCTCCATTGCATTTTGTGGTATAGGTGGGACCACCCAATGGCAGATAATGTTGTAGTGAAGGCAGGGACCTAAGGAGCTCTGCGAAATTTCTTATATTCTATTCTTTCATTATAATTCTCCTTCAGTTGTGACTAAACTACTGATTTTTCCCTATTGTCCCACATTGTTCTTAACCTTACAAAAACTTCTGTTATATCACTTTCTTAAGGACTCTCAGTCTCAACCTGCTACTTAATATATTTTATCAGATTTTGGTTTAAGAAGCACAAAATTGTCAAGGAGGTTTGTTATTCCAGCAATTTAGCTTACTATTCTACCTAGTAACAGAAATACCATCTCTCTTTCTCCCTCCCTGTCTCTCTCTCTCTCTCTCTCGCTCTCTCTCTCACACACACACACACACACACACACACACACACACATCCCTTACACACCTGATCTCTGGTCTCTTTCCATGAAGTATATTCTTTTCTGGTTTCAACAAAGAGGATAAATTTTTACATCCTACATAGAATCTATGTCATAGAGTCTGTTTTTCCTTCATTAGATAGATATATAAACATAATGACACCCCTGGAGGTTTGGCTTTGATCCATAGTCAAGGCTGCTTCTGGGTAATAGTTTCAAATTCTCTATACTAGGACCACAGTATTATTACATAAAGACAAATATTCCTAGTTTTCCACTTTTTAATTTATTCTTATTTCATGGTCTTATTAACATTATGCCTTTCTACTTTATTACCCTACTTTTTCATTTCATCATCCATTCTGTCCCTTCCATTTCTTAACATTCAAAAGAGAAATGTCATTCCTCACTCTATTCTTAAAGTAGGAAAAATTTGTCACTTTCCTTTTTTTCAAGTCTGAAGCTTCTGGGAGAGAGAATTTCAGTTTACTTATTCAGTTGTTCTAGCAATACTTTAAAATTCACCACTTATGCAAACTACCTGTACAACTATTTTCTAAAATAACCTATTCCCTTAGGAGAGAGAATGTTTCAGTATGCAAGGTATGCATGTAATTTGTCATCAACATATAACTTGAGTGTCTTCACTTCACCCATCGTTTATGCTATTAGTGGGAATGGCATTTCCCCTGTTTTTTTTTAGCCTAGTTTAATAATCAGCACAAAAAAACTAGAAAATGTAAATTAAGTCTTCAAACATTTTTGAAGACTAGTTGTTTTATAGAATATCTCATTTTAGGGTTTTCTGAATGCTTCATTATAACTACATTCAGTGTTTGCATTTTTGTCAAGAATATATATAACTAATGTGAGCTCTTCTGAATGCAGTATATCCAAAGGCACATGGGGTCAGTTTGTTTGATATAACAGGTCTGATTCTCCAAGAAGCGGGTACTGAAAGGGGCACTAATACAAAAAAAAATTTTCATCAAGAAATATTCTTGAGACCCTCAGTGGGAACAGGAAGGAAAGAATGATGGATTCAGCACAGAGAGAAATTAGACTGTGACCCAGTCTCAACATAAGGCTTGGCCAACCCTGCAGGGAGGTGTGTAACCTTCAGAATTGTCCAGCACTTGGGCAAGAGGTCTAGGCCCATGGGTCCAGGTCACTGATGAGGGCTCCCCTGGAGAAAGGGTGCTGGTGGGCGGAGTGATCTCTTCAGCCTACTTTAGCTGTGGGAAAGCAACCTTCACTCCTCAAAGAGGATTTGGGTGGCACACTGCAGTGTTTGTCCCATCCCATTAGTGCAGTGTCAACTTTGATCACTGTGCTTTGTCATATTTCTCCACTATGAAAGTACCTTAGTCCCCTTTATAACTTGTATGGGGGGAATGTTTACAGTCATGTAAATTTCCTGTCCCCCTCCTCAAACTTTTACCAGATAATTTTAGTGTCCATCAAGGATTTCCACCTCAATGGATTATAACTGTGATGGATAAAAACTATAACTATTTTCTATTTGGTCATCCTTTTTATATATTTATTAATTGGCATTCTCCACTGCAACAAGATTCATTTCCCTGTTATCTCTTTAGTTCACTTACTTTTACTGTAGTAGAAACTCATAAATTATATTTTAAATATAATAAGATATACACTAATAATATTATTTATTTTGATGCTTAAATTGACCAATGGGTTCTTAACTAATTAGGTTTGTGTCCAGTAGCAATACTGAACTGTTTTTAGGGAACCTTTACAGAGCTTCTACTACAAACAAAATATGTTTAATTCATAGTATTCCCAGGAGTTAACACATGACAGTTTCACAAGAATTTAAACTAGACAGACATATCTGGAAAAAAAACCCATAAAATTATACTTCAGCCTCCCACTTGTCAGTATATGATTATAACTGAACATTGTTCAACTCAGTATCATTTAATCAGAATAAAATAAAATACATCTAACTTGTATATCTCAATAATTTATACATTAGCATTATATTATATCACACTAATTGTATAATGTATAGTTTCTCTATTTTCAACCATGTTTTGTTATATGCTATATAATACTATATCTAAATTTAAACTTTAAAAAGTACTTGGTGAGGTATGTTGAAAGTGACATGGGTATAGATTTTAAGGTCTTTTGGACTTTTTTCTTGCAAGTTTGCCACCAACATTTATTGTGATTTTGATTTTTTTCACTTAGAGGTTTTAGATCTGCTTTTTCATATCAGTAACATGGATATGTTTACAGTGAAGCTCAAATGTGATACACAACAGGAAAGCGCTTGGCATATTGCAAACACATAAAAGCCTAAGACATTTTGGAATGACTACAGACATCTTACAGAGTCATATTTATGGGGGAAATGCCCTGGTAAGCTGAGATTTCTTTTGCTATTAACTGTGGGTAAAGGAAGAATGTTAAGTTGAGAGCTCTCTGCTCCTAAGACAAAACATAAATAATCCAATTATTCTAGGTTGATCTCTATTCCACGCCTTATTTATCTTACTTTTGATGATAATATAATTATTTATCAAGTTACTTTCACTAACTTTTATGGTGCTTATCATGTGTTAATTTTGTGCTGAGTGTTATTAATACACAGACAGATAAGGCATGAAACTTATCTTGTGGGGAAGACAGGAAACTGCCACAATTCACAACACAGACTGTAGCAAGTGCTCAGCTAGAATTTAGATTTGACTGTGTGCAACAGAAAATAGTGGCTTAACAAAATAAGCTTCGTTTTCCTCTCCCATAACAAGAAACATAGAGGAAGTCAATCCAGTGTTAGTTGAGTAATTCAATAATACCAAGGTGAAGGGTCATATGATCATTCTTGCTTCTTATGCTTGGTGGCAATTTGGCAGCCACAGTTCTGGTGATTGCATCCACAGTTTAGGCATGCAGGAGGGGGAAATGCAAAAGAAAAATGAGACGTGCCATCTGAATCTGTATCCTTTTTAAACTGTTTAGAAGCCCCACCCAACAGCACTCATCTCATTGACCAGATTTGTCATCTCTACCATGGTCACCTCTACTGCATGAATGACAAGGAAATAGTTTTATCTGAATTCTTTGCTGCCACCAACAAAACTAGAATTCTATTGTAAAAGGAAAAGATTAAAAAAAAACACTGGGTGGATAATTAGAAATTTATTTCACCATGGAAACAAAAAGCATGGTTAGTATGGAAGTGAGTATACAGAAGGGCATCTAAATCAAATCCCGTAGTGTGATGCAGGTGTGGATCATAACCCCTTACCAAAAATACACCTAAAACTTGCCACTACACCTAGACTTCCTCACACATGTTAATAGAACCACCGCATCACCACCCATTCCATTCTCAAAGGCAGAAATCTAGGAACCATCAATTCTTCCTGAGTCTCTTCTAACAACCATTCTATTATTCTACTTTTAAATATTACCAGTGTGTCAATTTTTCTACTCTCTAGCTAGCATTTCCAACCCAGAAGTTTAAACTTCTCATTTGACTATAGGAGCATCCTAACTTGTCTTCCCACTTTCAATTTTTCTCCTATCCAATCCATCGTCTGCCCATGAAGTAGCAATAATGATCTCTTGTTATGTGTGATAGGAAAGTTAACCTGATTAACAGTAACAGTTCTAACATCATATGAGAGGAAAAGCAGTCTGGGCTTCCTAAGTTTTTAGCACTTTGAGCTGTGCACCTATCCATGCCCTCATAAGGTAAAAGTTACAAAAAGATAGTGATTTCTTCAGAGTCCCATCTGCAGGTGATCCTGTCTCCAACAGCTTTTCATCAAGGTAGGCAGATAACAAGTTAGCTTTAAAAACATACTATAGCATTGTTGGTGTAGCTTAATCCTAAATGTAATCCTGAATCTTTTTGCAGTCACATACTTTTGATTATGCTCCTTCCAAGCATACAGGTGCCAAATGAGTCAGAAAATGTTTAAGTTCTGAAATGCAATATAAATTTTCTTGAGAAAGTTTATTCTTCATCACCACATGAAAGGTAAGTTAAATACAAATTGACTAAATTATCATCAGGAAAAAACATTCATAAGCTATACCTCCACGTCTTCTATAAAGAAATTAGAACATATTTAAGAATCACTAATTAACTCTAAAAATTCATTTAAAAGTTAACAAGTAAAGTCATATATCTACTTAATTTAACTATCCAACATATATTTATTTGGTGTTTGTACACATTCTACATAGAATAAAAATATTCACAGAACTGTGTACTACATTTGAATGTACTTTTACATGTATGTTCCAATTTGTGTAAAACACACTGTGCCAAAAAAAGCCACATGTATAAAATCCCTGAGACTCTAAAAATAGCATGTACTCTGAACAATAACTCTCACTGGTTCTTCCCTGACAGGCAGTCTTGTCATTTGATAAAACAGTGCCTTGTCTCCAAAATCCTGCCATCCCTTAAGCTCCTATTTGCCATCACTGGAAATGTAATCAGCAAAGCCAACTGTTCTTAACAAGCATTTATATCACGTCCTGTCACTGCTCCAAAGGAGCCATTACAGTGAATAATTGGTTTAGGCCTCAGGATTGGATGCAAAGAAGCCTAAAAGGCTATTATAGTCTATTGTGTCAAACATACTTTCAAAAAAAGGGGCCCTCGATTTGACTTTCAAATACAGAGTGAAATCACTCCCCCAGGATCAACAGTGTGCACGTTAAGAATCTTCCAATACACAAAGATATGAGCCATTTTACTGTAGTTTATCAATGAATCATCTTTTCTTAAAAAAGATTTTATTTATTTATTTTTAGAGAGAGGGGAAGGGAAGGAGAGAGGGGGAGAAAAATATCAATGTGGGGTTGCCTCTCGTGAGTCCCCTGCTGGGAATTGGCCTGCAACCCAGGCATGTGCCCTGACTGGGAATCGAACAGCGGTTGTTTTGTTCCCAGGCCCACGCCAATGAATCATTTTGATCAAAAGTACCTTAATCAGAGGGAGGAACAGTTCCCTCATTGATTGACACAACCATTCTCTCCATAGCCTTCAAAAATGCAAAACTTTAAAAAAATGTTTAGTCAATTGTCAAGAACTGTTTCATTTGCGGCACCCAAATAAGCTATCTGCTAACCTTCCACTGTTAGTCTTATCTACACGCCTGAAATTGCTCTAATTTTCTAGTAAAATTAAATCAGCCCATTAGCTCTGAAAGCCATATTTTCTTAAAAATATATGAAGCAGGAGAGGGAGGTGGGATGGCTAGGGGTGGGGAGTAGTGGGGAGGGCGGTAAATGCAGACAACTGCACTTAAATAAGAATAAAATAAACAAACAAGCAAATAAATAAATAAATATGAAACAACTTAACTTATCAAATTATCAAAATTAATGCCTTGGAAATCTTGAGATCACCTGAAAAGATTATATAGTAGAATATGACACTTTAGTGTTTTTTCCAACCCTTCTCCTTTGTATAGCAGCTAGGTGATATGAAAAAGACCAATGCCTCCCCAACTTCAGATGGACTCTTATGAAACTAATCCATTTGCATCATTTTTGTATTTAGGTATGATAACATAACTAAGGCCTAAACCAGTCAGAACATGGGATTTTACTGGTATGGTTAATGGTTTAGGAGAGGATTTGTAACCAAATTTATCTTGCTCAGGATGTTTATTTTGTGGTTCAGAGAAGAAAACCCCATCTTCCCCCAGACCTGTGCAAACACTGGTCATGGATGCTATACCTGACACCCTCGTTGCAGCCATGAGAGAAACCAGCCTACAGACAGGTTGAATGTGCAGAGGACAGAACAGAGAAACCAGAGAGACAGAAACTGCCACCTTAATGATACGATCCAAGGCATTAACATGCAGATCAAACCAACTCTGAAGCTTACAGTCTCACAGGATTTTCTAGTTATATAAGCAAATAAATTATTGCTTGTGCCAAGTTTTGGAGCACTAAATTTTTAATAAGTACCAGTCAAGGGATATCTAGATAGAGGAAAGGGAACAAGGCCCTGGCCCGGTGGCTCAGTTGGTTGGAGCGCCATCCCAAACACCAAAAAGTAGCGGGTTCGATCCTCAGTCAGGGTACTTGCCTGGGTAGCAGATTCAATCATTGGTTGGGGTGCGTATGGGAAGCAACTAATTGATGTTTCTCTCTTTCTCTTCCCCCATTCCTCTCTCTCTTAAATCAATAAAAACATATCCTCATGTGAGGCTATTTTAAAAAGATGGGGGATAAAAATTAAACAAAATATGGAAAGAACAAATAAGAGCTAAAGAAGTTTTATGGATTTCCTATTTTTTCTTAGGATCTCCATGAGGTTATACCTAAAACTTTGAAGATTCCTCAAAATGTAGTGGTACAAAATGGCTAGGTTGTAAAACTCAACTGCATGAACACTGAAAAATAGCTTCATAAAGTAATATAGTTCAATCATTACTTTGAGACTTCATTCTACCTAATGGCAGAAAACAACTCCAGATAAGCTTAGTCATTATAAACATCTACTGAGCTTTTTCTCTTCGTGCCCTTCAGATAAGGACAAAATCCATGGACAGCTTCCAGAGCATCACCGCACTGAGGAAGGTCTCTGGTTCCTGGGCATCATCAGCTGTCCCTGGTGACAGCCAATGGGTAAACACCACCCTATGTGTTCTACACTGGTCATACCTGCCAACTGGCACACAGGTCTCAGAGAACTGGTCTAGGGACTCTGTTCTGTATGCTCTTGTCATGAGACCCATTTGAATTAGTTCACTTTTTCTCCACCACCTCTAAGCACCTGTGTGTGTCACAGAGAATTCACAGATGCTCTTCTCTACCACGCCAATGACCGAGGAGAACCAAGGGTGGCAGCGCTGCCTGTGCAACTACACCTAAAATACCACCCCCTCCTTTAAGTCCCTTAGTGTCGCATCGGACTAGGGCAGGAAGTGGTGTGTGTTTCCCTGCGCTTCACTGAAGAAATGAGAAGAAAACATGTCTTCTATTCTCAGATGCCCAAAGTCACTTGGACTATTCTCAGAATTAACTTGAAATGGGCAGGGTGTGAGGTTTTCTTGGAGATCTCCTGCAACACAAAACTCTCTCAAGTTCCCATTGACTCCTTTCTTTACCCAGTATTCTATCTATGGTACACCAAGTTGCAAAGTAATGGCTCCCCAAAGATGTCCACATCCTAGTCCACGGAATCTGTGGATGTTCCATTACATGGCAAAAGACCTTGAGATGCATTCTATCCAGAATTACTGGGTGGACCAGTATTATCACAAGAGTCCCTATGAAACAGAGTCAGAGATTTGAAGATTCTATGCTGCTGGTTTTGAAGACAGGAATAAAGGCCATGAGCCAAGGAATCAAACAGCCTCTAAATACTTGAAGTGATAAGACAGATTCTTCCCTAAAGACTCCAGATTAAATTTAATCCTGACAACCCATTTCGCACTTCTGACTCCTAAAACTATAAGATACTAAAGTACGTTTTGTTTTAAGCCATGAAGTTCATGGTAAATTTTTATAGAAGCAAGAGTAAATCAATGAGTCCTAAAAAAATTCTTCCTAACCTTTCTGATTTGTGTCCCAAAGATGTCTCCTGGCTGTTCTGTCAGTTTCGCACAGTAATGAGGATTTATATCTAGCAGCCAGATGGGGGTGGGTCTCCGTGACTACTGCAAATATGTCAGCAGGGGGAAAGGAGGTTGGTTAATATCCCATAATAGCATCCCATTACGCTGAGAAACTTAGTGGGTAGAATCATAAGGGACAGGTACCAGTGACAGGAATCGCGTTATGTTTGTTATAATCCAAAACTGTATTGCCGTGCCGTTTGCTACTTATTTATTGCAAATCCACGCCTTCTGACTTCCTAGAAGGATGAAAACTGAGGTAGATATTTCTGGAAATTGGGTTGCTTGAAACCAGTAAAAACATGGGGAGTTATAAGACCTAAATAACAACCATAGAAAATAAGACTAAAGTTTTTATGCAGATATCTCTGTGTTTATATATTGACCTGATGGATAGCATGTATCCATGAATAGATGTAGTACTTGTGACTTCAGATATACATTCAGTTACTGACTGGTTTAATGTGGAATAAAGGTGTCCAAAAGCAGCAAGGCATAGCCATTTGTTTCTTAATAGCATCATTTGATCCTAAAATGTCAGTGTCTCATCCAAATTAGCACTCTGTTTAGATTTTAAGGTGTCAGGGATGCCTTATCCCAGAAAATCTTACCTGAAGCTAGAGGGCCCAAGGCCTTCTGCAGCAAAGTGTCCTAGGGTGACTATGAAAAGCACATTCCTGTTTACTGTTGAAGATCTACTGATGCTGAGATCCAGGAACCTGCATTTCTGCAAGTTCGCAGAGTGATTCTTTATAGATTCTAAAGCTTAAAAGCCCATGGCCAAATCACAGAAGGGCTGATTTGCCAATGGTTCAAAGAATAAGACATTGTTTTCCTTCGACTCTGGAAGGAAGATAAATCAGGATGTCTTAATCTGATCAAATTTATGGCTCCGAAAAGAACCAGTGCCTTTTTGGTGGGTTAAATGGTTTAACATGTAAATTAATCTCTGGAAACTTGTACATTGTATTCCTTACTTGATTAGATTACAAAATTTATTTCTTCTTCCAGAGTTTATAAAGAAAATAAATCTAAGCTAGGACTCATAGTCTGCTTTTTATTCTTTTGGATTTTACTCACAGGTAGCTGTTAGAAATGAGCGGCCAGAGTAGAAATGGGGAAATGAAGCAGGGCCCTTGCCACCACAATCTAACGGAGAATTTAATACAGGAGGCTAGAAGCAAAAGGGAGACACATCTCACCAATTAACTCAGCGGTCCTGAGCCCAGCTGGATAAGACTGCCAGGTGTCCCAAGCATTTCACAGCGCAGGAAGAAGGGAGAGTCCGTGAGACTGCGTTGAGAAAGGGGGTCTCTGTAACAGCCTTCCTAAGATTTCCTGGTGTTCTGAACATCACCGGTGGGAACCTCTCAGGAGGAAAAGTGGGAACTTATGCTGGGAAAGGGAGCCTCTGTAACAATTTCACTACAAAAAGAGTCTGTATTAACTGAAAAAGAAAGCCTTTGCATCTGTACATTATTCCCAAGGGGAAAAGGGAAGGGGAACCTAAAAAATGACTAAGGTTTACAAGTGGTTTACTTGAGGCCTCGGCTCAAGTATATAGAACAAGCTTACTAACACACTTACAACTTTATTTCCTCTATATATTGGTGCATTTAGACTGTGCCTGTTTGCAGGTTCGTGCTTGTATGTGTTTCATAAACAAACTTGCTATCTCATTTCCATTATACTTCCACCATATGTATTGTCTCTCTTGCTTGAATTCATCTCTTGAGAGCAAGCAAGACAAGAGCTGAGGTGGGGGTGGGGGAGCCTCATGACTCAGGTCTCTCTCTTCTCTTCACCAGTGAAAAGAAGAAAAGTTTAAAGTCTTAACACTCATGGGAAATGAGGCTAAACTGTTCATCCTTTCATCACCACAAGCGGTGGGCTGAGCTCATCAGCAGTGCCTGAAAATGCCAGGCCTAGCACATTACCTCTTCAGGGGGAGATTTCACTGCTTGGTGAAATTTCATTTTCTTCCCTTGCCAAGCTTACTAACAGCCTTACAACTTCCCTAAAGTTGTAAGTGTGGGAGGTACAATTATGGGTGCAATTCATTCATTTTTTTTAATATCTCATTCTGCCATATAAGCACATTTAGGCATGGCAGATTTGTACTTCCTGTGTTATTTTACACATCTTGTGTCTAATCTTCCATCAATCAAGATATCTTTCATTTATTAACTATAGATTGAATTTTTTTACAATGTGTACATATAAAGGAAGAAAATCACTGGGCTACTCCGCTTTCTGAATCCATCTCTTGAAGTTGTTCCTTAACAATGCAGCATTCATTCAATGAAACAAAAGGTTGGTGAGGGGGGGGTGGTTTGTTTTGTTTTTCTGCCATGACTGTTTTCAGAAATTATATCTCAAAGCTCTTAAAACTCAAAGATAAAAATCATACTCAACCTGACATAGCTCAGTTCAATCCTCTACTCCAGACTCTCCCCTGTAGAAACTTCCTCCCTAGGTGATGTCATTCATATTCATACCTTCAGAGCTCAGCCTCATACACATTTCCTTGTGAATACCTTCTCCAAGCTCCAAACCTACATTTCCTACTCAGCACTATGCCTTTCAGTGTAGATGAGGCAATCACACTAAACATTAGTCCAAACCTTCAATACCATCCCATCAACTCCCCAAAGGCATTGCTTTCAGATAAAAGTCTGGATGAGTACCACATAATGGAAATACAGTGAGAGATACAAATATCAATACAAGCCGCATATGTACACTAAGTACATAATTTCAAATATTCTAGTAGTTACATGAAAGAAAGAGGAACAAGTAACATTAATTTCTATAACATATATGTAGTAATATATATGCTTCCTAATATATTTTACTTAACTACCTCCAAAATGTTGGCACTTTAAAATATCATTAGTATAAAATTTATTAATGAGATATTTTACATTGTTTTATTGCATACTAAGTCTTAAAAATCTGGTGTTCCTTTTCTACTTAGAGCATATCTTAGTGTAACCAGTGGCTGCCATATTGGACAGTGCAGTTGTAGATCCAATAATCTGTAATTCAAGGTTATCCTCACTCAAGACTCCTTCAAAGAAGCCTCTATTTCCAGTCTTAGCACCTATGTCTCCTCAAACATCCAACACTCCAAACAGAGTCTTTCCTCAACATTTCCTGCTCTTCCCCACTTTTTTCTGCCTTTCAAAGTCCTTCTTGCATTTCATGGTTAAGTAATCATAAATTATTCATATTCTTATAAATCGATGTCCTTTCAAGTGTCTATTTTCCTCTGTGTTTTCCGTGAGCTGTCACTTTTACCTGTCCCCTCTGCCCTGGTAACTGAAGGTGTCCGCATATGCAAAAGTAAGAGCCCAGTGTGAGCCTTTTTTTATGTTTTAGTGCCTGAAAAATAGAAGTATATTCAGTGTCTGCCACCAAGACAATAATAAAGTGTAATTCAGGAATCAGATGCCCTATTTTCATCAGAGAGCAGCCAGCTGAGCATGAGCATCTGCTGACTCCTTTACAGAAGATTTGTTGGCCACTGAGTCTTTGGATCACTAGCTCAATCACTTATTCCTTCAGCAATTAAGTATTGTGCTCTTGCTCTCTCCAATGCAACCTAGAGCTTCATCATGATGGGCACTGAATATAGTATATACATTCACATTTGCTATGAACATCTCATTGTTTTCTCCCCTTTTCCCCAAAAATATCCTCCATATCAAATTTCTTAAAATTCTCTTTAAAAAAATATTCTCTAAATCATCTCTACTCAAGAAGAACAAACTTTTATCTTAAGAGGATTTTTTCCAAAGATTAAAAGAATATGCCAGATTATTTCTTATTCATTTGAACCATAACTCCTTACTTGAAGATAAAAGACAAAAAAATAGTCCTCTTAAAATAAATGAGTTTCATATTAAATAATCATATCCTCTGTTATAAAATCAGCGAAACCTAGGTATATGATTTCTTAATATAAATACTGAAATCTACTTTCTCTGAAATAACTGGTATATTTATCTAGATAAATACTTGATTCACACCACAATAACTTATTATCCTAATATGTTTTAAATTCTAGTCTAGACTAATTTCTGTGCACTAACAGAATACAATAAAAAACAATATAAATTTTATGAACAATATGTTTTGTCTTTAAAAAATAGGAAACTATGAGGAAAATGTAAAGAATGATCACATATCAGAGGTCAAATGAAGATCCATTAAAATGAAGTGTATACAACCTTGAGATTTTATAGCTAAATAATAAGGAAAGTTCTAGTCACAATTTGCAATTTGTAAAAGACTCCTCAAAGTATGAAGTACAGCTTATTTAATGTAAAACAAATTAGTCAAACTAGATGATTATAGAAACTACTGTTTTCACAGTGACTGTAAAATCCTGCTTGGGCTTGTATTAAAGGTAAACGACACATGGAAATAAATTAAATGCCTGACATTGGTGACTAGTTAGGCAAATATACAATGGATACTACATACTTATTTAAACAGATGTTGAGCATTTAAGTGTTCGCACATGGAGAAATAGCTACTGCATATTGTGGAGCAGAAAAAAGAGCAGTTGAAAACAACATACACAGCATGATTTTAGTCATGTAGGCTCGACATGTAGTGGGTACAAACTTCACAGTTAAAAACTCAGATTATGCAAACAAGATTTTGTATTTCAATGCCTCTTTTCCTCTCAGTAGTAGAAATTTTAAATTTGCCAATCCATGTTGAAATCAGTTATTTCCAATTTAAAATTTATTTTGGGGCAACATATTGAATTACTTCAGCATTCCAAGATCTAAACATTCCCCCTTCCCCTCTCCTACCCTCCTCTCCATCTCTACCTTCCTTTTCTTCTGCCCAGATGGGTGATTTAAGCTTTTGGAGAGCTTCTCTGTCATCCTGGCATTAGCGGGAGGTGTGCAGGCCATGTGAAGGTGCATCTGTTCAGGCTGGCTTTAATGATGTGTACAGTCCACACCAGTCTCCACTATTCCACACATTCTCCTATCTTCATCACCTTCTGCCTTCTAGGCACCATGTCCTTTAGGTCACCCTGATCTCTCCTGGTTCTTGAAACCATCCCAAGACTGACTGTGGGGTCCCAGCCATGTTCACATCCTTCCAGGGGAAACACACTACTCCTGGATTGCCTCCCATATCAAGGGGGATGATCAGAGGCTCTTGTGGTAGCTTTCTACCTCACTAGCAAGACACCTCACATGCCAAATGCAGATCTGCCCAAGACTTACAGGTTTCACTCTCTGCATGTCGGAAAGCTAGATAATGGTTCTCTGCTATGGGCTCTACCCTCAGTCCTGTAGCACCTTCCTCATCAGACTCGGAAGTTAGTAAAAATGTTTCTGGGTTTCTGCCCATGGAATCGCCATCTTAATTCTCCGCTTCTTCCTACAGCTGATGCCTTTTGTCTAAACTTTATTATTTATGAAATACACAAATGGTGGGTTTATTTTTGACATTCCTCATCCAAGTTCTTTGCTAAAAAATATTTTCCTCTCAAAATTCCTATTTTGTAAATAAAAAGGCACCTTCTCTTACAGAATTCAACCTACTTCNGTTGAAAACAACATACACAGCATGATTTTAGTCATGTAGGCTCGACATGTAGTGGGTACAAACTTCACAGTTAAAAACTCAGATTATGCAAACAAGATTTTGTATTTCAATGCCTCTTTTCCTCTCAGTAGTAGAAATTTTAAATTTGCCAATCCATGTTGAAATCAGTTATTTCCAATTTAAAATTTATTTTGGGGCAACATATTGAATTACTTCAGCATTCCAAGATCTAAACATTCCCCCTTCCCCTCTCCTACCCTCCTCTCCATCTCTACCTTCCTTTTCTTCTGCCCAGATGGGTGATTTAAGCTTTTGGAGAGCTTCTCTGTCATCCGGGCATTAGCGGGAGGTGTGCAGGCCATGTGAAGGTGCATCTGTTCAGGCTGGCTTTAATAATGTGTACAGTCCACACCAGTCTCCACTATTCCACACATTCTCCTGTCTTCATCACCTTCTGCCTTCCAGGCACCATGTCCTTTAGGTCACCCTGATCTCTCCTGGTTCTTGAAACCATCCCAAGACTGACTGTGGGGTCCCAGCCATGTTCACATCCTTCCAGGGGAAACACACTACTCCTGGATTGCCTCCCATATCAAGGGGGATGATCAGAGGCTCTTGTGGTAGCTTTCTACCTCACTAGCAAGACACCTCACATGCCAAATGCAGATCTGCCCAAGACTTACAGGTTTCACTCTCTGCATGTAGGAAAGCTAGATAATGGTTCTCTGCTATGGGCTCTACCCTCAGTCCTGTAACCCTGAGCACCTTCCTCATCAGACTCGGAAGTTAGTAAAAATGTTTCTGGGTCTCTGCTCATGGAATCACCATCTTAATTCTCCACTTCTTCCTACAGCTGATGCCTTTTGTCTAAATTTTATTATTTATGAAATGCACAAATGGTGGGTTTATTTTTGACATTCCTCATCCAAGTTCTTTGCTAAAAAATATTTTCCTCTCAAAATTCCTATTTTGTAAATAAATAGGCACCTTCTCTTATAGAATTCAACCTACTTTGTTCTTTCTAGATTCCTTTGGGCGATGCCCTCCTCGGGGCCCATAAATCTCCCCTGAGGCAATAAAGGCTATTTTTTGGTGGGGAAGCTAGGAAGAAAACCATAGACAATACCAGTAAACCTCTGTTAATATTTTTAAATTTTATCTCAATTCACACACACACACACATACACATGCACGAGTGTGCAGCTTGGTGCAGAGGAAAATGCCATTAAGGAATATAAAATGCTAGATAGTCTGTTAGGGTACAAACCCACCATCTTCTCAGATCACTGGCCATCTGAATAAAGCACCCATAAGGATTCAATCCCTGTCTCTGTTTACTGAGTCTGGTAGGTGACACCAACTGGTCAGGTTTCATATCCTGGTGACCCCCTGGGGACAGACTTTGGGACTCTCCAATTTGCTACATTCCTCTGAGCCTGAAGACAAGGTGCTACTCACGACCTATGAGACAGTATCTCCAGAGAGCCAAGTAAAAGGAAAGTGAACTGGACCTTGAGACGTATTTCTCACCACCCTAACCACGATGAAGCTGGCAGAAATAAAACCTTGGATTCATCCCACCTGAGTAAAGAAAGCACTTCACCCTGGAGGAACAATGGACTGCCCACACCTCATGAAACCTGAAAGTCATCTTTGGAAAAAAAATGACATATTCTTTTCACTACTTTTTGTTTAACCCTGTGTTATAGAGAACTTGTTCCTTTCAGATGAGATAAAAATATTTGGATATATTTAGCAAAAATGTTCTAAACATCTCTGATTTTTTTCTTGCAGGAGGAACTTATATTGAACAAACTTTTAGTACATGTCTAATAGGTGTTTGTATTCTCCTGGAAAACCCTTGGAAATATATGTTGTTTAAGCGTATCAATAAGAAAATAATCTACTCTGATATTTATAATTGGGAACCTGTGGTAACACTAAAGGACAGGGAATGTTTTCCTTAAAAGTCACTAATGTAGCCCCAGCTGGAAAGGGTGCAACTTTTGTCAATTGTGCTAAGAACTCCTTTGTGCTTTATCATAGCTTGCTGTTCCATACAATGTGCCCCCTTGTGTAGATCTGCAATTCAATGCATTTATAAGCCCTGTACCAGACAGTCTAATGCTAAGATACATGCTCAACAGCAAAATGAGTATTTCCACATGAGACTGATCTCATAGATAGAAGATAGTTTAATAGTGGGGGAAGGATGGTGGACTTGAAAGTTGGAAAATTTTAGTTGAGGTGATAGCTAATAAGCCTAGTAATCAATGCATGTAAAAGCTATTGTTCCAGGAACTGAAGGTATGACTCACCCTGACTCCAAAAGACCATAAGCAGTTCCACCTTTTGTCTCAGGAGGATGACAAGCAATTCAAGATGGTATCAGAGCAATTGTGCTCCAGGGTGAGATGAATAATGCCCAGGGCACAGCTAAAGACCACCACCCAGGGTGAAATATTGCGGGATTTTTAATCCAATTAACTTTTCCCTGAATTCCAACCCCCTTACCTACACTTTGTAATCCTTTAAAAAAGGGCCACTTTAAAATGGAATTTAAGATAGTCAGTGAGGGTCTGTTAAGGTATGAACCCACCATCTTCTCAGACTGCCGGCCATCTGAATAAAGCACCGGTAAAGATTCAAAAAAAAAAATGCTACTCTTGGGTATCCTTGGGTGGTCAGAATTTAGGTGATTTCTTTCATTTCTTACATTTTTTCTATAATCTAAATTTTTTTAGTGACCACATATTGGTTATTGGTTATAATTTTTTACACAATTATCTTTCATAAGATAAAATTCTCTCTTTCAATTAGGCAGAGAGTCCGGGTGTGTGGGTGAGAAGCTGGCCTTTCAGTGACATTCAGAATTCCTCTAGGAAGTCAGCCTGGGTAGATGGGTAATACCAGCAGTTGAAGTACTTATGTAATATTTCTCAGAAATAGCATGATCTCTTTCTATACATGCTTTGACATACACCAAAGGAAAATTTAGCTAACTCATTTCCTATATTTATGTAAAAATGAACATCCAG
Source organism: Sturnira hondurensis (assembly GCF_014824575.4). Lineage (NCBI taxonomy): Eukaryota > Metazoa > Chordata > Mammalia > Chiroptera > Phyllostomidae > Sturnira > Sturnira hondurensis. Next base: position 21,064,000 of record NW_028093985.1, on the reverse strand, counting down.
ATTCTGTATGCTACAGAGATTATTTGATGTATCACTCAACTTAAATCTCATCCACAGGGTCTTTATGGATTTCCAGTCCACATGAAGTCACAGAACATAGTGGTCATGGGTCAAAACAATTGGTAACAGACAGATGTAGGTGTTAATGCTGTCTGCACTGATTATAATAATCATGTGACCTTGAGCGAGGTAATTAACTTTCAAGTCTCAGGATTGTCATCTATGAATTCTACAAATCGGTGCATAAAATAAATGTAAAACACTAACTATGCAAAAAATAAGGTCTCACTCAAAGCTGCTGGGTTAAGAACTCAAAGGACCACAGTCACCTGCCCTACCAACTCTCCTCTGAGTGTTACTACTCTGCTGCTTTCTACCAGGATGTGATCCTGTGTCCATCCCTAGTGAGCGTGACCTTCTCACTGTATCTCCCTGCAGAAACCCCAGAAATGAGCAACTAACACTGCCTAGTCAGGGACACTTGGTCCAGCTCTGTACTGTGTACTGGTATGAATCTGAACAAATTCCTTAGCATCATTGAAACTTATCTACAGAATGGGGGGGATATTATTCCCTATGTTAGAGGGTTATACCAGAAATAATCTATAAATAATGCTTAGCACAGTACTAATATACAGAAAATGCACCATATGTGACAGCTATTTCTAAGTGAGCACTATGAAATATTCTGTAGTTAGTCTCTTTTAATTCTCTGGGCATAGGACTATTTTCTCTAAATTATCTTGATGTTATAATAAAGAAGAACCCTTTTGTGCCTTCTCAGTCGTACAAAGGAAATATATCTCCCCATCTAAATATCTACTGACGAGCAGTATATATCAAGCAAAAAATAAGACTAAAAATCAAGAAATTATGAGACTATAAATAATTGATATGTCAATAATCATTGAAAATCATTGACTGCTCTTAAGTATATTCAAATAAAACAATTTCACATGTTAAGTGCTCAATAGTGTCCTTGTGTTGGCATTAAATATAAGCTGTTTATTATCTAAAAAATAATAAATGAAGTAGCTTGTTAATATTCTACAGCAGGGTGATATTATCTTAAAATAGAAAAGAATGCAAGGGACTGCTCTTTACCTTCTCAACATGAGCACTGTCTTGTAAAACCAACGGAACAATGAAATGATTGTGTTTTTAAGATCACTAAGTAAACCATTATTTCAGCCAGTGCCAAGTGGGCTTTATGAGTTCCCTTCAGGTAGATTGGCAGCCTCAGAGAGCAGCTTACGACAGCCGTCCAACTCAATCCTTTTTTAAGGCCGCTGTGTATTTTTTCTAATACAATGTGACTTTCAACCTTTTAAGTTAAACTAAATCTTGGCTTTAATTAAGGCTTTTCCTGGCAGGAAACCAAACTGTTTTTAATGTGTCTATTTTCTGTCTTCAATCAGAAATATAGTAGCTGTGGCAGGAAAAAGGGAATGTGCTGCTCATTACGGCTCTCTCTCTCTCTCTCTCTCTCTCTCTCAATCTTTGATACTTACGCTTACTAGAAGACCTTGGTTAAAATATTCAGCATCAGTAAGTATTATCCTCTAATTTACTTCTAGGAAAGGTCAAAAATTAAATGATTCAGACCCTAGTATTTATATTTTCCATCAGAGAGAAGTATCTAGAATAGGAGCTGGCAGTCCTATAACCCTGGAAGTGCCAGGCAGCAAATGCTCCAGCTTGGTGGGCTGCAGGGTCTCTATCCCAACAACCCAGCCCTGCCACAGTAACACAAAAGCACCCGCAGAGAATACGGAAACAAGTACGTGTGCTGGGTGACCATGCTCAGGGTCTGGTTTGCAGACCCTCATTATCGATAATGTATCACATCTAAGATATAAAAATACAATTCACTGAACAGAATACACTGCCAAACTCAAGATTTAATCACACAAAACCACAAATCGCAACTAAACATATTCTATATCTAAGATTCATTGTTAGGTGTTATGAAGGTACAACAGTAATGTAAGAAGAAATTCTGATGCTCAGGAAACTCATAATTTTGCTGGGAAGCCAAGACCTGGACAGAACAAACTGACAACTCTACTAGGCATTATGTAATGAAGTGTCAGGTGGACAGGCTCAAATTAAGCTCTGGTCCTTCACAACTCCCCTGGGAATACACATTTATTTATTCCATTTCAACTATTGTCCCTGGAAAAGACAAGTTGGTACTTTATCAGTTGCCTTGATATACAGAATTACCTATTATTCTACATATCCACTTTCTTGATATTTTACAATAGAAATCTGTATTTATTCTATGGACCCAATAGAGAATCATACAAAAATTTAAAATTTACTTTAAAACTCTTGGAACATGATGTAAATTGTAACTTTTACACTCAAGAAATTCCTATCAATTTCTCAGAAATCTTGAATCCATCCTTGCAAATTACCTAGAGGTCAGAGACCTAAACTTGGCAAGAAAAACAATCAGCAAGTATGAATACTGAGATTTTTAGAAAGAAGAAAAGAAAAAAATCTGAGCATATATACATTCATCCTGCCATTACCTTCATTGTTAAATAACAAGAAAATATTTAGTTACATATTTTAGATTTTTAAGCTTCTCTGAAAAAGTGTCCAAAAGTATATGAGTTTTTAAACAACTGTCATTGATAAAAGTCACTGCCCTTATGAAGAGCACTTAAGGCTACATCTCAGAAGTATTGCTGTCAGAGACTCTTGACCAGGACCTGACAAACCCTTGCTCTGAAGAGTAAGATTAGTTAGACATCAAAACAGAAAAATCCTATAGTGTTCTCTTCTACATTTTCAGCTTTGAAGTTTTTGAGTTATTATATAGTACTTACTATGCATAACCAGTCCTGTCTCCTGCAAAAATGCTCTTTAAATTTGCTTTCTAAAATAAAAGTTGGAATTAGAGAGCTACATCATAGCTTTAAAAAAAAAAACACGGTACTTCAAAGCAAAAGATCATTGAATAGTTTAAATAATCATCCATGCATAACCAGTGAAAGTGGACTCTACGTCAAATGGCCTTTTGATGTCTGCCCACTGCTAACACCCATGCCACTTCTCCGGGGTCCATGGCTCACAACAGCCTCTGAAAGTCTTGCCAACATAGGTGTTTGCTTATTTCTTTCGGGTGTTCTAACCAGGATTTCCTGCTCATTGTCCTGATTCAGTGACCCCCAGAGAAGAGACCCAGGTGCCACAGCAGTTTGAGACTTTCTATTTGTAACTAAAACATTTCAGGAAAAGAGCCATCAGTTAACAACAGAAAGAAAAGGGAGTAAAATTAATCCGCTTCTCATCAAGATGTGCCAAATACTCTGTTGCTCTGTTTTGCTTTCTTAGATTCCCTGAAATATGGTAGCTACCTTGCATCAGCTGCTTGAGCTGACTGACCCAGCAATACACAGTAAGGACAGCTGTAGCAATGCGACATTTCTGTTTTCTTCTATTTCCAAAATAGAGGTGCTAATCCTCATTGGTGACTATTTTCAAAATCTTTTGTTTTCCAAAACAGTCCTGTAAACAGTCCCAATATTTAGCAAACATGGTTTTTCTTTGATACACCCATGAAGTTGTAACAATGTAAAGGAAATGGAACAGCTTGGTTTTACAAATTTTGCTTCATGAAACCAGAGTTACTTCATGAAACTCTTCACTAGTTACTCTTCAATGGAGAATGACAGTAGCAGAGGTAGCTTTGAGAGCTTCTGTGACAAGAGGGGCATTTTACCCATATTTCACATTTCTAAATTTATGTTCTTATTATAACTTCAAATCTTTATTCTTCTACAGAATGTTTAAGGTGCAACAATAGAGCATGATGGCAGAATTTAAAGAATAAACATTGGTTCTTGAACGGAACAAGTCAGTAGGGTTTTTTGAGAGAAAAAATTACAACTTCAAAATAACCGAAAACAAATTCTACGAAGCATTTTGTTTTTGAGTAATGTACACTCAAGGTAAAGTGTTGTAGGAAGGAAGGGAGCTGCGGAAGCATAGGTTGAATTTCGAAAAGTGGATTTCTTCATTAGTACCTACAACTTTTGGCAAGTTAACAAACATCTTTAAGCTTAATTTTGTCATTCGTGAATTTGGAATAATAATAAGAATTTGGAATAATAATCTCCCTAACAGGGTTATTGTGGGATAAGTAGTTTTGACAGGGCTTGGCACATAATTGGGCCTGCATTATTGCACCAGTACAATTAGCAGCATTTGAAACAATAAAACTTGTAATAGCTGTGCCCTGGCCCATCACCTTAGATGGCTGAGATACCTCTAGAGCAACTCCCTTAGGTTTCTGAGGATAAAGCACAAGTAGCTCAAAAGCAAACTGGCCTGTTTCTCCCAGACTCCTAAACCATCCTCCAAAATTACTAATGAGACTCTTTTTACTTAATTGAACTATAAATTTCTTCTTGAAATCATGAAAGTCTAACCTGAATGATATACAGTTCCTGGTTCCAGCTAGGAGGCAAGCCAAGACAGTAACGTCATAACCAGCTGTGTATATCTAAACTCCAAAGAAGTGTCAGTTATATAGTTTCCTATTTACAGTTTCAGTCTCCAGATAAATTATTTGTCTTAACTGTTCTGAAGAAAAATGGTACAGTACTAGTATGAGGGCCTTTGTTAATAATTTATATAAGATGCTGTCAAATCGCAGCATAAAAATAATTTCTTTAGTTAACACCTGGGTTAAATTTTCCTAAGCACATTTTGGGGCTTTTTTTGAACCCTTTTAATGTAAGTACCTGTTATGAGCAGATATACGAATTAGACTGTACTTTAGACTTAAAAATTACTTCCATTCCATAAGACAAAGTTATTAGCATCTTTTTCTATCACTTGTCAGATGCTGATACATCATAATTAAAAGGCCATCCAAGAAAGATCTAATCTACATAATGCCCGAGATTGGTGGAGAGACGCTTGCAAGCAGGCCTAATATGCAAAGCCTATTGGCTACTTGGAACCTAGTAAGTGGGCGATCATTGACTCATCTGGAAGGCATTACCTCAACAAGCTGCTTCTTTAATTTATCTCTCTTATTTTTTCTTTTCAAAATTGATTATGCCTGACAATGAGAGCACAAATAAAAAAGTAAAATTCTATGAGAAAACAGTATCACAATCAAATATGTAAACACACTGAACCTCAGAGAGACAGATGTTAGGTACATATGGTAATGTAAAATGACTTGCAAACTTATAAATACAATATGCAGAATTTAAAGTTAGGACCCTAACTAATCAGAGAAACTAAAGCAAATATATATTGCATACTAGACTTTTATGTGATAAACCATAAGCTAAATGTGCCATCAAAATAAAAGATAATATATGGCAAATATGGTCAGTGTCTTAGAAGTCCTTAAGTGTTTTCCATTGTTTTAATATGAAAACCACAATGAAGGTTTATTTAATGCTTGCTATCAATAGTGTGCTGGAGTCGGCTCACATAGAGCAGAAAACCCATTGTGCATACCTCTTTCCAGCTGAGCATTCAGCGATGTTATCTTGAGGGCATTTACTCTACAATAGAAGTATTTACACCACAGACATTCTTTTTGGAGACATGATTGTTAAACATTTATCAGCACTCCACTGCCTACTATATACCAAGAGCTAGTCCAACCACTTTATATTAACTTTCAAAAGTTAATTATCCCTAATTTGCAATGAGGAAACAATGCACAGAGAGATTAAGAGATTTTCCTAACTTCAAACAAGCTGAAAATAACAGAGTTAGAGATATCATTCAAATGGATGCTCCCTGATTTCACAGCCTGAACTCCTAATGACGTCTCTCTGCTACCCTATTTTCCTACGTCCAAGTACAAGCAAATGTTTTAATATTTTGAAGAATTTAGGTGTTATCCATGTGTTAGTGAACTAGAATGTTCACTCACCAGCATTTTCATTTGGTTTCATTACAATAAAAATACTAAACATTAACATATTTACCTTCGCCTTAACCAGTAGAGCTCAGTGGGTTGGGCATTGTCCCACAAAGTGAAAGGTTGTGTGGATTTGATTCCTGGGCAGGGTTCACACCGGGCCCAGTCAGGGTGCACGTGCAGGACACAACAGATCAATGTTCCTCTCCCTGTCCCTCTCCCTCCCATCCCCACTGTCTAGAAATAAATAAATAAATAAAATTTAAAAAAAGATTTACCTTCATCATGTGTTATTCTGCTGCTAGACAAATTTCCTTTCAGTCTTTTCCTGTTTCATAGGAGCCCACTAATAATAAAAGCAATAAATATGGTATGTGTTCATCTTTACTGAGTTCCAATTCAAAAAATGAATGAACACTCCTTGACTTCAAATTATAACACAAAGTAATGATGATACAGGGTGCAGCCAAGGGGGGCCCCCCAACAAAAAGATTTGGAATGGTGTCCAGAACTCAAAGTATACAGGAATATTGGAGGAAATATTAAGATGTCCTCACCCCCCCCACTCCAAGTATCAGTTGGGGGAAGGGACGAATGGAGCAGGGCCATTGAGAGCTGATTTGCATAGCAACAGTTTTGCAGCTAACCTCTGGAATGGTCATTTAACATATCTATAACCTTTAACTGGTTTCATAGATATGTTAAATAGCTGTGGCCAAGTTCTAGGTGAGGGAGAAGTGAGTGGCTTGGAACCAGGATGTAACTGGGGGCTGTTTCTCTGAGAGAGTGCCTGCGAGAGAGCCATGTGGCTTTAGCAGAGTGTGGACCCCCTCTTGGCCAGGCGAGGGGGAGAGCCACGCTGTTTTGGAAAGAAGTAGACCCCTGTAGCCATTAGGAGAGAGAGCCAGGCGGTTTCAGCAGAGTGCAGACCCGCTCTTGGNCCAAGTTTTGGGCCAGGGAGAAGTGAGTGGCTGCTACCTAGGCTGGAACTGGGGCTGCTTCTCTGAGAGAGTGCCTGCGAGAGAGCCATGTGGCTTTAGCAGAGTGTGGACCCCCTCTTGGCCAGGCGAGGGGGAGAGCCACGCTGTTTTGGAAAGAAGTAGACCCCTGTAGCCATTAGGAGAGAGAGCCAGGCGGTTTCAGCAGAGTGCAGACCCGCTCTTGGCCAGGTGAAAGGGAAGACCTCGCAGCTTTGCTAGAATGGAGATCCCTGCGGCCAGGTGAAGAAGAAAGACGTGCGCTTTTGGTGGAGTGCGGCTTTGGTAGAAGAGGCCCACGCGGCTCCGAGGTGCTCCCTTTGGCTGAGTGGCCTGGAAAGCAGGAGAGACTTTGACTGGAACTTGGTACAAAGAACTCTTGCCACTGAAAGGTGCCACATGACTTTGGATTAATTGGAGATCCTGCCTGGACAGGCAGGCGACACAGCTCACGTGCCAGCGACCTGCTCTTTTCCTGATTTACGGTACCTGGAGTTGGGACAGTGGGAGAAGGGAGCGCTGTGTGTGTGTGTGTGTGTGTGTGTGTGTGTGTGTGTGTAGGTGTATACCCTTAAAGACTTTAATATTTTAATGAAGGCATTAGGCCTGAATAGCATTAAATAAACATTTTGTTTCCTTTTCACAAATCTCTGGCATTGAGAGATGTCTTTCCAATTGGCAGCGGACAGAAGAGCCCAGTAGATATTAGTATAATGTCCTTGGGAGGGGCCTCTGTTTTCTGAAGCAGTTTTTGGCATCCCTGGGTGGGCCAAGTATTGCCCCCCCTCAGACCCTTGTTCGGTAACAATGATAATCAAAGTAGCATGATACTGGCAGAAAAACAGACACAGAGGCCAATGGAACTGTACTAAAAGTCCCCAAATAAACCCACATGTATATGGGCAAGTAATTTTCAACAAAGGAGCCAAAAACATATAAGGATACAAGATGGCCTCTTCAAAAAATGGTGCTGGGAAAAAGGGAAAGCCACATGAAAAAGATTTAAAATAGACTACAGTTCATTCCCATTGACAAAAATTAAGCCAAAAAGGATCAAAGACCTAAATATGAGACCTGAAACAATAAAGAAAAGTAGAAGAAAATATAGGTACAAAACTTAAGGACATTGGTCTTAGAAAAGATTTTATGAATTTGACCCCAAAGGCAAGGGAAGTAAAGGCAAAATTAAGTGAATGGAACTATATCAAATTAAAAAGTTTCTGTACAACAAAAGAAACCACCAACGAAACAAAAATACAACAAGCAAATGGGAGAAGATATTTGCAAACACCTCTGACAAGGGGTTAATATCCAGCTACATAAAGAACTCACAAACTGACCACCAAACAAACACACAGTCCAATTAAAAAATGGGTGGAAGACCTGAATAGACACCTCTCCTGAGAAGACATACAAATGATCAACAGATATATAAAAAATGTTCAACTTTATTAACTATTAGGGAAATGTAAACCAAACTTACAATGAGATACCACATCACACCTTTTAGAATGGCTATTACCAACAACACAGGTAATACCAAATGTTGGAGAGGATGTGGAGAAAAAAGAACCCTCTTTCACTACTGATGGGAATGTAAACTGGTACAGCCACTATGGAAAACAGTATGGAGGTTCCTCAAAAAATTAAGAATAGAGTAAAAAACTTGGAAACATTTATTCACAAAGACATATTCACTCTTATGTTCTTTGCAGCATAATTCATAGTGGCCAAGACATGGAAAAACCAAAGTGTCCTTCAATAAAGGACTGGATAAAGAAGATGCGGTACATCTATACAGTGGAATACTACTCAGCCACAAGAAAACATGAAATACTGCCATTTGCAACAACCTGGGTGGACCCTGAGAATATCATGCTAAGCAAAATAAGTCAGTAAAACCTAAGAACCATGTGATCTGACTTGTATGTGAGACATAAAACTAAAAGCAACAAATGAATAAATAAGAAAAACAAAAAACTCATAGACACAGAGAACAGTATGATGGTTACCAGAGGGAAGGGGAGTGAAGGGTTAAATAAAGGGTAAAGGGGGTTAAATATATGGTGATGGAACATGATTTGACTTTGGTTGGTGAGCACACAATGCAACATACAAATTATATATCATAGAAACATTCTCTTGAAACCTATACAAATCTCATTAACCAACGCCACCCAAGTAAATTTAATGAAAATAATGAACGAACAATTTTCATGCGAATAAATTGCACATGGAGCCAGAAGAACAAAGTAGCATCCTTGAAAGGAACTTGAGGGTCCTCCATTAAGAGGCAGACATTGTCAGAGAACCAGTTTCTTTCTGCCTGCAGGACCCATAATTTGCTTTCCTGTCAAAGGCAGTAGTTTCATTCTGAATACTGATGGCTTCTAGTGAATAATTTTAACAATCATTTTAATTCTGGACTTTTCCTCTGGACAGAACCTTTACCTGCAACTTATCACAGAAATCAAAGTCAAGGCTCACAGTACGGGACATTAAGCAACATTGCTGCATTACAGTGTCTTTTCAGAATCTCCATGAAAAGATGTCCACAAGGGTGGCTCCCTTTAATATTGGAAAGCAAATTCATATTAGCCTATCTGCATATAAGATGTATTGGGGAAAATACAATAAAGATTAAATGGAAAATAATAAATAAATACAATTAAAAACTAAAATAGTAAAAAAAAAACAGTAAGTTGAAGATGTAATGGGAGCTGAGAAACCAGAAGAAGAACAATTTGGGCTTGACAGGCTAGTTAAAAATCATCACGAATGTTGATCTTGTACCTAACTCCCTAACTATTACTTTTCTCTATTCTAAAAAAGAAAATAAAAATATTCCATTCAGGAAAAAAACCCTAAAAACATGTTCAATCTATAAAAAACAATTACAACAGATTCTTCAAGAAAAAAGGAAATAAATGGTTGAAATTGATGTCTACCTCCTTTTGGCAACAAGTACTGGGTCCCCTCATATTTAGTTTGGTGTATTGAAAACAGTTCCGGGATGCCCAAATGCTATTGATATAGTTAGTTTGAATTATTTAGTTTCTGTCCCATAAGCTTTCTGCCTAATAAGGCCCATGGAATGAACACTCGAGCAGGAAAGAGGGACCCACCATGGGTGTATGATGGTAGTACGTGATACCGTTCAGTATAGGCCTACCGTGGGTAGTCCATGATCACATGTGATGTCTTCAAACTGGGGTGTTCTTGAAGGAAAAACACACAGAACTTTATATTTGATGAAGAACATGAGAATATTTAAAGAATGGAACATATGTGATGGGGCAAGTCCAGATGGATGTAATTTAGGGAAACTTGTGTGGCCAGGGAGCAGCACTATATCATGAGGTACCTGGAGGATTCTGGAGGTGGGTAGGAAAAACATGCGGAAGCACACTGAAGATTGTTAAAGCAAAATTTTTCTCCTTTCTTGATTACATCCACTAGGTGATAGTTTTTAGGAATCCAAATTAAATAGGTCCCAATAAGACGAAGAAAGTAGCTTTGTGTAAGCAGGTATTCGACATCAGTGTTTCCCAACATGTCGTCTGTGGACCACTAATGTCAGAATCACTTGTTGAAAACAGAGCCCTGGGCCCCATCCTTCAGGTGTGCTTCGTAATTTCAAAAACACTAAAGGTAGGCTAAAATACAGGAGAATGTGTGGCAAAGGCATAGCAATAAAAAGAGATTTTAAAATAAAGTTTGACAGTAACAGGAAATCACAGAATGGTCTAAACTCTGATAATAAGAGAGAAATGTGAGATTTGAATCCCATCAAGATCTGAAGAAATCTGGCCAAAATTCTGGCAGTGGCATACAGGTCTAGGACTAAAACTGACAGGTCCAGAGACAGGACATGAATGGCCATAATCATCAAATCAAGGTACAGGATTTGGGCAACAGTATCAGTATATGTTAGCACAGTTAAGCAAATGAAAATATTAAAAATTTATAATAGTCTGAATGTAAGTAGAGAGTGAAGAAAAAATAAAGACAAAATTTTATGTCTCAAATAAAAGGCAGAAAGCTAAGACTATTTTACAACATGCTTCTTTTCTAAAATATGAAAACACATGTTTCATCTTTCTAGTGCTTGTGCACCTACTTTTGAAATGAGCACTTTAGCTTTCTTTACTAAAATAATCAAGAATCTGAATCACACAATCGCGGTTCTATTCCCAGTCAGGGCACATGCCTGGGTTGCAGGCCAGTTCCTGGCAGGGAACTCACAAGAGGCAACCATACATTGATATTTCTCTCCTTCTTTCCTTCCCTTCCCCTCTAAAGATAAATAAATAAAATCTTAAAAATAAAATAAAATAAAATAAATCAAGAATCTTTAGAGATAAGATTCTCTCTTTCCCTCCCTCTCTCTCCCTCCCTCTCTCTTCCTCCCTCTCTCTCTCTGAAACCATTTGAAGATTTTGTAGAATCTTTGATAATCATGTCAAGTTAGATAAAGTAAAGTAGGTCACCTGTGACAATTGAGTGTGTCAATTTTAATTATAAACAGAAGAGTAGAATTTTCATTGTAAAAAATGCAGAGCCAAGAACAACTCATATTACCCCATCCTTTATAACTTTTTCAGTAATTTCTAAATTCCATTCCAGGTTAACAATTCTGGTTTCATTAAATAAATTTATAGGTGAGAAATGTAAGGCAATGCAAATGAGAATACTTTCTAATGGCATTTATTGGACTTTAATTATAAATCTAGCATATTATTTTCAAAACTTATTATAAATCCTACATGTCTGAATTGTGAAGAAGCTTTAAAAATGATCTATTTAGAATATAATCCCAGCAGTGGAACTGCTGGGTCAAAAGGCAGTTCCCTTTTTAGTTTTCTGAGGAAATTCCATATTGTTTTCCACAGTGGCTGCACCAGTCTGCATTCCCACCAACACTGCACTAGGGTTCCCTTTTCTCCACCTCCTCTTCAACACTTGTTTGTTGATTTGTTCATGATGGTTGTTCTCATTGGTATGAAGTGGTATCTCACTGTGGTTTTAATTTGCATCTCTCTGATGTCTAGTGATACTGAGCATGTTTCATATGTTTCTGGGCCCTCTTTATGTTCTCCTTGGAGAAGTGTCTGTTCAGGTCCTTTGCTCATTTTTTTAACTGAGTTGTTTATCTTCCCGGAGTGGAGTCTTGTGAGTTCTTTATATATTTTGGACACCAAACCCTTGTCTGAGGTATCATTGGCAAACAGGTTTTCCCAAATAGTTGATTCTCTTTTCATTTAATGCTGTTTTCTTCAGCTGCGCAGAAGTTTTTTAATTTGATGAAGTTCCATTTGTTTATTCTTTCCTTTATGTCCCTTGCTCTAGGGGACATATCAGTGAGAGTATTACTGCAAGGAATATCTGAGATTTTCCTGCCTATGTTTTTCTCTAGGACTTTTATGGTGCCACAACTTAAGAACCCTGAAACACCAAGCCAAAAGAACCTATGCACCCCAATGTTCATAGCAGCACATTTTACAATAATCAAGTGCTAGAAGCAACATAAGTGCCCATCAGTAAATGAGTGGATCAAAAAACTATGGTACATTTACACAATGGAATACTACACAGCAGAGAAAAAAGAGCTCCTACCCTTTGTGACAGCATGGATGGAACTGAAGAGCATTATGTTAAGTGAAATAAGCCAGGTAATAAAAGGCAAATATCATACAATCTCACCTTTAACTGGAACCTAATCAACAAAACAAATAAGCAAGCAAATTATAACCAGAGGCATTGAAATTAAGAACAATCTGAAAGTAACCAGAGGGGAGGTGGGAGAGAATAATGGGGGGAAGGGGAGAAGGTTTTTCAGGAACAACTGTAAAGGACAAAGCCAAGGGGTGGGTGGAAGCAGGAGAGGGAGGTGGGAATGGCTGGGGCTGGAGGCGAGTGGAGGAGGGTAAATGCAGATAACTGTACTTGAACAACAATAAAATAATTTTTTAAATGATCTATTTAGATCCCCTAATTTTGAAAGTTAAAAAAAAGTGTGACTCTAGTCCACAGATTCACATAGAAAGGCAAATAGAACAAAGACCTAGGTTTTCTTCTTAAGCTTTGATTACATATTCTGTAGAGACAATTTTGTAGGGGGCAAAAAAAAAAAAAAGAACAAGCCCAAATCTCCAACTAATTCACTTTTTGTCATTAAGCCAATCACCAAAGCTCTATAGGTCTCAGTCTTTCATCTATAAAATGGGGACTGAGCCAAATGATCTCAAAGGGCCACCACAAATGTAATGATCTACAGTTTTACATTTTGCCTGTGTGAACATAACCAAGATGAGAACAAGATTTAACCATTCTAGAGGTCATCATGGATATAAGCCTGCTGCCAACACTTGTAATTAGAGAAGGAAAAATGGGAATGTTAGAAAAATAAATGTTCTCTTCAGAAACTAGGTGCTATTCTTATCAGAATACTATACTAGTTCTATCAGAAATATATGAAATTACTTGGGAGAGTCTGGGGACAGTATGGATTTCAAGATAACAATGGCTACTAAAAATTTACAGTTTTTTTGCTAACTAATGGATGATAGATTGGAATTTACCACAGAGAAAGATTTTTCCTTTTGCTGTGATTAACATGCTCAGCATTGTTAGTTTTACCACTATAGAGTAATTATCCTTTTCTGGAATGGAGAGTTTCTGAAGAATGTGGATCCAAAGCATTAAAATAATGTCCATAAAATTTCAAAAGCTTATCACTGGGTAGAGGACAAATCCTAGAGAGTATGTCTCCTAAGACAAATGTTTCTAAGTATCTGTTTAGACTGCTATTTATTAGTTCATGTTCCCAAAGAGTGGTGGGTTTCCTTTCAGAAGTTACCTGCAGAACTTTGGAAGCTATAATGAAGAAGTCTGAAGGAAAATTGCTTCCTTCACCTATCAATAGAGACAGGGGCAGATGCTCCCGTAACAGCAGCCCCAGCGAATCACATCTGTCACCATCCACACACACATTTGCAGACCCATATTGGCACTAGACTTGGCCATGTGACTTGTTTTTGGCAACACAATATTAGCAAACATTGCAATTTGGACTGCAGTGTCTCTTGACACACCGTTGTTTTCACTGATGAAACCCAGGCTAGCTTTCTTAAAGAAAGACCCCATAGAAAGATTTGCCAGCCATCCCAGTTGTCCCAACTGAGCCTAGCCTCCAACTGGGAACAGTTTGCAGGAGCCCAGACATAACAAGCAGAAAGACCATCCAGAGACAGAATTGCTAGAGATAATAAAGTGCTATTGTTATAAGCCACTAAGTTTTGTGCTGGTATTACACAGCAAGGGACAATTGAAACAGTCGGCTTAGGACTGTTTTTCCTGAATGTAATATATATTCCCATATTCAATAATTCTAGGGAGAGATCAATTTCAGCACAGTAAGGTGGACTTTGGCTCAGTCCTTAAATGAGGCAAAGGTAAAAGAAAAATCATTATTATTTTTCAGAATCCCAGGGTCAACTGCCCTCGAACTAGAAGGTAGAAAAACCTAGAGAGGTCCTGGAAGTACTGGGAGGTAGCAAGTTATGGGGAACCAGGAGCTGGGTGGGAAAGCAGCTCAGCCAAGTGAAGCAGATGCTGGGACTGTGACTCGGTGGTAATTTTTGTTCTGAGAGGCAATAGCTGTGTGGGATTTTTTAAAAGTTTTTTTATTACAAGCCCTGGCTGGTATAGCTCAGTGAATTGAGAGCAGGCCTGGGAACCAGAGGATCATGGTTCGATTCCTAGTCAGGGCACATACCTGGGTTGCAGGCCAGTTCCCAGCAGGGGACACATGAGAGGCAACCACACAGTGATATTTCTCTCCTTCTCTCCTTCCCTTCCCCTCTAAAGATAAATAAATAAAATCTTTAAAATTTTTTTATTACAATTTACATTCAGTATTATTCTGCATTTATTTCAAATGCACAGCATACTGTTTGGACAATCATGTGATTTACAGAGTGGTTCCCTTGATATTTCAAGTCCCCACCTCACCCCATACATTGTACAATATTTCTAAGTTACCTTCTGTGCTGTACCTCCTTCCCATTGATGTACTTCTATTAAGTAAAGAGTGTGATTTTTCCCTGTGCACCCTTCCTTCATATGACTCCTTCCCTAATCAGTAATATGATTCCCCCTGCCCTAAGTATTAGCATGGTTAAAAATGAAGAGCAAAGAGAAAAGAAAATGGTTTGCCATCAAGGCATAAAAAGGTAAGACGGCCTTGAATTCATAGGTGAGCAACAGAACTGACCATTTACATTTAAAACAATTACCAATATGAGTGAATTTACATCTATGATCTTGCTATATTCTATTGTCCAACATGTTCTTTGTTATTTTTTTTCTATGTCCTTTATTTCATTTAAAATAATTGATCTCCATTCTTGGCTTATTAGCAAAACTTCTTTGATATCATTTGGGTGATTGCTCTAGGGTTTACAAGATACAGATTAAACTTCGAATAACAATATTCCACTTCAGTGACATAGTAAGAATATTAGAACAATGTATTTCCAGTTACCCCCAATTTCTTTATGCTCATATTACCATATATTTTACTCCCATATATGTTTAAAAGTCACTATTTTTAATTAAGATATAATTAAAATATAAAACCATGTTAATTTCAGGTGTACAACATAATGACTTGACCTTTGTATATGAAATGACCACAACAGTAAGTCAAATTAACATATGTTACCATACATGATTATAGTTTTCTTCTTGTGATGAGAACTTTTAAGATTTATTCTCAGCAGCTTTAAATATGCAATACAATATTGTTAACTATAGTTACCATGCTGTACATTGCAACTCCACAACTTACTTACTTTACAACTGGAAACTTGTACTAAAGTCATTGTTTTGAAAAGAGAATAAAGGACTCATAGGCATGGACAATGGGGGGATTGACTGTGGGAAGTTGGGGGGTGAGGGCAGGGAAAAGCAATGGGGGAAAGGCAGGATAATGGTAACTGAACAATAATAAATAGATAAATAAATAAAATTTAAAATATGTCTTTGATATTTACTCGCATTTTATCATTCTAGCATTCTTCACTTCCTTGTCGAGAAGCGCTCTTGTGAAGTACAATTCAGCCCAAGGGGGCAGTCTGGCCAATGTGTATTGTATGGAATTTACAGGCACATGTATAACCTGGGCCACCAACATCGCCTCACTGACTGGAACAGGAGAGTTAAAGCCAGAACGAATTTCTCTATTTTTCTTTTCCTCTTCAGTCCCTTTTCCTTTATCTTTCTTTTCTTCTCCTCCTTTTCCTCTCTCTCTCTCTCTCTGTCTCTGTCTCTGTCTCTCTCTCTCTCTTTTCCAACTGAGAAATCTCAGTAGGGGTTTAGATTAGAAAATTAACTAACAAGGCAATAATAATTGGGAAAAAGTAGGTAATATTGGTGCTTTTCATTTTCTTCATATTTTTCTGTGGCTTCCTAATTTTTTATTAATACAATAAACATACACAATAATAATTACAAAAATGGTTTTGAAGAAAACATACAAAAATGAAATGTAGCTTAATTTCTAATATAGAATAAATAATAGATGTCTAATTAGTAAATTAAGAAAAAGCTTTAATTTCTTATTTTCCTTCTCTCCTGTTTTTTGGAGATGAAAATAACACCAATCTATCCAAGCTCCTACTTTTGTGTGATGTCATGATCATCCGCAAAATGAACAGCAGCATACTAACTTGGTGATCAGTCTTGACCTTTTAACTCCTCTGCACAGAGTGACTCCATGAATCTGGTGCTTTTCCACCAATAGCACACTGAATCTTAAAAACTATGATAGTATGACTGAGGACAAACTTTGTAGCTATGGTGGGAAGGAATCAGTAGGAAGGAGTCCATCACCCACAACTCAGAAAACAATGGTCTTCAAAATGCCAAGCCTGCATTGTGAGGACTGAAGCCACCGCCCCTACACCATGCTGAATGTTCATCTTTGGATATCGACAGTGACCTTCATTGTTGTACAGCTTTTCCTCTCATTAGTCAGACAATTAGTATTTACACCATCCACCTTGGATTAGTAGAAATAAACCCTCAAACATTACGCAAGCTTCCAGCAGAATCTCTAATGTGAATGGTTTGACTTAGAGTCAATGAAAGGTGATGTTAGGTTATATAATCAGCTTATGTCAAGTCATTTCTGTGGCCCTCCTCTATAATGTATGGACTTTGTGATTTATTTTTTAAAAGTTCTGTGGCTGACATGCCCTTGCTTGAACAAAATTCCTTCCCAGATCATGGAGCCCTTCCACTAAAGCCTGAAGTTGCATCTTTCTTTTTTGGTCTGCCTTACCTGTGGCACCAATTTCAAGCAAATAGGAATTCACTTTAGCAAACCTTATGAATCCTCAGAGCCTTCCGGAAATTGAGGCTTTTGTGCCAACTCACTATGATCCTAGCCATGTTGATCTTCCATTGAGCAATTAGGAAAGAAAGAGTTTTATTATCCTAGGGAAATGAGGAATGCAATGGAATGCTCCATGGAAAGAAAGGACATGAAAGTCAGAACTCCGTGGCATTTTAGGCTAGTCAATGAGGAAAATCCTGCATTCACTGCAGATACATAGATAGTCATGGAACTGAACCAGGAACAAGCCTGGAAAGTTGTTGGGTTATTTTTTCCCTCCATTCTCTCTTCCTCCATTATTCACAGCCAGTTGCATTATTCACAGCCATTTGCTTTACCCTTTCAGATATGGGGTCATGCTTTCTGCTTAGGAGCTATTGTCCAAGGCTTAATCTGATAGAAATCACTAAAGCTTTTTTCTATTGTATCTTTCAGCACTGGGCTGAATTATATTTAGGCATTTTGAAGGCAGAGAATCCACTAAGACAGGAGAAATGAATAAATCATTTAAAGAAACAGGATAGCCCTGGCTGGTGTAGCTCAGTGGATTGAGCATGAACCTGTGAACCAAAGGATCGCGGTTTGATTCCCAGTCAGGGCACATGCCTGGGTTGCAGGCCAGTTCCCAGCAGGGGACCCATGAAAGGCAACCATACATTGATATTTCTCTCCCTCTCTTTCTCCCTTCTCCTCTAAAGATAAATAAATAAAATCTTAAAAAAAATAAAGACATAGGACAATTGAGCAAAAATATAATTACCAGCTCAAAGAAATTTGTGGGTCTAAATTTAAGATGGCACCTCCCTTGATTTTATGTTTAATTATAACTATCCTTAATACAAATCTCCCCCCAAATTAGTCTTCATATTTAATTGCTTCTAGCCTTTACACCTTCCAAATGTTGAACAAATCAATATTCAGGTAAACTTTGTAGTGTTGAAGAATTGCTTTATAAGTGTTAACCTTACTGTTCTATGCAAATTTTTTAAAAGCCTAAGGGTGGGGACAATGTAAAACTAGCTCCCCACTTCCCTGCACACATATGCATGTGTTCCTATATGGACATAAATGCACACATTGTCCGCCTTGATAATACTTGAAGCCGCATCCTCAGAAATATTTATTTACAGATGAGAGAAGGTCAACTAGACTAGCTCTCTGCACCTCAAACTGTCCTAAAACTTGTTAGAGGAACTCCGTTTGGGGAAGAAAATTTAATCTCACACAAAGTACGAGTAATTAAAACTAAAAAACCTAGTTGAACAATTCTAATAAAGTAGATAAAAGAATCACTTTGTCATTGTTGTAGCCTATTTTCTGAAACTGCCAAAAGAAAAAAAACTGTAAGAATTAGAAGAGATAAGGAATACAAAATCATGAAAAAAGAATGATAAATCCCCCTCAAAATATGTGTCCATCATCACTTGTCTCTTGCCAGTCTCACACCCTCAAATGCAAATCCGCCCCCAAAAGTCAGGTCATTTACTTATAGGTCTCTGGAAAGATAGTCAGTCATCTTGCATCTATTCATTTTCCACACAACATCTCTTGAGTATCTGTGCCTGATCCCTCCACTTCCCCTTCCTATGAAAGCTGCCCTACATCTTCTCTGCCTCCATCTCAAATTCACTATTTTAGACTCTCTACCCTTCTCCTTCTTCAACATTCAGTGTTATGCCAAAGGCTCACCCACCAAACTAGGGAAGCAAAAACTAACTACTAAGCAAAATTTAAAATCCAATCTGTCCCTAAGATCTGTCGACCAGTATTCCTGGGGCATAAATGCCTTGGATGAGATCCAAACAATTGGCTGAATTCTAATCTTTATTGGATAAGACCATCAATGTAGTTTTACACGAAGTTCCCTTTCTGATCTACACTGTCATCAAAACTAGTTAGCTCTCTTATCTTTTAAATCTCAGCACAATTGTCACTTGCTCAGCAAAGCGTATCTGGATTCTTTGGGGGGGGGGTGTCAAATCCCTGCTTTATATATCGGTATAGTCCCTTGTAGCACAACACAATTTAAGTTTAGAGTCATTTGTGTAACTGTGCTTAATGTCCACTGCATACACTGGACACCAACATGCATGAAAGCAGGACACTGCCTCACGTGTTCTCACCACAGTGTCCTTCAATCCAGCACAGTGCCTCAAATAAAGAAGGTGCTCAATTAATATTACCTAGATAAATGAATAAATAAATGGGTATGTCTATGTGTATGTGTGATTTTATGCAGTCTGTGATTATAAATAATATTTTCAAAGACTTAGGATTTATTTACAATAAATAAGAAATAATATGTGCTGCACCATAAGAGATCTATTAGAGAGTTCCAAGTTTAGATATGTTCTGTCTAGATGAATATGGAAAATAGAGGTATAATGAAAATCTCCTAAAATATAGTATTTTAGAGCATCTTGTTGAGCTTAGAGAATTATAATATAGGATAAATATCAAATGTGGTACACTCTACCTTAAATGTTTAAATTCCAACATAGGCCACTACAGTATGTGTAGTTCTCCAATTGCAGGTCGACAGGCCAAACTTCACTTTGATGCCACTGGTGCATTCGGTTTTCCTTTGCACTTTAGCAGCTGGGGTGTCCCAGTCAGAGCTGGTCCCAATTTGATAGTGAAGTTGTTCATGGCAGAGATGTAAATGACTTGCTATGCTATTTAGTCCAAACCTCAGAAGAGTGTTCTAAAAATAATAATGTTGCTAAGAACTTAATTTTTATGTCTGTAATTTTTAAGAATATTTTATTGATTATGCTACTACAGTTGTCCCAATTTTTCTCCCTTTGCCCCCCTCCACCCAGTACTCCTCTCTTCCCTCTGGCAAACCCTCCCCCCTTACTTCATGTCCATGAGTCCTGCATACAATTTCTTTGGCTTCTCCATCTCCTATACTGTTCTTAACATCCCCTTGCCTATTCTATACCTACCAAATTGTACTTCTTAATCCCTGCATTTTTCCTCCATTCTTCCCCTTATCCTTTGTAAATGATAACCCTCCAAATAATCTCTATATCTGTGATTCTCTTTCTGTTCTGTTTGCTTAGTTTATTTTTTAGATTCAATTTTTTATGGTTGTGAATTTATTGCCATTTTAATATTCATAGTTTTGATCTTCTTTTTCTTAAATAAGTCCCTTTAATTTTCATATACTAATGGCTGGGTGATGATGAACTTCTTTTGCTTTACCTTGTCTGGGAAGCACTTCACCCTTCTATTCTAAATGATAGCTTTGCTGAATAGAGTAATCTAGATTGTAGGTCCTTGTTTTTCATCATTTTGAATACCTCTCACTGGCCCCTTCTAGCCTGCAAAGTTTCTTTTGAGAAATCAGCTGACAGTCTTATGAAAACTCCTTTATATGTAACTAGGTAACTGGCTGCTTTTCTCTTGCTGCTTTTATGATTCTCTCTTTATCTTTAACCTTTGGCATTTTAACTAGAATGTATCTTGCTGTGGTCCTCTTTGTGTCCATCTTGTTTGGGATTCCCTGTGCTTCCTAGACTTGTATGTCTTTTTCCTTCACCAAGTTAGAGAAGTTTTCTTTCATTATTTTTTTTCAAATAGGTTTTTAATTCCTTGCTCTTTCTTTTCTCCTTCTGGCACCCCTATTATTTGAATGTTGGTACATTTGAAGATATTCCGGAAGATCCTGGAATAGGATCCAAATAGAATCCAAAAAGATCCAATTTTTGGATTCTTTTTCTTCTTGCTGTTCTGATTGAATATTACAACCTTATGTTCCAAGTTGCTGATTTGATTCTTGGCTTTATTGATTTCACTGTTGGATCCAGTTTTTCTGTATTTCTCTTAGTGTAAACTTTATTCCTGCCTAGGTATTTTATGGTGTAAAGTAATGGTCTTTTATGGTGCTGAAGTAATCAATGAGTTCCTTGATCATCCTAAAAACCAGTGTCTTGAACTCTGCATTTGTTAAATTGTTTATCACTATTTTGTTTAGTTCTTTTTCTGTTTAGTTTTGTTGTTGTTGTCTTGTTTTATTTTGTTCTGTTCTTTCATTTGGGCCATATTTCTTTGTCTCCTCATTTTGGCAGCCTCCCTGTGTTTGTTTCTATGTTTTAGGTAGAGCTGCTATTCTGTCATAGCATCATGGTTTATTATGGAAAAGCATACCAGTAATTTGGATGGGGTGGAGCCTTAGGTAATCACCTTATCAGGGCAACCCATGTGAACCAGGCTGATGGAATCTCCAATATGCTCTGTGTGGAAGAGGGCTCACAAAGAGGACAATGCTACCACTTGGCCTCTGCCTGGCCTCTGGAGTTTTGTCTTGGAGGAAGATTTCCCACCCTGATGCCAGGCACTTCAATATGGCACTTACATTTCTGCCCCATTGGCGCCCTTCCACTGAGTGGTCTTGTGTGGGGTTGGGATCCTTCCCAAAGCATCCCTCCCAATTTTTATCCTGTGGGATTGCCCATTCCACATCTCCACACCTCCTACCCATATAAATGGATGTGCCTTCTTTAACTCCTTGGCTGTCGTACTTTCACACAGATCAATGTAATCTAGTTGTAATTTTTGCTCTGATTGTTCCAGGACACACTGACCTATGCCTCCATCTTTTATTTATTTATTTTTAGAGAGAAGAGAAGGGAGGGAGAAAAAGAAAGAGAAAAAGAGAAAGAGAGAAATATCAATGTGTGGTTGCCTGTCATGTGCACCCTACTGGGCGGGAACTGACTGGGAATCAAACTGGTGACCCTTTGCTTCACAGTCCTGCACTCAGTCCACTGAGCCAGGCCATCCAGGGCTCCATTGTGGCCAGAAGTCAGTTGCTAAGAACTGTAATAATGTGTTTCCTATGGTAAAATCTGGATACAATCCCAACAGAATATTGATTGTTTAAACAATAGATAATATGCAATAAAAATTTTTATTTGATTTATAGTAAATAATAAATAAGCTAAAAAGTATACAGAGCCAATCCTTAAAAAAAGAAAACAAATATTATTTCAAATCGATAAGAAGCACCTTCTTTATTCCAGTAAAATAACATGAAAAATGTAGAGGATCAAAGTATTATTCACCTCAGTTTTTTCTACTTTGAAACTTGTGTCTACAACAATAATAATCAATTTGAGAATATAACGGAAAAACACAAGTGCAGATATATTCTTTTTTCAGTTTTCAACTTCTAATGAAAGTCGCTCATTACAAATTCTGTCTTTCGAATCATTTTAAGCTTGTTGCTAATAAAAACAAATATCTACAGAACAAATTATGCATAAATGATTGGGATGTATTATTTAAAAGCCTTAAAACACCCATATTCTTTACTTTAAGGTATTTTATTAAAACATCACTGTAAATACTGTTAAATGCGTGTATTTTTAGTAGATTTGGCTACCATTGCAGAGGGATATTGAAACAAAAAGGAGCCATATAAACTTCAAATGCATGCACAGAGATCCCTTACAGTAATAGAATATGGTGATGGGTCTTTATTTCCAAATGTGTATAATTCAATACTTAATGGTACCATCTTTTTTTAAAATATATTTTATTGATTATACCATTACAGTTGTTCTATTCCCCCCCTTCATTCCCCTCTACCCACACACTCCCTCCCCCACCATTCTCCCCCCTTAGTTTATAACCACGTGTCTCAAGTTCTTTAGATTCTATATTTCCCCCACTATTCTTGCCCTCCCCCCTATCTATTTTCTACCTACCATCTATGCTATTTTCCGTACCTTCTCCCCCCTTCTCCTCCTCCCACTCCCCTGTTGCTAGCCCTCCATGTGTTCTTCATTTCTATGGTTCCACTACTGATCTAGTNGTTCAAATAAGTTTTCCACTCGTGACTGTTTCTTTCTCCCTTCTGGTACCCCTATAATTCGGATGTTGGAACGTTTAAAGATGTCCTGGAGGTTCCTAAGCCTCTCCTCATTGTTTTGAATTCTCATTTCTTCATTCCTTTCTGGTTGGATGTCTCGTTCTTCCTTCTGGTCCATTCCATTGATTTGAGTCCCAGTTTCCCTTCCATCGCTATTGGTTTCCTAGACATCTCCCTTCATTTCAATTAGTTTAGCCTTCATTTGTTCCTCTAATTTGTGACTATAATCAACCAGTTCTGTGAGCATCCTGATAAACAGTGTCTTGAACTATGCTTCTGAGAGGCTGGCAATTTCTCAGTCGCTTAGAGTTATCGGCTCTGGGACTTTGAGTTCTTCTTGTGCCATCTTTTGGGCTGTTTGTGCCTGTTCCATAGCAGGATTGGAGCCCTAGGTGTTCACCAGAGCAGGGCAACTCAGTCACTGGGTTGTGACGCTGTATGTGGGGGCGGGGTCAAAGAGAAGCAATGGTTTCCCGTCTGCCGTCTCCTGCCCCGACCCCCACAGGTGCGGCAGCTGCCACCGTCACTGGGCCCATGCATTTCGTCCCACTGCATGCGAGTGTGCCACCGCTGTCAGCCCTCACTCCCTGGGGCCTGCATGGTCCGTCTCACTGTGCGCAAATGTGCCACTGCAGTCAGTCTGCCCCACACCCTGACTGGGTCCAGGCCACTTACGCACCTAGGTCTGGGGATCTTTCCTGCCTGACCCTGCTCCGCTGCTGGTTCCGCCCCTCTTACTGTCCCGGTTGAATGGTTAGTTGTTGTCAGACTTCCGTATAATTCAATTTTCTGTTCTTTGGCTGTGTCTTTGTTCTCCAAACCTTTGTTGTATTCAAACTTGGTTGTGGGAGAAGGCACCGTGTTTCCACCTAGGCCTCCATCTTGGTGGGAGTCTTTTAATGGTACCGTCTTAAAGGGTGGAGGGTAGGGTAGCTCTAGAGTAGCTCGGAGCTTGGTTGGCACTAGCTAGATCAGACCAAGAGGTTCCATACTTGTAGTAAGACATGCTGGCTGGATGTCTATTTACACAAGTCCTTGAGGTAAACCCAGCTATTGAGCAAAAGAAGCATCTGGGCCAGAGCGGCAAGCCTGTGAGTGGTCTGAAATGGAAAACCTAGAAGCAGACAGTATACATTCTTTCCCTCATTTTTTAACATATTAACAAATAATATTGAGTATGCTCAATATGTCAGGCAATTGTACTGGGTTTAACAGTGAATGAATCAAACACAAGCCCTGCCCTTATGAAACTTACAGTTCAAGAGAGGAGAAAAGCATTAATTGAACAATTCCAGCAATGTATCCATAAGCATGAAATGAGGTAGGAGCTCTGAAAGAAATATGTCATAGTTAAATGAAATCTATGCTAAAAATCCCTGGCCTAGCCAATGGAGCAGGATGTAAAATATATGGAGCCTAATCAATCAGACCTGCAGGATCTTGAAGAGATAACTAAGCACACAGTTGAAGACAAGGAGGTTTTGGTAGAATTCGCATTTCAGCTAAAGGGAACTGCATGTGCAAAGATCCTGTGGCGGCTCTCATGCAATTACAAAATGAACATGTGTCTGGAGTACAGAAAGTGAGGGGAAGCACAGCCAGCCTGGAGACGGAAGCCAGTGTCGGGACATGGGAAGAACGAGGTCTTTCCCAGAACACAGGAAGGGACTCTACATCTAACAGCTGCTACTGCTGCTGAGGCATAGGAAGATGTTTTTCTGGGAGGTACAGGCAATTCCAGTTCACAGACAATTATTTCCATAAAGAAATAAACAAATTTTAACTAATACCATTGCTCCTTATCTACATTTGAAGTTACAATGGTCACTACCGCCATGTAGTAGAGAAATAGGGTAGTTACTCTCCACTTCAAATCAGACGTGTCGTGGCTCTGCCACTTCCTTGATGTATAACCTTAATTAGTTCACCTAATTTGTGCTTCAGTTTTCTTAAATTTCAAATGGAGAAATATTACCTACCTCATAGAATTTACACATCTATGTAAAATGCTTGTAAGAGTGCTGAACCCTTAAGCATTAGCATGAAATAAACATTAGTCTTTGTTGCACCGGGCTCAGGTACACATCCACACGCCAGCTGCTATCACAGTGAGCTGCAAACAGCTCAGAGCTGTGCCTCTCCAGAAAAACTGCCTTCGGGGGACAGGAGTCATCATACCCACAAATGCTGCATCCTGCAGCCAATTTGGACTGAGAGGGTAAAAAGCCTGAACGCCACACCCAAAGTGTGACAACTCTGTGGTGCCAATCACACATCAGCTCCCTGCAGGATCAGGGTGAGGCCACATTATTACCTGGCTTCTCCCAGCTACCCTATTCTGCTTCCCTCACAGGCTTTCAGGTTTTTTCTGAGAGTACTCTCAATAAATCACACTGCGCAGGTTCAGCTTCTTGGGAGCTGAAGACAGTTATTATAATAATTATTATACTGACCTACTCTCTCTGTGAGATTTCATATTCTTTAATTGCTATACCAGAACTCAGCTCAGTTGACTTCCAAAAATAGGTCTTTGCCATCTAATTGTTCTATACTTAGTGCTCAATTAGCACATTTTATAAATTTATATAGGTGGTATATTTAATAGCTTACAGGAGGCCCACAGGGCTATGAACTCCATAAAAGCAAATATGTTTTGTTCAGTTTTTCTCTCATAGGAACAACACAGGGTCTCCCACACAATAAGGGCTCAGCAATTCAACTGGACCCACTTAAAGTATGGGGCTGTACAGTGTGCAGATTACGATGTTACTGTCAGAAGCAAATCTCCCACAGAAAGGAATGATCTGAGAATACTTTCACTTTGAACAGTAACTGAGCCCAACCCAAATGGCACTTTTCCTATTCCAGGCTGCTGGATCATCTGCTCATTGACACATGGAGTTTACTACTGCTGCCTTTCCGTTGTTTCTCCCTCATTCCTATGCATCATTACAACAGCCTTTAAAATGCTTGATGCCATTGCATATTGGGTTATGAATCAGGCAAGAAACTGACCATTAAAAACCCTTTTGGCATGAAGAAAATGACTCTCAGCATGAAAAACTCTCCACAGACGGTCATTGTGTCCTTGAAATGTAGCCTGAAACACTGTTACCCACAACACACTCACATTCAACTCACTAGTACACTTGACACTGCTGCCTGACAGAGGCAAAAATATTCAGAGGGTAATTTTGAAATAGATAACTGACACCTTATTATTTCCCAGTGTGGGCCCAACAAAGATTAATGTGGAATTTTAAATAAGATATTTGCAACTGAAGCAGTCTGCTGATGGAGTCTTATGTCTGATAAAATGATTGGAAGAGAACCCTGAACTCAGAAGATTCAGCAGTCCACTCCTAGATGACTGGGAATGGACTGCATATGTATGCCCTCATTAACATACAGCATCTCCCCGGTTGCAAACACAAGATGTGAATCTATAATACTCCCCTACTATATCCACATGCGCGTGCAAATAGGACATCTGAGGTAATTAAAGAGGGACTTCTGATTCGTTAACAGTCATAATCAACACATTTATATTCATGCTTCTTTTTATTCATCTCAAGCACTAGTAGCCAAGAGGCACTAGGCAGAACTTTTAACGCACTAAGTCTTCTTTTTCTGTGTAAAACAGGGAAGAAACCATTTATTCACCAAGTCTAAATATCCTGCAGATAAACCAACAATAAATGAAGAGAAAAAATATATACAAAGTTGATCATTTTTCTTTTTTAACATTAAGACTCAGGCAAAAATGAGGATCACCATCAAAATCAAAGAGATGAGGATGTCAAGAATGTATGTTGAAAGATTTGACCAAATAATTCAAATTGGAACATCTGCTCCATAAAATAAGAATTAAAAAATACAAACATGATATTTTCTTCTCTCTGAGCAATAGGAAAAAACCTAGGCACATATGATGGTGTCCTCTTCTTTCTCTTTCTTATTTTTTTATTTAACTCCTTGTCCCCCCATTCACAATACAGACCAGGCAAAGGGCCTGGGCTGAGGCATGTATGGGGTAGGTTTACTCTGACTCCTCTTTCTGGTGTCATTTTCAACAATAAAGGAATAGTGGCTCATCTACAGACAAAGACATTCTTAAATTTGCTATTTACACATACACATATATTGACAGAATCTAGAATATATAGAAATTTGTCTCTGATACAGGCATTTACAAATTTTAGTGAATAATTTTAAGCACAGTGTGAATAATAATCCATTTTTCCCTAATAAAAATGTCTTAATGACAAAGGAAAAAGCACTTTTTTCTCCTAATTAAGGGCCACATGCTGTGTTTGCAGTGATCACAGGGTCTCATTAGAGCCCAGTGAAGTCTGGGTATCAGTCATCTTAAATGGGGACTACACACACAGTCCACGTGTTCCATCTACTCGCATCTTTTACAAGGCGTTGCAATTCAATTTTTCCACTGCAACCTGAGTTGCAGAAATCAGTGTTAGCACTTGAAATGTGAAATCATTTTTTTCCTCAGAGGTATGGGTGATGAGGACAGGGTAAGACGTGTTAGGCAGTGGGGAGCTCAAGACAGTAAGACATGTCTACTTTTTGAAAAGTGATTTAAAACCTTTTCTATAAAAATTCACCATGAGAAACTCAGTGTAATTTTCAGGCATTTACAAATAACATATGCAGGATTTCTAACATCCTTCCTGCATGGGTAGTCTTCCTATTCCAGAAAGGAGAAGATTAAAAAAAAAAGAAGTGTTTGAAAATCAGGAATTGATGACTTACTCTGTGCTGGGCAGTGACTGTTTTACATTGTGGACTTTATATCATGGTTAGACCAGCAAGCAGGGAATGGAAGCCACTGCCTGCAAAAGGAAGCCAACAAGCATCAGATAATTAATTCTGCTGGTGAACTGGAGTGCCCGTGCTTCCCACCGCCAGTACTGGCGCTTTTGTGCAATCGCCCCATTCCCCTTGAGTGCAGGTGGGACCTCTGAATTGTTTCTAATCTATAGAATATGCAAATGTATTAGCATGATTCTCCTGAGGTTAGGTCATATTTTATAAGGCTCCATCTTAGCAGACTGGAGGGAGAGACCCTCCTTGCTGGCTTGATGGGGTAAGGAACTATATGGGAGAAGTCCACGGGATGAGAAACTACAGGAGTCTCTAGGACCTGAACCAATCCTAGTTGATGGTGACAAAATACCACCCTCCTTTATGTACATTTACTGGGAACCACCCAATGTGATTTTTAATAATTTAAAATAAACAGCTTAGGACTTAACAAAATGTCTTTCTGTATAGTCAAATTATTCTTGGCCCTTTTTAAAAACTAAAGTCAGAAATCATTGAATTTTTAGAGCTGAAGAATTCCAGATGTTGCAGACACAACTTCACAGGACCAGACAAGGGATATCAATGAGCTGCAGGAAAGCATAGCAGTGCAGGGGCTGCAGAAAAGGCGACTGTGTCGGGAGCCTCAGAGTTAGGAACCCGAGAAGGAGCAGCAGGGCCGTGGCACCCCGGGGAGCACACCCCACACCGTGTGCTCGGCCCCTCGCCTACAAATAATCACTGGCTCCAGTGTTACTAGACCTTGTCATTTTTATTTTTTAGAAAAACCCAAATCATGAATTATTATTAAGGAAAAAGAACACCTGATTACTAAACATTAAAAAGCTAGTAATTACAAGTTTTTAAGGACTGCCTTGAAAATGAGGTGCTGGTCAAATAAGACATTCACTGCAATTTGACCCAAGCCCTCATTTTAGAGCCGAGGAAATAAGGATCCAAAATGAGTAAATTACTTGTAAAAAGCCCTACAGTCAGGAAATTGAAGATTTGGTAATTACAACCCCAGCTCATGCATCTGGAAACTACAGTATAAAATTAGAAATTAAGGATTCACATGCAATTTTTTAGTATAAATTATTAATTTTGTTAATTGGCTATAGCAAGATAGAGATGGTTTTACAGTGGAAATGACATGCCTATGAGGTTAAAGGACTCATTTTTAAAATTCAGACATTGGAAAGACAAAAGCAAAATAAATGCAAAATTCATTCAGTCTAAGCATGACAAATCACTACTTATTAGTCATGTGCAACCCTCCATTGTATTAAATATTCATGACTTCAGAACGCGGCTGTCAGCTTTCTCCTCTGTCTGAATCACATTGCCTTCCACAAACTGGGTGATGTCAAACAATAGCTGAGTTTCTTGGGATACTGCCAATTAAGAGAGTGACGGTAAAGGTATTCCTCCCTAGGATTCACAAGGAGTAATAGGGCAAAAGAAACCCAGCATCCCATCTCTAAGTGCAGAATCACTCAAACCTTTCACTGCGCTCCAGCTTTGATTTATGAGTTGGTGGCATATGGCTCAGCCTTCAGAAGGTCTGATCATTTCAGTGATAATTGCCTAGGTGTGAAAGTGTGAATGATCGATAATAACATCATTGAGTACTGGGTGGTCAATAGGCACACACATTCATATGAATTACAACTCAGGCATACAGGTTGGCACTTACACTCAGAGTGCCTAAAAATGTACTGTAGAAGAATAAAAAATAGTGAGTTAGTAGCCAATTTTCCTTTTCAGGAAAATTCAGTGGATTATTAGATATGTATTACATATCTGTGTTTATTTGGTATAATATTAAGAAGTTTAAAAATTTAGATCCAGCATTATTATAAAAATTGAGGGAGTGGTAATACAGTGAGTCTAAAATAGTGACTAAAAAAGCATATAGAGGCTTTGGGGTACATTACAGATTTTTTTCACTCATCACATTTACTCTACTAAACCCTTTTGGTAGGGATGAGTTAATAAGTAGCTCCAGGAAAAATGTGGAGGCTCTGGGAAAGAACCAAACATACCTTAATTTCATTGTTTGAACACCTCCCACTCATTAACAAAAGATTGGGGGTTACTGACCTGGCCTTTGAAGGACATTTCAGTCTAATTTCTGCTCCTAGTAGGACAGTCCTCCCTCCCAGCAGCCTCTCCCAAAATATTGAAAAATTAATTACTTTTCTTTTGATATTAGAAATGTTTATTAAAGTAATATCTGCACAAATTTTAAAACAAAAACTAGTAGAGAAAACCTTATTTTGAAAGGCAATGAATAATTGTCATACTTTTTCTGTCCCCTATTTCTGCTGGTAAAGGGGAAACTGTTTTAATTATGGTAATTTTTTGTTTCTATTATGTTATTATCTCCCAATCTTAGAAGAAAATATTATACAATTACTTCCATATATACTAACTTTCACATGTCATTTATTGACTTTTGCTCTAATAAATGAGGATAAAACTGTCTCCCTAGCAGGACTCCCCCAGTTCACCATTGGGTAGAGGATGTCAGTCCTCATCCTATTTCTCCTTGTGGGATAATCTTTCAAAAGTAGGAGGAAAAAGGTCCAACTAGTAACATTCTTTCCCTCACAGAATGTCTCTTGCCTCATTGCCAAGGACTCTGCTACTCTAGGCATCAGCAAATTGGGATTCTACAGAAGCATTAGAGGGTTGAAACCAACAAATTTGATTGAAGGTGTTGGCTGGCAAGTCAATTGCAACTATTCTCTTCTCCATCCTTCTGTTTCTCCTAATTTGAACCCCAGGCAAACCATTCTAGGAAATGTTTTAAAGATTCCTTTAGCAAACATTAACAATGTGTTTTAGTAGACTTTCATGGTCTACTAAAGATTATAAAGATTATATTTTTTAAAAACAAAACAATTTCATTGATGATGACAAAATGGCTAAATAATGAGACAGAAGCAAGTTGGTCCTATAAGTTAAATAGACGTGTAGCCTAAACCACTGACAGAGACAAGAGTGAAGCTGAAACTCAACGTGAAAGGAGTCAAAAAGACCATGAAAGTCTACTAAAACACATCGTTAATGTTTGCTAAAGGAATCTTTAAAACATTTCCTAGAATGGTTTGCCTGGGGTTCAAATTAGGAGAAACAGAAGGATGGAGAAGAGAATAGTTTCAATTGACTTGCCAGCCAACACCTTCAATCAAATTTGTTGGTTTCAACCCTCTAATGCTTCTGTAGATTCCCAATTTGCTGATGCCTAGAGTAGCAGAGTCCTTGGCAATGAGGCAAGAGACATTCTGTGAGGGAAAGAATGTTACTAGTTGGACCTTTTTCCTCCTACTTTTGAAAGATTATCCCACAAGGAGAAATAGGATGAGGACTGACATCCTCTACCCAATGGCGAACTGGGGGAGTCCTGCTAGGGAGACAGTAATCTTCCAAAACTCAATGACAAAGAAGCAGAAAACCTGAACAGGCCAATAACAGCAAATGAAATTGAAGCAGTAATCAAAAAACTCCCATCACACAAAAGCCCTGGACCAGATGGTTTCACAGGAGAATTCTACAAAGCTTTTAAGGAAGAGCTAACCCCTATTCTTCACAGACTGTTCCAAAAAATCCAAAAAGAGGGAAAACTCCCCAACTCTTTTTATGAAGCCAGCATCACCCTCATTCCAAAGCCAGATAGAGACACAACAAAGAAAGAAAATTACAGGCCAATATCACTGATGAACATAGACACTAAAATCCTCAATAAAATATTAGCAAATCGCATCCAACAATACATCAAAAAGATCATACACCACGACCAAGTGGGATTCATCCCAGGGATGCAAGGATGGTTCAATATACGCAAATCAATAAATGTAATACACCATATAAACAAAAGCAAAGACAAAAACCACATGGTCATATCAATAGATGCGGAAAAAGCTTTTGATAAGGTACAACACCCATTTATGATAAAGGTACTCAGCAAGGTGGGAATAGAGGGAACATTCCTCAATATAATAAAGGCCATATATGAAAGACCTACAGCCAACATCATACTCAATGGGCAAAAACTAAAAGCTTTTCCACTAAGATCAGGTACAAGACAAGGTTGCCCACTTTCACCACTTCTATTCAATATAGTATTAGAAGTTCTAGCTGCAGCGATCAGACAAGAAAAGGAAATAAAAGGCATCCAAATCGGAAAGGAGGAAACAAAACTGGCATTGTTTGCAGATGACATGATAGTGTACATGGAAAACCCTATAGCCTCTACCAAAAAACTGCTGGAACTAATAAATGAATTTGGCATAACAGCGGGATACAAAGTTAATATCCAGAAATCAAAGGCATTTTTGTATACCAACAATGAAGCAGCAGAAGCAGAAATCAGGAAAAAAATCCCATTCGATATAGCAAAAAGAAAAATAAAATATCTGGGAATAAACCTAACCAAGGAGGTAAAAGACCTGTATGCAGAAAACTACACAACACTGAAGAAAGAAATCAAGGAAGACACAAATAAATGGAAACATATACCGTGTTCATGGATTGGAAGAATTAACATCATCAAAATGTCCATACTACCCAAAGCAATTTACAGATTCAATGCAATACCTATTAAAGTACCAATGGCATATTTCACAGACATAGAACAAACACTTCAAAAATTTATATGGAACCATAAAAGACCCCGAATAGCAGCTGCAATTTTGAGAAAGAAGAACAAAGTAGGAGGGATCACAATACCTGATATCAAACTGTATTACAAGGCCACTGTAATCAAAACAGCCTGGTACTGGCACAAAAACAGGCACATAGACCAATGGAATAGAACAGAGAGCCCAGAAATAAACCCAACTCTCTACAGTCAATTAATATTCGACAAAGGGGGCAATAACATAAAATGGAGTAAAGACAGCCTTTTCAACAAATGGTGTTGGGAGAACTGGACAGCTACATGCAAAAAAATGAAACTTGAGCACCAACTTACACCATACACCAAAATAAATTCAAGGTGGATAAAAGACTTAAATATAAGCCGTGAAACCATTAAAGCCCTAGAGGAGAGCATTGGCAAGAAAATCTCAGATATTCCACGCAGCAATATTTTTACTGATACGTCCCCTAGAGCAAGGGATATAAAGGAAAGAATAAACAAATGGGATCTCATCAAAATTAAAAGCTTCTGCATGGCTAAGGAAAACAGTATCAAGATACAAAGAGAAGCAACTGTTTGGGAAAACATATTTGCCAATGATACCTCAGACAAAGGTTTAATCTCCAAAATATACAAAGAACTCACTCGACTCCACTCAAAGAAGACAAGCAACCAGATTAAAAAATGGGCAGAGGACTTGAACAGACATTTCTCCAAGGAGGACATACAGAGGATCCAGAGACACATGAAAAGATGCTCGATATCGCTAGCTATCAGAGAGATGCAAATTAAAACCACAATGAGATACCACTTTACACCAGTCAGAATGGCTATCATAAACAAAGAAACAAACAACAAGTGCTGGAGAGGTTGTGGGGAAAAGGGGACCCTAGTTTACTGTTGGTGGGATTGCAGACTGGTGCAACCACTATGGAAAACAGTATGGAATTTCTAAGAAAACTAAAAATGGATCTGCCTTTTGACCCAGCAATTCCACTGTTAGGAGTATATCCTAAGAATCCTGAAACACCAATCCATAAGAATCTATGCACCCCAATGTTCATAGCAGCACAATTCACGATAGCCAAGAGTTGGAAGCAACCTAGATGCCCATCAGTAAATGACTGGATCAAAAAACTATGGTACATTTACACAATGGAATTCTATGCTGCAGGAAGGAAGAAGGAACTCCTATCCTTTGCAACATCATGGATGGAACTGGAAAGAATTATGCTGAGTGAAATAAGCCAGGCGGTGAAAGACAAATACCATATGATATCACCGTTAACAGGGATCTAAACAAAACAAACAGGCAAGCAAAATATGACCAATAACACTCAATTATGGAACAGGCTGACAGGGTCCAGAGGGGAGAGGGGAGAGAATCATAGGGGAAAAGAGGATAGACTCACATGAACAAGTATAAAGGACACATGGACAATAACTAAGGATGGGGGGTGGAAATGGGAGGGAGGTGGGGAGCATGGGGCCGGGGGCGGGGGGCGGGCAGGGTTGGGAATATAAGACAGAAAGCTGTACTTGAACAAGAATTAAATTAAAAAATTATTTTAAAAAAAAAGAAATTGTTTTGTATTTCTGCTATATTCTCACTTCATTTCTATTCACATTTAGACATGATGTAGTGGAAAGCACTAACTTCCAGAAACAAGCAACCTGACTTTCCAGCTCTTAAGTTGAATGCACGGCCTGGGACACATCCAGAAAAAGAGGTGGTTCAATAAGCCCTAAGCCCCGAGCCTTGCTTGATGTGGTTGTGGTGGTTAGCATCTCAGCTCTCAGGGATGACATTAGTCCATATGCACCTTTTGGCCACACTTTTGTTCAGTTGATCATGAGTCAGTAATGACTACACAGAGCTCAGTGGAATCACTTTTTAAAATAAGGAAGTGATATTTTTACAAAAGCAATCTGTTAGTTTTAAATCATAAAGATGAAGAAAGCCAATGTCTTGAGGAAAAGTCAGTCCGGCCATTTACTCTCTAAATAAATGTCTAATTATATATATAATCTTATTTTCCAGTTTATAGATGTATTTATAATTCAGCTGTGATTGAAATTTTAGTCTTGAGAAAAGATCTTAATTTGACAGAGCAAAATATAAAATACAATCTTAGAAATAAATAATCATTGAACTGAGAACCACAATTCTACTCTCTTCCAAACTCTAGCCCGGTTCCAACTCCTCAGCAAACAGATGAGCACGTACTCTGTGCAGATTTCTGTGAGCTGCTTGGCACAGCAAAATGTGTCCAAAATTATCCCCTCCTCCAAAATTGAAATTCAGTTGTATGATAAGCACAAAACGCTAACACCATTGTAAACACACGTGGTGAGTCCCTATGTCAGCAGCATTGCTTGAGCTGCCACTGTGTTGACTGCACAGAAAAGCACTGGAAAGGACATGGGATGTGAGTGTCCTTGATCTTTTAAAAAATCAAGAGCTAAAATATATGCATACGTGAACAATAATATATACATAGTAGACATGTGTAATATATATGCATATGTGTGTTAATGGGTGTATGTATATAACATGAGCAAAGTGAAAAGATATGAAGATTTATTCTTATCATTAAATTAAAAGAGTTAATATATATGATATGCGTATAACAATGCCTAGCATACAGTAAGGGCCATATAAGGATGGACAACTAGGTCATAGGAGCACTCTGATGTTGAGAAAGGCCAGCGCACCAGTGAGAGTAACAGCTGGTTACTGAAATGCTTCACACCCCCAAGTCCTGACCCCCTTGCCCTTCCCTCTGGCACTTTTGCCCAACAGACCCCACTTGATAGGCACCCTCCGCAGAACACGGGACGGACATACAACCCAGGGAGGCCAATCAAAGTGCCTCCCCTGTGTTGCTCTTTTAGGCTGACCCCTCAAGTAGCCAGTAATGCCTCACCAGATCTCATTCCTGAATTATTCTCAAACTTGCCACTGCCCCATTTCTGCCAACAGTGAAACAGTACTAATTTTTTCATGCAAAAAGTAAAAAGATTGTCTATAGGGAGAGATGTCATTACTGACAGGAAATAAACTCATTGAACAAAGTAGAAAAGCACCAGAAAATGGAGTAACTAGGTATGTGTAAGACTTTAAAATCTTTTAACCTCCAGAAATAACTACAGTCATGCTTTAGCATAAAATCTATGGAATGAATTTTGATATTTAGAAAAATATTTACATTTCCTGTGGAAATTCTCTTGTATTTGAGTAGTATACAGTTTCTGACTTGGGTCTTTTAAAAGCTAGCTGCAGATGGGATTTCACTGTCATTCTATGAAAAACTAGCACTAGCTCAATTTAAATGTCCATATTCTTTGTAATCTCTCCCTAAAAAATCCCTTTATAGAATGTCTCTTGAGAGAGTGAAATATTATTTATTAGAAAATAAAACTGTCTTATAATATGTTTCTTTTAAATCATCAATATAGAGAGTTACTAACCTTGTTTTTTTATTTGAAAAAAACTTTTTGAAAGGAAATGATGCATTTATAACCTTGAGTCTGATAACAGGGCAAAAGAATTAGTCTTCCTTAATTCATAGAAAAGACAGAGAAATATTTTTACGTTGTAGAGAACAAACAACTTTGAAATAATGCCTCCCATGAGACAAATCTCAAAGCCCTTCAATGGCAATTAAGCAAAGTACACCTAAAGAAGCTAGGCTACAAAAACGCTGAATTAAAGCCCATGCTGTACCCCCACCACCTCACTGCAGAGGAAGACTGCTGCTGCTTCTTTTCTAGTGAAGTTCCCTCCATTGGAAAGCTTCTACCCAAAAGTAATGGTCACTTCTCTAGCTGCAGATGTTCATCAGTAGGGATTATCCGATTCAGAGGGGAAGCAGTTCACCAGATTCCAGAGGTAGATGAATACCGCAATGAAAACCCGTCAGTCCTGCAGTCACAATGTCAAGGTAAGTCCTCAAGCACAGGCAGAAAACCCACCTGCAGCGCCTTGGCTCCCCTCTGGCCTCCTTCTCGGCCTTGGCCTGCTTTTGCATTACTATCTCCACTGCCACTTCCATCAACTAGTTAGTTTCTGGGGGGCAGCAGTAACCTTAACACTGTCAGCACCTCTATGCTTGGTCTTCTTTTAATTGCTTAGGGCATTTTGAAAGATTGTATACTGGTATTGTATACTGCTTACTGTTTAGATTTTATTAAGCAATTTTTATTAGCAATTAATTTGGTGAGCCTATTTATTAGTTTTTGCAACCATGTAAATAACCTATGCAGAAGAGAGTTGGGGTAATAAGGACAAAGGAAGACCAATGCACTAAAAGAATAAAAACTAGATGCAGTTGTATAGCCTTGCATTTAGAGACAGCTGACTACACCAGAACAGAACCATCAGTAAATTGGAACATTGTAATGGGACCTTGTTGTTCTATGAACTGCTGTGAAAGAATTATGAAGAGGTTGATTCAGAAGTGGGAATATCAAAAGTGATCTGAATAAATCAGCAGTAATCCATGGCACATTCAGCAACCAAGAAAAAGCTAGAACAGCCAAGTGCTCCTTTTTAGAATTTACAGGTGCTCTCAGTCCTCCCGGGGTAAAACACTGGCCCCAGGCCCCAGAGAAAAACAGTAATTAACCCTGAGGTTTATATGTTTTAATTACTCATCAAAACACAAGCTGGTGAGTTTGTACTCAGTGCCTCTCAGTTTGTGAAAATGTGGGCAGCCAGACTGAAGCTTTATCACCAAATCTGAAATACGGTGCTTTGCTAAATTTCTAAAAGTCACTCACCCTCTGTTTCTCCATCTGCACATCAGGGAAATCACAGCAGACACCAACCTAAAGCATGGGGATACAATGAGTTTTTAATGAGACAACATTGGTATAGTGCTTTGAGCATCTAGTGAAATTCTGCTATATATGCTAACTATTCTTAAGGTAATATTAGCAGTCTATTGAATAAAATGAGGGCTCTTATTAAAAATAGCTAACAAGAAAAATGATCTTTCAGCAAAAGAAAAAAAAGGCAACTAAGAAATACGCCCTTGAAAACATTAATCTGTCCTCTTCCTCATATTGCTGTTTTGGTGTGAACGACAAGAGTGAGGAGTAGGCAGGAACAGATGCAAATCAGAGAGGACTCACTAGACCTTGGATCACATTTACATCTGGTTGTTGGTTTGAATTTGACCTCTCAACCAGGGAACACTTGAGGCTTCTTACTCAGATTTAAAATACAAATATGTTTTCCCATACAGTTGGTTCTCTTTTTATTTTAATACTGTTTTCTTTAGCCATGCAGAAGCTTTTTAATTTGATGAGATCCCATTTGTTCATTCTTTCCTTTATGTCCCTTGCTCTAGGGGACATATCAGTAAAAATGTTGCTACATGTAATATCTGAGATTTTCCTGCCTATGTTCTCCTCTAGGACTTTAATGGTGTCATGGCTTATATTTAAGTCTTTTATACACCCTGAATTTATTTTGGTGTATGATGTAGTTAGTGCTCGAGTTTCATTTTTTTTTGCACGTAGCTGTCCAGTTCTCCCAACACCATTTGTTGAAGAGGCTATCTTTACTCCATTTTATGGTACTGCCCCCTTTGTCGAATATTAATTGCCCATAGAGACTTGGGAAAACATATTTACCAACGATACCTCAGACAAAGGTTTAATCTCCAAAATATACAAAGAACTTACACAACTTCACTCTAAGAAGACAACTAAGCCAATTAAAAATGGGCAAAGGTTGGGTTGCAGGCCAGTTCCCTGCAGGCCAGCTCCCAGCAGGGGACGCACGAAAGGCAACCATACATTGATGTTTCTCTCCCTCTCTCCTTCCCCCCTAAAGATAAATAAATAAATAAAATCTTAAAAAAAAAATGGGCAAAGGACTTGAACAGACACTTCTCCAAAGAGGACATACACAGGATCCAGAGACACATGAAAAGATGCTTAATATTGCTAGCTGTCAGATGTAAATTAAAACCACAATGAGATACCACATCACACCAGTCAGAATGGCTATCATAAACAAATCAACAAACAACAAGTGTTGGAGAGGTTGTGCAGAAAAGGGAACCCTAGTGCACTGCTGGTGGGATTGCAGACTGGTACAACCACTATGGAAAACAGTATGGAATTTCTAAGAAAACTAAAAATGGATCTGCCTTTTGACCCAGTAATTCCACTGCTAGGATTATATCCTAAGAACCCTGAAACACCAATCCAAAAGAACATATGCACCCCAATGTTCATAGCAGCACAATTTACAATAGCCAAGTGTTGGAAGCAACCTAGGTGCCCAGAAGTAAATGAATGAATCCAAAAACTATGTTACATTTACACAGTGGAATTCTATGCAGCAGAAAGAAAGAAGGAGCTCCTACCCTTTGCAACATCATGGATGGAACTGGAAAGCATTATGCTGAGTGAAATAAGCCAGGTGTTGAAGGACAAATACCATATGATCTCACCTTTAACAGGAACCTAAACAATAAAACAAACAAGCAAGCAAAATATAACCCAAGACACTGAAATACAGAACAGGCTAACAGGGACCAGAGGGGAGAGTGGAGGGAATTTTAGGAGAAAAGGGGAAGGATTCACAGGAACAAGTATAAGGACACATGGACAAAAACTAACAGGGGTGGAAATGGGAGGGAGGTGGGGATCACTGGGGGAGTGGGCTGGGATGGGAGTAAAAGACAGAAAACTGTACTTGAACAATAATTAAATAAAAATAAATAAATAAAATACAAACATGTTTGGCAACTTGATGGGAGAAATACCTAATGCTGTACCTCTTACACTTTTGAATCAAACCATCTTTTCTTTAAGAGCCATGCTCTATGTTAAAGGCAAAAATGGCAAGTGGGATGCGGGTGAAGAGACAGAGAGACTGGCAGTGTGCTACAGACAGTAAAGTAATTGCCAGTGGCTATTGTAGTCACTAACACTTGATGCAGGCACCAGCTCACAGTGCCCTTGGCATCATGGATGAGATATGAGACAAATTCACATGGACTACCGAGTCCTGTGGAGGAAAGGGTCAGCATGGCTACTCCCTCAAGGGGGAAGCACGCTGACCCTCGCCTAGACAGGCTTTTATTGGGTTTAATTTGCACAGGAATACAGGTACAGCTCATTAATCATTGTCAGGCAGTAAGGATCAAACAGTAGATAGCATACAAAGAACTATTAGGGCTTCTTCTGAGTCAGGGTCTAGTTTTGTAGCTAAAAGGCTATAAAACTTTGGGAAACAAATTTATTTCCTGCTCAGGCCTTTGTCATTTAACAAAGAGCATTGTTAGCAAAGCAGGCTTCACAGGATTTTATATATCCTTTCTCAGGCCTGATCAATCTGGGGAGCCTGCCCTTTCCAGCACAGGGCTACACCACCCTCTCTCATTGTTTCAGGCTTAAGTCAGGCAGTGGAAGTAAGGCAGCCAAGAAATTAGGAGACTTCTCACAAACAGAATGAGGACTCAGGCTTTGTCAAAGCTGAGGGGTGAGGGTCCATCACCCCCTTTCTCCATAGCCCCCCAAGTCCTTCCCTGGGGCCTCCACGTGATCATGCCTGCCTTAGGTGGTTCCCCCCTTGGGGAATCTTACCTGTCATTGGCTAACTGATCAAGTATTGGGGGCCAGTTATGGAAAAAGGAGCAGATGCAGTGCTCCTGCCAAGGAGATAAGCTTTGTCTCCTTAGTGGATTATGGTCCGAAGGTCGCTCACCCAGCCTTAGCCATGGGGCCGGTTACAGCTCCTAAAACCAGGCAGGGTGGTTCCCAACAAACATCCACTCTACACTTTAAAATTAACCAATTGCCAATTCCATTTATTCCACAAGACAATGGTTGAAGCCAGTGTTACTGTATCATCCCCTGTACCTGTTGGCTAGGGCTGCCATAACAAAGTACTACAGACTGGATGGGTTAAACAACAGGAACTCACTTCCTCACAGTTCAGGAGGCTAGAAGTCAGTTATCAAGGGGTCACTTATTTCTTCTGAAGCCTTTTTCCTTGGCTTAGAGTTAGTTCTCTTCCCCCTCTATCTTCACATGGTCTTTGCTTTCTGTGTCCCTATGTCCTCATCTCTTTATAGCGACACCAGTCACAATGGATTATAACACTCAATTATCTCTTTAAAGGCCCTATTTCCAAATATAGCCTACCTTCTGAATACTACAGGTAAGGACCTCAACATACAAAGTTGACGTAGTGGGTACAATTCAGCCCATATCATCCTCAAATGGGGATGATGGAGAAAATGAAGGTAAAGGAGGTTAAGTGACTTTTCTTAAGGGCTAGAGACCTCTAACTTAAATATCCGGTAGCATGAATTCAAGCCTGAGCTCTGACTCCTGAGCCCTTCCTCTTGTGGGACGGACAGGCTGGAAGAGTCAGAGTGTGCGAGACTAGCACAAGCCAGAAATGGTCTTGCGTGTCTTGGGGCGACAAGCTACTTCACCCGAAGCCTTTCATAAAAAGAAACAGACCATTTTAAGAAAAAAATATTAGTTATATATTATTTCTTGGCATTCACATATATGCCTAAACAACCAAAAGGAGGTAAAGGGAGCTTCATACATAGTTCATAGAAATGAACAGTAATTACCTCCTATTATTAGATGTCTGTTAATGTTGCCCATTGATTACAACTTATCTCTAGGTTTTGTAGTTAGTCACAGGCTTATAAGAATAACTTGAGGGAGTAGTGGGTGGGGTAGGAATAGATTAATTAGAGATTGTAGGGGTAGGTTTTTATTATTCTTACTTTGTCATAAGACACCTAGAATTGAGTTACTTCTTACAATATTTTTCCAGCTCCATGCTCCTTTGTATTAGGGACCAGCCTAATGTCCCCAGTTCCCTCATATGCCCATGTGGTATTAGATTTTACCCTAGGAAGATGAGTAGATATTTTCATGTTTTTTTCCACCACCCCCAACACAAGGCTTATGAAGGTACCTCTTGGGAGGATCCAAACATCTGGATCGAGCTGATCAGCCAGATGTCTCAGAAAATGCAGCAGAAATGTCCAGAAAGACTGTCTGAGACATGGAGCCCAGGTAGCAGTTTCAACAGCAGTTAGGTGGATCCTATTTTCTGAAAATCCGTTC
Source organism: Sturnira hondurensis (assembly GCF_014824575.4). Taxonomy (NCBI): domain Eukaryota; kingdom Metazoa; phylum Chordata; class Mammalia; order Chiroptera; family Phyllostomidae; genus Sturnira; species Sturnira hondurensis. The sequence goes on along the minus strand of NW_028093985.1, from coordinate 21,022,264 downwards.
TTTATTCCTTTTACAAAATGATCCTCCATTCCTCTTTTAAAAAGTTCCCTATCTATAGGTTTTTATACTTAGTCTATATCATTTTTATTCATTTTATCTTAGAAAATCCTAGAAAGAAAGGAACATACTCACCCTCTTGGCCAGAAAGAAAAGGCAGGCATCACCAGACCAGACTGCATTCATAACCGAATGACTTAAAAGTCAGTGAGAGCCTTACTTTTTCATCTGTAACTTGCAAATGATAACACAGGGCCAGCTTCCTGGGAGTCCAACCCCACTCTGCAAAGGGCTCCATGGTTGGTGTGATGCTTTGGTGTCACGGTTTTGAAATTGTTATTCATTTATGAGAAAGGAGTTCACATTTGCATTTTGCTGGTCTTGCATACTTTCTCTATCTATCTCACAGAGCCTGAAAACCTGCTCTGTAGACAACAAACTATTCTGAATATAGAGGCTAAGTCCAAGTTCATTTTCAAGTATAAGAATGGAATAACGAAGAAGTACCTCTAAATTAGACTGCCTATGAAGAGAATGCCCGGGGCAGGGTAAGGAGACTTGGCATCTAGCCCCGGCCCCTCACTGTCTCAGTGGCTTGGGTAAAGCATGTCAACTCTCCACACCCCAGTTACCTCACCTCAGTAGTGCCGACTTGTGTCTCTCTTCTTTGCTACACATTAGTGCCATCGAGGGAGATTTTTTTTTAAAGACCAGTTCCTGGGTCCTACCCCAGAAATTCTGACCTAATAGAGTACAGGAGATAGAGTACAGGAATAGAGTACAGGAGATAGAGTACAGGTAGATGCTGGGTGTTGGCACTTTTTAAAGTTCGTAGACAAATAAGAATGGGGAGTAATTAGGAATCGAGTGTAAATCTGTGTGACTACTTTGGAAATGAGCAGTTGTCTACACTAAACTGAACACACAGATATCTCACGGTCTAGCAATTCCATTCCTGGATATACACCCAACAAAAGGATTACAAGTGTTCACCAAAATAATCATAAAGTAATATTTATGTCAGGGCTACTTGCAATAGCCAAAAGCTGTAATCATCCTAAATTTCCACCAATAGGAAAACAGGTCAATAAATTATGCCATATTCATAAATGGAGTATCAGACCACAATGAAAATGAATATATTACTGCTTCTTGCAGACCCTCACAAACACAATGTTGAGAGAGAAAAAACAGAAAGATACAGAGAACATAATATATTATTTCATAAAAGTAAATTTCAAAAATAAGAAAAATAATTTTAAAGTATTCAAAGTCAGCACAATGGGTACTTTTATAAGGAGGTAATGACTAGCAAGAACATAGGGGCTTCTGATAGCTAGGACTGTTCTGTTTCTCAATCTGGTAATGGCTACATTAATATATTGTATTCACCTGGTGAAAATTAATTGAGCTAAATACTCCTGGTTTATACATGGTATATTCAATAACTCAATATGAAAAAATGCCAACATAATTTTAATGCGCAAAGTTGTGAATCACAGAACAAATCATCGGTGGTGTTCCTTACAACACTAAACATTTTGTTAGACTTTTCTCAGACATTTGACCCTATTAAGATTGAAAATGTTTTTCATGCTTCATTGATGCCTCTTTTCTCTCTGTTCTCACAAATTCACCTCCAGCACGCAAAGGTCCCTCCATTTGCTTGTACTACAAGTTGTTTAACCTGGTGGTCAAAAGGTCACAGATTTAATCATGTACACACTATTTCGTCACCAAAACAAATATTTTTTAAAATGTTTTCTTTTCTCATGTATTTATTATACACTTTATAAATAATCAATGAAGAGAAGGAAGGAGGTCTTAGGTGCAATAATAACCTGGTGCACTGCACTTTTATGCAAGAGCACAGCATATTAAAGAGAGCAGAGTGAATGCGCTCCTTCCAGTTATGCTGGAGATCACCTGTCTCCTCTGCACCTCATGACATTAGGTAATAGGCAGCATATTTACTCTCTAATGAAAAAAGACACATTGGAGAAATCTATTCTCAAAACCAGCAGAAACACACAAAACAGCTCAGGGCTAAGCTTATCAACAAAGATCAACAGTGTTCCCTCCATGTTCTGTGCTTTGAGCATCCCAGTATAAATGTGCAAGACAGGTAACAAATGTGCATTGCTAACATCATACCCCTTCAGCCCTTTGCACCTTAGAAAATAGGTACAAAGGGCAAGAGATGTTCATGAATGAGAGAATAAACACAAAGCCCCTGATCATCAGATGTTGAGCAATCAGAACTGCAGAGTAATACACCGAACTACCTCTCACACCCTCAAGGAGAACCAGTGCTACAGTCTCACTAATATCCAAGGACCCAGGGACAATTTGGAGCAAAAACATTCATGACCATAGTGAAAGTTTTATGTATTTTCTTCAAAATAAAGAATGTTCATAAAAGAACATCTACTGTGGCACACAGGTAGCAGATGTAAGGTAATTTTGTTGTAGATTCAAAGGCATGGAAATAAGAAATAAGGCTTATAGATGATAATATTTATATTACTTTGTTCAGTAGTAGAGTAAATTTATGTTTAAAGAAAAGGGAATTGCCTCAAAAGCAAATGTGTTTAGATTACCATGCCCTCCTTTAAGAGAAAAGGAAAAGCATTTCACATATCCAATTCTTTAAAATTTATAATGAAATTAGCATTGCAGTTGAACAAATGTGAGTATTGAACATAATAATTTGCAGTGGAGATGGGTATTGGTGAAAATCTATTTCACTGATTTAAAATTATTTTTATATCCAAATTTAATAATATCAGTGGATTGTATCATTTTCTTTTGAGAATTAACTATTCACTAAATACCACAATTTATAAGAGCCTGAGCTTGATATTAAATGAGATGGGAAGAAGTCTAATCAAGGTCTCTACCTTCAGGAACAATGTAAACTCTAATGGATAAAATAGCAAAGGAATGATATAATAGATGCAATGAATGCTCTAAATACAAGGCCAACAGGCTGAATCCAACCCTCCACCTTGTTTTATCTGGCCCAGCACCTGTTTCTCCCTGGCGGTAGCTCCAACCCCTCACTTAACTGTTAAGGAGTAGTTCCATTTACACAGTCCTAAAACTACATTCCACCCTTTGAAGGCAACTGCGAGGCTGATGGGGCACTCAGGGAAAATGAGTTTAACACGCCTGTTCTAAAAGTTCACACTTAGAGTGATTCTAAATGTACGCAATCAGGGACAGATTCAATTTATCAACTCGGTTTTAAAGGGTGGTCAAATCAGGTAATTGGAGGGTCTTCCATAAAGAGGAAGCATGAACAAAGGCACACAACAATGTTCTTCAAAATGTGGTCCATTAACAATCTGCATCCCAATCCCCCTAAGAAAATGATACTGTTAGCCACACCCCTACTTCAATGTTCAGACTCACTATGTCTGTTCTAATGCCCAAGAATATACATTTTGAAAGCCTGTCACACAATCTCTGACTCAAACAACAGAATGCAAATAATACATTTTAATTGAAAACTGATACAAAACAAAAAAAGGAGGCCTGGGAGTAGTAGATTGGAAATAGAGTGTGTACCTCCTCCTTGAATACCAGAATAAAGAGAGTGGACTTTTTTGAAAACAAGAAAAATGTATTGAGGTATTTTGAGCAGAAAAGTAACAGGGTCCAAGTAGTGTCCATGGACTCAGCAATGGTGTGAAGGACGGAGGGAGCAGGTGGAGCGAGAGAGGCGGGATGGAAAGTGCGGTGGCTACTCCAATTGTCCCGACCGAGGGAGTAAGTTTAGACGCAGATGGAAGATGAAGGGAGAGACAGAAATCAATAGATTTGAGAGAATAAAAAGCAAATCATGATGTTCACAACAGAACATAGAAAATTCTCAGGCTACTGCATCACCATGTTCAGAGAAAGACATAGGCACTCTGACCATGGAATAGCGGTTTCCCCTCACCTCGCTCTGAGTGATTGCTGTTTCTTTACCATGGATAATTCTGGCATTATTTAATTGCCTCTCCCCTTTAGATTAACATGGTTACAAATGGGAATCACTGAATTTCCCTGTGTCCTTTTTTAAATGACATATAACCATTATTTAACTTTAAGGCACATATGTTATTTGATACATTTATATACTATAATATGACTACTACTGGGGTATTAGTCAACATATCTATCATGTCACATAATTTTCATTTCTTTTTTGTGGTGAAAACAATATCTAGTTTTCCAGCAACTTTGAAGTTTATAATACAATGTTGTTGACTATAATCAGTATTCTGTGTATTAGATCTCCCAAATGTATTCAGCTTCTAGTTGCATTTGTACCCGTAAACACCTCCCCTTTTCTCCCACCCCCTGCCCCTACTAACCACCATTCTCCTGTTTCTATGAGCTTAGCTTGTTTAGATTCCACACATAAGTGATATCATACAGTGCTTCTCTTTAACTCACCTCACTTAGCATATTGCCTTCCTTTCGATAGCATTCAGTGGAGAACAGGCCTCTACTTCTCTAACTCCTCCTCAAAGTTATCCCAAATAAGTCCAAATTTAATAAAAAGCTCTCTCAATCCCCCCTAACTGAAATGCTTCTGAGGTTTTCCTAGGGGGTATTCTCCCTTGCTACAGCAAACTAAATAAACCTATTGGGATACCCCACAGTGGGCTTCAAAATATAGGGCATCAAACTGGTGAAATCAATATCACTAAATGACTGGATGAATAAAGGGAGGAGATTAAAAACTTACTTTACAGTTTAAAGACCTACTAAGCATAATAATTCCACAGGGGTGGGAGGAGGAATGTCAGAAGCATGTGCTGATTTTAGACTTGCTGAATTGGGATAGTAGGGCACTCAAGACAAATTTGGGGGCAGACAACAGGTTTATGGCCCTCCAGCAGAGGAGAAGACATGAATGAGAAGGAGGGATAGAGCAGCATTGTGCTAAGGTGTCACCTTTAACTGGGTATAATACTGTCTGCCCTGTCTAGCCCTGGATTCCAAACAGGGCTGAACAGGGGAGGACAGTATGTCCTCCTCAGTGATCTCTGATCAATTTCTTTACACAGCCTCACTGGAAAGATCAGCAAGTCATCATCTAGATTATTCAACCTTAAAAAAAGAGAAAGTATTGCTATTTGCATTAACGTGGATGAATCTGAAGGACATTGTGCTAAGTGAAACAAGCCAGACATAGGAAGATAAATTCTTCCAGATCTCACTTATATGGGGAATTTAAAATAAGTCAAATTCATACTGACAGATAATAAAATTCTGGGTACCAGGAGGTGGAGAAGAGAGATTTTGGCCAAGGGGTACAAAGTTTCAGTTACAAGCATAATTAATTTCTGGAGACCTAATATACAGCTTGGTACTATAGTTAATAATAATTATTATGTTTTTAAAATATGCTAAAAGAATAAATCTCCTGTTCTCACCACAAAAAATAGTAACTATGCGAGGTGATAAATATGTTAATTAGCTTAATTGTGGTAATCACTTCTATAAATATATAATATATGTAAATACCTTGTTGTAAACCTTAAGTATATACAATTTTATTCACACTTCAATAAAGCTTGGGGGGTGGGAGCAGTGCGTCCATGAAAGCAATGAGTTTATCTTGCTGTGTTCTCAGCACCAGATCTTGCCTATCATGTAAGCATTTAATACACGTGTATTCAATGACTGAAGAAAGGGAACAACAGAATCTAAAGGTGCTGGTTCCCAGAATACTAGAAATTTGGTCTTCTTATCCCTGTGCTGGCTCTGGGAGTAGCAAAGTTCCTAGTGATGGAAATTTAAAAGTAGAGATATTTTTACTGTTAATAAGGGCATGGAGCAATTGGAACCCTTGTGCATTGTTAGTAGGAATGCAAAATGATGCAGCCACTAGGCAAAACAGTATGGTGGTTTCTCAGAATTTTAAAATAGGATTACCATACGACCCAGCAATTCCACTCTAGGTATACACACAAAACAATCAAAAAGTAGGGTCTGCAAGAGACACATGTACTCCGTGTTCATGGAAGCATTATTCCCAACATCCAAAAGGGGGAAGCAACCCAGGTATTTCTCAGTATAGACGAATGAATAAAGAAACTGTGGAATATACATACAATGCAATAGTTAGTCTTAAAAATGAAGAAAATTCTGACACATGCTAAAACATAAACTAATCTTGAGGATGTTATGTTAGGTGTAATAAGCCAGTCACAAAAAGACAAATCCTGTGTAATTCCACTTTTATGAGGCAACTAGATTTGTAACATTCATAGAGACAGAAAGTAGAAGTGGCTGTCACGGGCTGGAGGCTGTGGGGAATGGGGATTTGTGTTTCATAGATACAGAGCCTCAGTTTATCATGATGAAAAGCATTCTGGGACTGGTTGTATAACAGTATGAATGTCCTTAGCACTACTAACTGTACTCTTAAAAATGATTAAAATGGCAAGTATTATCTTGTGCATACTTTATCACAATTTAAAAATCAAGAACAAAATAAACCTTGGCACACACTCATGTAACACATGGCAATAGAAAAGGATGAGTTGTGTCAGCCAGAGGTCACTCTCACTCAGAACAGGGCAAGTATCCACTTGCACCCCATTGAGAGTCTCTTCAGAGCAGTACCTCGCAGCAATGGTTTTGCCCAAGGCCCTCAGTGAGGGTCCCACCAAACAAAAAGAGTCACCACACCAGGGAGGCACTTAAGTAACTTTAGGATAATCTATTATCCTCAGCATTATTCCCCACAGAAAAGAGCACCTAGGTTAGGAGTCCAAAACAGGAAGACCAGGAAGCTAATATTTTTACATTTAAGCAGTTAGAAGGATGGGTGGGTGTAGGAGACAAAACATGAAACAAGAAAAGCTGAACTTCAGGAGGAAGAGTGTGAAGCTAGAGAACTCCAAACCCAGGGAAGAGAAGGAAGTGATCAGGAAGCCACACGTGAGCAAAGAGTAGGCCGTTAAGGGGCCAGGCTGCAAGTTACATTTGGCAGGGAGCAGAAGCTGGCTCCTCTGCTCTGACCTTGGCCACTGAGCTCCATCCTCCTGGGTTGATAGAGGAGCTGTGTAACTGCCCGATGGCTTCTCAGATACATTCTGACATATGGCAGGAAAAAGATCAACAGGTTTGGTGATTAGGTGATCCATGTTGTGGCTGGAGAGAATATTTTAATATATTGGTGGGATTTGAAGTTATATTAATTACAAGAGATCAAAGAATGAGAATGAAATGAAAAATGGAGGGAACAGATAGTGATCATTCTTTTAAGAAAGTTGTTTTGAAAAGAAAGGGAGAAATAAGATGTTATTCTTAGAGGTCAGCAGGGACAAGCATGAAAGATAGCAATGTTTTCTTTCCTTTTGTGGTAGGCCATATGCGGTTTCCACTCACGAAGATATCCATACTCTAAGCCTTAGAGTCTGTGTCTATGTTACCTTATATGGCAAAAATAATTTTGCAAATTTGATTAAGGCTAAGGAGCTTGAGATGGGGAGATTATCTGGGTGAACCCAATCTAATTACATGAATCCTTAGAAGTGGAGAATTTTTTCCGGCTGGGTGAGAGACGCCATTTTGCTGGTTTTAAAGGTGGAGGGACAACGAGCCAAGAAACAAGGAAGGAAGAGGTCTATTGAAATTAAAAGGTGAGGAAACAGATTTACTCCAGAGCTTCCAGAAAGAACCAGCTTTTTTAAATGCCATGATTTTAGCCCCATGAAGCCTATGATAGACATTTGACCTCCAAAACGGTAAGATAGTAAAGTTGTATTATTTTTAGGCCAGTATTTCAGTGGTAATTTATTACAGCAGAATAGAAAACTAAGACACCTCTTTACAAATAAGCACTGTCAAATTACTATAATGTATTATAATAGGGTACAAACTTATGTTACACGGTATGATATTAACTAAAGCATTAAATTCAAGTTAATAAATACAGCAGCCATCTACCCAAGAGATACATATATACTAGTTATTTTAGCCATGATAACACTACTTACCATAAATTGTTCTCCTGAGAATGGGAATTTATGTATTTTAAATGACTAAAAAGTAACACAACCAAGAAAAGAAAATAAAGCATCCTTGAACTGTACAAACATTGCTTCTGAATCAGAGTTCACTTATCATTTGTTCAACACATTTATTAAGTACCTTCTCTCATGTCTTGCTCTACAGTACGCTGTGGTGGTAAGTACAGAAAACAAGACAAATTCACTGCTTTTCAAGAGTTTACACTCTAGTGGTGTAAGTGGTGTAACTAAAAAGAAGAATAAAACTATGTCACATGATGATAAGTGCCTGGAAGTAAAATAAAATGGAATTCAGAAATATAAGGTAACTGAAGGACATGCTAATATATAAAGGATGACCAGGTCAAGTCTTTCTGAGAACAGTAGGAGGTCCCATGTGGCTACAATGAGAATAGGAAACATGGAAGGAAATGAGCTCAGAAGGAAGTAAATATGGAGGAAGATGACTCAGGACCTTACAGGATACTTTTAAAACTTTAGCTTTTACACTGACTAAGACAAGAAGTCCATTGGAAATAAGATTTTGAACAAAGCCACAAGGTAATCCAAGTTAAATATTAAAAGAACCACTCTGAGTGCTATGTTGAAACTCACAGAGCAAGTGGGGATAGGCAAACACACAAGAAGACTCCATTTACAAGTGGAGGAGACAGCACCTTGGACTACAGAAGTGACCTTGGAGGACACAGTTGGGTTCTAGAGCTGACAGGTTTTGCTGGTTGGTTGTGGTTTATGGAAGAGAGAAGGAAGTCAACAATGACTACAAGACTTGGGGCTAGGACAACTGGAAAAGAGAATTGCCAACCTGAAAGGTCCTCACAAGATAACTTATGGCCAGCTGCCACCTGGCTCTAGAGAAACATTCCAAATCAGCTTGCCAAACTCTAGCTTACTGCCACCCTCTCTCACTACCCTCTTTATTGGCTCTACTTTTGTAGTCTGTGCCAGCCAGTCTCCTACTTCCAGATTTTTCCACTATCTGTTTTCCTTCCAACTCCAAGGATGCTGCTAAGCCTTCTCTTGGTATTACCTTCATGCTGCTGGAAGGCTGAAAGAGAGGAAAAACAACGTAGTTCTCTCTACTGCTTGCAAGACCATTTCAAAGTATTCTCTCTTACTAAAAAAACCTGAATCTCTGACTGTTGCCGGTGGTGATGAACCTCTGCAAAACTCAGATCCTGAAGTTAAAAAAATAGTGCTACCTTTTGCCATAACACTCAGGTTTGAGACTTTAACTAAAATTTGGAGGCAATAGGAAAAGTCCCTTTCTGCATCATACTAAATATATATGATATCATATATCCAATAAAGTAACAATTGTAAGTTTAAATTTTATTTTATTATATTAATTTACTTTAAAGTTAATTAAATTAATTTAAAGTGACTTGTCCTCCATATAAAAATAAGAAAATAAAAGACTATTTACAAATTAAGTACTAATACATTAATATGCAATAACTACATGAAAACTACCAAATCTCATTAATATGAAAAGAGTAAAACTTAAAACAAGAAGATAATGTCTGCCTATTAAGTTGGATATGATTTAAAAAGTCATCCCATCCCTCAGGCTGCTGCAGTTAGTGAGACCAAACGGGTTGACTCGCTGGACACCAACCGGAGGAGTAGAGAGAGCAGAGAAGACCAAGATACCTACAGGAGACTGCACCACTGAATTCCACAGGTATCCTACCACAGGAGTTCACGCCATAAACTCAGGGTACCAGAACAGATCAATCTAAGAAGCTGAGGCCAACGAGAAGAGCAGCACAAACAATGGGGAGACAAAGAAACAATCCCCAAATGAAAGAAAAGGAGGAAGCCACAGAAAGAATGTTAGATGAAATAGAGGCCAGTCAACTATCAGATGTGGAATTCAAAGCACTGGTTATCAGGAAATTCAAAGAGCTTACAACGAACTACCAGAAACTACAGGGGAGCTACAATGAACTCTCCACAAATTATACCAGCATGAAAAAGGAAATAGAAGCCATCAGCAAAGGCCAAGAGGAAATGAAAAATACAATTTCTGAATTGAAGAACACAGTAGAAGGTATGAAGAGTAGGATTGATGAGGCGGAGGACCGCATAAGCGAGCTCGAAGACAAGGTGGAAAGAATCTCCCAGACAGACGAGGTAATGGAAAAGAGAATCAGAAAAAATGAGGAGAGTCTAAGAGAAATACAAGACAATATGAAACGTAATAATATCCGAATAATAGGAATACCAGAAGGGGAAGAAGAAGAACAAGGGATAGAAAACCTACTTGAAAGAGTAATAACAGAAAATTTTCCTAAGATGAGGGGAGAGAAAGTCACACGAATCCAGGAATCGCAGAGAGTCCCAGGCAGGTGGAACCCAAAGAGGCCTACTGCAAGACACATCATCATTAAAATGGCAAAACTCCAGGACAAAGAGAGAATCCTAAAGGCAGCAAGGGAGAAAAAGGAAGTAACATACAAGGGGGTCCCAATAAGGTTGGCTAATGACTTCTCAACGGAAACATTCCAAGCAAGAAAAGAATGGCAGGAAATATTCCAAGTAATGAGAAACAGAGGCCTACAACCGAGACTGCTTTATCCAGCAAGGCTCTCAATCAAGATAGAAGGCCAAATAAAGAGCTTCCAAGACAAAAGAAGTCTAAAAGAATACGCCTCCACAAAACCTGCTCTACAAGAATTACTAAAAGGGCTGCTTTAAGGAAAGGAAGGAAAAGAGAGAGACAGAGAGGAACACAGGTACATAAATGGCAATGAATAAGTACCTTTCGATAATAACTTTAAACGTAAATGGATTAAATGCACCAATTAAGAGACATAGAATAGCTGAATGGATAAGAAAGCATGACCCACACATATGCTGCCTACAAGAGACTCACCTGAGGACAAAAGACCACCACAGACTGAAAGTGAAAGGATGGAAACAAATTTTCCAAGCAAATGGACATGAAAAAAAAGCCGGGGTAGCAATCCTCATATCAGACAAAATAGACTTCAAAAAAAAGGCTATAAAGAGAGACCCAGAAGGTCACTTCATAATACTCAAGGGAAGAATCCACCAAGAAGACATTAACATCATAAATATATATGCACCCAACACAGGAGCACCCAAATATATAAAGAAAATCCTAGAGGACCTCAAGAAAGATATTGACAGCAACACAATTATAGTAGGGGATTTTAACACCCCACTGTCAAAAATGGACAGATCTTCCAAACAAAATATCAACAAAGATATAGCAGCATTAAACGACACTCTAGAAGAAATGGACCTAATTGATATATATAGAGCCATCCATCCCAAAGAAACTAAATACACTTTCTTTTCAAACGCACATGGAACATTTTCAAAGATAGATCACATGATAGGACACAAAACCAGTCTCAACAACTTCAGGAAAATAGAAATCATACCAAGCATCTTCTCTGATCACAAGGGACTGAAATTGGAAACCAACCCCACAGGAAAAAACCCAAAACACCCAAAATCATGGAGACTGAATGGTAGGCTATTGAACAATGAATGGGTCAAGATTGAAATTAGGGAGGAAATCAAAAAACTCCTTGAAACAAATGAAAATGAACTCACCACAACCCAAAATTTATGGGACACAGTGAAGGCAGTCCTGAGAGGGAAGTTCATAGCGATACAGGCTCACCTAAAGAGGATAGAAACATTTCAAACAAACAACCTAACCCAACGCCTGCAAGAACTCGAGGAACAACAACAAAGACAGCCCAGAGCAAGTAGAAGGAAGGAAATAACCAAGATCAAAGCAGAATTAAATGACATAGAGACTAAAAGCACAATTCTAAAGATCAATGAATCCAGGAGTTGGTTTTTTGAAAAGATAAACAAAATAGACAAACCTTTAAGTAGGCTCATTAAGAAAAGAAGAGAGAGGACACAAATAAACACAATCAGAAATGAAAGAGGAGAGATTACAACTGATACCACAGAAATAGAAAGGATTGTAAGAAATTACTATGCGGAACTGTATGCCAAGAAATTTGAAAACCTGGGTGAAATGGACAAATTTCTAGAAAAATATAATCTTCCAAAACTCAATGAAAAAGAAGCAGAAAACCTGAACAGGCCAATAACAGCAAATGAAATTGAAGAAGTAATCAAAAAACTCCCATCACACAAAAGCCCTGGGCCAGATGGTTTCACAGGAGAATTCTACAAAGCTTTTAAGGAAGAGCTAACCCCTATTCTTCACAGACTATTCCAAAAAATCCAAAAGGAGGGAAAACTCCCCAACTCTTTCTATGAAGCCAGCATCACCCTAATCCCAAAGCCAGATAGAGACACAACAAAGAAAGAAAATTACAGACCAATATCACTGATGAACATAGATGCTAAAATCCTCAACAAAATATTGGCAAATCGCATCCAACAATATATCAAAAAGATCATACACCACGACCAAGTGGGATTCATCCCGGGGATGCAAGGATGGTTCAATATACGCAAATCAATAAATGTAATACACCAAATAAACAAAAGCAAAGACAAAAACCACATGGTCATATCAATAGATGCGGAAAAAGCTTTTGATAAGGTACAACACCCATTTATGATAAAGGTACTCAGCAAGGTGGGAATAGAGGGAACATTCCTCAATATAATAAAGGCCATATATGAAAGACCTACAGCCAACATCATACTCAATGGGCAAAAACTAAAAGCTTTTCCACTAAGATCAGGTACAAGACAAGGTTGCCCACTTTCACCACTTCTATTCAATATAGTATTAGAAGTTCTAGCTGCAGCGATCAGACAAGAAAAGGAAATAAAAGGCATCCAAATCGGAAAGGAGGAAACAAAACTGGCATTGTTTGCAGATGACATGATAGTGTACATGGAAAACCCTATAGCCTCTACCAAAAAACTGCTGGAACTAATAAATGAATTTGGCATAACAGCGGGATACAAAGTTAATATCCAGAAATCAAAGGCATTTTTGTATACCAACAATGAAGCAGCAGAAGCAGAAATCAGGAAAAAAATCCCATTCGATATAGCAAAAAGAAAAATAAAATATCTGGGAATAAACCTAACCAAGGAGGTAAAAGACCTGTATGCAGAAAACTACACAACACTGAAGAAAGAAATCAAGGAAGACACAAATAAATGGAAACATATACCGTGTTCATGGATTGGAAGAATTAACATCATCAAAATGTCCATACTACCCAAAGCAATTTACAGATTCAATGCAATACCTATTAAAGTACCAATGGCGTATTTCACAGACATAGAACAAACACTTCAAAAATTTATATGGAACCAGAAAAGACCCCGAATAGCTGCTGCAATTTTGAGAAAGAAGAACAAAGTAGGAGGGATCACAATACCTGATATCAAACTGTATTACAAGGCCACTGTAATCAAAACAGCCTGGTACTGGCACAAAAACAGGCACATAGACCAATGGAATAGAACAGAGAGCCCAGAAATAAACCCAACTCTCTACAGTCAATTAATATTCGACAAAGGGGGCAATAACATAAAATGGAGTAAAGACAGCCTTTTCAACAAATGGTGTTGGGAGAACTGGACAGCTACATGCAAAAAAATGAAACTTGAGCACCAACTTACACCATACACCAAAATAAATTCAAGGTGGATAAAAGACTTAAATATAAGCCGTGAAACCATTAAAACCCTAGAGGAGAGCCTTGGCAAGAAAATCTCAGATATTCCACGCAGCAATATTTTTACTGATACGTCCCCTAGAGCAAGGAACATAAAGGAAAGAATAAACAAATGGGATCTCATCAAAATTAAAAGCTTCTGCATGGCTAAGGAAAACAGTATCAAGATACAAAGAGAAGCAACAGCTTGGGAAAACATATTTGCCAATGATACCTCAGATAAGGGTTTAATCTCCAAAATATACAAAGAACTCATTCGGCTCCACTCAAAGAAGACAAGCAACCCAATCAAAAAATGGGCAGAGGACTTGAACAGACATTTCTCCAAGGAGGACATACAGAGAATCCAGAGACACATGAAAAGATGCTCGATATCACTAGCTATCAGAGAGATGCAAATTAAAACCGCAATGAGATACCACTTAACACCAGTCAGATTGGCTATCATAAACAAAGAAACAAACAACAAGTGCTGGAGAGGTTGTGGGGAAAAGGGGACTCTAGTTCACTGTTGGTGGGATTGCAGACTGGTACAACCACTATGGAAAACAGTATGGAATTTTCTAAGAAAACTAAAAATGAACGTACCTTTTGACCCAGCAATTCCACTCTTGGGAGTATATCCTAAGAACCCTGAAACACCAATCCAAAAGAACCTATGCACCCCGATGTTCATAGCAGCACAATTTACGATAGCCAAGAGTTGGAAGCAGCCTAGATGCCCATCGGTAAATGACTGGATCAAAAAACTATGGTACATTTACACAATGGAATTCTATGCTGCAGAAAGGAAGAAGGAACTACTACCCTTTGCAACATCATGGATGGAACTGGAAAGCATTATGCTGAGCGAAATAAGCCAGGCGGTGAAAGACAAATATCATATGATCTCACCATTAACAGGAATCTAAACAAACCAAACAAGCAAGCAAAATACAACCAATGACACTCAAATATGGAACAGCCTGTCAGGGCCCAGAGGGGAGAGGGGAGAGAATCATAGGGGAAAAGGGAATGGACTCACATGAACAAGTATAAAAGACACATGGACAATAACTAAGGGTGGGGGGTGGAAAGGGGAGGGAGGCGGGGAGCATGGGGTGGGGGGCGGGCAGGGTTGGGATTATAAGACAGAAACCTGTACTTGAACAAGAATTAAATAAAAATTATATTAAAAAAAAAAAAAAAGTCATCCCATTACTATCCTGTGCAGCATGAGTGGGCACAAATTCTGTTCATTGTTATAAACTTATGGATTCCAAAAGTGTTTTTTTAATAACTAAGAAATGACAAATATTACAAGAGATTTTTATTGCAACATTACAAGGGGGGCCCAGAAAAAAAAAACAGAATTATCTTCTGGAGGCTGAGTCCTGTGTAGTACTGGCTTCCCCCACTAGGTGAGTGTTCTAGGAACCCATTTGTATCAGTGTACCAGCTGGCATTATTGTGAGAGGCAGCATTTGGCCTCAGTGAATTTTTTTCTGAAGAGTCAACATGTTTGCCTCTTTCATGAAGGGTAATTTATAAATGCACCTGCCCACGCTGCTCTGAGTGTTCAGCAGTTCTTGGCCAAAACCGGCATGATGCCCATGCCGCTCCCTCACTATTCAGCTGATTTTGCCCCTGAGTGGTTTTTTTTTTTTTTTTTTTTTTTTTGCTTCCCTGGATGAAAAAAGTTATCAGAGGGAAACATTTTGCCAATGTGGAAGATGTGAAACAAAAAAATGGCAGAAGCACTAAAAGGCATCAAAATGGACAAGTTTAGAAACTATTTTGAGCAGCAGAAAAAACATCTCAATAGTGGTATTGCATCAAATGGAGAGTACTTTGAAGGTGACTGAAGTTGAAACATAAAAATATATACATCATTTTTTATAAAGAAGTTTTGGTTTTGGGGGGTCCCCTCCCCTATATGTAAAAGTAAACATTTGGAAGCAACTGAAAGTCCAACACAAGAGGGCTAATTAAATCAATTATAGAATACCCACATAATGAAATACTATGTATTTATTAAAATATATATCTCTATCTGTATGTTTATATATATACATGTATATATATGTAAAGATAATTGTAATGCATTTCTAAGTAATAAAAAGCATATTGCTAAGTAACCATAATATGATCACATACTGGTGTACATAAACACTATAGAATTAGTATAAATTTATACTCACATAGCCATAGCATTAGTAGCTTTTATTGCCTTTATTCTTTAAATTTTTATATGAGTATAAATTTTGTTGATGGTAAAAACATCAATAAAAGCTATTCAGGAGTTGTTTTCAGATTTACGTTGACTTAAGAAACCATTTATGGTATAATGCTGGGTAAAAGAAGAATACAAAATTACACAAAACAAATGCAAGTAAATAGAAAAAATATTTTGAGTAGAAAAAGACAAAGGAAATACATTGAAGTATCCGTGATGGTGATCCGATGTTATTTTCTTCCTTTATAGTTTATAAGCAATCCAACTGGAAAATGGACAGAGAATCTGAACAGACACATCTCCCAAGATATAAATTTCCTATATCAAATATATATTATTTTTATCACAAAAAGTTATATTAAGACTTTTTATTGTTTGTATTGTTCTACTTATCTCTTTAGCTGGATTGCTTTGCAATCTCAAAGCTTGAAAGAGAACTGATTTTTGCTATCTGTTCCCCTCTGGGCACTCCCCACTGCTTTAATTGTGAAAACGCTGGCAGCTAATTGATTTCCCTCTTCCTCTTTGCCTTTCTACCAAGCCCACATTCTTATCTTCAGTCCAGCCCTGTTACTATGTGTTTCTTTCTCCTCTATTTCACCCTGGGATGGTTTTCCAAACCATGATTCATTACTCTGAAATATGAGCATCAATCACAAGAGAGAAAAAGCTATGCAGGTAGAAGTAGAAAACTCTGGAGTTTTATAACATAATGTCTACTATTTTTTAGGACCTGAACAGCATTTTAATTAATTTATTTATTTTTATTATTTCTTTGTTCAGTTGCAGTCGGCCCCATTTTCCCCCCAGTACTGTCTCCTACCCTACCCACCTCCACCTCCCACATTCAATCTACTACTGATATCCACAAAGAAATTTCTGTGTGGAAAATCATCTAACAAAAGAGACAAAGATGAGATCTCTGACATCCAAGGGAAAAAAAAGAAAAAGAAAGAAACAAAAACAGGAGCCATGACTATTAAGACCTCGCAGAGAGATAGAGCTCTGAGTCACCAAACTAGATTAGGTCCTCAAGGAAATCTGTAAAATTAAGTTTATAAAGGCTGGCCCAGCTGGTTAATTAGCACACTGTACAACAGATTATATTTTATAGTTTGATTTTCATATTGCAAGCTACAACCAATAAGTCAAGCTAATTACATTACCAAGGACTTGATGACTTCTTCTTTCTCAGATGAGCTCACCACAAGTTGCTAAACTTGCATTTTATATACAGGACCATTTGTGTCATATGTCTGATTTCTGAAACCTCCATGTTAAAGCATCAGCAGACAGGGAAATGTTTCCTGAACTGCCAGCCCACAGACTGCTCTGCCCAGACCCCAAGTAGTGCCAGCCAAAGGAAATGATTCATTTATTAAGTTGTAATTACAGCTATGAAACAGCTGCTTATAGGTTCTTCCTCCCAGCCTGAGCTACTTTCTAACATATGTTAGTATGAGTAGAGAAAGTCAGCGACATAATCTTTTAAGTACCCCCTCCTAGCTGGGAGAGGGTTTAGGTTGTTCGGTCTGAACAATAAACCAGAGTTCAAATGCTGGGGTCCAAGGTGACCAGTGTGAGAAAACCCACGTCATGCATGCTATCCTAGAATAGGCTCTATTGCTCTACAATTCCAATGATAATAATAATATAATAATTCCAATGAAAATAATTCCACTATCATTATTACGATAATGAAGATGTTCTCTAATTGCTTTCGTTCTCCAGTTCCAGTTCCTTATAGAATGCATTTTAGTGTTTTGTTTTATATAATTCTTTTTCTCTCATACACACACACACTTCTTGTTTTCTGCCTAAATATGCTGTATGTCTTTCCAATTTCTTGCATTTCCCACACAATTTCATTAGCTCAAAATGCCACTATTTTTACCCTGCCACCTCCTCCTTGTCAGAATCTTACTCATCTTTGCTTATAACCCAAACAAGCCTTTTTTATGAACACTTCCTTGCTATTTCCAATTGGATGTTGTTTTGTTATGTCAGAATATTGTAGTTGCCAAAAAAGAAAGATTGTTGGATCCACTCCAGAATATTCAACTGTCTGCTTTGCCACTTCTTACCGGCATGATGTAGGGCAAGTTATTTAATTTAACTTTATAAGTTTCCTTATCAAAATGAGGATAATTAATAGTGTCCTCTGGAAGAATAAAATGAGATAAGACTTGTAAATTTCTTTAAATAGTTAATGACAAGTAGTACATGCTCAAAAGGCCATTTTTATTAGCTTCTAAAGCTAATAAAGCTTTCTCTTTGGGAAGAGAGCTTTGGTAGCTAAAGCGCTCTTCCCAAAGCACTTCTTGTGGAAACAATATTTGAAGGCTAATATCACTTAAAGAAAAATTAATTGTATCTCCTCCAATGATCTCCTCCAATGATCTTCTCCAAATAGAATTAATAAAGAGATTCACCATTCTATTCAAGAGGTTCCTGTCTTAACCACAAATATTCATCCTCATGTTCCTGGAAACAAAATGATAGCTTCACTCTGGGTATTGAGGATAGTAGAGTCCTCTCACTGTTCTGTCGCTCTGTGTTAATCCTGTAGTTGGTGACATCGCATTGCCACAAAGCTTTCCCTTACATTTCCAG
The DNA here is from genome assembly GCF_014824575.4 of Sturnira hondurensis. Taxonomy (NCBI): domain Eukaryota; kingdom Metazoa; phylum Chordata; class Mammalia; order Chiroptera; family Phyllostomidae; genus Sturnira; species Sturnira hondurensis. The sequence goes on along the minus strand of NW_028093985.1, from coordinate 21,003,740 downwards.
GGCATAACCTCTAAAATGACATTTAATATATATAAAACTCCCGACATAAGTCATACAGTAGGAGACAATGAGAAATGAATCACATTAGATGGCATTACGAGGACAATTAGCAATATTTACCAGTATTACACAAATGGAAGAATCTTACTGCTGCTTGAGGAGACAGGTGATGAGAATTATTCAAAATGAATTTAAGGATTAGATTTTGATCTGAATAAATAATTTTGAAATTGCTAAGGGCCAGAATCTTGATAGTTCCATTTTGGATTGTTTCAATGAGAAAAGCATAGTTGAGAGTTTTGCTCTTTGGAGGCTTAATTATGTCAGACAGTGAATTACCTCATCTCTTAAAATCAATAAACCACTTCAATCTTGAGAACCAGGTTCCTCTTTCAAGCCATGAATATAATGAGATAACATAGCAAATGGCCAAGAGAGGAAGATAACACTAAGAAAAGGAAAGTCACACCAACCCAATGTCAATACCATTAGCATTTGTTTGGGACAAAAGGAGGCACTACAGCAACTTTGTAGATGTATTCAATAAGCAAATTCTTATACATTCTGACCTTCTAACTGTTCTGTTCTGGGGAAAACGAGTTAGAGGGAAAATATAAAACGCAGAGATTTGACAGAATATGTTACTATTTACAACTTTTGATAAATGTTTGCTAAGTGATTAGATTTCATATCTGTGCTTGGTTCTGAAAATTATATGCTTTGTTTTGCCACTGTAACAGAGTAGAAATAAAAAAGCTCAAGTACTAATTTATTGTTCAGTTAAAGTTGTGAAGTCTACATGGAGACACAGACTTCATAAATTGGCTTTCCTAGATTGAAAACTGTCTATTTGAGAATAGCTTCCACAGTAACGTGGCAATGCGTTTTTAATGCTAGCAATAATTTTTCCCTTCTGGTACACTTGCACAATTAAGCAACTGAAAAACAGACAGTTTGATTGTGTCTCTAGTCTTTAGTCTTACTAGTGGAGCCAAATGGGTGGAACTGAAATATTTCATCTGTTTGACTCCTTGAAGTGCATGGACATCCTGCACCTCTGAGACTATCATGCCCAACCAGGAAAAGTACTGGGAAGACAATGCTGGTCTATGAAAGAGACTTCATCCTTTTCAGCATGCACTGCATACATCAGTGAGGACAGAAGGACATTTCGGTAGGGCAGGCGGGGATATAGGAATGTAGACTAAAACTGTGTCATATTTTGTAGCTACTAAATCCAACTTTGCAATTTGAAGCTCAACATGAAGTTCATCTTGAAATTTGAATGTTGGCCTCAATACTGACTCTCCCTCCTATTGAATTGCTGTCAATTGAACCATGAATTCCTCTTAAATGGGTCATGAATCTACCCCCTCCTTTCTATTCCCTCTGCCATTGCACCAATCTTAATTTATTTTTGTCGAAGTAAAAGAGATGAAAGCTTTTGGAGGATGGGTGATCGTGTTGGCATTTGTAAATGAGGATTCAAACCATCACTCACAGGCATGAATTATGTAAGATACAATGCCCCCCATAAGGAAAAGACATTAAATTCTAAGAGTCCATTTTTAGAAATTTTAGATTCAGTTACTCTGCTAAACTGGCTTAATGGGTTAATGCCAAAAGTCCTGAGGGATTAAACACTGGGACAGATGAAGACAGATGATACAACTTTAAGGTAAACATTAGGGAAAGGCTTTAGATATCTAAAGAGCAGTATTATTCTGTGTTTGACAGGTCTGTTTTGTAGAGAGGAGAACATGGATTTCTTTCTACTTTCAGGACTGCAGAATAGCTCATGGACATAAGGTTGCTCCCCTGACCCACTGTAGCATCCCTAGGGCATCCCAGTAGTTAGTACCTCCACAGCAGGGTGTGGCCCAGGTGCAAGGAGATCTCACCCAGTCACAGTATTTTCAGCCTTTGGTACATCAGAATCTCCAGAAACAAAATAACAAATGCCTGGTTCCCCTCCAGAAGATTCTGAACTACACTCCTGACTTTTGAATGCCAATGGGTGAGAATCTTGGTTTCGATATGACTGACAAAGATAAAATAAATAATAATAATTGCAATCTCCAATTGAGTGCCTGCTCTATTTTAAGTACTTTCATCTTCACAATAATGGGAAGTAGGCATTGTAGTCTCATTTTACCAACAGGAATATGACATTCAAATAGTAAATTGTAAGTGACAGAGCCAGAACCTGGCTCCAGTTTATACCAAATCCACAACCTTCACCTACCACTACACAATACTTCCTCTTTGAGATTCTTTCAGGGTTGTAACCCCCATATTGACACTTACTCTATGAGCCTGAATGACTGTTTGCAGAGTAAGGGAAAAGATTATTAAAAGAGGGTCTACAATGTAGTTACATGAGCTGATGATAACATCAACAGATCTTTTCATCTACAGATTGCTCATAGAAACTTATTAGAAAATACCAATATTTTTAAAGGTTCCCATATCTTTTCTAGCAGTTGGTAAGTAAGCAGGTGTCTTGGATTCTTCACATGCCCTGAAGCCTGTCTAGGAATCCTAAACTCGCCATCCTCACCACATCTCCTGGGCCTGTTTCTCCATGTCAGGAAGCAGAGGTTCATCAGGCTTTTCTACGTATTTCCTTCTTTGTTCTGTTGCCAGGGCACACCAGCTCTAATCTTTTTCCCTTTTTTCCACCAGTTAGTCCTCTCAGGGTAAAGACTAGGTTCATCACTACTGGAATCAAAGAGTAAAATCAGCACAGCTCTGTTAAAAATCTTGGCATTATCCCTGTGAAGGTGCCCCCTCCTTTTTCTAAGCACTGAAAACTTCCATATTTGTTGGTATATATTACATCAGAATCTATGTACCAACTTGTAAATAACATTTCTAGTGAAAACAGAGAAAAATAATTACATTCTAACAATCAACATTAAAATTAATAATTATTATATTTTAAAGTAATAAGTAGGAAGGCACCAACAAATTCACAATCAATAACTGGTGTCCCAGATAGTTACCAATGGTCCACCTTCTTTGTCTTGCCATAGGATTTTGATATAGAAGCCAATTGACTCCTTTTGTGAGATCACCCCCCAGATCTGACTATCTCTGCACTGACTACCAACATAGCACAAGTCCATCAGGAGCCAGAGACTGATGAGCAACAAGGTTCTCCATCCAGGTTCTCAGTCAAGGAATTCACACAGACTCAGTAGATAGATAGTTGATAGATACTAGATAGGTAGATAGATAGACAGATAGATAGATAGATAGATAGATAGACAGATGATAGATGAGAAAGAGATTTCACATCTTAAGTAATAAATACTTGGCATATCATATCACCAACCTTCCCATGGTTAAAAATACAGACTAGAAAAGGAAGAAAGTGGGAATGTCTCACTAATCATGAAAGGAATGGAAATGCTCTTTTCTGAGTACATAATGAAGAAAAAGAGGATTCTGTATACCTGTTGGTAGAGGAAATAACCACCAGCTACACTGCCTAACACCTTTCCTGGTGTAACCACGGAGGACTGCCATTCACCAAATTTTAAAGCACTGTAATTACTTGGATGTATTTGTCCAAAAACACATGACACTGCGTAGCTAGTTAAAAAGGATTTGGAGATAGTCATTCCTAACACACCAGTTTTATGTCACAAAAACTGGTGTTTCTGTTACATTTATACATTATCTGCAGAGAATGAAGCTTTCCCAGGTCAGTTTAAAAATTGTGGTTTCTTTTTGCTTTTAAATGACACAGAGTTTCCCATTGGTCTTCAGATAATGAACTTATTTTTTTCAGGTACCAAAAATTTTCTGTTCTGTTTCAAGGTTTCTATTTAAATTCCCATCTCATTATTTAGAGGAGTTATGGTCTGTAAAGTTGCCGTAAATACTGAATTAACGAACGCTGAGCCACGGCTCCTAGAGCAAATGCAGGATTAGGTTCCTGGGAGCCTCTGGTCACATCGTTTGCTAACATCTCATCTCTAAACAGGAACACATGTAAAACAAGATGACATGTTAATCATAGCCTTGTTTTATATGCATTTCTGTATAGATACCTTATTTAATAGATTTATTAACATTAAACTCATTATAACTCATGCCTGAACAAGGTTTATCTAACACATGCATTTTCTTCATAAGACACATCTCAGCCTCCTGTGCCTTCAAGCATTAGACAGCACTTGAGCATTATGAACTATTTCAGTGAAATCACCAACAAAAAAGCACAAAAAATACAAAATGTACAGCACTCAATAAACCACAAAAAGGAACATGTTTTACAGTATGAAAGCTGAAACAATCACTGCTGAGAACATGAGCAACCGGGACTCCAATCTGGGGCTGCTCTGTCTGTGAATGACTGCCAAAACACAGCAAGTACTGAATATTGATTTGGGGTTTACAAATACATTTTAGCAAACAGGTATATCTGCAAATATAGAATCTGTGAATAATGATGATCATTTGTATAAATGTATAGATCATCTCAATGAAATTTAATGGAAAATGAATTAAAATATTGAATGAAGAGAACATTATCCACTCATTTACTGATGGACACTTTGGCTGCTTCCATATCTTGGAGATTGTAAATAATGCTGCAATGAACATAGGGGTGATTTTATGTTCTTTCAAATTAGTGTTGTGGGTTCCTTCAGATATATTCCCAGAAGTGGGAATCCTGAGTCAAAAGGCAGATCCACTTTTAATATTTTGAGGTATCTTGTACTGCTTTTCAGTGGCTGCACCAGTCTGCATTCCCAACAACACTGCAAAAGTGTTCCCCTTTCTCCACATCCTTGCCAGCACTTGTTTGTTGATTTACTGAGGACAGCCACTGTGACAGATGTTGAGATGGCATCTCGTTGTGGTTTTAATTTGCATCTCTCTGAAGATTAGTGATGTTGTGCATCTCTTCATATGTTTATTGGCCAACTGTATGTCCTCTTTGGAGAAGTGTCTACTCAGGTCTTTTGATCATTTTTAATTGGGTTGCTTGTGGTTTTGGTGTTGAATTTTGTCAAGTACTTTATAAATTTTGGATATTAACCCCTTATCAGATGGGGCATTTAAACAATGGAATGCCACTCGGCCATAAAAAAGGGGAAGGTTTTACCTTTCGCAACAGCAGGGATGGACCTGGAGAATATTATGCTAAGTGAAATAAGCCAGTGAGAGAAAGGAAAATATATGATTTCAGTCATATGTGGAATCTAATGAACAAACTGAACCAACAAGGAAAACAGAGGTGGACTTATAGATGGACAGCAAATGACAGCTAGTGGAGGAGAAATGAGGGGTTGGAGGGATTGAGCAAAAAGGCAAAAGGACTCATGGACATGGACTATAGTGTGGTGATTGCTGGGGGTAGGAGGGGACTAAACTATAAGACGACTATACTATACTATACTATAAGGGGAATAAATGGTAATGGAAAAAAATAAAATAAAGATTACATTTTTTAAAAAAGAGAACATTATAAATTTTAACTATTTCAGCTAGACCATTACTTCCACTATACTCAAGAATCACTAACATGTGTCTAATTTTCATCATTGATAAGAGACAGAATTGAACTCATTACATAAGAAAACTATTCTGCATAAATGAAATGCTTGATTTATTATCTGTGTGCTTATTTCAATAAGTGTGATTCTAGTGAACGGAATCACATATTGGTGGAAAATTCAGGGGTTCGTTTGTCCCCCAGCCCATTTGCCTCACCTTATTGTGTTGGATGTTCACTGTTCTTACAGAGGTCCGTTCTTCGCTCCCAGGCGCGTGGAAGAGTCACACTTTTTGAAGATACTGTGGCACGGCCACGTGAGTTTCTTTGGCCCACAGAATGTGAGTAAAAGTAACAACTATCTTTTCCAGGTGAAAGCATTCGACAGTGTTAAAGCAGACCACTGTTGTTTTTGCTAGTGTGACACACAACTGTCCCAACAATGAAGTCTCTATCAGTTTCAGTCACAGAGAGAGGATGATACAAAATAGAACTTCCTATTTCACACCATCAATGAATGATATGCAATCGACATATAGTGTGAGTAAAATACTAAATCTTTTGTTGTTTGAAACTGTTGTTTTGAAGAGCTTTGGGAGTTGCTTTTACTTGAAGATAATGTAGGGTATCATAACTGATACAAACAGCTAAAATAAGAGTCTCTTTGGTCCTTTTAGAAACAGTGGCAATAGTCACTGAATAATAATTTTGAGAAAGTCATTGTGCATGTCTGTCTTTAAAATGGGTCAAATGATCAATTACTAAAATTAATGTTTTCAAATTAGTAAATGTTCTAAACACTTTTCATATATCTCAGTTAATATTAACAATTATACAATGAATATTTTGATTTTTATGCATAGGGAACTGACAGTCAGATCACTTAATTCAGATGCCCAGGCCAATACACACAGTCAAGTGATAGGGTCAGTATAAGCATCAGTCTGAGGTCAAGGCCTTGCCTTTAAACACCATGAAGTTTCCTGAGTGTTTATTTAATTTTTCTGAATGTTTTTAACAGAATGCATATAACTGCATTTCCATAGAGACTTGATTACAAAAATAAATAAGTACAGATTGCTGCCACTCTGATATAAAGTGTTGAAATCATCTCATAGCTCGGATCCTCAGAAGTGTTCTAAGCCTGGGTGTCAGCACAGTGTGATGGAGCAAACTTAACATTTCTGTATCTGTACATCTTCTGTTAGATGAATATAACCCAATGTTTTCAACTGGTTTAGCGAGATAATTAAGCCCTAATGTCCTAAAGTAACCAACCATAGTATGTAATAAATTAACTTCTCTCCCAGTCACCAAAATGGCACTAGTTTATGTGACATCCTTGTGAGAATTGAAATAGTCACTCAAGTAATTTTCTGGGGTTCAAAAGGACTCCTAGTTGAAAATGGCTACTAGCAATGTGATTACAACTGGACTAAACCACCCAATTTTAGTCCATAACCCCAGAAATGCTTCCAGGTTTGCTTTCTGATATGATTTATAGAATATAGATATAATAGGTACTCAGTACCTCAGTACCTACCCTGTAATACACTGATGTCTTATGTATATATAAATATACATATACATATATACATAAAGAAATATATATAGACATCCGCCAAGATGGAGGCATAGGTGGAAACACTGTGCCTTCTCCCACAGCCAAGTTTGAATACAACAAAGGTTTGGAGAACAAGGACACACCCAAAGACCAAAAAATTGAATTATACAGAAGTCCGACAACTACGAACCATTCAACGGGACGGTAAGAGAGGCGGAGCCAGCAGCGAAGCTGGGTCGGGCAGGACAGATCCCCCAACCTAGGCGCGCAGGCAGCCCGGAACCAGTCAGGGTGTGGGGCAGACGGACTGCGGCCACACATTCGCGCACAGTGAGATGGACCACACAGGCCACAGGGGGAGAACCCAGTGGTGGAGGGCTGACGGTGGTGGCACACTCGCATGCAGTGGGACGAAATGCGTGGGCCTGGTGACGGTGGTGGCTGCAGTGCCAGTGGGGGCCTCAGAGGCAGGCGGCAGAAGGGACACAATTGTTCCTCTTTGACCCCGCCCCCACATACAACATCACAACCCAGCGACTGAGTTGCCCTGCTCTAGTGAACACTTTAGGGCTCCAATCTTGCTATGGAACAGGCACAAACAGCCCAAAAGATGGCGCAAGAAGAACTCAAAGACTCTCAACGACCGAGAAATTGCCAGCCTCTCAGAAGCACAATTCAAGACACTATTTATCAGGATGCTCACAGAACTGGTTGATTATAGTCACAAATTAGAGGAACATATGAAGGCTAAACTAATTGAAATGAAGGGAGATGTCCAGGAAACCAATAGCGATGGAAAGGAAACTGGGACTCAAATCAATGGAATGGACCAGAAGGAAGAACGAGACATCCAAACAGAAAGGAATGAAGAAATGAGAATTCAAAACAATGAGGAGAGGCTTAGGAACCTCCAGGACATCTTTAAACGTTCCAACATCCGGATTATAGGGGTACCAGAAGAGGGAAAGAAACAGCCACGAGTGGAAAACGTATTTGAACAAATAATAAAGGAGAACTTCCCCAGTCTGGCAAAGGAAATAGACTTCCAGGAAATCCAGGAAGCTCAGAGAGTCCCAAAGAAGTTGGACCCAAGAAGGAACACACCAAGACACATCATAATTACATTAGCCAAGACTAAAATGAAGGAGAGAATCCTAGAAGCAACAAGAGATAAGGGGACAGTCACCTACAAAGGAGTACCCATCAGACTGTCAGTGGATTTCTCAAAAGAGACCTTACAGGCAAGAAAGGGCTGGAAAGAAGTATTTCAAGTCATGAAATCCAAAGACCTACAGCCAAGATTACTCTATCCAACAAAGCTTTCAATTAGAATGGAAGGGCAGATAAAGTGCTTCTCAGACAAGGTCAAGTTCAAGGAGTTCATCATCACCAAGCCCTTATTATATGAAATGCTAAAGGGACTTATATAAGAAAAAGAAGATGAAAAATATGAACAGTGAAAGGGCAGCAAACACACAGTTATTACCAACCACACCTAAAACAAAAGCAAACCAAGAGGACAGCTAGATCAGGAGTGGAACCATAGAAATGAAGAACACGTGGAGGGTTAGAAACAGGGGGTGGGAGGAGGAGAAGGGGGGAGAAGGCACAGAAAATAGCTAGACAGTAGGTAGAAAATAGATAACGGGGAGGGCAAGAGTAGTGGGGGAAATGTAGAATCTAAAGAACTTGAGACACGTGGTTATAAACTAAGGGGGGAGAATGGTGGGGGAGGGAGTGTGCGGGTGGAGGGGAATGAAGGGGAGAATAGAACAACTGTAATGGTATAATCAATAAAATATATTTTAAAAAATACAAAAAAAGAAATGTATATAATATATATGGGTATAGGTATGTATGTGTGCACACACACATATACATATGCATATATTATACATATATAATAATCTAATTTAATATTACCATCAATCTTTTGGTTTTTTTTAAAGATGTAATTTATTTATTTTTAGAGAGAGGGGAAGGAAAGGAAAAAGAGAGGAAGAGAAACATCAATGTGTGGTTGCTTCTCATGTGGCCCCTACTAGGAACCTGGCCCAAAACCCAGGCATGTGTTCTGACTGGGAATTGAACTGGCAACCCTTCAATATTCACACCAGCACTCAATCCACTGAACCACACACCAGCCAATGCAATACTAATATCAATCTTAAAGAAATCTGTTACACTTAATTTTCATCTGAGGAAACATTAATTAAATACTCCATTTGATTCTTTTTCAAAGTCTCCTGATGCTGAGGTTATAAACATACTCAATCTCTCTTATATTCATTCTCCTTTTATAACTCTGCAACCTTAAATTTTGTTAGGCTTCTCCCAGCAAGCTTTTGAAAATAGTAACCCAGGTTCATCACCTCTAGTTAGGGAGCGGTGAAGTCAGAAATGAAACCCAGAACAGACTGCTCTCAAAGCCTATGGCTTAAGCCCTATACCACACATATACTCATAGATTTATATTCTACACTTTTTCTGGATGCATGTGTCCAGGGTGCATGGCCATCTGTGTGTGTGTTGCATGAGACAACGAACAGACTAAAGATAACAGCGGCCTCTGCTACAAGTTCGCTGTACCTCTGGGAAGCAAGTGGTGGTGAACTCTCCCCTCACTGCCCATCATGTTATTTCAAATTCACTCAACTTGTCTTCAACTTCATTTCTCTCTACTCACTTCTCAAGTATCACAAAGGTAAATCCCAGATGCGGCCATCAGACAGACATGTCAGTACAGAGCATTTCCCACCACCATTTTTCTGTCTTGGAGGAAAAAGGAGAGAAGAAAACAAGGTGACTTGGTTTTTCAGTTCAGTTGGTTTTTAATTCAATTACAACAGCTCACGTACGAACAACACTGTGCCTGATGTGGTGCGGGCCACTCAGACAGCTCACCAAAACACGTGACTGCGTTGCCAGAGACGCACAAAACACAGGCTACAAAAAACTACCAGACTGCCCCTGCTGGCCCTCCCTCCATCTGGAGATGCTAGACGTTTTCTTGACCAACTGCCCTCTGGAGTCAAAAACAGAATTTCCAGTTTGTTCTAACCATTTCAGAGTGGAGAGATTGGTTGAATGAATTATGAAACAATACTAACTCAGATGATGGACCATGAAACCTCTTGAGCAACTGTCAATGGCGAAATGATGAGGCTGGGACACACCACCTCCAAATATGACATGTTGGCACGTTGAATATTTTTTTGCATTGTATTATTTTTTTTATTGTTGTTCAAATATAGTTTTCTTCCTTTTCCCCCCACCCCATGTTGAATATTTTAAGATGAAAGAATTTGAGAAATTGGTATAAGCAGGGAGGTCTCTAACTTACTTCTCACCTTTCTCCCAGAAGCAGGTCACAAAGTCCTTAAATGAGAGGAATGCTTCCTATATTCAGAAGAAAGAACATCCTTACCGACAACACAGAGGAACACCAAGAAGAATCTGAATAAACTGGCCTAAGTCTCCCCCCAGTTTACTACACTTACCTCAACTCTTTGCCCTATCACATTTCTCTACAACTGTACTTTTCATCAGACCTAGCATAAAAATATTCAGGCTTAACCATTCTTTGAGGTTTTTCTTCCTTAGGAAGGCTTCCATATCACATAAAATTGACATGAAATAAATTTGCATGCGTTATCTCCTTTTACTCTGTCATTTTCAATTTAATTTCCAGACCCAACCAGGAACCCTAACAGCATCAAGGAAAACCTTTTAGCTCCTCTATGCTCTCACACATTAAAATTTGAGAGCCCGTGGTTCATTGAAACCTTCCTTCTAGCACACAGGTTTTTATAATCTTCAAACAGCCACAAGTCAAAAATTCAGTGCCTCTTATCAGAGAACCATCTTCATGGGCTGGTATTTCGGGTGTAGTATGAAGAGGTACTTGTTAGACTGGTAAGAATCACAGTGGATCCCCAAAAGGCTTGGAACCTTGCATCAAAGGAAACTAAGCACGGGGCATTTTGGGATTAACTTCAGAAGATTTTTTTCTAAACCAAAAGTAAACCAGAATGTATTTATTATGAAATAGATGTACTGCACTGGAAGAATTACTATTTTCAGAGAAAACAGTTCTTCTGTTTGTTGTATTAATTTATTAACTGTTTCCTTAAGATTTTTCTTTCAAACAAACTCCTACTGTCCAGTCACATGTTTTCTATATAAAATTTAATTAAATAATAAAGATTTCTAATCATATAAAGACCGAGAGGCACACACACACACAATATAAAATGAGGTAGAAAAAAATTTCAAAGGTCATTTTTTCCCTGATTAAAATTCATAATAAAATTAGAACAGCTATGTTTTTCATCAAGGAAGTATTTAAGCAGCTAATTTTTATATAAATATATCCCATGCTAGTTCAATAAATTAGAAAAAGGAGCATAATCTTGTTAAGATGCAATTCAGAGAGAACAGTGGGTGGATGGCTATTAACATGTGAAAGCAATGAATAAATGTATTGAATAAATAAACCCTATAAATTACTTGCAGCTAACCAACAAAATATAGACCATTTTTATTCATAAATCAGGTGAGACCTTAAAATAGTTTTTAATGTGCCAGGAAAGTTTCTTTTTGGACATCTCAGTGACAACTGAGTTCCACAGCAGCCTGGAAGTAGGAGACAAGGTCAAACACACACCCCTCTCTCAGGAACCTATGACAAGGTCCCATCACTATTCCAGGACCTGATGTCCTAACAAGCTTGTTAGTGATGACAACTTTAGAAATACCACAGAGAATTGTAGATTCCTATCAAGCATGCAAAGAAAAATGTGATGGTAGCTTTTATTTTCCTCCAGTTTATAGAAGTTACACTGCTTTTCCCCTCAAAACCCACTCAATTCAATTTTTATAAGTCATAAAACACTTTATTCCTTCCATCCACTTGAAAAAGAAAGATGTTGCAAACTACAAGTCTCCAGTCAGCACTAGGGACCCAGGGAGTCTGGGCGTCCATCTGTGGGAAGGCCTGTCTTACGCAACATGCCTATCCAAAGCACTCACACAATTTCATCTTTCACATACAATATCAAGGCCTTACTAAGTTTAGCCAACATGGATAAAATTTATAACTGAGGGGAAGAGGAGGTATTTATAGTAAAAGGGAACATCTCTAGAGATACTCTGGATTTCCTTATCTTTACATTCAATTCTTTAGTGATTGCTAGTCACCCTAAAGTTAAAAAAAAAATTTGATTTGCTCTTATCCCTATATTCCAATACCAATTTCCATTTAATAACACTATAGAAGAAAAGTATTGTACAGTGTAACTATTTTGAAAAGTAAATTTCATTTAGAATTCTCTGAATGCTTATTTATAAGATGAGTGAATGAGATGAAAAGGATTCCAAAGAGGGAAAGTTTTTAGATTGGGAGGCAATACTAAGCATAGCAATTGCTGATAGCCACATGAAATTTTAATATCATCTTGATATTTTGGGCAAAAATAATTCTTAGACAAACAGTGAGAAGCAGCAAGATAAAGATTTTTTTAGCAAAAGGAGTTTGAAAATCAGACTGATGCTGCTTCACAGATGTTGCTGCTAGGTGGTCACAGTAGTTTGGGGTTTCTTTCCCATGAACTGGCCAGTAAAGGCAGATTTTGCTTTGTCTTGTTGCCTTTGTTAACTTAAAGACTGGCACAGCTAATTAGTAGCTAAAATCTCACGATCTGCATTCAGATGACTATAAACTCCATACAGTTTTGATGCTTTATATGAGGCCCATGGAAAGGAATAGCAGCCTTCAAGTAAATAGTAATCCAAGGAAGTAAAATTTTGATTATTCTAAGAATGTGCTCTTTTTCTCTTTAAAAGACTTTATTTATTGACTTCCAGCCAAGGTGGAGGCATAGCAGACACACTGTGCCTCTTCACACAACTAAAATAATGACAACAATTTAGAAACAAAAGAACAACCAGAATTGAAAGAAATCTGAACTGTGTGGAAGTCAGACAACAAAGGAGTTAAAGTAGGCACGTTCATCCAGATGGGTAGGAGGGGCAGAATCAGGCAGTCAGGCAGGGAGGGGTCGCAGTAAAAAAAAATAGCAGTGGCTGACAGACCCCGGGCACACAAAGTGGAAGCAGGAAGAAACAGCGAGGTGGCGGAGTGTAGAGGGACACAGTGCGCAAGGCAGAAGGCAGACCAGGCAGTCCCACATTCACATGCAGATAAACCAGGTGAAACTGGGGAGCAAGACAGACCGTGCAACCCTGGGTCCCAGTGTGGGGCAAATAAAGCCTCAAAACACCAATCGAAAACACCTGTTGGGGTTGAGGCAGCTGAAGAGACTCCCAGCCTCACAGCAAGTTTGTCGGTGAGACCCACAGGGTCCTAGAACATAGACAAGCCCACCCACCCAGGAATCAGCACCAGAAGCGCCCAATTTGCTTGGGAGAAGCAGTGGAAGTGACTGAAATCCAGCAGAAAGTGGAGCAAGCGCCATTGTTCCCTCTTGGACCCCTGCCCCACATACAGAGTCACAACACAAGGACTGGGTTGCCCTGCCCCAGTGAACATCTAAGCCTTCACCCCTCACTATGTAACAGGCATGTCAAGACAAAAAAAAGGCCCAAATGAAAGAGCAGATCCAAGCTCCAGAAATAATACAATTAAGTGACAAAGAGATAGCCAACCTATCAGATGCACAGTTCAAAGCACTGATGATCAGGATGCTCACAGAATTGGTTGAATTTGGTCACAAATTAGACGAAAAAAAAAGGCTATGCTAAGTGAAATAAAGGAAAATGTACAGGGAACCAATAGTGATGGGAAGAAAACTGGGACTCAAATCAATGGAGTGGACCAGAAGGAAGAAGGAAACAGCCAAACAGAAAGAAGAAACAAGAATTCAAAAAAAATGAGGAGAGTCTTAGGACATCTTTACACATTCCAGCATCTAAATTATAGGGTTACCAGAGGGAAAGAGGAAGAGGAAGAGCAACAAGTGGGAAACTTATTTGAACAAATAATAAAGGAGAACTTCCCTAATCTGGCAAAGAAAATAGAATTCCAGGAAGTCCAGGAAGCTCAGAGAGTCCCAATGAAGTTGGACCCAAGGAGGAACACACCAAGGCACATCATAACTACATTACCCAAGATGAAAGGAGAGAATCTTCAAAGCTGCAAGAGAAAAGGAGACAGTTACCTAGAAAGGAGTTCCCATCAGACTGAGGCTCCCAGGAACCTAATCCTGCATTTGGTCTAGGAGCCGTGGCTCAGCGTTCGTTAATTCAGTATTTACGGCAACTTTACAGACCATAACTCCTCTAAATAATGAGACAGGAATTTAAATAGAAACCTTGAAACAGAACAGAAAATTTTTGGTACCTGAAAAAAATAAGCTCAGTATCTGAAGAACAATGGGTCTCAAAAGAGACCTTACAGGCAAGAAGGGGCTGGAAAGAAGTATTCCAAGTCATAAAATCCAAAGACCTACATCCAAGATTGCTCTATCCAGCAAAGCTTTCATTTAGAATGGCAGGCAGATAAAGTGCTTCTCAGATAAGGTCATGTTAAAGGAGTTCATCATCACCAAGCCCATATTATATGAAATATTAAAGGGTCTTATCTAAGAAAAAGAAGATAAAAATATGAATGGTGAAAGGACAGCAAACTCACAGTTATTAACAACCACACCTAAAACAAAAACAAAAACTAACCAAACTTCTAGAACAGGAACAGAACCACAGAAATGGAGATCACATGGAGGGTTATGAACAGGGAAATGGGAGGAGGAGCAAGGGGGAAAAGGTACAGAGTGTAAGTGTTATAGATGGTAGGTAGGAAACAGATAGAGGGAGGGCAAGAATAATACGGGAAATGTAGAAGTTAAAGAACTTATGACACACGGACATGAACTAAAGGGGGGGAATGTGGGTAGGAGAGAGTGTGCAGGGTGAAGGGAAATGAAGGGGGAAAAGTGGGACAACTGTAATAGCATAACCAATAAAATATATTTTTAAAAAACTTTATTTATTAACAGAGGGGGAGGGAGAAAAAGAGGGAGAGAAACATCAATCTGTGCTTGCTTCTCACTCCACCCCTACCAGAGTCCTGGCTTGCAACCCAGGCATGTGCCCTGACTAGCAATCAAACCAGCAACCCTTTGATTCACAGACCAGCACTTAATCAACTGAGCCACACCAGCCAGGGCTAAGAACGTTTTATATTAATATAACTTACTCAAAGTTTGATTGAGTTTAATATATAAAATTAAAAGGTCTTCATCTGCATCTAGTATGTCTCACTCTTCTCAATATCACTAATTTTACTTCCCTTAGTTAATCATTTCTTACAGGAAAAATCTAACTTACACATTAATTGAAGTGGAAAAAATATTTTCATCTCAAAGCACAACAGCCTTCTGTCTGCTACAATTGTCTTTTATTATGATAGTCCTGTATGAAGCAGTATTATAAACAGCTACACTAAAGAGTTCAATGGCCCTTCTTCTATAGTTTGTTATTAAAATAATTTACTCTTTGAAAAGATTTGATTCAGCCCCTGTTATGTGCAGGACAGTGCTCATTGAAGGTAAGTATCAATGTAAACAAAGCAGACATATCCCTACCTTCAAGGAACTTATAGTTACTGGGAAAGGGGGCATCAATTAAATAAAAATATTCTTAGGACAATTCTCCCAGGTGGTGTGACTCCAGCCTACTCCTGCCACTACAGTCGGCACTGAAATCAGNTAGTTTGTTATTAAAATAATTTACTCTTTGAAAAGATTTGATTCAGCCCCTGTTATGTGCAGGACAGTGCTCATTGAAGGTAAGTATCAATGTAAACAAAGCAGACACATCCCTACCTTCAAGGAACTTATAGTTACTGGGAAAGGTGGGCATCAATTAAATAAAAATATTCTTAGGACAATTCTCCCAGGTGGTGTGACTCCAGCCTACTCCTGCCACTACAGTCGGCACTGAAATCAGAACCAAAAAGTCCCTCTGGAGTCAAAGAACTATCAAATACCCTTGAAAGTGAAAGAAATGAAACCTGAAAACCTTCTAACTTTGGGTATTTTTGGTGCTTTCTTATCCCCACCTGTACATGAGCATTTCTTGGTGAATTTTGCCAGCCAACTAAGATTCCTTGGTTCTGAAAACCCTTATTCACTTAAGTACCCAGAAAAAAAGTGCAGGGACACAATCTTCCTCTTCATCTAAGAAATATGATAGGGACTGTTGAATCTGTCCCCCGGATATACTTTATATCCTTTCTTTTTCAGAGAATGAGATCAATAGGTTCAAGTGGCAGCAGCAAGGCATCCCAGGCCTCACTGTAAATGTGAAACTGCAGAAAAGTGAGAAAAAGAACTGCAGTTGTCTCTCCCATCCCAGCTTGCTACCTACAGAAACGCAGAAAACAGGGTTGGGTAAAACTTTGGAGGATGCTTGGGAGCAATTATTATGCGATGAAGTCATGCAACAGAAGAATTTAAGAAATAAAAAATTAGCTATGTATCTACAAAAGAATTAAAATCAGAATCTCAAAGATCTATCTGTGTTGCCATGTTCACTGCAGCATGATTTTCAATAGCCAAGAAACAGAAGTAACCAACATGTTTATCACCAGATGAAGGGGTAAACACAATGTGGTATATACATGCAATGGAATATTATTCGGCCTTAAAATAGGAGGAAATCCTGCTGCTTGAGACAACATGAATGGACCTGGAGGACATCATGTTCAGTGAAGTAAACCAGCTACAGAAGGACAAATGCTACAGAATCCCACTCTGTGAGACGTTTAAATAGTCCAACTTTTGGAAACAGAGCGGAATAGTGGTTGCCAGGGGCTGGGGTGCAGGGGAGAAATGTAAAGTTGTCTTGTGTGCAACTAGATGCATATATCCTACAAGTACATAGCTTTATTTATTCAAGATAATTAGGTTCTAGAAATCTGCTGTGCAACACCATGCCTATGGTAGATGATACTTTATTATGCACTTAAAAAATTCTCAGAAGGGTGGATCTCAGGTTAAGTGTTCTTACCACAATAAAAAGGAAAAAACAAAAATGAATAAATACAAGAGTGAATGAATAAAATAAAAGCTACTTAATCTACTTTTAAAAAGTATTAACCAGAATCACTGGTCTTAACTCATTTCTTCCACTCCTTCTACTAGAAACTAGGGCTGACATTGGGGTTAGACCACCAAAAAGCTGAATCTGAGTTTCTTCTCATATTTTTTTTGAATCAACATTTTATTTCCATTGAAAGCTCTCCAATTATATTGCAAGTTTTCATTTTTATCTGGCAGTCAAGTCACACAGCTACGCAGTACACCTGTGTTTCGAGATCTCACCTGTTCCATACGGTGGACAGAATCCTGCCCCCAGGCCCCAGGAAGAGGAGTTATTCGATGGGGCGTAAGCCAAAGTCTAATCCTGTGGAACTGGGAAAACTACACAAAGTGTTGGTTAATGGCACATAATTAGCCATTAGTACCAGGAAAGGAAGCCTTTCAGAGTGAATCTACCCTCCTACAATCATTCTTGCTGACTTCTTCCTTCCTCCATCGTTAAATGGTCTAATTCTGCAAGATCATCATTTGAGAAGTCTCCCATGTTACTTTCATCAATTTTATGAAACCTTGCCTTTTGTAAGATTTGCCATTTTACTGGGCAACTTGAACTGCATTTGTATTATCTTGCCAGCGAGTAAGAATTGATAGACTACTGCTAGCTAGTGCTATAGATCGTAGTTAATAATGAATACTTCACGGAGATGGTTAAGTTTTCAAATGCTTGGTTTATCGGGGAATATTTTGATACAGTAAAACCAGTCAGCATTATGACTGCAGTAACTTGGATAATGAACAACTGGATAACGTAGATATGAGTAGAATACCACATTAAGTAAAGACCAAGAGAGACAGAGATCCCTGTTTATAGCAGGCTGACCCGGGAGCTAGAAAGCATCCATACCCACTTCGCACTGAAGGAGACACTATCACGGTCATAAATTACCATAAACTCAGCAGTTTAAAGTAATATCCATTTATTGTCCCATAGTTTCCTTAGGTCAGAAGTCTGAGCCTAACATACCTCAGCTGGGTTCTCTGCTTAACTACCCACAAAGCCAAAGTCAAGGTGTCAGCCAGCCTGGGCCCTTATCCAAAGGTGCTGGGGTGAGAATAAGCTTCCAGACTCATTCAAGTTATTGGCAGAATTCAATGCTATGCAATTTGAGGACTGAGGTCTATGTTTCCTTGATGGCATGTCATCTGGGGATGTTCTCAGCCTCCAAAGGCTGCCCCAGTCTTCAGCTTGTGGCCCCTCCATCTTCAAAGACAGCAGCAGTGACTGGAATCCTTCCCATGAGTTGAATCTGCCTTCTTCTACTTTTAATACGCAGGGATTTTAAATGGCATTGGATCCACTGGGTAGTCCAGCAAAAGTTCCCTAATTTTAAGGATAACTGATTCACAACCTTAATTTAGTATATCTGCCAAAGCCCCTTTTGCCATGTAACATAAATAAACAGTAGAAATAACATTTCTAGTGTTTATTAATTTTTATTAAGAAATAAACACAGAAATAACATTAGAGAGTAAAAATCATGGGGACTAAATTTTTACTTATGACAGAGACCTAGGATTTGGGATGAAGACTTTAGAAATATATTAGCTGTATCTTGGACATGAATTCTGAGAAAGGACAAATTCCAAAAGCCAGTGAGTGGTAAGGTTGAAGGTTATAGTCTCTCCAGATTGGAACACTAGCTGGAAGAACAGGAGAAAGGTGGAGGGGTATCAGCAGGCCCTATGTAAGGACCTGGGAAAAGCAGAAAACAAAAGCAAAAATGATCCATATTGCATGCATATTGACTCACTGTCAACTAAATTAGGTTTTAGGAAAGAAAATTGGAAGATTTTGACTTCTATTGTGACTTGATAGTCAAGTAATAAAATAATTAAGAAATACAAATCCATACCTGTCACATATTCTTACAAATTGAATAATTTGTCACCTGAGTTTTTAATCTTCTTTTTTTCCACTGTTGTTCAATGTTTTACGTAACCTTTACATTCATCATCATTTCAGTGATACATACTTACAAGCAGAGTCTTCAATGTTCACTTAACCACCCTCTAAAATCAAATAATTGTTTCTAATTTTCCACAAATATAACCAACACTGGAAATAAACTTCTGCAGATGCCGCTTTATCTTGTATCTCTTCCTCATGAATACCCTCTATGGGTGTTCATAGAGGAACTGAATGGCAAAAAGGATCTGAATGATTTTGTTCTTGACCCCTGCTGTGAATGAACGAATTACTTTCCTTGCGTCCTTTAACCACACAGGGCACATTTTATTACTTGTTTGCGCCTGATTTAAGATGTAAAATTTATAAATTTTGATTTATACTTCTTTGAATATTAGTGAAAATGCATGCTTTCCCATTGGTCTATGTACTAGATGTCTGAAATACCTAGACTAGATGTCTGATCGGGCCTTTTGCCTACTTGCTACTGAGATCTATGTCAGCCTCAGCACCAGCCCAAATTCCTCACTGAAGAAGCCCTGCTGCTCATCTAATTGGCCAGCCTCCTCCATTATCGCCACACTGATCACACCGATCACATTGATCACAGCGTTCTATTTCTTTCATTGCATTTATCACTGTATGAAACTATTTTGGCCATATAAATAACAATTTTTATTATGTGTCCTCCTCCCAACTATAGTTTTACCTCTGTGAGAAGACCTTTCAGACAAGAAATAGTGCCTTGAATGTTATCAATATTCACCACTTTTTATTAAATGAAAAAAATCTATGATCTATGTAATTTTTTAAATTACTCTTAATAATAATTACCTCCCTGATTGGTGTGGCTCAGTGGGTTGGGTGTCATCCTACAAACTGAAAGGTCACTGGTTCAATTTCTGGTCAGGGCAAATGCCTGTGTTGCAGGCCAGGACCCTGGTTGGGGGAGTGCAAGGGGCAACCACCTGACACTCTGAAGTCTCTCTTGCATATGGAAGTTTCTCTTCCTCTCTTTCACCCTCCCTTCCCCTCTAATAGCAAGTACATAAAATCTTTAAAATAAATAAAAATTCAAAATTACCCAAATTATTTCAATAATGTCTCTTTATTTATGTCAGAAGACTATTTCTAAGCTTCTGTTTTGCTGAATTCTTTATTATAATAACTACTGGAATCGATCACTTCTGGGGGACTTCATGAAAAGAGGAGATGGTACTATGGTCTGAATGATTGTATCTACATGAATGAGCCAGTGTTCTTCTAAAAGAGATCCCACCGAGCCCTCTGACCCTTTTCTTTATGCAAAAAATGTCCTTCTATGCATAAACCAGGAATCTGGCTCTCACTAGACATTGAATCTTGAACTTCCCAGCCTTCAGACTGTGAGAAAATAAGTTCTGGTGTGCGTAAAGCCACCAATCTGTAGTATTTTTTATAGCAACCAAAAGGACTAAGGCAGATGGAGATGAGGGACAATATTTTCAGTGAGTCCACTCAGCATTTATACATTTAAGATTTTGAGTGTGTGAAAGACATCTAGTGGCTCATCTTTTTGACTAGATGTTTTTTATTTCTAAAAGCAATTGCTATTGATAAAAAGTTTTCTTTTTATTCAGACAAAGCAACTGTTCAAATAGGGCTAGCACATAGGCTAATTTTAAGTATTTTTGTGCATTAAAGTTCTCCAAAACCTAAAGCTATTTTATGAAATTTTTATATGGCTTTACCATCAAGTCATTTGAAATCTGAATTTTTTCCTTGTAGGACTTTATTTAATTGAACTAAATTATTTCATATTTATTTGTATAAAACAAATGCAGTATTTCATTGTTATGATTCAATCTCAGGTTTCCATTTGGTGGAAAAGCATGTTATTAATTTACTATGGGTTATTTATTATGATGTAAATACTTTGGAACTATAATTATGTTTCCAATGTACACTGATAATTTCCAGGGTTATTAAATGAGACAATGTGACACTCAAAATTTCAGGTGTCAGTGTGAAAAATGACAAATTACAGGATGCCAATGATTTTCCTTTCTATCTAATTCCTTCTGCATACACACATACAGACACACAATTACACAGATACCATGTCCAGAAATTCCTGGACTTTCAAAGGATACTTGCCGATTCCCTTAATAAAATCAAATCCAATACTACATAAAGAGGGGCAGGTAGAATTTGTAGTTGAAGCTATTGTCTGCTGAGATTACCTATTCCAACCCAAATGGATATAGATTTCATTTTATTCTGACATACAGATTTTCTTTTGCATGATGTTAATAGTGGAACCTATTCAGCAAAAGTCTCTTTTCAGGTACTCCAAGCTAAAGATAATTAAAGGAAATTATAAGACCATAATACCCCAGTGTGTGTGTGTGTGTGTGTGTGTGTGTGTGTGTAATTTGCCTCGTTATTCTTGGACTTTTAGTTAGTTACTATTTGAAGATTCTAGTTATCCTTCCCACATGAAGGGGGTAACATCCCTCTTTCACTGTAGAAAACAAAGGCACTCGCCAGCATCCATTCTGCTGACTCAGATGAGCAGTCCTAAACCATTTGGGCTAACGGCATGCATAAAATTTTCACAGACCTTCTGAAAAAGAGAAGCTACTCTCTCCTGCTGAACATTAATAAGGCATCACCAGGACTAAGGCATCATAAGGCCACTGTTAGCCACCTTGCAACCATAGGAGGAGAACACACAATAATATGAAACTGACCATGAGGCTGACAGTGTGGAGAAAGAAAATTAATCTGGATACTTAAAATGATATAATTTAACTGTTAATCACATGTCTGGAGCCTTCCCAACTTTTGGACTTTCAGTAAAAGAGAAAAAAAGTCCTTATTTTTAACCACTTTGAGTTGTAGTTTTTACTTATTTTCAACTTCAAGTAAAATAAATCATATATCAACCTTATAGGACATAAGGAACAATACTTATTTTCATATATATAGGCTAAGTAGCTATTCAGTGCTGTCTCCCCTAACTCACCTAGCTATAATGTAAGCAATACTATCCACAGAGACCCTGAGGTAAAAGCAATCCTAAAATAACCAAGACTAATATTATATAGAGTGTAATTTTATTGCCTTCTATTTTTTAATCCATAGAGTCAACAAGTTAATTTTTAAATGAAAGTGTAGCTGGTATTTAGAAAAAAATGCTTGATATTCTGAGAAAAGGTTTAGCCCTGGTGGTGCCTGTAAGATGGAGCCTCCATGGGCAAATAAGCCACCTTCATGCAGGAAAGCCAAGCTGCTGCACAGCTCAATCGCTCCCAGCTAAAATATCAAAGGGTAAGCAACAGCAAAAGATCTCTAATCATGTGTGTGAGTGTGTGTGTGTTTTATTTTAATGTCAATCAAGCAAAGTGCACAACCATGCACAGATGGGGAGAGAGGGTGGGAAACAGGAAGCAAAAATGCCTCTGATGTTCAGATATTGTTCTTTCTCTTACTTGAGCGGGGGCGCATCAATGCTGGGAAGGAAATATTCAACTCAGAAACAGTGACCCTTTACAAGCAGCTGGAATGAACACAGAGAAAGAAGATTCAGAAACACTATTTTTGGCAAACAGTTTAACAGAAGTTCAAATTCATAACCTAACTTAATAACTCCCTTAAGAGAAATAGTGTGATGGATATGTACCATAAACTAGAACGAATAGAAACAATTTTAAATGCTTAAACTGTTTTTATAGTTTGTTCCACTTATTGTAAGAATGTTGCTCACACCTGAAGTCAAGCTAAAGGAAAAAAAAAGAACCAGTTTTTAGTTGGGAAAATATTTTTAACACAATTCAATTGTAGAGGTCTAGGCAGAAAACTTGTTTAATATTCTGGTGGATGGGCAGGTGACATATGTAACAGAGTGTTGTTAAAATGGAGGCTTTATTGGAAAAAAAAGAAACCCTACTGAATAAAGTTCCAAAACAGATTTAAAAATATTATTTAAAACCTGTCCTTTCCATTTGGATCACTCCTTTAGCTTCCTTCGAAGCACCTTTATTCTTGTATGTCATACAGGATAGGCAAGAGAAAGCAGAAGGAGCAATGCTGGGGCCGGGCAAGCCCAACGGAGTTCATGAAGGCTGAGGGAATTTATTACTAGTTAACTCTAATCACCAGTTTCCGTGCCCATATCTTCAGCTTGCTTCTGTTCTCAAAACTTTTTTATTTTATTTTTATTTTTTTTATTTTTAATATAATTTTTATTTAATTCTTGTTCAAGTACAGGTTTCTGTCTTATAATCCCAACCCTGCCCGCCCCCCCACCCCATGCTCCCCGCCTCCCTCCCCTTTCCACCCCCCACCCTTAGTTATTGTCCATGTGTCTTTTATACTTGTTCATGTGAGTCCATTCCCTTTTTTAAACTACATATGTTTAAAAGAACACTGCCTACAACTAGTTTTAAAGATGATGGGAAATATAAAATATTGTATATTTCTATGAGATTATTAGTAGAAAATGAAATAAAAGTAACCAAGTAACATAGACAATCATACTGGTAAAAAATGTAAAGGGAAATCACAACCTGAAAAAATACCTCCGTGAATTGTTTAACTTGGCAGCCAGAAAGAGGAGGGAAATCCAGTGCTGCTGCTCTGAGATGTCACTGGATCCTCTTTGACCCCCAAGGTTTATTAAAATAAATTTGCACCATCAGTGAACAGCCAATTTCAAGTGTCTGGGCTTATCTAAATTCACGCATTTATCATCCTTTGTCTGCCTACCATTTATTACAGAGTTTCTTAATGGGTCCAGCTGCCTCCAGTCTCCCATTTTCCAAGTTCGTACTCTGTAATACTCAGATGATCTAAAATGCATGTTAGTCACTTACTTTAAAAACTCAGGTGGCATTTCATTGCCAAAACAGTAAATCCAAGCCCTTTAGAATGCAATACCATGTTATTTAATATCTGCCCTGACCTAACTTCTCCAGCTTCATTTCCTATCACTCCTTGGTCACACTTAGTATTTCATAAATTCCAAATTAACTGCAGGTTCCCACTTGTTGCATCATTTTTCATACCTCTTAATATTGCTGGCTATCCCTACCCAACACTTGGCCCTAATTCCTCTTTGAGAACTTCTTTTGAATGCTTCTATAGAGTCTTCACAAACATACATGTGTCACCATTTCTCTGATGCCATCTTTAAAAAATGACAGACAGAAAAACTGAAACAACTCACATGTATGACCTTTATACATTACAGAACTTATCATACATGCTAAATACTAGGTCACATGTAGCATTAACATGTTAATTCATCTGTTACAAACATGGAACTAGAGTCAAACATAAGAGTTTTAAAAGGTAAAGATACTGAGTTTCTATATTTCTGGGAGTATATATATATGGTGTATGTGTTCAACTTAATTTTTTAGTAAAAAATATATGTTACAATTTACCCTAGCTGGTGTAGCTCACTGGATTGATTACGGGCTGCGAACCAAGGGTCACTAGTTCAATTCCCAGTCAGGGTAGATGCCTAGATTGCAGGCAAGGTCCCCAGTGGGGGCCATATGACAGGCAACCAAACACTGTTTCTCTCCCTCTCTTTCTCCTTCCCTTCCACTCTTTATAAAAATAAGTAAATAAAACCTAAAATTTTTTTTAAATAAAATATATGTTATAATTCAAAATTTGAAAAGTATAAAATATAATTTTTCTTTTGATCTGCAGTCTACCCAGCTCCTATCCTCACATGTAACAATATGCATGTAGATTTTAACTAGGGGTATTCTTCCAAATCTTACGTCTATACATGCATGCACACACACACAAACTCACATTTTCTTTCCACTACCAAAGTGGTAAAACATTACAATCAATTCTTTACTTTGCTACTTTTACTTAACATATCTTGTGGTCTTTTCATAATGGTACATAAAGAGTTGTTTTATTCTTTCCCTTACTGCTGCATAGTATTCCACTGTATGGCTGTATCAGTATTTATTTAAACCACTTCACATTTATTTAGTTAATCCATTCCACAGCTGATGAATGATTTAGGTTGTTCTCAGTCTTTCATTACCACAATTAATAAACATGCATATATTTCATCCAACATCAATGTGTGTATGTCTATAAAATTGATTCCTAGAAGTGGAATAGCTAAGCTCCAGAGGAGTTGCACAAACTGAAATTAGCACAGAAATGGATGAAAATGCTGGGTTCCTCATATTCCCTTAACAATATAGTATACTACCAAGTTTCTGTGACTTTGCCTATCTTATAATATGTTATTTTGGTTATGTTAGATTGCCTTTATCTTATTAATAGTAAATTTGAATATATTTTTCAGATTTTAAAAGACATTTATAGTTCTTATTTTCTGTGAACTATCAACGCATATGTTTTGCCTCGTCCACCATTGAGTAGTTATTTTCTTACCTTTACGTATTTTGAGTTGTTGATATTCTCATGTGACTTGCACATTATTTCTTATCTTTTTGTTTGTATTTTAAATTTGTGTATGGCAGATTTGTCACACAAAATGTTTATTTGACATGATTGAGTTTATCCATTCTTTTGCCTTCTGAATTCTATTTTGTTAGAGAAGACTCTCCTATACCAAGTATAACATACTCCACAGTCTCTTCTGCTATTTCCGTGGTATCACACATATAGGCAAGTTGAAAGGCTGTGACCAAGAGATGGCTTGCTAAGTGACAGCAAGAAGAATTATTCAGTAAAGTTCTGTACATACATCAAAAAATAAGATGACATGGAAACTTCTCAAATCTCTTCAATATTACTGGGTAACTCTTCTGGGAAACAGATGGAATTAATAGGCTGCAACATTTTTTCTATTGTCTTAAGGACTTCACAACTTACCCATTTGTGCCCCTATCTTTAGGGATAAAATATACTAATAAGAGAAATTGAAACCCCTAAGTAATCCTTTTTAAAAAATATTTTGTTTAATTTTAGAGAGAGGTGAAGGGAAGAAGGAAGAAAGGGAGAGAAACATCTATGTATGGTTGCCTCTCACATGGCCTTACTGGGGACCTGGCCCACAACCCACACATGTGCCCTGACTGGGAATTGAACCAGTGACCCTTTGGTTCACAGGCCAGTGCTCAATCTACTGAGCCACACCAGCCAGGGCCCTTAAGTAATCCTTTGATCAGAGTTTCATTGTTGGGGATTCTAACAACTTCCCCTCTACATTTCTGAGAGACAAATAAAAATAAACCTGCCACTTATACTCCAACTGAAGCAAGAAGATAGCAATCTCGTGTCTCATGAAACTAGACAGAATGAGTCCCATGCTGTCCCACAGTCCCATCGATTCTTCTAGAGTTTCTAAAACAAGTGGTTCTAACATGGTGACCAGCAAAGCAGTTGCCCCAAAGCTTCATGGTAAGCTGTAGGAAGCCTCTCTCTGTACCCATAGAACCAAGTGAACTATGGAAGGACCTTCCAAGGAATTTCACCTTGACAGAGAATTGAAAACATCATAGATAATACCAGAATAGTACTTCACATTTCCTTGGTATAAAAATACATAAAAATTAGACCTAGTCTAGAAAGGAAAAGAATTTCTTGATTTCGAAAAATTCTAAAGCACCCTGGAAGTGTTCTCCACCCTGGAAGTCACTGGGAAGAAAGTTCAAAGGGCACATGCTGACGGTCTCTCCACACTGCTTGCCTTCCTCTTCATGCTAACTTTGAGAGCCACTACCCAAAGCCATTCTAATCAGAGGAAAAAATCCAGAAAATGCACAGCCAGTTTTTAAAGTCCTGGACAGTGAGTAAGTAGAGATTCACAACATGGTTTTAAATTGTGAGGAATAAACAATACTCTTTGAACAGGGATTCGGATCTCACCCCAACATTTAAAAGTGCATCATGGTTTCAAGTGGTGGGTAAGAGTCTGACACGAGTCAGACTGACAAGCCACTGACGACTGAGTGCAGGATGCAGGAGCGCCCACTCTCTGTGTCTCTACTCTGCTCCATAGGGAAAAACACCGAAGTCCCTCCTCTGCTGATCTGAGTTTAGTTTTTCCTCTTCCATCTCACAGTCTTGTCAACATTGTTGCTGGCTTTCTCTCTAGATTACAATTATTTTCAAATACTTTCATCCTTAAAAAGCAAACAAAAAATCCCCGATTACTTGTGTCTCCATGCAGCTGTTTAAATTCTTCTCTCTTCTCCTCTACATCCAAACTTCCTGAAAGAAGTCTGTCTTCAGTCTTCTTTCTCACCTCTTCTTTATTGCTCACACTATGTAATTAGGCCTCCATCCCTAAAACTGTCTTTAAGAATATCAATCAATATCTCCCTACACCTACACCAAAGAATTTCTCCAGTTCCTGCCTTATTCTACCTCCTGCTACATTTGGTACTAGTTCCTCACTGACTTTGAAATCCTTCTCTAATATTATCCTCTCCTAAAAGTGGCCCCTGCCAGTGAT
This sequence comes from Sturnira hondurensis, assembly GCF_014824575.4. Classification (NCBI taxonomy): domain Eukaryota; kingdom Metazoa; phylum Chordata; class Mammalia; order Chiroptera; family Phyllostomidae; genus Sturnira; species Sturnira hondurensis. Next base: position 20,976,197 of record NW_028093985.1, on the reverse strand, counting down.
TCCCTGATGTTAAGTTTATAAAATACATGTTATAAAGTACAAAAGGTTAAAAATACTAGTTTTCTCTCCATCTGGTCCTCATCTACCAAGAAATGACTAATCAACCTGACATAACACCCAAAATACAAAGCCTTTCACATCTCTGCCTGGAACGCCCTCCCTCACTGTCAGCTGTTGGCATTTGAGAAGATTAATACACAACCTCTCTTATTTCCCTGTCTGAACTGGGAAGCCATTTGAGATATAAATATAATAGCCAGGCAGACAAACCAATACATTTATTCCTGATAATGTTGATTCTAGGCCCATGGGCTTAGGTCAACAGCAACAGCAAGCCTGCCCTCCCTGAATGAGTTTTACTTTTGGTACAGATGGATAATCTCAGCCCACACTCTTGAAAGAGGCATCTGGCCTACTACACCTCCTTCACAGCAAAGAGAAAACGAAATGGTATCTTTACCCTGGTAGGTAGATAACTAAAAGGAAGAGAGAAGGGTGACACACACTCACACACACACACACAAACACACACACACTGACCCTTCTGTCAAACCCATCGGTCAGCTATGCAATTCTTCTTGCAAAGGACTGAATGAGCAGGATGTGAAGTGGGCCTGACTGCATGGTGATAAGCTCTGGAACAACATGGCTCAGCACCTGCTTTTGTACAACCAAAGTAGTAGTTGGCTTCATTTTGGGGAAAAAAGGTCATATTTAAATAATATACAATATTTCATATGTAACAAAACTAATTATCAATCAACAATTTGCTCAACTAGAAGGAAAAAGCCAGAATAATCACTGATCTAACACAAACTTAATTTACTCTTAGGAAAATACAAGGCAACATTAAGGTTAGCTTTAGAATCTACATATAAATTATATATATATACACTACATATATATAAAATAAAAATAAAAAGGATAACACTTATACAAATATTTCAATGTTTGTTCCGCCTTATAAACAAAAAAGTATTATGCTAAGTGAAATAAGCCAGTCTAGGAAAGACAAGTATCATATAACCACTTATGTTACAGAACAGACGGTGGAGCGTGGTGGGGGCTGAGTGATGCAAAAGAGCCCGCCCTCTTTTCTCCAGGGGTTTCTCCCCAGTACTAGGTTCACTTTGCCCGCTGCCAGAGGAAAAACGTCTCTCAATGCCAGAGATTGGTGAAAAGAAAAGGAATTATTATTTATTTAAAAGTTAAACAGACTAAAGTTCTTTAGAATACCCACAAACACACACAGTCCTTCCCTTTCCCTCTGCCCGGTCTGGGGTACCACATCTCAGGAAAGGAGTAGAAGTCTATGATTCAGGCTCCCGGCACCACCCACATGGCAAAAACGGATCACTTCCAAACCTGCGTTTTCCTGACTCTCACCCAAGCCTCGTGTCTCCACTCCGCCAATGTTGTGTGGTCCTGGAAAAGACTCATGGTCCCCAAAAGGCGCTAAATACCTACTGCACCTGTGTTTAAATCCCAGAGCCAATCTTCCTCTGCAGCCTCATTTCCAGCTCCTCCCACAATTGGCCACAGCTGCCAGCCTTCTGGGCCGGTGTGGCCCTGTGATGTGGAGCCAATCATTGCCAAGCTCTTCTGGACTCTCCCAATTTGGGGTCCCCCTCTTGGCTGCACCCTGTTACACTTATATGTGGGATCCAAAACCAACACAAACAAACAAATAAAATAAAAACTGACTTATAGAGAACAGCCTGATAGTTGTCAGAGGGGAGGGGAATTGGGGGTCTGGGTGAAAGGGGGGAAGGAATTGAGAAGTACAGAAAGGCAGTTTCAAATAGTCATGGGGGTGTAAAATGCAGCGTGGGGAATGTAGGCAGTGATATTGTAGTAACCGTGCCAGGCAGGCGCTGGGAATATCAGGGGAAAGACTTTGTAAAGCACATGACTGTCTAACCACTATGCCCCACACCTGAAGCTAATACAAAATAATATTGAATATAAACTGTAATTAGAAAAAAATGACATAAAAATAGAGGAAAAAATAATTATTAAAAATGTTTACTCACCTACACATTCTTATATTCACCAGAAAACCCAGTATTTGGGGTGTAAATAAGACAATGTTAAAGCTCTATAAAGATATAAAGCAAATTCTGTAAGTATTTTATACATTAAAATAATAAAATTGATAATCTTTTCCATCCAAAACTGTAATTAATGTAAAGGAGCCACTGTTAGGTTCTCAAAAAGAAATTCTCAGAAAAAAAAAATAAAGCCTATAAATTATGTCCAGTCCTGCTAACATCAAGGAGGATTTCTTACTGGAAACATTTCAGCTTCAACTTCACTTTCAGAAAGANAGTATTTGGGGTGTAAATAAGACAATGTTAAAGCTCTATAAAGATATAAAGCAAATTCTGTATAAGTATTTTATACATTAAAATAATAAAATTGATAATCTGTTCCATCCAAAACTGCAATTAATGTGAAGGAGCCACTGTTGGGTTCTCAAAAAGAAATTCTCAGGAAAAAAAATAAAGCCTATAAATTATGTCCAGTCCTGCTAACATCAAGGAGGATTTCTTACTGGAAACATTTCAGCTTCAACTTCACTTTCAGAAAGAGGCAAAAGAGAATTCTAGTTACTAAAATGAAGTGTAACATTAAGTTCATATTACAGAAAATCAAAAAAATGAATGGCAAATTTGCCTCAGAAAGTCATTCATCTCTTTCTTTTGTTAAACCCTGCACACACCTGGGCAGAATACAGGACCGTAGGCAGTAAGATTCAATGTTTCCCAAACGGCTTCCTTCGATTGTTGCCATCTAAATTTATATAAACAGAGAAGTACGAACAAAATTCTAAATGGTACAATTATTGATCTATTGTCTTCTGCAAGCCATTAAGTGTTAAGCTTAAGTGTTTTCAAAACTTGAGATCAGAATAATGAAAGGCAAGCAGTCCTAGTCCTAGATTTACTTTACAAATTGCTAATACAAAAGGTGGCCCACCCACACGAAACTATATATAACATATTAGAATGCGTAAGGGTAGTGACTGACGTTTCTATAAACAGAAATCCACCTCAGGTCCTTTCTGTCCTCATAGATGAAACTAACCCCTGAGAATTAAATGCACTTGAGAGAAAATATGGGACAAACATACTATTTTAAGAATAACCTATGTATTGGTTCAGCCAGTATCTGAATCACCAACCTGCTTATGCATCTGGGCATTAAGGTTCTTCACGGAGCAACCCTGTCCTTTAGGGTTAGTAAGCTCGATAAGTGACCATGTGTCCACCAACTCAATTATTGGGTGTTTGTTATTTTCCACTCAAATTATGTTATGAGTCACAATAATAAGAATAAAGTAGTATGATAAACACCAATCACTGGAACTTTAAAAAAAACCTGTACTTTTTACCAGGGTAAATTTCACAATCTTATTTTCACTTCTTAAAATATTTCCAAGAAATATAATAAAGCATATTAATGGCCTGAAGTTGCCAATCATTTTGTGTGTGCATGTTACATCAAATTTTTAAAATGTAGAGGACAGTTTGGCAGTTTCTTGCAACACTAACCCTATTTTTACCACACAATTCAACAATCACATTCCTTGGTATTTACCCAAATGAGCTGAAAACTTAAGTCCACACAAAAACCTGTACGTGGATGTTTAGAGCAGCTTTATTCACAACTGCCCCAACTTGGAGACAACCAAGGTAAATAGATAAACAAAGTCTAGTACTGTACACCCAGACAACAAGATATTGCAGAATGATACATAGCATCGACACTACTGGGAGCGACCGGCATCTAGTGGGTGGAGGCCAGGGACGCTGCTCAACATCCTGCACAGCACAAACAGCATCCCACAACAAACAACTACTCATCCCCAAACCTCAACAGTGCCATGGCTGAGGAACCTTGTTGCAGGCTATTTCCACTACACATTTTTCAAGCTATTTTATTTTTATAGCTATAGATAAAAATAAATATCCCCAATCACTATACTAACTGATAGCTCACAAAACCAAGAAAGAGGCTGACTAGTCTCCACTTTGGAAGCTATACTGTAATTAAAATAACAAAATGCATATCGGTGCTCCCTAAATATAAGACCCATGGCTTTGTCTTGTGTTGTTGTTGTTCCTTTTTTTGTTTTTTTTGTGTTTTTTCTCTTTCTTTCAGCAGCCTAGTGAAAAATCTCCATCACCTTTATATGTTGAATGATATTACTGGGCTGAATTGGTAAGCTCCACTCCAAAACCCAATGGATAATTTAACTTTAAAAAATTTGAAGATATGACTTATGGCTAAAATACCTAGGTACACTGACTTCTGGATTTATACACTTGGATTCCACTGCATAATTGGACAGGATAGATGGAAGCACCTTACACAAGTACAGGTCAGGAATAAATTTCTGTTACTGCTAACTAATTTGCAAAGTTATGAATACTTCTGATTTACAACTGAGTCATATATTCTACTTAACCAAAAGTAAATTTAAATAATTTAGAAATATTTTTATCATTTACATTGTTTGTGGTTACTATTTCCTTTTTTAAAAAACACGATACTGACTTTTATAACCTCCTTAATTAGCACATTCTTAACATGATAGAGAGTCAGGTTTTGAGCCTCCATGAGCTCAAGTTTAAGTGGGTGACTAAAAAATGCATTGGCTCACAATGCATTTTTGCATTGTGAGCCAATGCAAAAATATACTTGGCCCTACGGATAAATACACCTGGGGAAAAATGTGTTTAATTTCACCTGCTACTGCCAGAAGACTGGCACAAAGCTAACGGCGTTATGTCGCTACAGTGGAAATCAGGTTCTGCTGAGAAATCATTCTAAAAGATCATGCTACTTCAAAATGCAGGCTTGAAAACAGCACAGATTTTTCAAGTGCTTAGAAAAACATTTTATATAAACGTTCAGCACTTTTTCTTGCAAAATTGTAAAATAAACTTACTAGCATTCTAATCACATGGTGGTAACAAGTTATAAGTAAATTGAATAATGTGGTCATAAGGCTTCTCACAGAACCGCCATGAAATCTGAACAATTTAGTCTCAAACTTGAGTAGTCCATAGAGTAACAGGACAAATAACCAAGGCTTAATTAATGCCACACTCCTCAGAAGTTTGGTTAAAGATAATTGACAGCTAAAAAATGTCCACATCCTGATGGTCTTCAAGTCTAAAGAGGTGCTAATTTTCAATACTAACTAAGCTTTTCAAAGATCCCTACCTCCCAATGTAAAGTTAAACTGCACAGCTAAATTGTCGAATGTCAATTCTGAGGTCAGTCAGACCATGTTCATTGTTTCCAGAAGAATTTAACTGCCTTTCAAATATTCTACATGTAGCTCAAGTAAATTTGCTTCAAATTCTGCATTAAAGGGTATCTTAAAAAAAAGAAAAAACAAGTTAGGATAACCTGAAAATTCTACTATAATGCTCCTTATGTGGCTTATAAATTTAAAAGACATCGATGTTTTAATGCATCAGATTATACTCACGTATAAACCAGAATCCTTAACAAGTTTCATAGATGCTTCAACCATTCACAGAAACGTGAACATGGGACTTTGCAGCCACCCACTTATAGACATTATGCAGAACATAATAGTTTATCTTTATTTGTGGTGTTTTTAACATTGAAATATCCAAGTGCAAGCACTGAATAAATCCCAAGTTTAAAAAAAGTCATAAAATACTTGCTAGAGGAATTTGATAAAATTAATGCATTTGTGGTTCCCTTTTAATTTGGGATATGTGGCTCAATAATGAGTATACATGTATATGTATATGCGTGTGAGTTCTTATTGAATAAAACAAAATACACAGGCTGTTTAATAATCACAAGAGTGATGCTGTCTCAGTGGTTGTGAATAAGGATTTCAGTGTTTCTAGTGAAGTTCAGCAATGTAAGATTAGTTTGAGGTATACTGCCTTTTAAATCTATAGTGAAGATTTGATTACTCAGAAATGGTCTTGTTTGGATTTCCAGTGTTTGTGGGTTGTGGAGCTTCCAAATGCTTACTTTATGGCAGGTATTGTTCATCTAGGTATTCAATGTTAGCTAAGATATATTAACCTGTTTACTCTTATTCATAACCTATGGGATAAGCATTACTATACCTACATTACAGAGACAAGTGAGGTATTGAAAGACAGCCAAGGTCACACACTTAGAAGGGGATCCAAGCAAGCTGTCTTTGGTTTTATGTGTCACTGAGACGTAGTTACACTTTTCCTAAATATCAACCGTATAGATTACAAGAAGTGAGGAGACATGTAATGCTGGCAAAATATTCATAAGAAGTGTCTCCCTATCCCCAAAGTATAGTTATTTAATGTTTAAGATAGCTATTTGGAAAAGCATGCCAACCCACTGGATTGGCGTGATGATTATAAAATCATCAAAGCTAAACATTTCTGCTGCTAAGATGTAATGAGAGGATTCTGAACACCACTCCCCTTCCTCACAGTCACCCACTGTGCCTTCGGAACTTGGCTCTAGGTAGCAGACACGCCTTCCTTGTTCTGCTTCTTAAGATAAACCGAGTCCTGCAATATTGAACATCAGGAAATACACAATATATGCCAAACACTGCATTAGGTTCTTTGCACACCAGCTACTCAACTGATGGTGGTTAGCAGTTCACTATGAAGTACAGAAATTGAGAATAAGCATTTAGAAGCTTTTACAGAAAATTTTTAGAGAAATTTTTCTGTTCAATCTGTTTTTTAAAAGTAAGACTAGTATTTTGTATATTTATTTCATTTTTCTAGTAATTCACTACATTGTGTTTAACAAAATATAAATAACAGATTCAAAATGTTTTTAAAAAGTGATCTATCACTATAGATTCTATAAAAGCATTCCTTCATATATTTTGACTCATTTAATTCTTATAACTCCATGGAGTGCCTATTAGTCACATTTTGGGATGAAGATACTAAGTCATTGAGAGATTAAGCAAAGTTGACAGCAGGTTAACAGTGCAGATATAATCCTTAGCACTCCAGTATCAAGACATGCCCTTACCCACTATGATACTGCCTCTCCTAAGCTCAGCATTCATCAATGTCTAAAAAGCAGTGCTAGAAAACCGGACTCATGGTCTTGGGTAGAGAACAAAGGTATCAACAGAATGATCCTTTAATTTCCCTGTTGTCCAGCTACTCTCATCCTATTGCAATTATAAAACAGTGCTGAGGTTTACCCAATCAGAGTAGGGTACCATCTTTGACATCTTTGCAGCATTATCTGAGCTCTTCATTTGATGGTTTCCTCCCATTGGCAATGTTCCTCAAGACAGCCACCTGCCTGTGACTGAAATAAGAGTCTAAAGTACTAGAACTTAGTCAAATCACAAGCCACTCACTGCAGACAAATTCTCGTGAGACATAAGTCACTTGTAATTATGAAGCAAACATAAATGTATCGAATACCCACTCTGTGTAATAGCCTGCATTTTTATAGGCATATATTGTACCAAATTTTTACTGCGCTATATTTTAAATCCATTTTATTTGGATTATTAAAACTCTTATACTTTGCCTTGACTGGTGGGGCTGAGTGAGTAGGGCATCATCCCACAAACCAAAAGATTGCCAGTTCAATTTCCCAGTCAGGGCAAATACCTGGGTTGCAGTTCGGGTCCCCAGTTGGGGACTAGTGAGAGGCAACTGATCTATGTTTTTCTCCCTCCCTTCTCCTCTCTCTAAAAATAAATAAATTTCCCTGGCTGGTGAGGCTCAATAGACTGAGTGCTGGCCTGAGAACCAAAGGGTCACCAGTTCAGTTCTCAGAAAGAGCACATGTCTGGGTTGCCAGCCAGGTCCCCCAGTAAGGGACATGTGAGAAGCAACCACACAGTGATGTTTCCCTCCCTCTCTTTCTCCCTCCCTTCCCCTCCCTAAAAATAAATAAATACAATCTTTAAAAACAAAAAAAAAATATTTTTAAAAACCTCTTATACTTTGATATACTTAGATATCGGTTTAGAGCTTAAATAAATTTGTTCTCAGTCAATAAAAAGACATTGACTAAGTCTCTCCAGAACATACTCCATTTGCCCTTTACTTTCGCTGTCCTTCTACTGGGGTTACCACTCTTGCCCTTGCCAGGCAGCACAATGCAGTGGATGAGCACAGCATTTGAGGCCAAAATTTAGGATCTGATTCCTCCATTTATCCAACCATTCAATAAATATGGACTACGTTTATGGAAAAAACATTGTTAAAATTGCTGAAGATGTAGCACTAATTCAGAAAACAAGCTTCCTGTTCTCATGGAGCTTATATTCCAGGAATCGGCCATTAAACAAATACACTAATGAATCAGAAAGTACTAATAAGTGCTATGAAGAAAGTAAAACAGAATACTGAGATAAGGAGTGACTGATAGGGGTGTTTTAGATTATGTATCAGTAAAAGACTGCAAAGGCAACAGACAAGCTGAGATCTGAAGGCCAAGCAGGAAGTAGACTTTAAGCAACTGGAGGAAAGAGAATACCAGGGTAAGAAATCTTTTATCATATCAGAAAAAGAAACAAAACTAGCTTAAACAAAATAAGGATAGATATTGACTGACATGAGAAAAATTTTTAAATTTGCATAGTTCAGGGCAGTACCAATCCAGTGGCTCTGTGATCTTCTCCATTCAGCCTCTATCTATCTGTCAACCTCAAAAACTGGTGTCTAGAGAGCTGCCAAAGTCCCAGGTTTCCCACGGAATATCTTATACATAAATTGTCTTTTGATGTTGCTCTATTTTTAAAGCAAGAAAACACTCCCCAGCCCTGGCTGGTGTAGCTCAGTGGGTTAAGCACAGGCCTGCGAACCAACGATCGCAGTTCGATTCCCAGTCAGGGCACATGCCTGGGTTGCAGGCCAGTTCCCAGCAGGGGACTCATGAGAAGCAACCATACACTGATATTTCTCTCCCTCTCTCCTTCCCTTCCTCTCTAAAGATAAATAAATAAAATCTTTTAAAGAAAGAAAGAAAGAAAACATTCCCCAGAAACCTACTGCAAGCTTTCCCTGTGTGTCACTAGCCTGAATGTCCCCACTTGCTCATTCCTGACTGAATCCCTATGATCAAGGAAATCTCTTGTACTGTCTGGCAGGGGCATGGCCATCTGGTTCAATGCCTAACAAGGAACACCACTATTGGCTTTGACTACTCAGAATTACCCCTGGAGCATGAGTCAATCTCAGAAATTATGTGGTGGCAATATAACCAGGGAAAAGTGGACACCTGAACAAAAACCAAGAGGATGTTTTATGGGGAAGGCTGAAAGTAAATGGAAGCTACACAGACAATAAACAATGTCCAGGACAAATAGCTTGTCCTTAGGTCCATTGAAGGAGAGAAAGGAGGTTCAACATGGGCTAGTGTTATTCACTAGGGGAGAGTGATATGAAGTGGAGTCATATGGTAAACAAAGGTCCACTCTACAGGTATTCATAGGTCATGGTGAGGAGTTCGATGGAAAGGCATCACAATGTTTTAAACAGAGTAGCTTGAGGAGGCTGCAATATGAGACAAATGCTTGGGTTGGGAGCAGTGAATGGTGGTATACCACCGGGTCATTTGATGGAGAATTCACTTCATCTTTCTAAACTCTACTTACTGTGTTTTAAAGAAGGAATGGTTTGATTACTTATTACAACCAGTCATTTTAGGTTGTAATTTTCTTTAAATGTGTAAAAGTGTTTTTGAATTCTGTGTTAAACAAATGATAACAAAAGCACTATTACTCCCTCAATCTCATTCAAGTTGTCTTCTCAAAGCCTTATCTGTCTGGGTCAGCCCCATACTAACTGCTCTTTCCTCTGAACTCCCATTATGCTTTATGCCCATAATAATTAGTTTAGTCTTAAGTTCTATAATTATAACAATGTATGGTAGAGTAAACCTGTGTAGCACATAGCAATTTAAAACATGCACATTCACACACACCGGTTATGTGTCATGCATGTATTTTCAACCAAATTTTAAGTACAAGGCATACATCAAAGTTTCTAATCCACTGTCCAGCACAAAATACGTATTAATAAATATGAACTATATTTCTTTCTTTAAGGTCTAGACCCACAGTTATACTTGAATTATTCTCTTTCAGCCTTCCTTAAGAAGATACCCCAGGCCTAACCCAGTGGAAAAACAAAAAACAGGCACTGTATCAGTAGTTACTGAAATAACTGTGTTCCCATTTAAACAATAGAAACTTTTAAGTTAGTGACGCTAAAAAGAAAATAAATAAATGATAAAGAAACTCTAAATAAAAACAAAGTTTTCTGTTGCATACCATTAGCTTGGAATATTTAGCAGTTTATAATTTCAGTAGATTTTAATTTTACTAAGTAGACAAATTCTTAACTATTGTTTGGTTCTTTCCTGGAAGTTCCTATCTTGAGACAGAGCTAACATATGGTCTACAGTTGAGTTTTGAGCATCAGGAATGCAGAATAATTCACAGGAAAAAAAGCAAAATTTTAGGTAATTATTCAGAAATGCAATGCATTTTGAAAATAAAAGAACAAAACAAAGCTCATGTGCCAAGTAATGAATCATTCAGATACATGCAACTGCACCTACTGTACACACTCTACAAGTTTGAGCATATAACTTTCTCACACACTCTGGCTGAGGCATCAATAACCTAAACATCTCAGATTAAACAGTTCAGACCCTGAATCCCTTTAAGCCATGTACAGCAATAAACCATCAAGATAAAAGACAAATAAAATGGCAGAATTTGCTGAAAAGCCATGTGCAGATCATGTTTATGTTTGATTTATTGAACAAAGGGTGAGTGCTAAAAACCCTTTTTGTTACTGTTCTTTGAAAATATTAATACAGAGTTAGTAAGATCATATACTGCATGGTGTTAAGAAATAAACATTATCAATTTTCCTGACACTGCAGAACGCAGCCTAAACTCCATTTAGGACAAATTTCAGAAGAAAGACTAACAATTACAAAAGAAATAAAATAAGATCAAAATAGAATACAAAAATGCTTCACTGCTTTATAAGTACAAGCCTGACTGAAGTCTCATAATTATATAATATTTAATGCTTAATTTTATTTTCTGTGGGAACTCTGCAAGCCATCAGTCATGAAAAATACTAAAGAGCACACTTTTCAATGCCACATAATTAAAATAAATGTCAGTTGATATATTCTGCTTACTTTGCATTTTGATGTATACATTTTTCTGAATACACAGTTAAGGCAATATATGCTCAGTAGGAGAAGCAATATCGCCCCTGCATGCCCCACAAATCATCTCCAAAAGGAGTGAATACAACACCATTTACTTAGAGCAAATGGTTGTTTTTCTATAAACAAATTATTTATGAGAATGTCAGAGGCAATCTGCATGCTAACGTAGTCCTTTATTTCACAAAATGACCCATGTGGTTTAAGTGGTTTTCTCTTTCTCCACAGCCACCAGCTCCCTCCAGGCCCAGTTAATCCCATCCTCACTCAGATCTTCATCACAAGAGTATCTGTCCACACACACAGGAGATAACTGAACAGTAGCCATGGAGAAGTAACTGAAATCACAAAAACATCCTAGACTATAATAGTTCTAGTCTTTATTCAGTCACTTCATTCCCACAAACAAACAAGTCCATCATCATCCAAACCATTTTTTAAAAGCCTACAGAATAGATCTAGATAAAGTAAGCTACAAAAACGATACAAAAATAAACCACCAAGGTCATGCAAAGCAAGTCCCAAATAGTGATATTCACATACTAAACAAAAAACTGAAATCTAAAAGCAAAGAACCAGACTATGTTATCTCAGAACAAAAGAATACTATGCTATACTTATTTGATGATATTTACACAAATATTAGGCACCAAATAATTTTGTTTTAGTTATATCTTCAACCAAATGCATACAGCTTCCTATATGCTCCAAGCGTATTGCCTGCCTTAGACCTATTTTTGAGAAAAGTGAGTATGTGGTCCAGAGGTGTCATTGTCACAGCTCAGGGTCCTGGTGCCGGAATCTTTGACACCCCTTAGCAAGCTCCCCACATCGCAAAGAACATAACAATGCATTGGTGGTTTGAGGAGAACAAGACATAATAAAAATTTATATAAAATAAGTGATTTTATAAAGGGAAAATACTCATCTACCTAATATGCTACACTGAAGTCCATTAAAGATTTTTAAAAGATTTTCAAAATGAAAATGCAATATAAACTGGAATTCCTATGACTAGAAAGCCTTTTTCCTGTCTGATAATTGTGTGGCTTTTTATATACAATCATCTTTGCACGTTTTATTCTGTCAGAACTGTGATTCCCCAATCTGCATATACAATAACACACTAAAATTTATTATAGTAAAGTAAGTAATTTTTAGTGATTAATCTGACTTGAGGCCCTTAAGCAATTTATTAACTAACCTGAATTAACTGTAAGAAATCACTGATTCTTAATAGTTTAGGTACTTCCACGAGAACTGCTATAACGTGAATTGTGTGCCCTCCCAAAACTCATATGATGAAGATTTACCCCCAACATGATGATATTGTGAGATGGGCTTTTGGGAGATATTCAGGTTTAGATCAAGGTCATGAAGGTGGGGTCCTCATGGTGTGATTACTGCTGTTACGAGACACAAAAAGCCTTGCTGTCTCTCTCCCTCTCTCTCTCACTCTTTCTATCTCCCTCCTTCCCCCAACATGGGAGAATACAATGAAAAGGCAGTTAATATACAAGCCAGGAAGAGAGCTCTCACCAGAAACCAACCATGCTGGCAACTTGACCTTGGACTTCAAGCCTCTAGAACTATAAAAAAACACAAATTTCTGCTGTTTAAGCCACATAGCTTGTGGTATATTTTTGTATGTCAGTCCAAGAAGACTAATATAAGATCCCTATGGGAACATAACTTTTGCAAAATATACTGGCGTATCACCAAAAATAATAAGCATTGGTTTTTCTTCATGTTCATATTCAGTGTTAACATGGTCAATTTTTAAGACTAATAATATCATCATTTACACATTATTTTGATTTTTATAAGATTTGATACATGGCAAACATTTTTCCACAATTTAATTATTTCTAGACTACTTAACAAAACATTTCAAATTATACAAATTAAACATTGAACACTATTAATTTATCTTTAACATCAAAATCTACTTATTTGAGCCAAAATCTTTATAAGATTTATAAGGAAAAGAGTAATCTTTAAAGTAAATTTTAAAGACCAAAGCAGAAATTTCAATTAGTTTATACAGAGGAATATAAACATTTAAAAGTACTTTTAAAGCAAAACTAGACCAGATATAATGATTAACCATCCTGGTTTGCCTGGAACCCTCCTGGTTTTGGCATCTAAAGTCTCCCATTCTGGAAGACCATTCAGTCCAGAGCAAACCAAGATAGATGGTCACTATACCAGTCCACTACCATGTCATTTTTACTATAAGCCATGAGTAGCTAGTGTCCTAATTACCTAAGAGAAAATAGATATTATCATACAAATAAAATGAACATGTCACATATAAAATATATCATATATATAACATAAATATATAAATATACATAAAATGAATATATGTATGTCTACATCAGATTGTAATTAACCTTTTTTTCTATAAATTTTAACTAAGAGGAAAACTAGAAATTATTTCCCCAATACTTATGTTATAGGTAAACAGATTATAAATTAGACAGATAATAAGTTTGTGAATCATCTATAAGAACTCTCTTCTCAGATTAATGAATTCTAATTGAACTTCTAGAGAGAAATCCAATAAATAATCAGGAAGAAACTCCCAGTGGTCTCATGAAAATTAGGAAATTAAAAAAAAAACTTTACTTTTGTATTTTAAAAAATGCAATGTAATAATGAGTAGAATCTTATGAGGAATTTTCTTTAATTTATATAAATCTTATAATTTATATGGAGAAAATGCCCAGCAGCTGCTAAGATAAACACGAAAGAGTAAATTGTTTCTAAGACACATGCCATAGAGTAACAATACTCAATTCTATACTGTTCAATTGCTTAGGAACAAATTGGTTATCAGAATATCAATATATGATCACAGAAAGATGAAGGACATACCCAAGGCTGTTAACATGACAAATGTGGACATGAGGTGCTGATGCTATGGGAAATGGGGAAGAAGGAGAAGAGTGTCTAAAAATTGGGTATATGATATAATTCCCAATTTCAAATAAGTAAATTGTGATGTTAAAGATAAATTTAAGAAACACAAAGCAGGTAGTATTGATTTCTATGTTTCATAAAATTAAGGACTCGTAGATAAAATTTGGACTAATCTTACATTATCTGAAGAAGAATATAAGGCATCCAAAAGTCCAGATGTGCTTTGATTAAAAATTTCCTACTTAGACTTCCGGCCAAGATTGAGGTGTAGGTGGAAACACTGTGCCTCCTCTCACAACCAAGTTTAAAGACAACAAAGTTTTAGTAACAAAAACGCAACCAAAACACAGAAAATTGAACTATATGGAAGTCCAACAACAACGAACCATTCATCCATACTGGTAAAAGGGGTGGAGCCAGCAACTGGTGGAGCTGGGTCGGAGCGGGGTCGCTGCAGGAAAACTCGGTCAGACCAACCCAGGTGCATGGGCAGCAGGTGGCAGATCCCAGGCATGGGTTTGCCACGGGCAAACCCAGTGAGGGCGCAAGGTGGCAGACTGACCACGGTCACACACTCACACACAGATAAACCAGGCAAAGGAGCGAGCCTTGAGACAGATGGTGCAGGCCCCAGGGGCAGGAAGCAGTAGAGCAAACCGCCATTGCTCCTCTTTGACCCTGCCCCGCCCTCACAACCCAGCAACTGAGTTGCCCTGCCTTGGTGATCACCTAGGGCTCTGCCCCCCGTACATAACAGGTGCAAACAGACCGAAACATCCTGGCTCAAGAAGAACTCAAAGCCCTAGAGCCAATAATTATAAGCGACCAAGAAATAGCCAACCCATCAGATGCACAGTTTAAACCCCTGGTGATCAGGATGCTCACAGAACTGGTTGATTTGAGTCACAAATTAGAGGAACAAATGAAGGCTAAACTAATTGAAATGAAGGGAAATACATAGGAAACCAATAGTGATGGAAAGGAAACTAGGACTCAAATCAATGGAGTGGATCAGAAGGAAGAAAGAAACAACCAAACAGAAAAGAAGGAAGAAACAAGAATTCAAACAAATGAGGACAGGCTTAGGAATCTCCAGGACATCTTTAAATGTTCCAACATCTGAATTATAGGGGTACCAGAAGGGGAAGAGGAACAGCCACAAGTGGAAAACTTATTTGAACAAATAATAAAAGAGAACTTCCCCGATCTGGCAAAGGAAATAGACTTCCAGGAAGTCCAGGAAGCCCAGAGAGTCCCAAAGAAGTTGGACCCAAGGAGGAACACACCAAGGCACATCATAATTACATTAGCCAAGATTAAAATGAAGGAGAGAATCCTAGAAGCAGCAAGAGAGAAGGGGACAGTCACCTACAAAGGAGTTCCCATCACACTGTCAGCGGATTTCTCAAAAGAGACCTTACAGGCAAGAAGGGGCTGGAAAGAAGTATTCCAACTCATGAAATCCAAAGACCTACAGCCAAGATTGCTCTATCCAACAAAGCTCTCATTTAGAATGGAAGGGCAGATAAAGTGCTTCTCAGATAAGATTAAATTCAAAGAATTCATCATCACCAAGCCCTTATTATATGAAATGTTAAAGGGACTTATCTAAGAAAAAGAAGATTAAAAATATGAACAGTGAAAGGACAGCAAAGTCACAGTTATTAACAACCACACCTAAAACAAAAGCAAACTAAGAGGACAGCTAGATTTTCCATTTCCATAGAAATGGAGATCACATGGAGGGTTAGCAACAGGGGAATGGGAGGAGGAGAAGAGGGGGAAGGTACAGAGATTAAGTAGCATAGACAATAGGTAGAAAATAGGGGGAGAGCAAGAATAGTATGGGAAATGTAGAATCTAAAGAAGTTGAGACACATGAACATAAACTAAAGAAGGAAAATGGTGGGGAAGGGGTGTGCAGGGTAGAGGGGAATGAAGGAGGGAAAATAGGACAACTGTAATAGCATGATCAATAAAATATATTTTAAAAAAGACTTACAATAAAGCCATAGTATCAAAAAAACAAAAACAAAAACCTGCTTAATGAGTGGCCTATAAGCTGACATATGTGAAACAGAATTAATTTCAATATTTGTGAGCCCAATTGTGGACATGATAGAATATAAAAAACTATTTATGTTGTTTAGAATGTAGAAAACAATTTTATAGAAAAAAATAACTTTTTTAAATTTGAAAGTAACATACTGTGAATGTAAAACACATGTAAAATAATATTTAAAATAAGAAAATAAAAATTATAATAAACAGTTTAGTTCAAAACTTCATAATTTGTAAACATTTATGTGTGTTAATATATGTGTATAAATATATACACATGTGTATGTATATTTAAACATATGCATATTTGTGTGTGTGTAACCTGTGTTTTTTCACTTAGTAGTGTACAATAAACACATTTTCATGCCATTGGTGATCCTTACTCATCACTGTTTGTCAATGAATCATGAAATAATTAATAAGGTTATTTATTTTGATATAATCCAACTTGGGCATATATAATATAATTTTCCCAATATTTTATAATTATAATTAACACAGCATCAATATGCTTATAATAGTTATTTGGGTGCATCTCTCGTTACTTTATGTAATCCAATAATATATCTACTTTGATTTTATGTAAGAGGTATAAATGTTCTTAGGGATTTTAAGTATGTTATGGCAAATTATGTACAGGGTTGCCTATTCTAAAATACTGGGAATTGTCACATTTCAAAAAGATCTTGGGCAACTGATAATTACGTCAGATTATGTCTAACAAGCTAAAATATTTTATTCAGAAAATAATGTGTGATGTTCTATTTATATAAGACCACTCTGGGCTGTCTTTTCAGTATTTGCATAACATAATATCTGAAAAGGTGTTTTATCACATCTTGATGATAATTACATCTAGGTGGTAGATATTTTAAGTGATTTCTTTACTTTCCTATTTATCCTTTGCTTATTGTCTTTCTACATTGTTTATAAATAACATGTAGCAGGTTTTATTTTTTTAATTTTTTATTTATTTATCTTTAGAGGGGAAGGGAAGGAGAGAGAGAGAGAAATATCAATGTATGGTTGCCTCTCACATGCCCCCTACTGGGAACTGTCCTGCAACCCAGGCATGTGCCCTGACTGGGAACTGAACTGCGGTCCTTTGGTTCATAGGCCCGTGCTCAATCCACTGAGCTATACCAGCCAGGGCAGGTTTTAAAATATTTCATAGAAAATATCCCCACCATATGAATCCAGAGATTAAAATATATTGGCAATCATTATAATAATCATAGTATTAATAGGAGTGAGTACTCTGGGATTATTAAACATCATTTACCTAAAAAATTAATTCAGTTTATTGTTAGTTATAAACTGCCAGTTTCTATGTAGAGAATACCCCAGAAGTAAAAAAAATGTATCTACATATATAAGCCTGATCTAACTGTACTCATCAAGACAAAATTAAAAGTAAAAAACAGCTGAATTAATTGAAAGTAATTATTGAGGAAAAAAATGTTTATGTAAGTGAAACAAGTATCTTTTGGCCTCTTATCCTTTAAATAATCTAGCCAATTTCAAAAAGCAGGCTAGCAGCCATTTGGCATTTAGATTTAAATTACTGTTAAAACACAACGGATTTTGAAATGGTGGTAAAAACTGGCACCATCTGCCGAGCAGCACAGTCGCAGCAAGCGTTTGGTTGTCAACCTCTCCTTTATTCACTCTTCCCTCTTCACAGCCTATCATCTCTCAGGAAGATAGAACAGTGGTGAGATGATAGCAACCTATTCAGCAGCTCTTCTGTTTTTAAGGGATGAATCAGTTAAAGTTGTTGTTTGACAGCAGTAGAACTTAACTCTAGCTAAATAAAGCAAAATAGGTGTTACTAAACTACAACAAAAGAGATGTTACTGCAAGCATTTGGTGGATAGGGCCATATAATGATCAGTAAGTCACTGAGGGGAGCAAATCTGGGGCTCAGATAAGGTTGGCCAGAGTCCAGGGAGTGCAGGAGCTGGAAAACAGAGAACACTACAACGGCCTGCCTGGCCCAAGGTGATACTGATGTTGCCGCTGAGAGGAATTTCTGCCCATCCCCTCAACGACTCTCTCAAGACAAAAGCTCTAGAGAGACAGAGTCCCATGGGCCAAGCTTAGGTCATGTAATTGTCCCTGGGCTACTAGGAAGAGGAGAGGTAGAAATAACTGCCCACCATGAACACCCCCAGTGGCAGAAGAGCAATCTCCAAAAGAAAATCAGGCATAATTAAAAATGGAAATAGCTTTTGGGTAACCATAATGACAAGTGTTCACTGTAACTGATTGAATTTAGCATCTATCATGCCTTCCTCCCTGGCCTCATACTCTAACCCTTATACTAACCATTTGCAAGCTGAAGATTGCAATATATCTATGAGTCTTGAAATCAATTTAGTGGATAATAATATCTATTTGAAAGCAGATTTGAATGGAGCGGGAACTATCAGAATACACCGCATACAGGGAGTTTGTGAAACTTGTTTCTGTTACATATGTCTACAGGGGACATTTGTACTTGTGTACACACCTGTGTATACAGGTTGCAGTCAAAAATGTTTGAAGAGAACTTTGTCCTGGGCTTTACCAGCACTGCAGAACCAACAATTTTATGTGCTCCCTACTTAAACTATTATCGTCTGAGAAGAGCAAATCCAATCCCGTGTAACTGGTAGTATGAGGTCTCCATGATGAATCACACTGCACAAGAAGCAGCTGTTATAAAGTGATTTTATCATTTATATCATCACATATGGTTGTTAATTTTATTTAATTAGGACAAATAAACTGTAGAACCATTTATTTCATCATAAGTATTTCCATATTGTCTGAAATCTTACTGGTGCCGCAAATGAGAAAATTCTCAGTGTGGCCATTTTTCATTGTAAATATTTTTATATCATTGTAATTTTATTAGCTCATGTTGAGTCAGTCAACTTTGGCTATCTCCAGTTACTATTACCCACACTGACTGCTCTCTTTTACTGAACTCCTTTGACATTTGACATTTAGCTCTCAATAGTTCATCTCATAACAGTAACACCACACCCAAATGGAACACGCCTCAATAGTAATAAGAATAAGGATAGCTGAGTAGTCCAAAGAGAAATCACGAAATCTGTACACTAAAATCAGTATATTTTACTCATAAAAATTTCCTAGAATCTTGTCGAAGCTCATTTTTTCCTGCTTTATACATCATTGTAATACTATACTACCCAGCACATAAGAGACAATCAATTTAAAAAATTATCAGATAGGTATGAGAAAGAGAGAGAGAGAGATTGAGAGAGAGACAGAGTAAGAGGGAGGTTTTAAGTCGGAAGCAAATGAGAAGCAAAATACAAGAGTGGGAAATAGGAGTGAGACAAGTAGGGTGGTACAGTACCTTTCAAAGTGGACAGCAGTGACAAATTCTCTCTCTCTCACACACACATGCCTTTAAAAATGCAAAATTTAAATAGTTTGGGGCTGTTTCAAGTATGAGCAAACAGAAGAAACCATTTGAACAGAAACTGAGTATATTATCCAAGGATGAAATGCTCATAATGGAGATCTTGAATCTCTAAAGAGATTGAAATGTATTCAGTATATTCTATTTACATCAAGAAATGGTGATGATATTTTAGAATTTTTAATATCCAACTGGTTAAAAGTTAAATACTTTTGTTACATTTGTCTAACTACAAAACTTGGCATCCCTAAACACTCTTTCCCCGGGGTCTCTTGGTAGTTGAATTTTACTGCAGTTACTTCATCAAATACCATTTCATCTTGATAGCTTGATTATAAACAATTTGAGGGTAGCAATCATGTCCTATACTCATTTCTTCAGGTACTTCAGAAATTATTAGTTGGAAACAATGTCAGAAGAGCATGAGCCGCACACATTAGAAATATATAAATAATCCTTTCATGAAATGATCAGATAAATTTTAAATATTTTCGTTCAATTGACTAACTAATTTAAATGAAAATATCAACAGCAAAGACAGTTTTGTAAACACCAAACAGACTTTATGACTCAAAGCATTCTACAAGGAATGAGATCAAGTCTATTTTACTAAACCCTGGTCTTTGCAGTAAGTAAGAACCTATTTGTAAAGTGTGGACTCACTCAGACCTCAATCCTGAGACTTTGAGAGAGTCATATGCAAAGGGTCACCTTGCCTGGCTCAAGGACCCATCTGGTTTATTAACTATATTTCACTGAAGAACAGAATTATATTCTGCAAATGATTTACATAACACCTATTGCTAATATTCATGAAGAATTAATGCACAGTGTTTCATTCATCTAATTAATATGCATCCTTTTGGATTAAGGCCCTAACAAAAACCATTCACCATAGGTTTCAAAATAAATGAAGAATAAGTGATACACATGAAAACACAAGAGAAGAGAAGTTTTCCATGAGGTTTGTATGCATATATACATAGATCTCTCTCACAACTTTGCCCTTTAAAAATATGGTTTTAACAAACTGCTTCAACTTAAACTTATTATTTGGCTTTGTACTAATATTTATTTAGCTGAAATTGGAAACATTCTATTAAAGAATATTTATAGACTCAGTTCCTCAAATAGTAAAGATTTTAAGTCTTCTCAAACTCTACAGAAATTATGTTGTAGCCTGATACAAATCAAGTTACATATAACCAGAAACAAGATTAAAATACTTAGTGTTTATTTGCTTTTCTGTAACAAATATATATGCATATTTCTAAAATGAATATATTTCCATACATACATTTTAAAACTCTAGTAATCAGGTTGAAGAACACTACATCTGTAAAAAATCAAAGAAACCTTCCCCTCATATAACAATCTGTTTAAATTAACTAACACTGATAGGACTATAGCCCTACCTCTAGGACTGTAGTGGAAGCTTATATTCCGACAGCTCTTTGGTATACTGTCAATCTCTCCTATAAAGTGTGCTGGAATTAAAACAGTAATTTATAAACTTATGGATTTAAATCAGCATCATATTGGAAAATGGTACTACATAAACAGACCGACAGACCTTTTTCAACATGCAGAGAGTATAGTTCCTTCTATCAATACAAGCTCAGGTTTGTGCAGATGAAACTGCTAAAATTCCCAAAAATTTATAATATTTTTATAAAATATATAAAACTGCTCCTGATAGTATTTTACTTACAAATTTCCCAGGCATGTTTTCCATAAGGTCCTGTCATTGAGCATGAGCTTATATAAAATGTTTTGTCAGAAAATGAGGAAATGCTAACCTAATGCCAGCAACAATCCCCAAGGCGACTAGTAGTCAAAAGTACGGAATTATGCCTCCAAGAAGGTAGAGGGAAATGCCCAGAATGGGCACATTTGCCAGCAAGGTGACCATCTTTATTAAACCAGTTTTACTCTGTTTTACAATACCTCAATAATAAAATCAGAAGGAAATATTAATTAACAGTTAAATCATTATAAACTGAGCATATCAGAGCATTGCTACCAATGGTCCTCAAGCTTTGTCACAGCATGGCACACAGAGGAAAGGATGCTATTTGAACAGCACAGAGAGGTAACTCGGTGAGGCAACTGATTGCACAACTCCAGCCGCCACAGGCTGCCCCAGGGCCAAAGAGACAATAACTCAGTCTTTCCATTAAGAATTCCCAAACATAGAGATTAGAATCCTCTAACTTCCTTAAAATAAAAACGTGTTCTATAACAATATCTCAAGTTGACACACATTAACTTACATATGCCAAACAAAATTGATATTCATTGACTGTCTACTACATGCAAGGTTTTACACTCAATGACTGTACTGAATTATATGTCAGTGAAGCTGAAAAATGATTCAATCAGCAGGTGGATTTGAAAGCATCATTCTGTAGGTGCAGAGTTCAATGAAGGATTTGAGTAATGGACAATACATATAAAGCAAACAAATACATGTCTAAAAAATTTCAAGAGAATTTTGAAAGATAGTAGGAAGGTAGTTCAGTCCCAAATTTGTTTTTTCTTTGCATTGGGGAGGAAGTAAATTGACCTACAGGGTTTATTGATGAGGCTCATAAGTTCACCAAAGGGTAAGAGAAGAAGCAAGAAATAAATTTTTATGGTGTGTTAGAGAGCTTAATCTGCAAACAAAATGTTCAGAGGTTTGGAAAGAAGAGAAAGTAAAGCCAAACAAAACAGGTGCAGTGAGTGTGAAGAAGTAAGAGTTTCAAGAACAGGAATGAAAAAAGTGAAAATACAAAAGAGAATAATGGACAGAACAATAAAACTTTTGACTAATTAAATATAGTAATGAACAGACACTGAAAGCAGAAAGGAAAATTAAAGTATACAGGTTTCTGATCTAGGTCATGGGAAATATGGCACATTATTACTAAAGTGAATTGAAAAAAATTGACAAATTAGGTTTTAGACATTTTGCTTAGGACAAGACAGGACATTCAAAAGTTAGCCAGCTACATGGATCTAAAGCTTGAGACAGAAATCATATTTGCAGCCATAAATGTAAATGAGGATCCAACAGAGACAAACTAATGCTTAGTAGGTCAAATCATACAAAGTCCTAAGGACAATATTATTAAAATGAAAGAGTATACATAGTTCCAACGACATTCCATATAAAAATCATTATCTCACAAACTCTTCCAACTGTCTACAGATTATTTATTCAAACAACACTCGGCGAAAATGTAAATGCCTCCTCTGGCGGCAGTGGGACATCCTGTAGAAAACAGGAGTAACAGGTGCCTGACCTCACAGAGCTCACTGCAAAGTGAGAGAGACCAGCGGTAAACAAAACCCCATGCAAATGAATGTACGATTGCCAACAGTGAATGAACAATGTGAATTTAAAATGCCATGAGTTATCATTATTGTCAAATCACTAACCTGCTAGGTACTAAATGCATGTTCTTAAGATATTTAAGGTCCTGTATTACATATTTAAAATTCAGTATGGACCTTAATTGAAGTTAATTTACATTCAAATTTTAATTGCAAAACTTTTCGATCCTACTGAGTTTACCATTCCCATGACCAAGACAACCAAGGAGCAGCTGCCCCACTCTGGAGTTGCCATGGCTGCCTCAGACTTCAGCTACCGAAGCCTGCCTATTCCAGCTTCCCCACTCAATCCCGGTGTTCTCTCAAAGTACATCTTTTTTTAAAAGATTTATTTATCTATCTTTAGAGGAGAAGGGAAGAAGAGAAGGAGAGAAATATCAATGTATGGTTGCCTCTCATGAGTCCCCTGCTGGGAATTGGCCTGCAACCCAGGCATGTGCCCTGACTGGGAATCGAACCGCAATCGTGTGGTTCGCAGGCCCGCGCTCATTCCACTGAGCTACACCAGCCAGGGCTCAAAATACATCTTTAACAAACAAAAACTTATTTTATTTTTAATGAAATGATTTTATAATAACATATTTATAAAATATATCAATTCTCACAAATACACAAAATTCTCATACTTCATTTTTATCAAGGTGAGGTAGAAATAAGTCATTTCCCTTTCAAAATGTATTTCATTTGTTTGTTTACTTTATTTATTTGGGAATGGGGTGAAAAAGACCTCTCTAATCTTACATAGTTGAAATAATTAGTTCAAAAAGAAATAACAGAATAAATATACTGGGGAAGATCCTGGAGTTAAATAAAGCCTAATTTTTCAGTTCATTAAATTTTTAATTTAACAACATGAAAAATCACATAACTAAAGCAGAATATTCTTTGATAAATAGGAGATACTTCATGAACATTAACATCAATTAAAACTGGGCACATGTCACAGCAGTGCTAGCCTTGAAGTTGGTATTAGGTTTCAAGTCCCATCACATCACATGCTAAGTAAATGGTATCATAAAGCTGCCATTGCTGCTGAACCAAGTTCATTCTGGACACTGGGAGAATTCTGTCATCTAAAATTGCTTTTATGAAGCCACAGACGTACACTTTTGACAAAGGTTACATGTGCTGAAGCCATAAAAGAGGATGAGATAGAAGTGAAAACATTGAAAGAAACAAAGTTTATTAGGAGCATCCATTTTTGGCTGTTCTAATTAAAATAGCCATCTGCTTTATAAAATTCAGTGGCCTGTCAGTTTTCTATTTTATAGTGAGAATAAATTTCATTTTATTTATTGAGTAATACAGAGACTGCTACATTGTTCAGTAATTTCTATTTTTCTCATTGATTTAAAAAATTATGTTTGGTTTTAAATTTTTTAAATTATATCTTTCATAGCCTATAGATGTTTTCATGGCTCAGCATTCAAGGAATGAAATTCTTTCCCTAAAGACATTTTTTGCTTTGCTAACATCATCAATGATAGTCTCTAACTTCTGTGTCTATGAAGTCTTTCTCAAAGTTTATCAACACCACAATTTCCTGATTAGTTCTGATGGTAAACTTACAATTGATAATACCTTTGAAAATAATCCATTGAGACATATGCCAAAAAAAGTTATAATATCTGGGCAAAGGCCATTGCTTAACTTAGGTAAAAAAACAAAAATTCAGTGAGTAAACACTCTTGTGCTGGATAAATATTAGGCCTGCAGTGGTGGTAATTTAACATCTTCTTATAAATCCTTTTTCCACAAATTTTAATATTTACCATAAAAAGAATTTAATGCAATATATTTTAATTTACTTTATCCTAAGTTACAATGGGTAATGGAGAAGTTTATTTGTTAAAAAATAGAATACAGTGCTTAAATATCTGCACTTCCCACAATAGTAGTGTGCAAATGAATGAGAAAAATTCCTTCCTTCCACACACCTTCTTTAAAATTGAATTGTATGCAAGGCATTTCCTTATCCCATAGTTAACTGGTTTACATGAAAATGATGCATAAATGCAATGCAATTTAATGCAACTAAATAAGTTGATGCAATTAATTAATTAAGTTAATGCAATGGCAAGTCTACTTATGAGAAATTCACAGTCTTATCTTTCAGGGAAAAAGTGATACTGGAGACTTAAAAATTTAAACACACAACCCCTTTTTTCTCCTCACAGTTCATCTCAGGTAGCAAGGTGTCTACATTAATGAAGGTGAAGATCATGTATTCCCTTTCTTCTTCTTTATTATCATATTCTTTGAAGTTGCTCTGGGTTCTTTTTTCCCAAATAAATCTGTACTTTTGTGGGGCAGCTAGACTCTTCTCTGTGGGGCAAAAGGAGCCTCATTTGAGACAAGGAAAAGATTCTAAAGCTTCCCCTTCTCTCTGTCCCTAGCCATAAGGGGCACAAGGTTGTTCAGACATAAGGGTATCAAAGTTACTGTGAACAGGGAAGGAGAAAAATCTAATATTCCGTCCAACCAACGACCTTCTCAGAAACCCAAAGCTTACTCCTGCTATCCAAACAAAGCAAAATCAGATACCAAGAAGGTCTGAATGCTAGACATTGAGACCACTGCTTCTTTATTAGATAAGAAAATTTAAGCTCAAAAGTGTGAAGTGATACATCCAAGATCTCCCAATTTCCACTCTAGTGTTAGCCCATTGTTGTCCCACTGGCACCCTGAAAAAATAAATTCTATTTCTGGATCTGTGTTCTCCCCACATCCAGCTGGCAGCCCCCAACCCGCCATGTTCACTTTTGCTTTGGGCCTTTGCTCTCATCATTCTTTTTCCTGCTCCTGGATCTTCCACAGTCTCTTTGTAGTTCAGATATTTCTCCTCAGAAACACCTTGCTAAACCACCCTAACTAAAATTTCCTACCTTCTCTTTCCTAGTGTACAATTATAATAATTGAAAATTATCTTCTTTATTTGCTTCTTAGTCACTATCTCTCTTCTCCACCTGAATATAAGTTCATTTAGGCAGAGACCATAATTGTTTCTCTACCATGGTGTGTGGTGTAGACTCTGGCATTGCAGAAACAAAGGCAAATGAGCCAAGTTCCTACCCACCAGGAACCCATACTGTAAAGAAGGGAGCAATGACTTGAATAAATAAGTCTGAAGAAGGCAAAAGTAAACAAGAATGAGGTTTTTAAAGGTCATATACATATATATGACAGAGTTTATAAAGCCAAAGATTTCTTTGGGGAGGCAGAGTTTTTTTCTGTTTGTTTGTTTGTTTTCTTTTGGTTTTGGAGCTGGGATAGGGCTTGACTTTAGCAAAGGTTCCAGAGTGGAAAAAACATTCCAGAAAAGGGAAAGGTATTAACCAAAACCTTAGAAAATGTAGCTGTCACATTTGGGCAATTGCTGGCTGGAGCACGGGAAATGAAGAGAACAGTAATGGAGAGAGCTCAGAGTAGGATCAGGACATTTCAAATCCTCTTTTCTCCAGTTCGTTCTACCATTTCCCTCCGTTTCTCACCCATCCTCACCAGCACAGGCATCAAGACATCACTTCATCCCTTTCCTTCAAAAATTTCATACTCGGTTTTCTAATCTACCTGCTCTTCAAAGCCCCAGGTTTAGTCCAACTCTGTGTTTATTCTTTTTTATACCTGGGTCAACAAAAAGCAGCCCCCAAGCAGATCTGTGCCCCTATTAAGTACTCAGGGCTGATTGGTATCCCTTTTCATAACCTTTATGGTAGTTACCTAGAACATTTCTACGTCCAAACTAGCCACTGTATGTGCAGTATAGACATCCTTTAGCTTATGTTAGGTTCTCCACGTCCCTGCAGATGTCTTTGCTGCAGTCCAAACTCAGGTCTCGCATCACACCTCACCACAATACCGCACTCATTGGATTACTGGGCTCCTCCACCGGACTAGGTGCTGTCTAAGGATTGCAACTATGTCTCTCATTCATTTATGTTTTATACTTCACACAATGTATGACACATTCTGAATGCTGAATATATATTTCTGATTTCATGAAAAATGAATGGAGCACAATACATAAGGATAGAGTAGGATTTGAGGAATTAAAATTCCAAGTTGAAAATTTGTATTTTTCAGCATTGGAAACTGATTGAAAACTTGACATGATCAGGTCTATGTTTCAAGACCAATTCTGGCAGTAGACCTCTGGCAATGTCTAAAGTGGAAGAAAAACAGCAGGGAGAGAAACATGTAGCAAGTAAATCAGACAGGAGGCCAGTACAAGTGTCCAAGTTAGAAGGATAGGGCTGAATTAACTTACCAACAGAAAAAAAGAGCAAAGAAGCCCATTTGAGTGGTGAAATGATAGACTCAGCTCATAAATGAGGTATAAAAGACTCAATAGGCAATTGGGAATATGAGTCTAGATATCAGAAGACATAAATTCACATAATTTTTAGAATCAAAAATTTTTAGAATTAAAATCAGTAACCTCTTCACCACCATATTTTAGCTTTTGAAACCAGAATGAAGGCAGATATTTCAACCCAATACAAATCTCTCCAAGTTTAGTGTCATCTGGTTCAGTTAATATCATGGAAAGGATGCTATTTCCAAAGAAGAGGTTCTACAATGGAAGTCTGTGAGGCACCAGGGGCTGCGCTTTGGAAAATACCTCTTTCCAGCAAGGGCAAGACAGAGGAGCCAGAAAAGGAAACAAGAGAAGTGGAATGGCCTCACTTCACGAGTCTCTTTATGGTACAATTCTTGCTTCTCACACAGAAGACCCAGGTTCACTTCCTCTGTTTACTTCCATAACCCTTTTCTTTAGCATCTTCTCAGTAGTAGGAACAATGCTGGGCTTACAAGTCACAAAGACCCAATGATAGAATTGCAAAGATTCACACTTTTAGCATTAGCCAGGAACTCATATAAGTATCCATATGATTTTTACAATTGCCCTCTAAGATTGCAAGGCAGAGTGCTTAAGTAACTTGCCTGGATCACCCAGCTAGGTAGTGGTGGAGGAGAATGCAAACCCAAGCAATCTGTCTCCAGATCTGCTCTTAATGGCTGTGCTATGTTGCCCATGAGGACATGGTTCCTGTTCTAAGCTTAGAGTCCAGAATATAGAAGTATATGCTTTCATTTAAATAATACTAATTAGTGAGAAAATGAAGGCTTGGGAGTTGGGGGTCACATACCAACGACTCTCCTGACAACACAGACCTCTGTGGCTGTGGATGAGTAGCCAAGGAATTCACTGTGCTTCTCTAAACCCACACCTCCCGATGACTCTCTGTGGCAGTTAACCATAGCGCCACCATTATCTCATCATACTCAGGGAATAGTTAGCACAGAGCCTCGCTCCAAAACCCAAAATGCATGCATATAAAGGCAAAGGGAAAGATTTCCCAAGAGTCAAAAACTTGATATGAAATGAAAGAGATAAGAAAGAAGAGAGTCCCAAACAGAAAAATTAAATTTCTCTAGCTTCCCATTAGGCAACTTTCAGAACTCATCTAGTTGCTCACTCTGTAGTCTCTTCAAAGGGGTATTAATATTTGAGCACTTATTTGTATATTAGCTGAACTTTGCCTTTACATGGCTAAATAAATTTAGTCGTGTGCAGCCTTTATTCTTAAAAGATAAGGTGTAAGAGCTGAGGTGGGAGTTTTCCATGAGAGAAGATCTAACCAACGCTGGCCTATGTAATACAACGTTCTCCTTTGGGTTTGCCGTGAGCTGGAGTGTGCAAGGAAGCGCGGCAGGCCTTTCACACTGCTGGCCTCTCTCCTCTGCTCACCTGAAGGGGTACATCTCTGAATTTATTCTGAGAGAAAAAACAGACCGATGTGATTTAATGCACTATGCCTGACAACAGTATCCAATGAAGCCATTTGTATGATTCAGAGGTATGATTTCCTCTCACAGAAATTACATATGCTTCAAAATAATTTTATGATATGGTGTAGTTATTTTAAAACTGGCATAGTTACCATGCTTCAACAAATTGTCATTGCTTCCAGAAAGGAAAGGAGTAACTTAAGGGTCATAAATATTAAAAGAATAAAATGATATTTTTTAATTCAGGGAAAATAGGGCTTGAGTATAAATAGAAAACCATCTGCATTTTGAAGATTATAAAATCAATCTATTTAATTTTAGATTTAAATATTTGAAATGATTACTATGTATATAGTACATGCTGACACAGTTCAATCCATTCATAACATTACAAATCTAATATATGTTCATAACACTTAACTTATGTATACAAATATTTCAGATAAGAAGATTTATTCAATTAATATCCTTCAAATGCCTAGAATTCTAAGTAGCAACCCCGATATAGTTATGATTGCAAGTAGTGTGTATCCTGACTATATGCCTTCCATGGCCCTTGCCATTTTTCTTTGCATTCATTTTGCATTAATTAAAAATGCATGTCTTGCCCCAGCTGGGTTGCTCAGTTGCTTGGAGCATTGGTATGTACAACAAAAGGTTGCAGGTTCAATTATCAGTCAGGGCACATAGCTAGGTTGCAGGTTCAATCCCCAGTTGGGGCACACACGGGAGACAACCCACCAACGTTCCACTCTCACATCAATGTCTATCTGTCTGTCTGCCTGTCTCTCTCTCTTTCTCTCTCCCTCTCTCCCTTTCCCTTTCTCTAAAATCAATAACATATCCTCTGGTGAGGATTTAAAAAATGTATGTTTTTCTTATTTTTATTTTTTAAAGACTTAAACTGAATATAATTAATATTCCCTTGAATTTCTTATTATTTTTGGAACTAAATATTTTAAATCCATAATTTATCATATAAAATGATATTAAACTTTCAGTTAAAGTCTAAATGAACTTTCCTTTAGCAGTAAATATACAAACTGCTGAGAGTGAAGATGGCTTTAAAAGAACTCCAAAGTCTCTCCATATGACATACACATACATGATATTCAGGACGAGGCATTGTAGGGGCTGCAATATTAGATGCCTATAGGTTCCAGACATGTGGTGGAGAGGGGCCAGGCCACGTGAGGACTGTGACTCCCCAAGGAAAGCAAGCTCCTACTACAGGAGCAGCTCCTCTCACTCTCCAAATGGTAAAGCAGACTCAGTGTCGCCGGACTGATCATCTTCAAGACAAAAGGACAATTCAGAACTGTTTGTTTAACCACATGACTGTTAAATGTTGACAACTAATGTTTCTGACCAGCTGGTGTTCAGGACAAATCTCGGCCTCCGATGCCTTCTGATCACTCTCTGGTCCTGAAACAACCATCACTTTCAGTGTAATCACTCTGTGATTATCAGTTACTGTGGCTCCATATCCACTGATCTAAAATACTATACAATACAAAACACTGAAATAATTTTCAAGATTCATCAGAAAAAGAAAAGAAACCTACATGCCACTCCCTCTTTTTAAATTTGGCAACTCAAAAATGTTCATAGATTCTTAGAGGAAAGGAGACTTTGAGGCTTGCCACATAGCTATAGATAGATATAGCTATAGATTAAATATATAGATATAGGTATAGATATAGGTATAGATATAGATGATAGATATAGACTTGATATATAGATATGTGTAAATAGATATACATATGATATAGTTATGGATATAGATATTAATATAGATATGGATATAGATGATATAGATATAGATATTTGGGACAATTAAATAACTATTTATATACAGAAAGCAAAAATGTCTTTATGTCTAAACAACTATACTTTCTCAAAAATCTTAATCATTTTAGAAAGTAATTCCAGGTAGTCAATGTTAATAACCCCATTTACAGTGGTGAAATAAAGCTATAGACCTTTGTTCAAAGGAAGTGGACATTAGGAAACTATAAAGACTAATGTTATTCTAAATATTAAATGGCATTCTAAATACTAAATAAAAATGATGGGCAAAAAACCCTGTAAATAATGACTTATGAAAAATGGCACAACACATGTCTGTCAATTTGATACCAGTCTAATGAACACACCAATCATATCACAGGGCACCACGGAAAAGGTCACGCTCTAGAGAAAGGGGCCAAGCTATGCTGGCCTCTATAGTGACCTGTAAACAAAAAAGGGGGGTATTTATGACACAGTAAAAACATTTCACTTACTGCTACACATGTCAGCCTCCTGCATTTATACTTTCCTACGCTTAATACTGTATTACTTTAAGAAATATTGTATCTAATATTCTTAAATATATTATATCCCAACAATCCAGACTATTGGACACACATCAAACTATTTCATTTGATTTGCATTAAAAAGAGGAGAAAGCACCATGTTCTAGTATCACAATGGTACTCCTTTAACCATCTTCAAGGAAATTCTTTTCCAACACCTAAAACTTCATTTTCTTGGAAGCTAGATAAAAGTGATCAATGAAAGTGGGGAAAAAACATTTCATAATTTTTAGCATATCAGAATAGGTAGTCTAGCTCCTCAATTTTGAGTGTTCGTTATTTGGCAGCTTTTGTTTTGCTCTTGAAATCTGTAGCCTTGGTAAAAAGCTTAGACAGAAAGAATTCTATTTTCACAACTTGTTTCATATTTATATGCTTATTAGGTCTGGGCATAGATGCACAAAAAATAAGCAAATAAGAAGTCCAGGATAAAACTGTCGGGTAAACCAACATTTCAGGCTCAAATGGCAAGAGAAGGTAGTCAAAGGTGAGAGGAAGAGGAAAGACTAAATCCATGTGAAGAAGAGTGGAGAACAGTTTGGTGGGGAAAGTGCCAAAGGTGTTCTGATTCCAAACGGATTAGGGCAAAGACTGGGAATAAGATTTGATATTAGAGGATCCCTTCTTGAGAAGTCAAAGAGCAGGTCAACCCTGAGAGAGGGAGGGGTGGGATGCGCACCAGACCAGGGACTGTTGCTGATGCATTGAACAGTGCATACACTCTGCCCCTAGTCTTTCATTCCGTCTGTGCTTTTTCTCCCTGGTGTGGGTGACCTCATCCGTGCACAAATTTACATGTTCAACCCATATATTATATCTGGGAGCAAATCCAGATGTAATGGAAGCAAACCCAGATATAAACTAAGCTTTGATCTACCCTTAGACCTGCTTCCTTCCAGGCCTCCCAAGGCACTAACTGGCATCTCTCTCCTTCTAGACACTCATGCCAGAAACCCACAGTGATCCTCCAAGCTGCCACTTCATCACCCCCGACACCCAGTAATTCACCAATCCTTGTGGATCCTACCTCCCAGGGGCCATTCAAGTTCACCCACTTCTCCGTGCCTCTGCTACCACATTCTCAAACTTACCATGAACTGCTTCTCACGTGATCCACTTTTTGTCTGGGCTCCCTACGATCCTTTCTCTGTATCACACTCAGATGATATTTTAAAGTATTAAATTGACCATTAAATTGACCAAAACCATTTGTCTGCATCAAGCCCTTTAGTAACTTCTCACTGCACTTAGGACAAAATCCAAACTCTTTAACATGTCGTATGAGCCAGACAGGATCTGAATCCTGCTTTCTCACCCAGCTACATCCCCTTTGTTTTTCCCTTCATTCCAACAAAACTGATCTTCCCTCAGTTCCTTTGAAGTGACAAGGTCTCTCCTGCCTTAGCACCTCCCCCCTTGCTCTTTACCTGCCAGGGTGCTCCTCTCCACTGTAACTGATCTTAATCTGCCACTCAGGATTCTGTTTAATCAACACTTCTTTAAAATACCTGTGAAGCCCTCACATTCTTCCATGTTTATTCCCCTGGTGATAATCTCTCATGATACTCTTTAATTTTCCTTTGTGAGACTACAATTCGTATCTAGGCATTTATTTGGATGTTCAAGCATATATAACTAACTTCCTGGATTGCAATTTATTTAAAGTCAGGAGCCATATATATCCTATTCATTGCTTTATCCCCTGTGCCTGGGACATATCTGACATATGCATTGGAAGGAATTCAATAATTTTTTATTGCCTAATGCTGAATTGAGTAAATAAACATTATAAATGGAATGAAAGCTTTTAGAGGAACTTTTAACTCCAGCTATGCAATAGCATTTGACATGAGAGTACAGGGAAGATGACATGGTGAGGGGTTTCATGGTGTACATTTGTATACGCTCAACTAGTATTGATGAGCCACTCCTACCAAACAACAGGATATGAAAGGAGCTCAAACAGTCTCCACGAGCCTTTCTCACCAAAGACGCAGCGCCTCCTGACTCTGAAGAGACCGGGTGCCCCTGGGTAAAATACCTGCAAAAACACTACATCGGGAAGTTTCTTCCTAAGAATACGTCGATTTTCTTATTACTATTGCTTATTATTTCTATGAGTAGAATAAATCCCACCAAACTTCTGGGGAAACCTCACAATGAAGAAGGTTAAATATATTCTAAAAATTTCAAGATTTTTCTAACATATTTGGATGAAAACATAATATGTTTGAAAATGGATTCTAAATGTTTTAGACTGAGGCAAATAGAGCATTGGGTTAATTTGGAGTTTCTTACATATTTATACATGTACCGAACATACAACCCAGCAGCTCCACTTCTAGGTAGGAAAGCACATATCATGAATACTTAATAATAAATGTCTGCAACATCATTCAGAATAACCAAAAGCTGGGGGCAATCCAAACATCTATCAACCAGTGAATGGCTACACAAGTTCTGGTATATTCATGCCATGGAATGTTACCCACCAATAAGAAAGAACAAGCAAATTAAAAACATGAAATTATGCTGAGTGAGAAAAGCCTGAGATAAAAAGAGTACATAGTATGTGATTCCATTAAAATGCAATTCTAGGAAAGGGAAAACTAAACTATAGCAACAGAAGCCAGATCCATCGTTGCCTAAGGCAGGGAGTTAGAGAGATTAACTGCAAAGAGCACATGGGAAATTTCTTGAGTGGGGTGGTGGATTGTCAAAAGTCACTTATCTGCAGGTTAAAATATAAATTTCATTGTTTATAAATTAAAATAAAGTTAATTTTTTTTATTATTTTTAAATTTTTTTTATTTAATTATTTTTCAAGTACAGTTATCTGTCTATTACTCCCATCCCATCCCACCCCCCATCCTCCCCCCTTCCTCCCATTTCCACCCTTCTCAGTTGTTGTCCATGTATCCTTTATATAGGTTCCTCTAAATCCCTCCCTTATTTCCCGTGAAATTCCCTCCCCTCTCCCTTCTGGTCACTGTCAGCCTGTTCTCTATTTCAGTGTCTTTGGTTATATTTTGCTTGCTTGTTTGCTTTGTTGTTTAGCTTCCTGTTAGAGGTGAGATCATACTTTTTAAAAACTGAGTTGCGTTGAATACCAGTAACTATGATTACGTCCCATAGGGGCAGGGGCCACTGAGCAGCACGGAACCAATGATGCAATGACTGCCGTACAAAATAGGGACGGCACTAATCAGAATGGCCTAACCTGCAGGGACCTATGCAGTGGCTCATTAACCGCGGTGTTCTTGGAAGTAAAACAGGCAGCTGTCTAAAATATTATCTATATAACATTTTGATTCATATAACACAAAATACTCAAAAGCTGATACATAGAAGCCTGAATACAGAAAAGGAAACCAACTTCTCACCCAGTTCCCAGATGTAAGCAAAACCCAGAGCTCCTTCACCAAAGAGCAGACCAGACCTTGAGAAGAGACCTTGCAATACAGCCACAAAAAAAAACATATATATATATATATATATATATATATATATATATATCTGAAGAGCAANTATATATATATATATATATATATATACTGCACTGGCTGGTGGTGTGGCTCACTGGATGGAGTGCCAGCCAATGAACCAAAAAGTCACTGATTCGATTCCCAGTCAGGGCACATACCTGGGTTATAGGTCAGGTCCACAGTTGGGGCCCACAAGAAGCAACCACACATTAACATTGCTCCCCCTCTCCTTTTCCCTCCCTTCCTCTCTGTCTAAATTTTTTTAAATAGTAAATCTTTTCAAACCTTTCTCTAAAGGAAAAGATGTGCACTAGGGAACAAGAAATACTCTTTTGGAGAGTTGGCTAATATTAGAGTATGACTCTATTTTTTAATATTTGCCTTCTGACAATTTTTGAGCCCCAACTCTATCCCTTCACCTTCTTCCCTACCTCTGTGCAAGGTGATAAGAAATCCCAGGGTGCTACCTCCTTTGGCACCAGCGGAAATTTCAAACCACAGGCAGGATCCTCCACTTTGACCCCATTCCCTTAACAGCATAAAAACCCCAACCTGCCTTCTTTCCTTGTTTTATCATTTTCAAACATGCTTGGCAGGACTACTGTTCTCTCCCCCAAAAGCTTCATTTGTGAGTAATAAATCTTTCCAAACTCCCTTGATGTGTGCATGTGTGCGATGATATCAGTCTCAATATCCAAACCAAATTTTGAGGTAGAGGTTGTGCATTCATCATAAGATAGGAAGACTAAAAACGCCAAAAATGCCATTGTGGTTCAACAAAGTAGGGGCCTGATAGAGAAAAGTCCCTTTTCCGCTAGCCTAAGAACGCCCCGTAGGAGAGTCTAACTTCTGCAGTCTGCTTCTGTAACCTGCTTCTGCCGCGCAGACAATGAGAGCCACAGCACCTCAGATATCCCCAAATAAGGAAATAGACATAACTTCCGCATTCCGCTTCTGTAACTCGCTTTGCCATGTAGACAGGAAGGTCCTGCAGGCTATATAAACCCCAAGAACCCTTTGTTCAGGGCTCAGAATTTGAAGATCACCCTCCTCTGAGCCCGTGCACGTAATAAAGATCGTGCTTCTGAACGCTTGGTGTCTGGTTGCTTCATTTTTCTGTAACAGCCTATGGTGGTTGTGGTAAATAGAGCTTTCCCACATGTATGAGGTCTGTCCAGAAAAACTCCAACCATTGTTAATGAATGAGAATGGTTTGTGCAACATCAACTGTGGGGGCAACTTTGCCCACAGAGTCCC
Source organism: Sturnira hondurensis (assembly GCF_014824575.4). Taxonomy (NCBI): domain Eukaryota; kingdom Metazoa; phylum Chordata; class Mammalia; order Chiroptera; family Phyllostomidae; genus Sturnira; species Sturnira hondurensis. The sequence continues at coordinate 20,940,282 of NW_028093985.1, read as the reverse complement.
CCCACCTCCATCTGCCATGGATGAAAGTAAACACTACCAAGACATGAGCTCCTTGGGGAGGAGAGGTGGCCAGTCCCTCAAAGGGGAAGGGCCAAGAGCCACCTGCTCAAGGGGCTTTTACTGGGTTCATTTGCACAAGAATACAGGTAAGGATCAAACCATAGATAGCATTCAAAGAACTATGAGGGCTTATTCTCAGTCAGGGTCAGATGGCTGACAAGCCATAAAACTGAGGAACAAACTTCTTGCTTGGACCCTTATCATTTAAATGAGAGCATTCTAAACAAAGCAGGTTTCACAGGATTTTTACATATTCTTTCTTATGCCTGATTTATCCTGGATACCCACCATTTCCAGCACAGAGTCTCTGGAATCTACAGCCCTCATTAGATTTTAGGAAAAAGCATGTAACATATTAGAGTGTGCTGCCCCAATCCATGTTCCAGGTAACCCATAAGCTGTCAGATTTCAATGGGGTTCAGAAAAAGGAAAGGTGTGATAGTCTAGGCTGCTGTACAAGCTGTTCTGCCACTTGGGCCTTATGACTCAGTAAATTTGAAGGTTCTTGAAGTGGCAAATAAAGATGCTTACAGAGATTCTGACAAGCCTGGAAAGGATTAAAATACAGACCTCAAGCCTGTTGGAGCAACGCTATATCCTGTTTCCTCCATGACTCCTCCTTTGAGATAAATTTCATGACTACTGCCAGGTGGATCCTGTGACCAGTAGAAATCTGTAGCTCCCCTTTTCCAAGAGAAGATAGGAGCATCTTACACCCTCTCTCATTTCACTCTGTGATACTCGGACTAGTCACTCTGCAAACTACATTTTACAAATACCGTATTTTGCCATGTATAACGCTTACCCACGTTTCTGTGCACATTTTACATAGGATTATTATTCCATTGTTATGCCCATGGTATGGAATCATCATACCCATATATAATGCACAACTTTATTTTTCCTTCAAAAATTTGGGCAAAAAGTACACATTATACATGGCAAAAGACGGTACCTTTTCCAGCAAACTTGCCTGCCATTAGTTTATCTTAATAAGAGGCTACACAGTGGGGCAGTGTAGCCCCACTTAACAGTCTGAAGTGCATATATTCAGGATGAAAAAGTATTTTGGAATGCAAGTATAATTCAAAGTATGGATTTACAAAAGTTATTCTTTGGCAATGGCCCCCAAAATATATGGGGTGAGGCAAAAGTAGGCTTACAGTTGTGAGTACATGAAACACAGAGTTTATTCTTGTACTAATTATTGTATTGCTTTCCATACAAACAACTATAAACCTACTTTTACCCCACCCTATATATTGCAACACTGTTTGTAATATTTTACGGTGAGAAGACATTAAATCAAAGTTAAAGTAATTTAAATACTTTAAATCTAGATAGACTGTGCTTTCATGATGAACATTACTACATGCTCAAAAAACAAACCAATATTATTGGATCTGCATACTCTAAATGTAAACATTACGTCTTGCCAATATAAAACTTCAAAAGCTTTGTAATATTGATAATCCAGTCAAGCCCACATTCTGCTGAACAGCTACTAGAGTTTAGGGACTATGAACACATGTGCCGTGTAGACACGAACACAGAAACACAGTGTTTCATAACTGAATTTAAAAGCATAAGCCTTCATTGTAAAGCCAACCTAGGTACTGATGTTCTCGTAAGTGTCAGACTTTGCAAATCACTGTGCCATTCCTCCAGAGACTGACTGCATATCCCCACTTGATTCATCACTCTGGTATTTGGGGGAAATCTGCAGTCGGCTTTCAGGACCTTCGTCCTGGGACTAGGAGTGAGGTTTGGGGCTTGCCTTGTGGCGTGCAGGTGTCTGTACAACTTACTCAGTTAGGTCCCAAGAGCACTTTTGTGAAAAAACAAAGGTTAGGAAAAGATATCGTAAACACTGGAAAATAAAAGGAAGTTAATTACGCCAGGTGAAAGGCCACAGAATTCTATTTTAGCACCTCCAAAAGTATGCCAATATTTATATAACAAGCTCCTGAGATTTATGGGAAATGTCAATTTTTTAAGACACTCTACCTTTTATTTTTTTTTACTTCCAGCCATCTGTGGTTAATAAATGTGGAAAGGGGATGATCTGACAAAGTATGAAACACAACAAACTGTAAGACTTTGAGCCTTGTATAACAAAATATGAAAACAAAGATCAAAGCCACAAGGCACACTGGATGATTATTTGTTTTTTTTTAAAAGAACTGCCTGAAGCAAGGAAAAAACTTCTCCAACTTCTAAACAACCAGAGTATCAGCAAAACGTAAACAAGAGCATGTTTATCTTATACCTACCACAGAATCTGCTCGCGTCCCTTTCTTGTTGAAGCCTTTAGCCAGCTGGACACACAGTAAACTGGCAGCCTGCTTTCATTTACCCAGAATGAGATTCTTTTGAAGATCTGGTGGTATTATGAAGTCAAATCCAAGAAGCCAAGCTCACATGTGTAAGTGAGAAAAACTAGATATACAATATGATGAAACTGAATTCCATCAACTCCCCCGCCAAAAAAATATTCCAAGCACCATATATCCTAATGCTGATAAATGACTTTTACTCTATAAAGAGAGAAACTTCACTCTGTTTAAAGACACTTTTAAATTGTTATGTTTTTTCTTCCATGAGCTAAATATGTATCAGGGATAACATATTTGTTCCGAGTAGAAAGGTAGGATCTTCACTTGTATCTAATCAGTCATGGAAACACCTAATATTCCAGTTTTTCTGCACTATCCTCTAAAGATGAAAGATAACAGTTTTACTAAATTTTCTTAGCTCAAATTTAAGTATTTAGCTAGATAAGTTCTCTTTTCTATCAATTCTATAACAGGAGCTATTAAAGTCTGCTTTCCTACCCAGAATAACGAGCCCAAAATAATTAACATAGTATCTTTACCAAAATAACTCTAGTGTTCAATACTGTTTCATATTGACTAATACAAAGAAAATTGAAACAGATAACACACAATAAGTGGCTTAAGGTCAGAAAAGTAAATTGAATTTACTATATTACTTTTAAACTGTATAATCATTATTTTCATTGCTGGCCATGAACAAAGGATACTCTTGAAACTCAACTTCATCTTTAAATAAATCTGAGAGTACCTTTAAATGTACCTTAAAAACTCCCTTTTAGACTACCAACCTTTCCATTTCAACTGCTATAATCTAACCTAGACTTCTGTCACCACAGAAGCCTTTTAACTTTGCCAGCTTGTCCCTAGTATCTGTGGTGCCTAAACCAAGAATACAGGCCGAAACCCACATACCATTTATCTGAAAATTTAAAAGTCACAAGTCAAGCGAACAAACTGTTAAATAAAGTGAGTACTATCCCCAACCTTGAAAAATACATTTTTATTCATCAGATAATCCAAACTTGAATTTAGAATTTTGAGATTCCTCAAAGTTCTGTACTAAAATTTGGTGGCATTAGAAGACCTTGTTCCCAACCCTGGTCCCTCACACATGGCCTCGCCCTGTGGCCCACCCTCCTTCTCCTCCCACTCTCAGCTCCCTCCTGTACCATGACGTGCCTGGTGTGGACACTTCATCCTGCATGTCCCCGTTCTGTGCTTTTATGCCCACAGCAAACAGCTAGCTGTCACTACCCACTCCTGAGGCATAGCTACATGTAACAAGCCAACATGGTCCAGCCTTGGGAGGAAAGACATGGGTTAGAGACCCATACACTCTGCAAGTGTGTTTGGGGACATCTGAATAGAGAATTCGGAGTTCTAGGCACCCAGAGGCATGAGATGGCGGCTCTAAGGGACCTATATCCTTGACACGTGGAGAGAGCACAGCTGAAGGACGGTCCAAAAGAGGGCTTGATAAGGACAAGGCCCAGGACAGGGGACTTCTTCGCTCTGACCTGTTAGTGATAATGGATTTTCCAGTCCACTCTGCCACACATAATTCACTCTACATGTAAATGTCGTATGCAAAATTATACCCCTTAGCAGCTCGTGAATAACACATTCCCTCTCTTCTGAATTTCCTAACATGGCAATAAAGGCATCATAATCCAAATATTGTACTTATTCAAACTAGAAACTTTAGGGTCATCTCAGACTCCTCTCACCACTCCTTTCCAATCCTCTTTATTCTTTAGCTGAAACATGTCTAGCATCAATAGGCTTTTTTCCATTAGAATGGCCATTGTACTAAATAAAGCCTCATTATTTTTCTGCCTTATAGAATAGCTTCTTAAATGGCTTTCCCAACCCTGCTATGTCTGAGCCCAATTAATTCCCTGTTCTTTTTAAAGGCATAATTGTAGTAATGGCATTGTTATCTTTGAAAAGATTTTGTTGCTATCCGCTGTCAAAAGGATACAGCTAACACAGAGTCTGGCTAACACAGACAGCATTCCTCAGAGCAGCCCAGACTCAATGGCAGCCATTCCTCCCTGGGTCCATCTTGCCTTTCTCTGTCCACATTGCTTATCATTCTCAGAGTATCTCTTGTTTTTTTTATTTCTTTTTCTTTACACATGATATTTATTCTACACGGATGCCTTTCTCTAGCTGTGATGCTTATGAACTCTTTCTCATTCTCTAAACACAGTTCATATACCCTCCCTACAGATGTCTTTGAGCCCCAGATTTAAAAATTAATTCTTCCACCCTGGCTGGTGTAGCTCAGTGGATTGAGCGCAGGCTTGCAAACCAAAGGATTGCAGTTCGATTCCCAGTCAGGGCACATGCCTGGGTTGCAGGCCAGTTCCCAGCAGGGGACACATGAGAGGCAACCATACATTGATATTTCTCTCCTTCTCTCCTTCCCTTCCCCTCTAGAGATAAATAAATAAAATAAAATAAAATAATTCTTCCTTCATAATGGGTCCTGAATGACTTTTACATCTAACTTTCTTACAGCATTTATCAAATTAGCGTAATTCATACTGAACTCAGCTGAATAGTAAGTGTGATTGTTCAATTTACATTTGCTCTTAGGTTGGATTTTCTCAGAAGCATACCCTGAAGCAAGGATTTGTGTGCAAATAGTTTGTCTGAGGAGAAGTCCAGGGATCCCTGATAAAGAGGAGGGAAGTGAGACAAAGAAAGGAAAACAGCCAATAATGCTGACATCATGGACCCAGATAACACTGTGGGCACCTAGAGTTTAAGACTTAAGTTCTCCCAAAGGTGAGACAACCAAGGTACATGTTGATTCTTCTGAGCTTCTGTTCAGCTTCATACAGAGCATGACTTCCCTCTTTCAGAGAAAAATTCTCAGGCACAGAAACACAGATATTAGCACTTGGAAGTTAGTTAAGAGCACTGTGTTGAGGCCCTTGTCAAATGTTCAGAAAGTCCAAGTCTAGTATTGTCTCTGAGGCATGGTGGCAATAAGCACAGAATGACAGCTTGTGGACCTTTCATTACTACCTGTCTGTCCTTACTCTCTAGCTGCACTACAACTGCCTGCAGGCCAACAACGCATCAGTCACTCTAAAAGGTCTACTTTATTTAGTCTTTACAACACTAAGAGATAGCTATTGGTGGAGTCGTTTCATAGACAAAGAAACTGATGTGCAGAAAATTTAATTCACAGAATTTCAGTCAGAAAATTTAAAGCATTGAGCTAAAGAGACCCACAAAAGGCATTTGTTTGAACCAGGTACTTTTTAAAGAAAATGCAAATGCGCAAATGCTTAATATAAAGATAGAAGAAACAGTTTTTCCGGCCTTAGTTTGTAATGTATTTATATTTAATTTTGGAGTCAAAATGCTGATTAAAATGGACACATTTTATCATTTTGTGCATAATTTTAAAAAGAAACTTTACATTTAATTCATATTTATAAAGAGCTTTAGTTATTTGCACATTTTTATGAGAATAATTGACAAAAAACTGTATTACTTATTATTTTCAAAAATCAGATTGGAAGCATTATAGCACCAAATTTAGTAAGCAAAGTTAGTAAGTTTCTTCATAAAACACTAGAAACATTTTCAGTGTCTAAATATATGTCATTATTAGAAATAACTCTAAAAACAGTAACTAGATTTATGCTTAATATTTTAAAACATTTGAAGTATAAGTAAATAAATATGTATCATATGGAGTTTATCTATGAAAATTGTCCAAAAATTTGAAATATGTATTTCTTTACTTGTAATAAAAATGCTGGGGACTACATATTTTAGTGATTATTTTCCAGTCCTATAAATCTTATAATTTTCTTCCTACCTTTCCAGAGAAAGACAGAATATCAAACATTAAAACAATGATTTCAATGTCTAAGTGCAAGCACATTTAGTATTACCATATTATACCCCCATAAACAAACATGAGGTTAGCCTAGATGGTCAGCCAACCTCCCCCCAAGAAAGGGAAGAATCCTTCAAAGTATTAGGATTTTTTTCCCATTGTAGAAAGTGTTTTATAAACATTATCAAGAGCTTATAGGTAGTGGGACAAATGGGAAATCATGCCAATGATAGCAAAGAACATAATTTCACTAAAAAGCTCAATAGAAAATTAGTGTCAATTTGCTTTCAATTTAAAATAATACAAAGGAGTATTGTAGTTCTTGATGATTCCTTGGCAAAAGTTTACATTAAATGATTTTTTTTAATTTTAAAGAACTATCCACCCTGGCCAGGTGGCTCTGTAGATTTGAGCATCATCACACACACCAAAAGGTTGTGAGTTCGATTCCTAGTCAGGGCACATACCTAGGTTGCAATTTGACACCCAGGAGGCAAGGGATGGGTGTTTCTCTCTCCCATAGATGTTTTTTTTTTTTTCTCTCTCTCTCTACCTCTCTCTCTAAAGTCAATAAAAACATGTCCTCAGGTAGAGATTTAAAAAAATTTTTGTTCAAGATTTTATAACATATCTTAGTTCAACATTTGCTCATAGTCAATCATATGTGTGTATAATTTATAGAGTGACTATTTCTTCAAGAACCTCAATGAAGATCTTTGCCCTGATTTCTCTTTTAAAAATTCTTACTAACCAAACAAACATCACCAACACAGAATTAAAGTGAAAGGTCTAGATGTTTACAAATATCTCAAAAAGATTAATTTGTGTTATTGACCAAAAAAAGAAAAATCATAATTACCGTTGGTCATATTCCAAACCTGGAGTTATCCATCAGAGTTCTGGCATTTTTAATAATATATCTTGAAAAGAATAAATTATTTAAAGAAAGAGAGAAAGAGGGATCATATATTTGTATTTTAAGGACTTTCCCATTTCATAGCCATGTAAAGCTGTAGGACATTCTAACGCATCCATAAAATTCCTTCTATCCCATTTGTATTTTGCATTTGTAAATTCTGTCTCAAGTAAAATAAACAATTGGGTGCAACATTTTAAAACTTTTCTAAATACTGTTTTAATTACTCTACACTCCTGAATCCATCTGTTTGGAAGGTTTCAGCGCAGCGATGTCAAACATTATGAGAGTGTTTATTCCTTTGGAGTGGGGAGGAACACTTACATGGCACATCTGTCCATTTCAGGAGATTGCACTGTATAAGTCAAACACACAGTTATAGGTAATTTCATTTTCACGTCACATTAACACAAAATAATTATCAGTTTCAGAAAGTCTAATTCTCATAAAATTTCATCCTAAACAAAACAGTATTTTATATTTCCAGCTGGCTTCTGAATTCACTGTATTTCCAACCATGATAACAAACCAAATACATATACAGAGTCTGGCACAAATAATGCCCCTTATTACTACAAAATATTTTATTACAAAATCATAAGCATGTAATTCTGTAACATAACAATATCACACTCAAGCACACCATATGACATTTTAGGTAAAATGTTCAAATTAGAACTATAAATGATTACACCCATATCGTCACCCTACCCACCCCACTCAAGCAGGCCCTACTTCTGCCAGACCCTGCATGTGCGGGTGTGTCTCTGAATCTTTTAAGAAGGAGAATTCTTAGAAGATCATGAATTGGTATTAATCAGTTTTACTACAAGTCTATTTTTACTCAGTAGTTTATTCATTTATTCAACAAATATTTATTAAGCTTCTACTGGCAGACCTTGGGCTGGACACGAATAACACGAAATACCATAAAAAATAAATACTTGCCCTTAAGGAATGCCAGCTGGTGAACTTTTCCTCTTTTCCTTTAAAGGAGGTATCCTAATTTAAAATACAAAAGACTTAATTTGTAGCCTGAGTCTTGCAAATAAATTCTCTTTCAACTTCCATGGACCTCTTCACATTACAGATTAAAGTTCATGACAATTCACAAGGACTCTGATTTCATTCCATATCAGCCACTCTCACCCATATTACCACATTTATAACAGATAGTTCCACTTCGGGAATCATAAACTAAATTATCTTCTTCCGGCCTAAACTTCCTGCTGTTTCACTCTCTCTTGATACTTATTTTTATTGCAAGTGTCATTCTACATCAGGAAAACCCTCCAGTCCCTCAGTCCCTCAGTCCCTCTGTTGTTTTCACACTATCACTTTGCCTTTTTCACTCCCTTCCCTGAACACTCTGTAGCCCACGACCCAGCATTTCCCCGTACTACTTTCTACTGCACCATAACCCTGTATAAATTCAAAGACTCATGTTTCCATTCCCACAGCCAGGCTCCTGGGTACTGCAGGACAAAATCACAACACTATTCATTTGTTTCACAACAAAGCCGGGGTCCCCAAATCATCTGAGCCCTCATTCAGATATAGCAAATTCTGTTGTTGTCCCTGATGAGACACTTCTTTCATTTCCCTCAGATTAAATTATTTATGAAGGTATTTAAGGCTCATAATGCAAGGTCTTTACCACTTATTGCCTTAAAATTTTGAAATTTTTTTCTTAACCTCTTCAACAAAAGTGCCCTTTGCTTGTATTTATATTCTAACCCATCTTTCTTGCTCAAAACAGATCTTCATCTTCCTCCCCACAGATTGTACTTCTCTAATTTCATACTCTCTCCTCCATCATTTAGTTTTTTACTCTTTACCTCATGACGAATCTCTACCATAGTCCAAAACTTCTTCTTGACTGAATAGCTGACTCTCTTCTTATTTTCTATAGTCAAGACTCTCAGGTCATTCTACTCCCAGTTTTCACTATTTTTCCATTCTTTACCTGGGACCATCTGCTTCCAACGCACTTCCAACAGCAATGCTTACTAATGACCTCCTAGTTTCCAAACTAAATTGAGATGTTTTTTGTCAGTACACAATTTGACAACTCTGTCATATCTGACATTGGTAACCACTACTTGAAATTCTCTTCTTTTTTGGTTTTCATGAACACAACTACTTACCGATTTTTTTATCCTTCCTTCGGGCCACTCTTCAAAGAATCTTTCTAGGACCCATCTCGTTTACCTATGCCCCTGTAATTTTGGGCTCACTTTGGCTCTGATATTTCACTCTTCACATGCTAGATATCCATGTGGTTGATTTCAATCAGATCCATGGTTTTATCTTGCACATAAATGCTGATGACCCCAAAATTATATAGCATCTTGGATCTCCCTTTTAAGCAACAGACTCACATAATACTACTGCCTGATGGTCAACTGAGCTTCAAATAGCAAATAGCATTTACTAAGTACTTATCATGCTAATACTGCTTAGAATAGGCATTGTTCTAAACATTAAAATAAATAAATTCATTTATTAGTCACAATAATCCTAGGAGGCAACTACCACAATTATTTCCATTTTATAGATAAGGAAACCAAGGCTAAGAATGTTCACCCAAGGATACATAGCTTACAAATTAAAAAAAAAAAATCTGAACTTCAATGCTAATTTGTCTCTTTAGAGGTCCTTCAAAGATGAAAACCTGAAAATACTTAACCCTAGGAACCTTCCCTTACTTACCTCCACTAGGTCAGCTGACCTGCTTTTATGTTTCCAAAGCTCCCTACGTAGTACTCTCCTGGAATTGTTTTCTTTTTCTATCCATCTCACTAGGCTACTCGCTGCTAAGGCCTAGATCGTGTAGTTTATTTCCGAAAACATAATAGCTAACTCAGTGCTTCATACATAGTGGGAAATTAATTTTAATTGACTAAGTTAGTTCTAAAATATTTACCATAATATTTTTTCTCATTTGTTTCACTGACCTCTAGAAGAAATAGTATAATGTTAAATCATACCAAAATATTTCTTTTTCTTTTTCCTTAAGACAAATACTTAGAAAATAATGCAGGCTTTGTTTGTTTATTTTTGCCATAGATTGAAATTTAGCATTCAATTTAACTGATTTAAAACTTTTAATATGCCAAATTTAAAAACAATATTCCAGCACTGCTATATTTTAGTAAAAAAAATAATGTGTATGTAAACACACATATATTACATTTATAGATAGAGAAAGGAGAATGGCTATTCATCTAAATGACGATAGAAATAATTCCTGGGAAATGGTTTCGCAAGTTCATTTCCTACATTATAAATATTTATGCTATTTGTATTTTATATAAGAAACATGTATTCCTTTTATTTTAAATTTTGAGAGTATTTTTATATTAAAAAATAAATTTTAATGAAAAGCAGAACTTCTGATTAGAAAGAAAAAGTATTCTATAATGGTGTGTCACCATAATATTTTTAGTATAATGAGAGGATAATGAGATTATCCTCCTCACTAAGCAATTAAACTCTCTTAGAGAGGGTCCAAGGTGAACCAAATTCTGCAACAGTACCACAGGTTCTAAATTCATTTATTGAATTTCTGAAGAGATTGCTTCCTTTAACCTGTTGCTTACATGTACTAATACTCAATGACTTTAATTAATGTATCATAATTGGGGTGTTTTGTTTTTTTGGTTCATTTAAAAATTGCTAGTGAAAGGCCTCTTGTGAGAGTTTTTTTTCCCAGCAATTTCCAAAGCACTTATTTTTAAAATCCAAACAGTGGTTTAGAATTCCAAATGACTAACAACGTGTGTTTAGACTAAAAAATTAAAATACATTTCAAACTAAATATTTCAAAATCAATTTCTTTTATGTTTACTCATCAATTCTTTGGTTCCGGCTCTATGTTTTCCCTGAAACAGTTGACAGTTTTGCTTTTGGTATTAAATAACATAGGATTAGCCTGCCTAAGGGACCATCTGTTGTTCTATGCCCTGTCATGACCACGCTGAGGCCTGCATCCTGTGGTTTCTCGTTAAGGGGAGAAGGGCATTCTCTACCACGAGCCTAAGCCTCAAAAATGTTCTCTGTTCAAAATGAATCAAAGTACAGCTGTGATATTTGTCAAGCAAGACAGGATATTTTTGTTCTGTTATATGGGAACATTACTTGATGTTTCAGCAGATGGGAATGTAAGTTTTTTTGTTTGTTTTTATTTCATTAGGCCATGCTTTCCGATGTGCTTATACTATTAAATGCCTTAAGGGTTTTTTTCCAATTTATTATATGAGTTACTGCTGATCTTCCTGATCAAGCTAAATAAAACCAAAATGCCTATTTCTTACATGTTAACTAGTTTTAGACATTTAGTAACATTCATATCATTTTAAAGTCACAAAAGACAAAGGTTGTCCTTTACCTCAACTTCAGAAATTTTTTGAGAGAGTCTCAAAAGCATGTACAATGAGGGTAAACAAATTCGTGTGGATTTAGTACGGGAAGGTTAAAGAAACCTTCCCAAGAGTCAGAAGTTTTGTACTGAATTATGAAAAAACTTTGTGTTACGTGTGGCCGAAAAGAATGTACTGAAAGCTATTCCTGGTCTACCCTATAAATCTTTCTCCTTTAAGAAAAATCATGTTGAGTTAAATATCTGAACATATTTTGTTTTCATACTTATTTTCATTTATACATGATTATCTCACTATTTCAAAATATAAACCAACTCAGGAATAACATAGCCAGGAATGGAGGGGTGACACCCACCACTTTAGGGCAGGACTGGGTGAGGGGTGCCCACCACTATAAGGCAGTACCTGCGTAAGCAGCAGAGCAGACTAGGTCTTTCCCTCCAATGCAGCCTTAGCCAGCTTACAAGGCATGGCAGGGGTTGTTACTCCCAGTCAGCCAGCCAGAGGGGAGAACCTACCAATAAATGAGCCATCAAATATCCTTGAGTCATCAAAGCCCAAGTTCAACATGAAAGCCCACATAAACTGAATAAACCAAACTGACTGCATCACTGAGTCCCACAGAACTCCTACCACAGAAGTCCACCCCACAAAAACACATAGGCAAAGCAGAGAATCCCAAGATTCAGAAAAGAACAAAAAGAGTCACCTAAAATGGGGAGACAACAAAATAACCTCCAATCAAAAGGAAAGGAGGAATTGCCATAAAACCAGGTAAATGAAATTGAGGCAAGCAATAGAGCAGACATCAGAATTCAAAATAATGATCATAAGGATGTCGAAGGAACTCAGTGAGAACTACAAGGACCTTTATGGGAGCTATAAGGAACTTAATGGACTTCCACCAAGATGGAGGCATAGGTGGAAACACTGTGCCTTCTCCCACAACCAAGTTTGGATACAACAAAAGTTTTGGAGAACTAACACACACCCAGAGACCAGAAAACGAAATTATACGGAAGTCCGACAGCTACGAACCATTCAACAAGGACGGTAAGAGGTGGAGCCAGCAGCGGAGCTGGGTTGGGCAGGACAGACCTAGGAGCGCAGGCAGCCCAGAACTAGTCGGGGTGCAGAACAGACTGACCAAGGTCGCACATTCGCGCACAGTGAGACGGACCACGCAGGCCCCAGGGGGCGAACCCAGTGGTGGAGGGCTGACAGCAGTGGCACACTCGCATGCCGTGGAGTGAGGCACGTGGGCCTGGTGACGGTGGTGGCTGCAGTGCTGGTGGGGGTTGCGGCAGCAGACGGCAGAGGGAAGCCATTGTCCCTCTTTGACCCCGCCCCCACATACAACATCACAACCCAGCGACTGAGTTGCCCTGCTCTGGTGAAAACCTAGGGCTCCGTTCCTGCTACTTAACAGGCACGAACAGCCCAAAAGATGGTGCAAGTACTCAAAGTCCCAGAGCCAATAACTCTAAGCGACCAACAGATTGCCAGCCTCTCAGAAGCCCAATTTAAGACACTATTTATCAGGATGCTCACAGATTGGTAGAGTACAGTCACAAATTGGAGGAACATATGAAGGCTAAACTAATTGAAATGAAGGGAGATGTCCAGGAAACCAATAGCGATGGAAAGGAAACTGGGACTCAAATCAATGGAATGGACCAGGAGGAAGAACGAAACATCCGACCAGAAAGGAATGAAGAAATGAGAATTCAAAAAAATGAGGAGAGGCTTAGGAACCTCCAGGACATCTTTAAACGTTCCAACATCCGGATTATAGGGGTACCAGAAGGGGGAAAGAAACAGCCACGAGTGGAAAACTTATTTGAACAAATAATAAAGGAGAACTTCCCCAGTCTGGCAAAGGAAATAGACTTCCAGGAAATCCAGGAAGCTCAGAGAGTCCCAAAGAAGTTGGACCCAAGAAGGAACACACCAAGGCACATCATAATTACATTAGCCAAGACTAAAATGAAGGAGAGAATCCTAGAAGCAGCAAGGGATAAGGGGACAGTCACCTACAAAGGAGTACCCATCAGACTGTCAGCGGATTTCTCAAAAGAGACCTTACAGGCAAGAAGGGGCTGGAAAGAAGTATTCCAAGTCATGAAATCCAAAGACCTACAGCCAAGATTGCTTTATCCAGCAAAACTTTCATTTAGAATGGAAGGACAGATAAAGTGCTTCTCAGATAAGGTCAAGTTCAAGGAGTTCATCATCACCAAGCCCTTATTATATGAAATGCTAAAGGGACTTATATAAGAAAAAGAAGATGAAAAATATGAACAGTGAAAGGACAGCAAACACACAGTTATTAACAACCACACCTAAAACAAAAGCAAACCAAGAGGACAGCTAGATCAGGAGTGGAACCATAGAGATGAAGAACACATGGAGGGTTAGCAACAGGGGAGTGGGAGGAGGAGAAGGGGAGAGAAGGTACAGAAAATAGCATAGACGGTAGGTAGAAAATAGACAGGGGGGGCAAGAATAGTGGGGGAAATATAGAATCTAAAGAACTTGAGACACGTGATTATAAACTAAGGTGGGGGAGAATGGTGGGGGAGGGAGGGTGCGGGTGGAGGGGAATGAAGGGGGGGGATAGAACAACTGTAATGGTATAATCAATAAAATATATATATTAAAAAAAGGAACTTAATGGGCACTACAGCCACATGAAAAAGGACATAAAAACTATGACTAAGAACCAAGCAGTAATGAAGAATCCAATATCTGAAATGAAAAATAAACCACAAGAAATTAAAAGCAGGCTTGAGGAAGCAGAGGACCAAATCTGTGAGCTGGAAGACAAGGAAGAAAGAAATGTCCATGCTGAGCAACAAAATGAAAAAAGACTCAAAAGTAACACTACAAGCCAGAAGGGATTGGCACAAAATATGCCAGGTAAGGAAAGTCGAGGACATACAACCAAGACTACTCTGTCCAGCAAGGATCTCATTTAAAATGGAAGGTGAAATAAAGAGCTTCCCAGAAAAAGTCAGCTAAAAGTGTACATCTTCACCAAGCCATAACTACAGGAGGTGCTAAAGGGACTACTATAAAAAGGAGAAGAAATAGAGGGTGAAGGGGAAAGGTTCAGAAAAAATGGCAACGAATAAGTTCCTATCAACAATAACCTTAAACATATATGGATTAAAGGCTCCAATCAAAAGACATAGGGTATCTTAATGGATGAGAAAACATGATCTGCATATATGCTGTGTACAAGAAACTCACCTCAGAACAAAAGATCTACATAGACTGCAAGTGAAAGGGTGGAAAAAATATCCCAAGTAAATGGAGATGAAAAGAAAGCTAGGGCAACAATACTTATATCAGAAAAAATAGACTTCAAAACAAAAGCCATAAAAAGGGAAAAAGAAGGTCACTACATAATACTTAAGAGAGTAGTCCAATAGGTGGATATAACCCTTTTAAAAATATATGTACCCAAAATAGGATCACCTAAATATATAAAGAAAATCTTGGAGGACTTCAAGAAAGATATTGACAACAATGCAGTCATCATAGGGGATTTTAATACTCCACTGTCAACAATGGATAGGTCTTCTACATAAAGAATCAACAAGGATATTGTGGCAGTGAATGACACTCTAGATCACATGAACTTAACTGATATATACAGAACCTTTCACCCCCAAATAGCAAAATGTACATTCTTTTCAAATGCACATCAAACATCTTCAAGATAGATCACATGATAGGACACAAAACAAGCCTCGACAAATTCAAGAACACTGAAATCATATCAGGCATGTGCTCAGGACACAATGGATTCGAACTAGAAACCAACCTCAAGGAAAAAAACTCAAAAAAGCATTCAAATTAGGGAGACTGAATAGCATGTTATTAAACATGTTATTAAACAACGAATGGGTTAATACTGTGACCAAGGAAGAAATCAAAATGAAGCTGGAAACAAATAAAAAGGAACACAGAACAGCCCAAACTTATGAGACACAGTGAAGACAGTTCTGAGAGGGAAGTTTATAGCAATACAGGCCTACCTAAAAAGATAGAAAAATCTCAAATAAACAACCTCAACCTACATCTAAAAGAACTGTAAGAACAGCAACAAAGCCCAGAGCAAGTAAAAGGAAGAAAATAATCAAGATCAGAGCAGAATTAAATGACATAGAGATAAAAGAACAATTCAAAGGATCAGTAAATCTAAGAGTTGGTTCTTCAAAAAGATAAAGAAAATCCACAAACCTTTAACCAGGCTCATCAAGAAAAAAAAGGTGAGAACCCAAATCAATAAATTCAGAAACAAAAGAGAAGTTACAACCAATACCACAGAAATAAAAAGGACTGTAAGAAATTACTATGAACTATATGCCAAGAAATAAGACAACCTGGGAGAAATGGACAAATTTCTAGAAATATACAATCTTCCAAAACTAAATCAAGAAGGAGCAGAAATCCTGAATAGACCAATAACAACTAGTGAAATTGAAGAAGTAATCAAATAATTCCTGACACACAAAAGCCCTAGACCAGATGTCTTCACAGATAAATTTTATCAAACATTTAAGGAAGAACTAACTTCTACCCTTCTCCAACTATTTCAAAAAATTCAAGAAGAGAAAAGACTCCCAAACTCTTTTTATGAGGCCAGTATCATCCTAATTCCAAAACCAGGTAAAGATACAACAAAGAAAGAAAAATACAGACCAATATCCCTGATGAACACAGATGCTAAAATTCTCAAAAACATATTAGTCATCCAGTTCAGCAATATTAAGAAGATCATACACCATGACCAAGTGGGATTCATCACAGGGTCATGACACAATATTTGCAAATCAATAAACATAATACACCACACTAAAAAATGAAGGTCAAAAATTACATGATTGTATCAATAGATGCTGTAAAAGCATTTGACAAAATCCAGCACCCATTTATAATTAAAACAGCAAAGTGGGAATAGAGAGAGCATACCTCAACATAATAAAAGCCATATAGGAGAAACTTACAGCCAACATTATTCTCAATGAGCAAAAAGTAAAAGCTTTTTGAGCAGACAAGGGTGTCTGCTTTCATCACTCTCATTCAACATAGTACTGGAAGTTATCGTGATAGTGATTAGACAAAGGAAAGAAATAAAAGACATTAAAATTAGAAAGGAGGAAGTAAAACATACTATTTGCAGATGACATGATAGTATACATAGAAAACCCTATAGACTTTACACAAAAAAAACTACCTGATCTAATAAGTGAATTTGGAAAAATAGTGGGATATGAAGTCAATATTCAGAAATCTATGGCATTTTTGTACACCAACAATGAAATATCAGAAAGAAAAACTAAGAAAAAAATCCCATTTACTATAGCAACAACAAAAATAAAATACCTAGGAATAAACCTAACCAAGGAGGTAAAAGCCCTGTACTTAGAAAATTAAAAACACTAAAGAAAGAAATTGAGGAAGATACAAATAAATAGAAACATATACCATGTTCATGGATTGGAAAAATTAACATCATTACTGTGTCCATAATACCCAAAGCAATCTATAGATTCAATGCAGTTCCTATTAAATTCCAATGGCATACTTCACAGATTGAGAACAAATATTTCAAAAATTTGCATAGAATGAAATAGGCCCCAAATAGCCTCAGCAATCTTGGGAAAAAAGAACAAAGTAGGAGGGATCACAATACTCAATATCAAACTATACTACATAACAACAGACACATAGATCAATGGAACAGAATATAGAGCCCAGAAATAAACCCAAGTCTCTATGGTCAGTTAATATTTGACAAAGGGAGCATGAGCACACAATGGGATAAAAAATAGCTCATTCAGTAAATGCTATTGGGAGAACTGGACTGATAAATGCAAGAAAATGAAACTAGACTACTAACTTTTACCATACACCAGAATAAACTCAAAATGGATAAAAGACTTAAATATATGTTGTGACACCATAAAAGTCCTAGAGAAAAATGTAGGCACTAAAATTTCAGATATCCCACGTAGCAGTATTTTTGCCAATACATCTCCCAGGGCAAGAGAAATAAAGAAAAAAATTAACAAATGGGACTACATCAAATTTTAAAACTTCTGCTCAGCTAAAACCATAATACAAATGAAAAGGAAACTGATCGTATGGGAAAACATATTCACCAATGATACCTCAGACAAGGGTTTGACCTTCAAAATATATAAAGAACTTATATGATTCAACACCAGGAAGACACACACAATCCAATTAAAAAACAGCCAAGGACCTGAATAGACACTTCTCCAAGGAGGACACATATGTCTTTTTATAAATATATGAAGAGATACTCAACATCACTTGCCATCAGAGAGATGCAAATTAAAACCCCAATGAGATATCAATTCACACCTGTCAGAATGGCCACCATTAGTAAATCAACAAAACAAGAGCTGGGGAGGATGTGGAGAAAAGAGAACCCTAGTGCACTCTTGGTGGGAATGCAGACTGGTGCAGCTGTTGTGGAAAACAGTATGGAATTTCCTCAAAAAACTAAAAATGGAACAGCCTTTTGACCCAGTGATTCTGCTGCTGGGAATACGCCCTAAGACTGCCAAAGCACCAATTCAAAAGAACTTATGCACCCCTATGTTTATAGCAGTGCTATTTATAATAGAGCCGTGCTATTTATAATAGCTAAGTGCTAGAAACAGCCTAAGTCCCCATCTGTAAATGACTGGATCAAAAAAAAAAATGTGGTACATTTACATAATGGAATACTACACAGCATAAGGAAAGAAAAAACCCTACCTTTTGTGACAGCATAGATGGAACTGGTGAATATTATGCTAAATGAAATAAAGCAGTTGGTGAAAAACAAATAGAATATGATCTCATCTATAAGAGGAATCTAATGAACTAAATACACTTATGAACAAAATAGAACAGGCACAGAAACATAGAACAGACTGACAGTGTTCGTAGGGTGTGGGGATAATGGTGTAAAGAAGAAGAGACTAGGCAAAAAACATGTATAAATGACCCATGGGCATGGACGACAGTGTGGGAATTGACTGTGGGGGTAGGGGTGGGATGGGCGGAGGTGCACAAAGGGGGAAAATATGGGACAACTGTAATAGAGTAATAATTTTTAAATGATTTTAAAAAGAACTTAAAAAGTATAAACCAACTCATAGTATTTTATTCATCAGACTCTTCAGTATCCATGGTGTTTTAGATACAGCCCATGGGCCATGGACCATGAGAGTGTGGAACGATAACCACCATCAAAATGCCTCAGAGAGAGGACAGTCAGTAATCATAATCAACTTCAGATACACAAAGAAAGAGCCAATATAAAATATATGTCAACTTGAAAAGTAGCAAACTTGAAAGAGTCCCTATAAACATGTTTACAAATGAGACCACAGTGACCCCAGATCTCCAGGGAGAAGCCCAGGCTACTTCCTGGACTCAGCAACATCACAAAATATACTTCTCAACTCCAACTTAAATCAATTGACTAAAGCAACAAAGGAGTTAAGCAGCTCAAACTTTACTATAATATATCTGAGACAATTACATCAGAAAAATGAGGAATTTCTTGTTAATTAACACTACTCCAGAATCTAGAAAAACATGGACAAAGAAGAAGAATCTGTGTCTGACACGATCCAAATATCTGAGAGATACAGACTTTTCTTCCTGCAGAAAAAAATATACATATACTAGGTAGCTATATTGGATATCAGAGTAAATCACTTTAAGGTTTCACCTAGGCTGAATGAAATATCCCCCCAAACCATCACAAACGCATTTTTCCTATTTCATAGAGCACTCTTCTGGTTACGAACATTGTTTTCCAATTTCCTTTACATCTAGAAGGTGATATTCTAGATATATAATGTAAGTATATCTGCTTAAAAATGAACAAGTTAGCCCTGAAACTTATAAAATCTTCTATGATGAGATAGGTAGTATGATTTGCCTGATTGAGTGCCATGGGAAGAGAAACAGCATAATTTTCTAAACTTGAAATCACACATCACAAAAGGTAATCCAGAGGCCCTGCCTCCAGTCAGGAACTGTGTGTATAAGTCATCTCTTAATGCCTTTGTGCATGTAAAAGTCACCAAGACAAAAGCCGGCTCCCAGGAAGCTCAAAGCCTAGTAGAAGAATTAAATGTGTAAAATTATTCATATTGTAACAAAGTGACTATCCTATCACAGATATTCAAACACCATGAAAACACCAATGAGGAAAAGACTATTTTACTGAAGGAATGAAAGAAGCTTAATAAAGGAACCATTCAGCCAGTCAAAAATATTTTTAGGTACTGTGGCATTGATTTGGGATTTGAATTTTGACAGAGTAGATGGAAAGAAATATAAAGCTCAAATAAAAAAGATACCTAGCAAAGTGTTAATTTGACTGATTTAACTACATATAACAGGAGAAGAGTCTATAAAGGCAAGTTGGCTTTCAATTCTTGTCCAGACCTCCTTTTCTTTATACACCAAAGCTAAGGAGTATAAAATTTATTTTATAAGCACCTGGAAGAGAAACGTTCTGAGCAGAGATTCTATATGCTGCGTCTTGTCTGCACTCACATTACTCTGGCAGTCAGTAGGTACTACAGATTTTTGTGTGGAAGAGTCAGGAGGCAGTGAAATCACTGGAGAAGCTACTGTGATGGTTAAAGTGAGAGTTAACAAGAACCTGGACCAGCAGAATGGCAAGAGAATAAAAGGCAGGAGATAGGTTATCTTTAAACTTAGTTAGCAACTCGATGGTTTTATTGATGAGCCTCTTGTACCCAAATCTTGATATTAAATTACAACATTGAAGACCTCAGCTACAATGAACTATAAGAGACAATACCAATCTAAAATAAAGTAATTCAATAATGCATGTGTACATAAACCATTTATTGTGAACCCCACAAATAAAAGTAATTGTGGATACAGTTATGTAATAGATCAGTAATATTACCTGTTTTATAGAGATATAACTTTAATCAAATTGATTTGATCCTCTCTCTCAACTGAGAGAACTACCAACAGAATTAAAGTTTCTAGTCATCTGGAGCTGAAGGACAGAAGATAAACCAATGTGATTAATATAAAACAGTGCTGCTGGTCACACTGTTTCACCACTTCCATATGTCCATGAGCAGTTGTTTCAGGATTGCTGAAGAATCTTTCTTTACCAAAGAAGGAGAAATGAGGACATATGCACAAGTCCTCCTAGAAAAATCCATTCATTCACTTATTATTCACTCACTTGGCCAACATTTATTGAACACTCACTGTGTGCCAGATAGAATATTAAAATATTCGATTCTGGGTAAATAGAGATAAAAGAAGGCACAGTTGCTTCCTGCAAGGAGCTTATAGTCTACTAAGGGCAGTGGCCAAGCACTGCAAAAGCATCTGGGTGATGTGTTACAACAGAATACAGGGCATGCTGAGGTAGCAGACTGGGATACCAAAAAGGAAAGGGAGGGATAGAGCAGTCAGAAAAGTTTGCCCATAAAATGAAATGTCTAATGAGAAGTGACAGTAATTCAAAGCAAAAGGAGAGAGAGAGACCCATGTTCAGGAGGAGAAAGAAGCATGTGCAGAAGTAAGGTGGAAGAAGGCCCATCCAGGAAACTGCGTTTCAGAAAGAATAGGAAAGGAAAATAAAGCTATCAAGGTAGGAAGGGACAATTAAAGTGAGGGCTCTCACATATGGCACAGGATTAGAAGTTTAGTACTAGATGCAGAGCCAATAAATGGCTTAAAGCAAGAGGTGATGTAATCTTATCAAGTTTTTAAAAAATACTATCAAAATTTATGCTCCCCAAATATCACTCCACTTCAATAGTATATGTATCTTACCAAAATTTACAAAGGAAATTCTCACACATTGCAAAAGCCTTCAAGGTTTATTAAACAACAGTAAAATATGCTCATATTTAAATACTAAGACTTAACACTTATGATTTCTCTAAGAGTTTAATACAGATATGTATCTAATAATGTTTTAATTTTTCTTTTAATTTTATAGTAAGAAATTTATCAAGTTATAAAATCTAGATTGCTAACCATATTGTTTTAAAATTCGGCAAAATTAATTATTTTCAAAAAATTGTATTCTTAAAGAAAAAATACAAACATAATCATTTTTTTTAATATAATTTTTATTTAATTCTTGTTCAAGTACAGGTTTCTGTCTTATAATCCCAACCCTGCCCGCCCCCCACCCCATGCTCCCCGCCTCCCTCCCCTTTCCACCCCCCACCCTTAGTTATTGTCCATGTGTCTTTTATACTTGTTCATGTGAGTCCNTTCTCTAAGAGTTTAATACAGATATGTATCTAATAATGTTTTAATTCTTTTAATTTTATAGTAAGAAATTTATCAAGTTATAAAATCTAGATTGCTAACCATATTGTTTTAAAATTTGGCAAAATTAATTATTTTCAAAAAATTGTATTCTTAAAGAAAAAATACAAACATAATCATTTTTAAAAAATGTGCTTTATCTCACTAAAAGACAAGATGACCACCGAGAGAGTCATATAGCCCCTTACTTTCTCCTCTTTGATTCTAAAATTTATCACGGGTCATTGCTTTCTCCATGATTATTTAGTATCAAAGATATNGTTTGTTTAGATTCCTGTTAATGGTGAGATCATATGATATTTGTCTTTCACCGCCTGGCAAACATAATCATTTTTAAAAAATGTGCTTTATCTCACTAAAAGACAAGATGACCACCGAGAGAGTCATATAGCCCCTTACTTTCTCCTCTTTGATTCTAAAATTTATCACAGGTCATTGCTTTCTCCATGATTATTTAGTATCAAAGATATACTGAATTAAACTGAGATTATTGATGTAGAAATTTTCTGTAATCAAAATTTTAGTATTAAAATATTTTTGCTAACCATGTTGTTAAAATTCCTATTGTTTCTGCATCTAAAGGCAAATTGAAGCTCAAAGCAGCTAAATGACTGACTTACAAGTTTATATATTCAGCTGTTTTGAAAAGTAGGAATAAAATCCAGGTCAACTCAAATACAGTGTTTTTCCCACTTTTGTGATTTACTAATGGGTTAGTTGCTGCTTTATGACATGACCCAACTGCTTGGCAAACTTGGCATGGCTCGAAAACTGTCTTTTTGTCCTCTTGCAGACCCACTTAGAATAAAACTACTAACTACCTTGTAAAATACCTGTAAGTCATTCCAGGATCCTTTATTCCACAAATCCAATTGATCACCAGGTCCTGTTAGTTCTACTTCAAGTAAGTTTCAAATCTGTGCCCTCCTCATTATCCTTCCTGCTGTTGATCTAATTTGGGCAGTTTTCATATCCAACTTTGATTACTATAATATTTCCTACCTTCAGTCTCTCCTTCCATGTTACCTCACACTTGCTCTAGAAATTTTGATCATTGTCTCCCAGTTTAAAATCTTCAATGTCCGACCATTGCCTTATGGACAAGAGTCCAAGAGTACCAAATAATACATAATCTCCCACTTGCACCTTAACCCCACTTGCAACATGCAAGCAGTTTTCTCAACATGACATGCTGTTTCTTGCCTCTAATGCATGTTGTTATCTCTCCTTAGAATGCCCTCCTCCTCATCTCATAGCTAACAGATTCTCACCTTTCAAGATACGCTCAAGTGAAACCTTCTCTGGAGAGCCTTCCCTGGCATGCCTCCAACACCTGAAGGTGTTAAGTGCCTTGCTTTTAAGTTCCCAAAGCACTTTGGGAACAAATCAATCATAGCACTTATCAACTGCAACATAACTATAAATTTACATGTCTATCTCTTCCAGTAATCTTGAACCTCTTAAAAGTGTGGACCTACTTTCATCTCTGCATTGCTAGGAACAAGCACAATAACTAAAACATAATTTTGTATACAATAAATATTCACTGAATAAGTGAAGGAACAATTAAAATAAATAAAAATAAATTAATGAACAACATAATGCAAATAAAACAGAGACCTGTATATTAAAATATAGATTAACTACTGCAAAATAGAAATACACTTCTGTACGATAATTTTGTAGGCATATATTTTGTAGTAGAACTTTAACTGCTTTGCTTTTTAAACTAAGAGGCCAGTTAAGGGTGCATAAAATTGTTCTATTTTTAAATGGGATCTCCTGGCCATAGATCCCACTTCAAGATTTTTAATCAATTAATAAGAAACCCACTAGAGCCAGAATCTCATAAACAGACAATGTGGGAGCCTATCTTTTGTGGGGGCTGCTGTGGGCTATCATCCGTACAAGCACTGGAAAACTTGGTTGCAGAGTCATGAACTAGTTCTAAATAATATTAAAAATAAAAATGCAATGAACAAGAGTATCCATCAAAAAAACAGATGTGTCCCTCACCATTTCAACCTCTGACTAAGTGCCACAGCAAGTCTTCCTGTGATCTTTTCTGTGACCTTTTCAAGTACTAATTATTTTTAAATGTTCTATGAATACAAATCTGTACTTGTCATTGGGCTTCCTAGGATGCATTACAAGGCATTAACAAAACAAAATGAATCTAGTACTGAAGGGTTTATTTGCACAGCTTTTAAATTTGCGCACCTTTTAAATGCACTTTAATAGGCAAAGTAAAGCCTTCTCAGCAGGTACACTATGAGATGAAGTGATTTTTCATGAATAATTCATTTTTAAAAAATAAAAGCACTTCTGCTAAGATAAAATTTGCAATTATGCTTTTGAAGAGCTACCAGTGAAAATCTGAAGCTGTCATTGCCAATTTGTTTTAGTTCAGATTCTAAAGGTCACCAACTTGACATAATAAAAACTAGAAATGCCCTTTTCTTTTTCCATGTCAACATGTTATGCTCCATATTTTCTATCTAAAATATTTTTTAAACTATAAGTAAGAAATTTTATGCCATGCAATAAAACTTAGAAAAAATAAAATTTTATTATATTTGCTAATAAATTAATTTCAATAGAATTCCATAAGAAGCCGAAATCTTACTGTAAATGATCTAGAAGGACTTATATTGAAAAGCCATCTTACTCTACCATGGACCCAGAAGTCTGTAGTTCAAATCAAGGCCCTACATAGACTATCATTAAAAAATGTCATTTTTTCTTCTCAGAGACAGATATAAAAGCCTCCAATATGGGCTTTTACTTACATTATACCATTTTACACCCAATGTTACTGGAGAGAGGCAGGTAGATAATAACTTTACTTTTAAGTTGAAAAAGTTAATAGCAGGCAAGGTTGAAAGTCACTAAAGCCAGCCCTGGCTGGCATAGCTCAGTGGATTGAGCGTGAGCCTGTGAACCAAAAGGCTGCTGGTTCAATTCCCAGTCAGGGCACATGCCTGGGTTGCAGGCCAGGTCCACAGTAAGGGGGCATGTGAGAGGCAACCACACATTGATATTTCTCTCCTTCTCTTTCTCTCTCCCTTCCCCTCTCTAAAATTAAATAAATAAAATCTTTTTTTTTTTTAAAATCACAAAAGCCAACTAAGAGATAAGATGTAGATACTGAAAAACATTTTTATCAAGTGCTACAGTTGCCCAGGACACAAGAATCACTATTGTTGTGGGGATGTGTCTTCATACAAAGCACATTTAAATTACAGGTGATAGATACCAGGCTATGTGCTACATGCAATAAGGAATATAGTCTATCAAATGTTAGATTTAAGGAGCCAAATAAATCGGAATGTGACACATTATAAATACATATATTCTGAGTTATTTGCCCCTAAAAATAAAATTTAGAGAAACTGTAAAGCACAAACTAATATAAGCACATTTTTCTTAAAGAATACTGTAGATCAGTGTATTTTATCTATACCATTACTCAAAAACAACATTAAAAATATCTAAGTCCTAGTGGGTTTTGGCTAAGCATAACAGTTAGTATAGATTAGAGACCCTAAGTGGGTAAGAGCTCTTTCTAGGTTATAAAGAGAGAAAGAACTAATCTTCACTTTTATCAGGAAAAATAAAGAATACTAAGTATATGTTAGAACAGGTTCACATTACAATGTTCACGACAACTTTACTCAGTTGGTAGGATCAAGGCAAGGTTGCATGAAATCCCAATGACTTGGGAATGTTTTCAGAAGCTCTTACGTTCCTTGGGCTGGGAGGTTGAAGTGGTTGCTGACATTGAAGCAGCAGAAACTGAGCCCAAATGCTTTCACCCAAGTTCTGACTGGTTTTCTGTTATTAGCAACTTTGAATCAGGGCAGTTATCTAACTCTTCCAGGAAACATCCCTCCTTTTTAGCTACTTTCAGTCCCAGGTCTTCTATTTAATTGTGTTGCTTCAGCATTCGTTTCTCCTATGGCTTCAGAAAGAGAGGATGCTCTTCTAACACTAATGCCCAACCTCCCTGACCTATGTCTGGGGTACCATGCGAGGTGCCAAAACCAAACTGCAATTTGAAAGCAGGATCTAGAACTGCCGCCCGTTCTAACCTCTTCTACTTCTGCCCAGGACAGTTTCTCCTGTGTTTGATTCTTAAGAAACTTACAAGCAAACAACTCAAGAAAATATTTGTTGAATCTTCAACTTCATGTTCACTCACATCTCTTTTTACTCTTCCTGTTTTCTGGTTTTCTATTTAAAATCTTCAAAACTGAGTGAGAAACTTAAATCTCAATAGTAAAGAAGCAAATAACTCCATTAAATAGATGAAAGATCTGAACAAAAAAAAAGGGACACTTCACCAGAAAAAATATATACATGGCAAATAAGCATATCCAAAGATACTCAACACCATTTGGCATTAGAGAATTGCAAACGAGGCAACATTGAGCTAACACTACACCCTACTAGAAGCTAAAATCCAACAAACTGAAAAGACCAATTGCTGTCCAGGATGCAGAGCAATGGGAACTTTCATTTGTGGCTGATGGAAATGAAAAATGGTATGAACTCTTTGGAAAGTAGTTTGGTTGTTTCCTACAATGCTAAACATTGCAACTCAATAGAAAATATATGTATTATAACTACTTATATATGAGATATATACATCCGGTTTGATATATATCTGGTTATATCAGATATACATACCTGGTTAGAAAATGGGCGGAGACCCTGAATAAACATTTTTCCAAAGAGGACTTACAGATGGACAACAGGTACATGAAAAAGTGCTGAACATCACTAACCATCAAGGAAATAAAAATCAAAACCACAATGAGATATCACCTGTTAGAGTGGCTATTATCAAAAGAACAAAAAATAAAAACTGTTGTCAAGAATGTAGAGAAAAGGAAACCCTTGTGTCTCATTGGTAGGAATATAAATTGGTATAGCTACTACAGAAGCCAGTAAGGAGATTCTTCAAAAAATTAAAAATGGAACTACCATATATGATCCAGCAATTCCATTTCTAGGCATTTATCTGAAAAAAAAAAACAAAAAAAAAACACTAACTCAAAAAGATATATGCAGCTCTCTGCTCGCTGTAGTACTATGTACAAAAGCCAAGATATGAAAGAAACCTAGGTTTACATTGATGGATATTTAATAAATAAAATATGATAACTATATATTCTTATATATGAGTNTAAATTGGTATAGCTACTACAGAAGCCAGTAAGGAAATTCTTCAAAAAATTAAAAATGGAACTACCATATATGATCCAGCAATTCCATTTCTAGGCATTTATCTGAAAAAAAAAACAAAAACAAAAACACTAACTCAAAAAGATATATGCAGCTCTCTGCTCGCTGTAGTACTATGTACAAAAGCCAAGATATGAAAGAAACCTAGGTTTACATTGATGGATATTTAATAAATAAAATATGATAACTATATATTCTTATATATGAGTATTATTCAGCTGTAAAAAGAAGGAAATCTTGCCATTTCCATCAACAAGGTAAACGTTGATAGCATTGCTAAGTAAAATTAGTCAGGAAGAGAAAGGCAAATACCATATGGTCTCACTTACATGGGAATCAAAAAAAAAAAAAGAAAAAGCTCATAGATACAAAGAACAGATTGGTGGTTGCCAGAGGTAGGGGCAAGGGAGCAAAACGGGTGACGGGGGTTAAAAAATACAAACTTCCAACTATAAAATAAGTATGTCATGGAGATGTAATATATAGCATGTTGACTATAATTAATAATGGTGTATTGTATATTTTAAACTTGCTAAGAAAGTAGATTATAAACAATTCTATGACAAAAAATAACTACAAGGCTGATAGATGTTAACTGGAATTATTGTGGTGATTATTTCAAAATATATACAAATATCAAATCATTATGGCATACACCTGAAACTAATGTGTCAACTATATATAAATTTAGAAAAAGCTAAATATAATATTACCATATAATCCCACAAATTACACTTACGTGTCTCTCTATCCAACTGATTTGAAAACACATGGACCCAAAAATTTGCATACAAATGTTTATATCAGTTTAATTCATAATCACCAACAAAGAGTTTTTCAATAAGTGAATGCATAAAAGGAAACTCTGGCACATATTTACAATGAAATATCATTGGGTGATTTATTTATTTTATTTTTTTTAGTATTTGTCTTTTTGAGGTTTTTTTAAAGATTTTATTTGTTTATCTTTAGAGGGGAAGGGAAGGAGAAAGGGAGAGAAATATCAATGTATGGTTGCCTCTTGTGGGTCCCCTGCTAGGAACTGGCCTGCAACCCAGGCATGTGCCCTGACTGGGAATCGAACCACGATCCTTTGGTTCAGAGGCCCATGCTCAATCCCCTGAGCTACACCAGCCAGGGCTCATTGGGTGATTTAAAAAGAGTTAATAAGCCGTGAAAAGTCATAGATGAATTTTAAATGCATAATGCTATTTGAGAAAAGTTAGTTTGAAAAGGCCACATACATTGTGATTCTATTTGCATGATAAGCAGGAAGTGACAAAACTACAGAGATCACAACCACGGCAATGACTGCCAGAGGTCCAAGTGGGTGAGGGGGTTAAAGAGGTGGAACTGTCCTGCATGGCAATGCAACAGCGAACGCAAGACACTAAGCATTTGTTAAATTCATTAGAACTATTCATCACAAATAGTGAACCTTAATATACATACATTTTTTGTGAAAAATCACTTATGAAGTCAAGTGATCCCAAAATAGGATGTAGGTTGTGACAAAAGAACCTAACTATATTACAAGTGTGGGCAACGACCTCACTGAAGGAGGGTAGGGTTACAGGCACTGACCTAAGCAACTTTGGAAATAAATGCAGTTTGTAAAATTAAAGGCAAAAGAAACTGCATGCAAGCAGTTATACTCTGGTTAATAAAATGATGCCCAAGAGGGTATGGGTTAATAATTCTAATACTACTATGCATGAGCACATGGAATGTGAATTCATTAAGTGAATGGACAGTGGGTGGCAGGAGCCAGGTTTCTTGTTAGAGTGGTAGTTACAGATAAGCAAGGGGTGGGGTCTAGAATATCCACATGCAAATGGATTAGAGTCAGAGACATCCACATGAACTGGTGTTTAGCTCAATACAGACATAGATACACTGGTTACACAAAGGAATATTTTATATATACACACACATATATATATACACATATACATATATGCATATATATAATCTCTATATATATACACATATATATACAATTTGTGTGTGTATACACTTACACAGATTGTTATATACACACACACATATATATTTATGCTCTGTCAGTGGAGAGTACTTAGAAGCAATGACACCCCAGTCACAATGGTACACCTCACCCCAGACCTTGGTTTCTAATACTATTCTGCAATAAAAAGAGCCAGGACTCCTGGAAAGGACGCCTGGTTCTAGGACTAGGGTAGGCTATATAAGATGAGCATGCAGCATCTTGTAGCGCCAGAAGATAAGGAAGTGCTCATGTGCACACAAATTGTAACTATGTTAAAAGGACACAAATCAATTTGAAGACTTCCCAATGTCCAAGGCTGAGACAATTTGAGCAATAAAATAAAGTGGCATTGTATTATCACCAAAGCATAAAATATATAGTCGTGATTTTTACAGCGTTCTATATGAATAAATAAATAAGTGGGGAGGTATAGACAAGTCACTCGTGCAGAATCTCAAATAATTTATGTAGATTACTCCACCTCCCAGAAGGTGGAGCATAACCCTCCACTCCTTAGGTCTGAACTGCGGAATAGTGACTTCCCACCAAGGAGCACAATGTAGGAAGAGGAGGAAGGAGTAACTGTGTAGCGGAGAAACCTGACAAGCACTACCTCAGCCAGTGACCGAGGTCCTCATCCACAGCCAACGTGCTGTTGGTATGTCCTGTTAATAATACGCATCTGAATATGATTTAATGAAAATTGCACTTTACCCCCATGACCTTCCCCACCAAAACATATAATTTCAGTCCAATTTTAAGCAAAACATACTATAAAACCAAAATGATGGACATTCTACACGATACTTGGCCAATGATTTTCAAAACCATCAAAGTCATTAGAAATAAGGAATGTCTTGCTAACTGTCACAGCCAAGATGAGCCTAACTAAGGAGACATTAGGACTAAGTGTAACATGGTTAAATGTAGTGTGGTATTCTGAATAAAATCCTGAACAGAAAAAAAAGAATATAGGAATAAAGTATACACTCTATTTAATAGTAATACTGCAATATTGATTCATTATTCATAACAAATGTACCATACTGATACGTAATGTTAACGATGAGGTAAACGGAGTGTGTTTGTGGAGGGGGAACTCTTAATAATTTCACAAGTTGTCTGTAAATCTAAAACTGTTCTAAAATGAAAAAGGTAATTAAAAAACAATTACCTAACGTCAGGGGATAATAAGGAAACAATTCATTATCTCAAAAACCGGTAAATTAAAGGTAAGGATCATGTATTTATCTTGTCATTCATAAACAAAACTGTACCCTGAATAACTTGGTGGCTTTGTAATCTGTCAACTTGACCAGGCTGAATTACATTTCCGCAGCTTCCCGTTTTGCATGTTTCTGGGCTGGGTGAGCCACAAGGGAGAATTCAAGGCTCAGCATGCAAGGTGAGGCCTGGTGCGGCTTCACACACACTGGGCAGGTGAGACCAGTCTCCCGAAAGTCAGCTTGTTTGAGAATGTAGCCCAAACCAAGTATAAACTTCACCCTTCACTAATTATTAGCACGAGACTGGTATATAACAAACTTACCCATCAGAGAAACTTGAAAAGAATTTTAAAGACAGAATAAGCAAGACAGAAGTTGTTCTTTTGGAACTTAACCTAGGAATTGACATCTCATCCATCACTTTTGCTATATCCTGTTACTTAGAAAAGAGTTGTTGTATACAGCCTGCTCTACAAAGAAATGCTCGTTGGGAGCTAGTTTAGAAACTGCCTACTGGACTCTTGCCTGTGGCCCCCACTTTGTGTGTAAAAGTGGTACTTGCAACTTGGCTGGTGTGGCTCAGTTGGTTGGGGCATTGTCCCATGACCAAAGGGTTGCAGGTTCAATTCCCAGTTAAGGCTCAGGCCTGGGTTGTGGGTCCAATCCCCTGGACATGTCTGGGAACATCCGGGCATGTCTAGGAGGCAAATGATCAATGTTTCTCTCTCACTATGTTTCTCTCTTTCTCCCTTCCTCCCTACAACTCTCCCTCTAAAAAGCAATGAAAAAAAATGTCCTTGGATGAGGATAAAAGAAGTTATACTTGTGACAATTTTCAACTAACACTAAGGAATTTAAAAAGAGAAATTTTGTCATACTCCCTAGAGTAGTCGAAACTCTTTAATTCATAGATGATAGAAGCTCACCTCAAACTAGTATAAGCAAAAAAGTAATAAGGAATTTATTGGTTCAAGAAACTAGAAAATGTAAGAATACACCTGTATTCAGATGTAAATGGTACTATTACACCCTCCAGTCCCTCTATTTCCAGGTCTTAGAACCACTCTCAGAGGGTGTTGGCAAACTCTCCTTGTTAGGCACATGTCAGCCCTTATGGAAGTCAAGAGCACACAGCAGAAACAGATTTCCTTTTGAGGGTCAGTATGTGTCATTCCAAAGAAGGCCTTTGGCTGGTCCACTCTGAGTCACGTACCTGTTGCTGGGCTGATCCTGGATCAAGAGGCAGGATAAGGTCATGCCAAATACACCAGAGTGGGAGAGGAGGGCCAGTCCCCCAGGGGAAGGGGATGGTTACCAGAAGAGGGAGAAAGATGTGGAACAGATTTAAAAACAGAGTTTCACCATAATGTCTAATTTTAAATCTAAATCAATTATGTGAGTTACCTAGCCACTCCTAAGAGATACAAAGAAACCAACATTTGAATTCAGGTAACTTTACACTGGCCAAGATTTCCTGCTCTCAAAAATTAATAATTTTTGTAGTCATTTATTTTCATTATACATGTAAACTTTCAATATGTTGGTATTTAATATTCCACACCTTGAAGAATATATGTATTTGTTTTATACCTAAGCAAAGCTTTATATTATATTAATCTTAGTCCATTAGCTTACACATTAATGTTAAAATAGTTTTTAGGTATGACTCTAATGTAAAAGTTATCCAATATAACTCTTCCAATAAATCATGGTACACATATGCAAACACAGAATGTTCTGAAAAGCAGTCCACCTGCTATAAGAAGGTGCTACTACTGACACATTGTTGAGAAGTTATTGTTTTGAATTATATTTTCAGCTGTTTAAAAGGATTTTACTTATTAATTTTTTAGAGTTAGGGGAAGGTAGGGAGAAAGAGAGGGAGAGGAACTTTGATATGAGAGAGAAACATTAGTCAGTTACCTCTCAAACGTGCCCTGATCAGGGACCAAACACAACCCAGGCATGTGCCCTGACCAGGAATCAAACCCGCAGTCTTTTGCTTTGTGGGACAAAACCCAACCAAGCCAAGCCGGTCAGGACTGTATTTTTAACTTTTTAATTTCAAAATAAAATGCAGATTTGGAAAAACACAGAAAAAATAAATAACCTAAGTTATTTTAATGTGAGCTCACTTATAACTCCCACCCATACCATAAACAGAAAGTTGCAGTCTACCCAGAAGCCCCTGCATGCAACCCATCACAAAAACAAGTCCCTCACGCCCCCAATGTAACCGCTATCCTGCCATTTATAGAGAACACTTGCTTCTGTTTTATTATAGTTCCATCACCTAGTATTATTAAATTAATTAACATTAGACGGAAATGACTCTGATGCCATGGCGTATGTAAGCAAGCCAAATGTAAGCCTGTAAATGCCGCAAAGTTACAAAATTGAAACCTAAGGACAACCAAGCACAAACAGCCAGCTAGGCTTTTAGCTCTAGCCCATCAATATTTTCCTTACTCTGCTTCTGTTTTTTCTCTATTAAAATCTTTCCCCAAGCTCCTAGGAGTGGAATGCTTTTATCCACTTTCAGTTGGCACGGGTCAAATGAAGTAAATTTTTGCTCGAACTCTTCAAATTTGTAATACGCCTCAGTTGATGTTTTAACAGTAGGCATCCCTAGACACCACAGCTTAATCTGGTCCCCCTCTAAAAATTGTTCGGTGTCTTTTAAGTCTATTCTTATCTCTAGGTTCCTCCTCTTTCCCTCTTCCTTATCTGCTACAGAACCCGGGCATTTCACCTGTGCGGTATCCCCGCAGGGTTCCCTAGCAGTTCTTCAGAATCTGTTCCCTCAGAGTCCCCAGTGGTCCTGTGAATAACTTTTCTGTTTAACTAGCTAGAGTGAATTCAAGTGCCTCCAACCAAGCACCTTGATTATAAAATGAAAACACCTTTTTATTACAAACTTAATTTCTTATACATGTATATATATATAATATGTAATTTTATATATATATATAGTAAATTGTAAGATGAGGATAAAAGGTATCTGTGAGAAAATGCTCATTAAATTTTTATTACCCTAAGCAAAAAACAAAACCATATCACAAAATATAACATTACAACTTAGTTTTTTAAAGTCATGTAGACATTGAGATAAGAAATCTTTCTAAGGGTATTTCTGACTTCTTACAGATTCACACAGTGATCACCGTCAACAGGACTGTGGTAAGTAAGGACATGGGTCCATGTGGATGAAAATCTTGCAGAGACACATGAAATGAGAGAATGGTGGCAAAATTTAGGTTTGTAATATTTCCAGTGAAACAAAAATTAGCTGTAGAATTTGAAATGAGAACATGATTTAGCCTTTAATAAGCACACATAATGTACATGATACTTCCAAAAAATAGAGGTAATCATTTATATTTATAATCAGGGTGAAACTGTCATATGATTTAAATAAGACCAAGGACAAAAGACTCAAAATACAGACAACCAGGACTTCTGGCCAAGACGGAGGCCTAGGTGGAAATACTGTACCTCCTCACACAACCAAATTTAAGGACAACAAGGATTTAGAAACAAAAACACACCCAAAACAGACAGAGAATTGAACTATACCAAAGTCCGACAACAACGAACCATTCTAGACCAGTGAGAGGGGTGGAGTTGGCAGCCAGTAGAGAGGGGTCCTGCCAGGAAAAGGCGGTGGTTAGCAGACCAGGGTGGGCACAGGGACAAAATGAGCAGACTCAGTAAGGCTGGCAAGGTGGCTGCCTGACCGTGGACACAAATTCATGCGCAGATAAACCAGGCAAAAAAAACAGGCAGTGAGACAGATCGCGCAATGCAGGGCCCCAGTGCCAAGAAATAAAGCCTAAAAGCACTGATTGAAAAAACTATTGGGGGTTGAGATGCCGGGAGAGGCTCCCAGCCTCACAGGAGAGTTTGTTGGAGAGACCCACAGGGTCCTAGAATGTATACAAACCCACCCACACAGGAACCAGCACCAGAAGGCCCAAATTTGCTTGTGGAAAGTGGCAGAGGGGACCAAAATCTGAGAGAGAGAGGAAAAAGTGCCATTGCTCCCTCTCTGACCAGGCCCCCAGTCATAACCCAGCAACTGGGTTGGCCCGCCCTTCATATGTAACAGGTGCAAACAGACCAAAACACATTATGGCTCCCACAGAAGAACAGCTCAAAGCTCCAGAGCTAATACTTCTAAGCGACAAAGAGATAGCCAACCTTTCAGATGCACAGTTCAAACCCCTGGTGATCAGGATGCTCACAGAACTGGTTGATTTGAGTCACAAATTAGAGGAACAAATGAAGGCTACACTAAGTGAAATAAAAGAAAATGCACAGGGAACCAATAGTGATAGAAAGAAAACTGGGACTCAAATCAATGGAGTGGATCAGAAGGAAGAAAAAACAACCAAACAGAAAAGAAGGAAGAAACAAGAATTCAAACAAATGAGAAGAGGCTTAGGAACCTCCAGGACACTTTAAACATTCCAACATCTGAATTATAGGGGTACCAGAAGGGGAAGGGGAACAGCAACAAGTAGAAAACTTATTGGAAGAAATAATAAAGGAGAATTTCCCCAATCTGGCAAAGGAAACAGACTACCAGGAAATCCAGGCAGCTCAGAGAGTCCCAAAGAAGTTGGACCCAAGGAGGAACACACCAAGGCACATCATAATTACATTAGCCAAGATTAAAATGAAGGAGAGAATTCTAGAAGCAGCAAGAGATAAGGGGACAGTCACCTACAAAGGAGTGCCCATCAGACTGTCAGCAGATTTCTCAAAAGAGACCTTACAGGCAAGAAGGGGCTGGAAAGAAGTATTCCAAATCATGAAATCCAAAGACCTACAGCCAAGATTGCTCTATCCAGCAAAGCTTTCATTTAGAATGGAAGGGCAGATAAAGTGCTTCTCAGATAAGGTCAAGTTCAAGGAGTTCATCATCACCAAGCCCTTACTATATGAAATGTTAAAGGGACTTATCTAAGAAAAAGAAGATAAAAAATATGAACAGTAAAAGAACAGTAAACTCACAGTTATTAACAACCACAGCTAAAACAAAAACAAACTAAGCAGACAGCTAGATCAGTAGGAGAACCATAGAGATGGAGATCACATGGATGGTTAGCAACAGGGGAGTGGGAAGACACAAGCAGGGAGAAGGTACAGAGAATAAGTAGCATAGACGGTAGATAGAAAATAGGGGGGAGGGCAAGAATAGTGTGGGAAATGTAGAAGCTAAAAAACTTGTGACACATGGACATGAACTAAAGGGGGGAATTGGGGGAGGGGATGTGCAAAGTGGAGGGAAATGAAGGGGGAGATGGGACAACTGTACTAGCATAATCAATAAAATATATTTAATAAATAAATAATACTAAAAAAAACCCACAAACCACCTCCTTAACAAAAAGCCCAGTGTGAAGTGACTTTACACGTACTACCATTCATCTTGTGGAAGAGGAACAGTGAAGATGCAGAAGGGTTACACACACAGAGCCAGGGACCAGCAGGTAAGATTGCTGACAAACAGAACATCATCATTCAAATCCTTTAATACCTTTAACAACTACATTATTCTGCAGATACAAAAGGAGAACCTGAGGGAAAGGCTGCATAATAATTTGATAAACTTATCACATATTTTATGTTTTCCTTTTGTCAAGGCAAAGGTCCAGAAGTTTAATTACTCTTTTAGTAAAATGCACCCCTGACATCACCCAGAGTGGTTGAAAGCTCCTCAATAATAGGACCTAATAAAAAGATAAGAAAATAATTGCAAGATTTATAATATAAAATAGAAAAGTATAGATCATAACATCATGAAAGCAGAGACATTAACAAAGATAATGCCAAAAAATCTACACATTATATTCATTATGACATATTATAAAGGGTGTTTTTTCCAAAATACCTAGCTTAGAATAAATCATGCTTTGTATTCCAGGCATTTTTCTTATTCCACTATGTTTTACTTAATATTAATATTCATTTAAACTCCAACACATGTCTACAGAGCACTGAAAGACAAGAGCCTACAACTGCAATGGCAAGTATATGGTAGGCACAGCGCTGTTTGCATTAGCCCAGTTTTTTATTATCATTATGTGTTTATTTGGTTATATAGCTCGGCAGTTAGAAAATCATATAATTTACATAGTGTTCCCATGATATTTCCAGTACCCCACCAGGCACCATATATAGCTATCACAATATCATCAACTCTATTTCCTATGCTTTACTTACTTCCCTGTGACTGTTTTGTAGCTACCAATTTGAGCTTCCTAGTCCCTTCACTTCTTTTACCCAATGCCCCAAACCCACCCGCCCCCTTCTGGCAACCACCAGTTTTCTCTCTGTATCTATGAGTCTGCTTCAATTTTGTTTGTTCATTTATTTCGTTCTTTAGATTTCACATATAACTGAAATCCTATGGTATTTCATTCTTCAACTGACTTGTTTCACTCAGTATAATATCCCCTAAGTCTATCCATGCTGTTGCAAATGTTACAATTTTATTGTTTTTATGGCCAAGTAATATTCCATTGTATGTATGTACCACAGCTTTTTTATCCACTCATCTATTGATGGGCACTTGGGTTGCTTCCATAGTTTGGCTGTTGTAGATAACACTGCAATGAACATAGAGGAACAAATATTCTTTCAAATTAGTGTTTTGTCTTTCTTTTTAATTTTTCAAGAAAACTCCATATTGTTTTCCACAGTGGCTGCACCAATCTGCATTCCCACCAACAGTGCACCTGGATTCCCTTTTCTCCACATCCTTGCCAACACTTGTCATTTGTGAGTTTACTGATGATAGTCATGCTGACAGTTGTGAGATGATATCTTATTGTGGTTTTTTTTCACTTTCTTCATTGTGGTTTTAATTTGCATCTCTCTGGTAATGAGTGACATTGAGCATCTTTTCATATGTCTATAGGCCTTCTGTATTTCTTCTTTGGAGAAGGGTTCATTCAGATGCTCTGACCATTTTTTAATTGGATTGTTTGGATTTTTTTCTTTTTGGTGTTGAGTAGTATGACTTCTACAGATTCGATGAAATCCCTATAAAAATGCCAAAGGTATATTTTTCAGAACTAGAACAAATAATCCAAAAATTTATGTGTAACCATGAAAAAACCCACATAAACTCAGCAATATGAAGAAAGAATAAAAATTTGGGAGTATCATGCTACCAAATATAAAGCTATATTATAGGGTCATAGTAATCAAAACAGTATGATTTCATGGTATTCACATAAAAACAGACACATAGATCAATGAAATAGAATAGAGCACCCAGAAATAAATTTACATCTATATGGTCAATTAATATTTGACCAAGGAGACAAGAACACACAATGAGGTAAAGACAGTCTATTCAATAAATTATACTAAAAAAATTAAGCAAATACATGCAAAAAAAATGGAACTAGACCACCTCCTCATACCTTATACAAGAATAAACTCAGAATGGATTAAACACTTAAATGTAACACTCAACACCACAAAAATCATAGAAGAAAACATAGGCAGTAAACTCTTGGACATTTCTCAAAGCAGTATTTTTTCTGACATATATTTTTGGTAAATGGAAATAAAAGAAAAAATAAACAAATGGGATTACATCCATCAAACTAAAAACTTTCTCACAGCAAAGGGAACCATGGAAAAAAACAAAGAGAACACTACTAAATGGGAGAACATATTTGCCAATGGTATATCTGATAAGGGATTAATATCTAAAATTTATGAAGAACTCAGCCCCATTTTTATATCAGATATTCCTAACTAATTTTAGCACTCTTTCCTGAGGACCCAGGCAAAGATGCAGAATCTTTCTTGACTCACTCAGTGCACCAAGCAGCTACTACTAATTGAACCAACACAGGTGATCCATGAGATGTAATCTATTTGCCCTGTATGGCCTGGGATAAATAGGCAAGAAAATAAACTTGTATTATTTATTGAGATAAGCCAAAACTATAGCCTGTAAAAAGCAGCTAAATGTTCAAAGGCCAGCTCTGTTTTTTTAAAGGCTTTGTGATCTTAGGCAGATAATTAAGCCTCTTTATGTCTGTTTCTTCATCTGTTAAACTGGGAAGGTAATGGTCTAATACACATAGATGTTGTAAAGGGGCACTAAGTCAGTATGTGTGAAATAATAATGTTTGATGATTATCATTTACACAAGGTGTAAATCCTAGGTTTAGAAGATTGCTATGACTAAATAATGATCTACAGTCTTAGAGGCTGATGTTTGGGAAATTCTATGCATAATTTCTACCTTTGAGAGATTTATAGTGTTCATTAAGAAGGTACATACTAAGAAGGGCTCCTGGTGGTTCAATTTAAAAAACAGAGCCTAGCAGTCAAGTCTACCCAGGGGCCTCTCATTCACACCACACTTCAGGGAGAAGCCTACACTAAGCTGCCTGCCTCCTGCACTGAGCTGCCTTCCTGCACTGTTTCTGTCACTTGAAGCAGCTCTTATAAAGAAGTTCCTAGAATCCTATTTCTGCCAACAGAACTGAGACTGCCTCTGTCCAATCAAAGCAACATAGCATTTTCACTTGTCAATCAAAGCAGTTCCATTCTAAACAATCGGGACAATACCTTTTTGGACCAAGCAAACTGCAAAGATTTGGAGTCTTCATTTGCATCAGGGACTTCTGTCTACATAGGTCAGTTCCTCTCTGGCTTGAGGAGTGCACTTTCTCTTTCCACCAAAGACCACATCTCCCCAGCTGGAGCTGGAACACTGAGGATGTCTTGCCAGAGCAGAGCACACAAGCCCAGATCAGAGTTGTCTAGCCAGAGAGGGGCATGATTCCAGGGCCCCCCAAGCCTCCTCATAGTCCTGCTGCATTCTGCATCCTAACTGAGCTGCAATACTATTGAGCTACTCTACAGTGCTATTCCCACAGCTGTGCTATTATCACAAGTAGGCTCTTTGCACTGAATAAAGCTTTCTTCTTCACCTCACCCCAAATTGGGGTTTCCTGTTGGCTTTGAATTGGCACCAATAACCATCGGTTGACAATACATAATAGGTACTTGAAAAATGTTTGCTAATGAATAAATTATTGGCTATCCCAAACTCTAGAGAATATCAAATAGCTTCATATTTTCTTCATAGGTCTTAAAATATTTGCAACATGATAAATGGCTCTAAAAGCTACTCCATATGTTGTAGGTCTGAAAAAGTTTAAAATCATTTAATCATATCTGTGACTCGATTCTGTAAACTAAAATCTGTCCAAAAGTCTAATGCCAGAATTGTTATGGAAATTTTCTTGCTCACTGCATCACTTCTAAGAGCAGTCTGAATAATTTCCTGAGATATAAATGTACAATCTGTTTCTTAATTGGTAGAGAGACTGTAGGTTTGTGAAAAGGTTTTAAACAGATTTTAGAAGACACACTAGTTTGAGGGCTAAAGCTAACCTCTGATTACAGGAGCAAAGAAATAAATGGTTTTAGCATCCGGTAAGGTTATACGCTTGACTGCTGTTATTTTATATCTACGCATAAAACTACTTTCCATTTTTTTTACTAGACACTTACTGTCAAGGTATAGATAAAACTCAAATTTAGGAGTATAAAATTTTTATAACACCAAAGAACCAGTAAAACTAGTGTACGTTGTACCATTACATCTGGATATTCCAATTTCAATTTTTTAATGGTTAACAATTATATGGAAATGATCATATATGTATTTTGAAGCAAATATTTAAAGTGGCTTCCAGACATAATTTCTCCTTAGCCATGATAAAATGTAGAGAACAAATAGCCCACATTTGTTTTAAAAATATGTGTTGTAATGCAATATATACTTAACACATGCTTAGAAAGTTTAAAACTCACCGCTATCAGAAATTAGCATGATTGACAGCCTTAGCATAAGTAACAGAAGTAGAAAAGAATTCTTACAGTATCAAGAGTGTCTGAATGGAAAGAAAGCAAAAGGGGAACAAACACCAGCTTACTAACATCTTCACACTTCTGTAAGGCAAGGAAGTTTTGTTAGAAAGAAAAGTGATGATTTTCATCTGTCAGCTATTGGCAGAAATATCTAAGTAAATGGTACAAAAAGATTTGGCTTCTAAGCCCTGATCGTGGCTGACATAACTATAACCATAGCTATTGGCATTGAACAGGGGTGTAAACAATATAATCACTATAGCAGTAAGTCCTCAAGCCCAATCCAGTCCATCTGTATGAACACTACCCTCATGAGCAAGATAGGCAGCCTTGGAATGCAGGTGACCAGAAGATGTGATGGAACTAATGGCTTTAATGTGGATCCTAGCTGGTTTGAAAGTTCAAGCTAGAAGAAAACCAGCCAAAGGGGAAGTATCATTAAATAATAATGCATACAAAAAGCATGGTTCCGTTTTTAATTAAATTTTCAAGTATGTATTAAATTTCCTTTTTGCTCTATATCCTAGCCTAGGAAAACCTAGACTTCCTTTGCCTAAAGAAGTCATGTTTTCCTGCAAACAAAATATTTAGGTATGGAAATTTTCCAGCTTTGTTATTCTTTCAAGTAAATAACTGGCATTTTGTGACCACCTACCATTACCAGACACATGGTGGGAATTCTACAGTAAACAACACAGGTCATTCCTGAAACATGTTACAAAGCAGTGAACAAGCAACTCATCATCTAGGACTCGATGGGTCAGTTTAGTAACCCACTCATTATTCTCTAGACCAGGGGTGTCAAACTCATTTTCACCAGGGACCACATCAGCCTTGTGGTTGCCTTCAAAGGGCCGAATATCATTTTAGGACTGTATAAAGGTAACTACTCCTTATCTAGGGTCAAGGAGCTCGGCTCTGCCACTGGGTAGAGAAACAAGATGCTGGGCCGGATAAAACAAGGTAGAGGGCACAGTTCGGCCCACATGCCTTCTGTTTGCCACCTGTGCTCCAGACAACAAAGAACATGGGAACATCTACAGCCAAGCAATGCTATAAAAGCAGAGTTCTGGAAATTAAAGAGTATAAGGTTTTGCCATTAAAGGGAGGAAAAAGCAGGCAAAAATACATGTTTCAATTTCATGTTACCCTCAGTGCTTTGGGCTAAAATTATTTCTGCAATGAATTTTAATGTATTAACATAAGACATGGTACAACAAATGTGACTAGTTGCTTTATTGGTATTAAGTACTATAGCAAGTCTTTAACCATCTTTAACAATAATGATAATATTAAAATACAACATTAATACTTGCAGTTGACCATTGTAAGTGAACATATGACCTAATATACACTCTACAGTTCTCAACAGAGAGAAATGACAGATACAACTAAAAATGGGGCACATGTTACCTCATAGTTACTGATGATAAAATATATTCTGATATTCATATTGGAAGTACATGCTCATGTGCCATACTCCATCTAAGCAGCAGTAAATGAATGGATCAAAAAACTATGGTACATTTACACAATGGAATTCTATGCTGCAGAAAGAAAGAAGGAGCTCCTACCTTTTGCAACAGCATGAATGGAACTGGAAAGCATTATGCCAAGTGAAATAAGCCAGGCGGTGAAAGACAAATACCATATGATCTCACCTTTAACAGGAAGCTAAACAACAAAACAAACAAGCAAACAAAATATAACCAATAGAGAACAGGCTGACAGGGACCAGAGGAGAGAGGGGAGAGAATTTCAGGGGAAAAGGGGAAGGATTTACAGGAACAAATATAAAGGACACATGGACACAAACTAAGGTGGGTGGAAATGGGAGGGAGGTGGGGAGCACTAGGGGGTGGCCTGGGATGGGAGTAAAAGACAGAAAACTGTACTTGGGCAAAAATTTTTTAAAAAAATTCTCCGTTTAATTAAAT
This sequence comes from Sturnira hondurensis, assembly GCF_014824575.4. Lineage (NCBI taxonomy): Eukaryota > Metazoa > Chordata > Mammalia > Chiroptera > Phyllostomidae > Sturnira > Sturnira hondurensis. The sequence continues at coordinate 20,898,019 of NW_028093985.1, read as the reverse complement.
AATCATCTAAAATTTTCCAGCTTTTAAAATACTCAAAATAACAGAAAAAAGATAAAACACATTACATTTATTCCATAATAATTCATAAATCGACTTCCTCAAAATGAATGAATTTGTATTCAATACAGTTACTTTAGGGCTGCTTTAGAAGTCAGTCCTAATACTAAAAATTAAAGTTTTAAGATGGAGAAGCTGTTTAAAAAATAATATAGTTCCATCTTTTCCAAAAGCTTGTCTGTTTAAAAAAGGCTTCAAATAAGTAAACAAAAGAGTATGAAACCATTGCATTTTTCAGTATTTTCCTTCTTTTAACTTTTATTCAGATTTCAGGTTTGAATGGGTATTTTAATATTTTTAAATTAGCATAAAATGATCAATACAATTTTTTTCACAACTGTTAATTGTAAAATGGTGGTAAGAAATAGAATGTACACAGGGAATTTGATTATTCTATTGTTTCATTGTTAAAAGATTTCCAGAGTGCAAGAGAGAGGGGAAGGGTTTCACATACTGTTGTGTATTTTTTCTCCTTCACTTATTCCCCTGACTTACACTCAAAACCAATGGCAAGAGAAAACGGAGGTGGAAACAGCCCTAGGGACAGAGGCAGTCTGAAAATAAAAGCCTTGTATGATCTCTAGAAATGCAAGAAACTGTCAAATTACAAACACATGGAGAATAATAAAACTCTCTCTGCACAAACTAGATGATTTAGCTCACACACACACACACACACACACACACACACAGCGCTAATTCACCTGCGTAAACCAGGCCAAGAGCCTGGAAGAAGTTGATGAGAGCCCTCTGCAAAGGAAGCGCTCTATAGAAGAGATCCAATTTGGCTAAGCAAAATTTAAGGTAAAGTCAGAATACTGGTATGTGATTAAGATTAGATTAGTCTTTTCTTTTTAAAAATAATTGTCATTATGTAGATCATATATACTAGAAAAATATCAATAGTATATATATTGACATGTCATTTTCTGCCATGATTTATACAGAGGTAAGTACTAATACCATTTTTTAAATTAAACTAGTTTAAAATTAATAAAAATGCAGCCAAAATATGTTTTCAGAATTTTTAATCCATGCATGTATAATTTCTTCATACAATAAGTAGTTCCTAAGAAAACCCACAGAGGTCAAAGGGAAGCTAACCTGAAATCATATCAACAACACGTAACTTTGTCCAATAATTATTTTTGTGGCTTTGTTTTTTAGTTTGTTTACAGATGCTCTATCCAAATATTTCTTTCTAGCAAAGGTAAGATGCTATTTCAAAAGAGGTACAATATTTCAACATCAAGGATCACAACTAAGGGTGGTCCACCCGAGAAGAAAATGAGATCTTCACTGTCTCTTGTCTGTACCATTACCAAGCCACCTTTTTGATCCCCGTGGCTTTGATCTCTTGTCCTCCCAATTTATATTTCCTGTTTCTCCTTCCACATCAGTTCACTCATACTAATCAAAATGTATTAAAACTATGCCCCCATGGATGCCAAATTCACTGAGCTTCACTCTGAATGACTTTGAACTTTGGGGAAAATGAGAATCATATTATCATAGCCATAAAACTGGCAGAAAATGAACCCACAGAAAGAAAACAAAAAGCCCTGTGGGATTTTTTTTAATGCATATTTTAAAGAAAAATACAAATTAGATCTTTCTAGGTCATCAATTACTATTCATACATACCCCATAAAATACATTATGTTTAGCCCAGAAATAAAGCATCAATATCAAGCATTCCCAGAGCTAATCAATCTTTCTCAGGTTGGTCTCTAATTAAGAGGCAACTGTTAGAGAAAGGCTATGTTATCCAAAATCAATGTCAGTGTGGGTTTTTTCTAAATAAATATTGTCTTAAAATAGCTTAATAATCTCCATTAATATCATCGAGATGGGTTAATAAATTTGTGACTGTATAAATATACATTCCTATCCACTTTTATAATTTATTCTCAAGTCTATTTTCTATTTGATTATTTCCTTTCCAAGTATAATATAATGTACATCTACCAATGTATACCTAAACTGCCCCTAGTAATGACCTCAATATTTCTTTCCATTTAGGAAGAAGGACTAAATCACATGTGCCATCTTATCTATGCTCCCAAATGAAATGAAATAACTTTATGTGGCTTTTTCCTCTCTCGTGATCACAAAGACATTTCAAAGATAATGTTGTAGAAAATAAAAATAGTCTATGTGGTACAAAAGAAAATTTTAATTTGTTAACCTTGTTAGAATTAATTCTTTATAATGCTACTAAAGTGTTTTTATACATCCTTTAACTACCAAGCTAAGTAGATATTATTCCACCCAAAAAGCAGAGGATTATTTTTAAAGAAGCTGGAATTGAGCAAAAAGGGGGGAAAAAAGAGAAAGAACTCACAGCCAACAGTGTGGTGATTGCAGAGGGAAGAGGGTCGGTGGAGGTAGGACAGGGTACGGAGGCAATAAGTGGTAATGAAAAAATACAAAGAGTAAAAATAAAAATATATAAGAAAAAAAGGTAATGAGCTGGTTCTTACTAAATCACATCTGATCCCAATCTCTACCCCTCCAAAAAAATTGCAAAGGCAGTGTTATCCACATGTTTCTTCTGTCTTCTCCATTCACTCTTGAAGCAGCCACATTCTGTGCTTTTTAGTTGAGATATAGTAATAACCCCTCAAACTCTCATGAAATCTCTCCTTTCTAATACACTTTACCACTGAGGCTTAATTAAGGATCAAGAATGCTTTGTATTAAACATGCTTACCTCAGCTATTCCTCTTGAAAATGTATTCCGTAAAAGTAATATGCCTCTCCCACAACAAAACTGGAGCAGACTCCTAAACTGTTCAACTTATTCTTCAACAAGGACATTCCATAGTTGCAAACAGTCTCAGTGAGTCTCAATTCAGAAATAAGAGGTCAATTCCAAGGTTTTAGTCAACTGTACCTAAGATCTCCCCTTCCCTGATTCTGTTCTGTTTTGGAATGAGAAGTTTGGAAGGGGATGGTCCTTTTCTTGTTTTCCCCGATCTGCTTTCTTAGCCAGGCCACCACTTCTGGAGCTCCGTCCTGGCTGGCGGTAGAAATAGAAGCGAATACCATTGTGGGCTAGCTTCACACTCCCTGAGGCTGGTGGACATCAAGTTCTTTGTGTTACATGGTACTTTCACAAGTTTGTCTGAGGTATCTTACAGGACTCCTCTCCTGACTCTTCTCTCATCGGACACCTGCACCCAGGCATGTGCACCTCTTTTCCAGGTGCTTACTCGCCATGCCTTCATCAGATTCTAGGCAGTCATTCTCAGGTACTCCCTGAAGAAGAGGTCCTTCCACCACTTCAGAAGGCCCTGCTGAATAAGCCCTCAGGTGGTTCCATGCCTGCCCTCCGACTCGATTCAGGTCAGATCCATGGGGAGCATTCCTACAGCCCTTGACTGGACAAACTCTCATCAGAGGGGCTGATCTCAACATAGCAGCACTCTCCAGACTCAACTGTCAAAGCAGCTTCTCATCCCAAATCTCATTTCCAGCTTTCCAGGCAGAGGCATACCTCAGCATACCAACTACAGGACTGATGTCTTTAGCTCACCAGCTAGCCTTGCAGAAAGGCATTCTTCTCAGAAGTAAAGCAGTCGGCATGACTCCCACCTTCCTGGGGTGGCAACTCAGAGCAAAGCATCAACTACCTCAAACAAAAAATCTCTTCGCCAATTCTTTCCCCTCTGTTCACTAACAGATTAATTTGTATGAAGTACTTCACTAACCATGAGAAATTTCCTTCCAATATTATATATTGTTTCATCTCACTTTCTAATTTCACACTATTGTATTTTAATGCCTAATTGAAATTTAATTTTTTTCATTGTAAATATCTGTCATAACATACATACACACCAAGAACAACTACGAATAGAGCCATCGTTTGTTTCCATCTGAAGAAGAATACAATCCATTTGGTTGAAGGAAAACTATTGGAGAATGTTGAACTGTTGTACAGTTCAGTTACTGACAGAAAGTTCCTTGAAGGATACAAAATTCCATAATGAACTGAAATGGATTCCAGTCATATTTAGTAATTATTGATGTTTCTGTACAATCTATTATGCCAATTTAAGAACATTTAATGAATAATATTTACATTGGCTGAGTACCATCAGCATATAAGCTTTTATGGCAAACATACAGCAGACTAAGTCCCATTATTATGTCTATCTAATAAATATTGATTTCTTGTTTAGGCATCTAACAAGATTTATTGACATGGCAATTCAATATTTTCTGAGAAGGATTAAAATTTTTATTAGGCCCCCAAACACGAAGGCAATGTCAATACTAGTCTTGGCTGTATTCATCTACCATGAAATTCATTCAAACAGCGGATTGAGGTTTCCATAAAACAAGTAGCCCTGTTTCTTTCTTCATATGAACAGGGAAAACAGAGCCATTTAAAATCCCTTTTCAAATCAGGAGTGAACAAAGGACTAGTCTGGATGCAGTGCTGAATCTAGTGGCAGTGTCCCTGAAACTAGCTGCACCTCACAAAGAGCAAGGGCAAGAGCGGAAGGCACAGCCCCGGTGCATCCCTGGGCTGCCAGGTGAGAGCAGGGACCATCACTGTCTGCCCACTGTCTCCACGTTGAGGAGGAATACACAATTGGCTTGTGCTCATGAACATCCTCTCTGACTTGTATGCAACTGTCATCTAAAGGACAATAGAGGACAATATTAGAGGATTTTACTTGTTTTTAATCTCCCACTTAACATAGAACAAAAGGAAAAAATCTAAGAAGGCCTGGAAATGTAATCTCAAGCAATAACTAACGAATAAATTGCTAAGAGACAATGAGGGTCCAAAGATGAGTGTACCTAAAAAGAATGGATTGTTTATTTGCTTGTTTGAAATGATAAATGTGTTTATTTGCTTATTGCAAATAAGTGATAAGTACGTTTATTTGCTTACTTGTTTGAAATGATAAATGCAAAGTTTTACATGTTGCCCAGCCCATACTAAGTATTTAAAAAGTGACAGCTGTTATCACTTATACTATTATAATAACCTTCTAGAAAAGGAATATTTGAAAGGCTAATACTCTTGATAAAGGTACTACAAGCAAGAACATTCAAAGAAATGATTGTTCCTTATTGAAACACTGCTACAGTGCTCTCTTATTGCAAGGGAAGCAGAAACAGGGACAGATAGTAAGACAAGAATAACACAATACATATGGCCCTGGTGTGCTTCAGCAGACTGAGCACCGGCCTGTGAACCAAACGGTCACCAGTTGGATTCCCAGTCAGGGCATGTGCCTGGGTTGTGGGCCAGGTTCCCAGTGCGGGGGCGAGTGAGAAGCAAGCTCACATTGACGTTTCCCTCTCTTTCTCCCTCTCTTCTCCTCCCTAACAAATAAATAAATAAAATATTTAAAAAAAAAAAAGAAAACAGCCCTGACTACTGTGGCTCAGTGGATTGAGCACGGGACTGCAAATCAAAGGGCCATCGGTTTAATTCCCAATCAGGGCACAAGCCTGGGTTACAGGCCAGGACCCCAGTAGGAGGCATGCAAGAGGCAACCACACATTGATGTTTCTCCCCCTCTCTCCTTACCTTCCCCTCTCTCTAAAAATAAATAAATAAAATATCTTTTAAAATTTTAAAAAAACATAATATGTATCTATTATAAATAGATTTAAGCTAGAACTAATCAGGCAATTTTTATTATTTAATAATTATAGACTTTCACTTAAGCCAAATATCAGATATGAGGTATTAAATAATATATTCATGTAAAACACACATTATATATAAAGTTTATATATATGCATATGCATGTACATATAATATACATAAATTTGATTTGGTGTGCTCAAGATTATATGTCATTAAAACCTAGAAATTAAAAATAAAAATATTATATTCAGCAATTCAATCATAACCTTAATCTTAAAAAGATAAAGTCAACTCCTACAGACGTTCTGCAAGCTGTAGCCTGAGCCTCCTAAATTATCAAAGCAGTGAGTATTTTATGTTACTCTAACAAAACAATGATTTGCCTAGTATAAAGTAGCTGGTCGATAAATGTGTGTTAAATTAATGAATGAGCCAGGGGAATAGCATAATTGCATTTTGCCAATGTTCAGTAAGCATATTCTTTTTTGAAAGGAGTAAATCTGTTTAAACATGAAAGCTGCAAAACCAGTCAAGGGGAAGGTCCTAACATAATTTCTAGAAGACATTCCTTGAAGAATTTGATGGTATTTAGCTCTGGTTTGTTCTGTGATATTAGCAGAAGAATCCAAACAGCCTTATAAAACTATCTCAGAGAACACCTTTGGCCCCTCTCCACCCTCACCAAATCCACTCGGAATCTGTGTTGTCACTAAGACCACTTTTCTTCTCTGCATGGTGGAAACTTCTACACAAATGCTTACAGGAAAGACCACATGGTTAGATAATTAAATCTGAAAACCACTTCTCCAACAGGACACCACCCTAAAAAAATGTAACCAGTGAAAAAAATGTAACTGCTTTCATTTGGCCCACTAACTGTGTTGCCCAAGAAAAATACAGACAGATTTCACTGTTGAGGTAAACAGTATTTGCTTACAAGGTGTTTCTCAGAAGATAAGGTAAATGTTAAAATTCAAAGTTTTACTCCAAACTCTATTCTTTACCCACTTGGAAAATCCATTTGAAATCTAGATTGCTGTCTTCCACAAATAAAATAAGGTTTACATTTGTCTATGTCAATGCAACATATCAAAGCTTAGCAATCCTCCAAGTGTGACAGTGTAAGTATATGTAATTTAAACGCAGGAATACATTAGTGAGGAATTGCGAGCATTTTAAAATCTAAGTGGAGGTTTAGATTTAGATAAATGGAAAGAATCCAGTTTACTTTTTTCTTCAAAAATATCTTTAATGTAGTTAGCCAGAACAAATCCATTTCATCTAGATAATCTATCATCCAAATTACAAAGTGACAATTTTGAAAACTAGAAATTTTGAGTGTGAAAAGTATATCCCTATTCTGCAATGACTGCTGCTATGTCTAGTGCAAGAGAGAGGCAGACAAAGATCAGATCAACTAAAGGTCATTACATAGCAACACAGACCCAAGATTACTCTCTTACTTACAGGAGAGTTAAAAACTAAGTTATAAGAATAAAATTTCTCATACCTGAATTTCACCCAGGAGGAAATATGTAAGAGTCTCCAGAAGAGGCAAAAGAGGGATACTTTAAAAAATATTCTCCAGGTTATGCTGAGAACCTCCCCTGACTGCAATGATCTCATAACCCTGTACAGTCATGATACAATATTGACCATAATAATCTTTTGGTATTTCATTTGGTTGCCAAGATTTTCCATATCAGTGTTGCGCGGTGGTCTTCAAACTTTATTGTATGCATGCTAAATTTATTTTCGTTCTTTCTAATCTTTATTCCATTCCTCCACATCTAATCTCTATCAGAGTTAATGGCAGTCTTCTCAGAGACATCTTTCCTCCCAAGCTTCTCATGAATTGTCATGTCCATTCAAGTACATAAAATTTCTCTGAAGTCTGGCTATACTTCTTGCCTACATACATACTGAAATCCCTTCATTATCTCTCAGCTGGACAACTTCAATGGCCTCCTAACTGCAGCCTCTGGTCTCAGCTGCTTCCACTGTTGTCCATTCTTTAATAAATTGCTCCCAGAATTACACATTGGAAAGCATTTATTATGTAAGCATGTCTCTTCTCTAAAAATGTTCTTTCAGATCACTATGACCTTTAAGAAAAAAGTTCAAAATCTTTAGCATGTCATATATTGGTCTTCAAAATTTGGTCACACACTACACTATCAACTTCTACATCCCCAAACCCTATACCTAATAAACCTATTGAATTTCTCACTGATTCACTTACAAATTCTTTAATGCTTATGAGTGATTATATGTGCACTTTGCATGGGAAAGTGTTTTCTAGAAAATTCATACACAGTCTTCAAATCCAACTCAATTTTCATCTCCTTTGAGAAATCTTCCTCAGTTCATGAAGAGTGGGACACTTCACAGAGTTTCCACTGAAACAAGGAAATTCCCCATAAAAAAGGAAGACTAGGATTCTGGAGACAAGAGAATTATAAAGCAAGGAAATTCCCAGGAAGATGATGAAAGGAATTTCCTGAAAGACAGCTGTGCATCAAGCCAGAAGAACAACCAACAACCCAGAAAGAAGGAAAGGGAACATGGCCAGAAGGGAAATGAAAATGCATAGAACTCATCGATGTTATGGGTTCTTACCCATAACTCACCTGGACAGTTATGGATTCTAACTCTTTGACCCACTGAGAAGGATGTTAGAGTTTTTCGCGTTTTTTTTTTCCAGAGAATGTGCAAGGGAATTAGTGATAGACATCTAGGAATTTGCTTCTAAAAAATGTAGCTACAGCTATGTCCAGGATAAATTAAAGTCTGCACAAGAAAGTAAATGTGGTCAATTTCTATATGACTAAACTCTGAACAATAATTACTGAGAGTAATATGACCTCTGAATAGTGACTAAACCCAAATTCACGATGCAGTTAAACTGGGGAATACCTGTGTAACAGTTAAATCTTTACCTTTCATAAGGGCATTAGATAAAAATTAAGTCTAAAAAATCAAGAAATAGAGGTATAAACATATTCTTTAGATAATGAAGGTGAAGGCCAGAAGAAATTACAAAAGGGTTGAAACTGCTTTCTCTGAGGATCAGTGAGGGCCCCTGTTCCACAGGTACTGGGATGTCACTCACAGCGCATCCAGGGTGAGTGCTGCCCAGGGCCTGCAGAGGAAAAAGCAGGGACTAGACTCTCTCTGGTTAAATCCAACTGCAGGTAGTATGAACAAAGCGAAGTGCATGGACCCAGGCCCTAAAGCTGTTATATAGCAAAAATAAATAAATAAAATTAGAAGAAACTAAAAGACAGAAATAGCTATTTCTTAAACTTTGTTTGTAAGAGTAGCCTCAAACTAGAATGAAATAACCCAATAGAAACCTTTTAAACAAAGGATAGATTATAAATTACATTTATTATAAAGTCAACCCAAATATTATAATATACAGAGGGCAGAGTTAATGTGATAAAATAAATTAGCCCTCTCCAATGCCCATTTTACTTAGTTATTTTAATACAAGGAGATGAGAACTTTAAAGTCAGAATTTTACATTTTCTTTGAACAATATGGTATAATTTAAAGGATTTCTCATAGCACTAAAGAACTTTTAGAATTCTACTATGTTATTATCTCATTCTGAAAGTATATTTATACACATGAGTATTTTTAAATTGTATGTATAAAATAACAGTAGTAATAGGGAAAAAAGCAAATTTCTAATTCACTTATAACAATAAAAGATATGAGAAATCTAGCAACAAACCAAATAAAAGAAATTGTGAAAAATCTATGGAGAAAATTTCGACACATTACTGAGAAGTATAACACCTAAATGAACAGTGAAGCATACCATGTTCATGGATTCAAACAGTATCATAAGATGTCGATTGCTCTGTAAATAAACATAAATTAAGTATAACTTCATTCAAAATACAATAATTCTTTGAAGAAAAAAAGATTTGTGGGAGATCTCAAATAGACAAAAATAAACACAACTATCTTTTAAGAGCAAGAAGTGAGGTCCAGCCTTCATATATCAAAACTTCATAGTCACAAAGTCATAAACTGTTGTACTGTGTTGGTCTGGGGTAGAAAAAAATATACCAATGAAGCAGAATAGAAAGCCCAGAGATACCTTAGTGCACACTTAGTATATTACTGAGGTTATATAAAAATCAATGGCAGAATGATTCACTAACCAATAAATGGATCTGGGTGAAATAGATTTACTATATGGAAAAAAACCCTGTAAGGGTCAAATTTTTATGATCTTGGTATAGAAAAGGATTTCTTATGCAAGACATTAATTAAGCACAGACAAAAAAGGGAAGTGATTGATATTTTTACTTCATTAAAATTACAGACTATGCACAAAAGCAGACATCATAAAATGGCTAAAAAAATAACAGGACAAGCACACGTGCTGAGGGAAACCATTTAAAATGCCCACAACTTTTAAGTCAATAGCACACAGGATACTTAAGGTATTCCCACAAATTAACATAATAAGCAATCCTATAGGAAAATAGGCAAATGATATAAGCAGTAAATTCTTAGAAGAAGAAACATGAATGTCCAATAAGCAAAAGAAAAACGTTCATTTTCACTAGTAGAAGAACAAAAAGAAAATAACACATCAGATTGGTGGCAACAACAAAAAACTATGTATCTCTCCATACCAAGTGCTGGCGAAGATATGAAGCAACAGGAACTTCCATAGTCTGCTGGTAGGAGGGCAAATTGTTTGATACTATTTTGGAAAGAAATTTAGTATTACTTAGTACAGTTAAAAATATTCACACTCACAAGCCATGAATTCTAATTCAAGATTTAGAAATGAGGAAAACTGTCACAGAGGATGCAAGGAAACATGTATTAGAATAGATAGTCATTTTAGCATTGTTCATTCAAATTGTTTATATAAAAGTTCACCTGAAAAGTTTATATCTAGAGAACCATTGAATAAAATTGGACAAGTTGGATAAAATTCACTAAGATAAAACTTTCAAAGTTCTAAATATGCATGCTTTCCCCTTTAGGGTACAGTAAAAGACTTCTGTTATAAAATATACAAACTGAAAAACAAATTCTATATACTTCTGGTTAGCATTAGTGACATTGAAAATTGTAGCTACTACTTCTGTTTTAGAAAATGTTTGAGTCCTCCAATGGTAATAATTTCTTATAAACTTTTATGTCATTAAATTATGAATGGAAAAATTGAGTAAAAAACCTTAATTTTTCAGCTATTTTTTAAGAATAAATCTTAATTTCATAAAAATGCATTTATCTCTTATCTTGAGTTTACTGGGGGCAGGGCCTTTGTTTTACTTGTTTTTATTGTTAACATATGAATTTCAGATAAAAATGAATGTTATTGAGAGCAATAAATACTATATCTTTTATAACAGTCACAAGCATGTATTCCCAGAAAAAGAGCTATTTACACTTAGCATGAAAAAAAATTTAACATAGACCAATATGTAATTATAGAAATATATGTCATGAATGCAGAAAAATGTGTCACATACTGAAAATGAGACATGTAACAATAAAGCATGGGAAAAGGTATAAGAGTTAGTTTTAATATTCTTCTTTAGAGCTAAATTGAGAAGGAATTGACTTTACATTATATTCACATGATGATTTTTTCCTTCAGAGTTTATTCTATAAAATTATTTTTGGCTCCCAAGTAAATATACACTTATCAGAAGGAAACAAGCAAAAAAAATAGTATTATAAGTTCTGGGGCACTCAACCTTTCATACCTTCCCCAAGTTAAAAATACTGGTTGGAATATTATTTTGCTCAAAAAATCAAATTTGAAAATTCATAAATTATTTAAAACCAAAACTATAAATTATCCACTTTTGGAAATTTAATTCAACTGTCAAATGAAACATAAAGAAACTATTCCAATATTTTGAAAGCCAATGTCAAGAAAGTTGCCTAAAATGTGGTCCTAAGAATGTAATATAAGCTATTTAATGCAAATAGTGGTAATATGTTTAGAAAAAAATTAACAACAATAAATAATAAAGAATTTAACATAGTTCTGATAATTAAATCTTAATTTTAAGTAAATTAAGTTCTCAAACTAAAATTGATCAAAACTTCAATCACTGAAGCCACCAAGTGGAGAAAGCTCAGTATTGCATCACAAACACAAAATTATTTCCTCCAGTACCCAATTACTGTACACATGACTAAATTATGTATAACACTTGAAAATTACATAATTAAATAACATATCTCATATAATCAATTAACACAGCTTTACTGCCAAAATATTTTTCAAATTCATGGAAAATAGTTACCAATATGTTTCAACAATTTGAACAGATAAAATTCAACAAAGGCATCCCTGCTCAATGCACAAACACATCTGACAAATCCGCACAGTAAAACATCTAAAGGTGGTTATGTAGGAGTGAACCAGGGAGATGAGAAAGTAGAAGAGCTCAAAGGAGCCACAGATGCAACCCTATACACAGCGCGGATCTCACAGCGAGGTACAGCCCGGGGAAAGGAGGAAACAGGTGTGGCCAGCACTCCCTTCAACAGGGGTGTCAAAGAGATTTAGTAAGCATTCCTGCAGGAGTGGACCATACAAGCTGTGGCTGAGTCCAGTGACCTGGGCAAGGAAAGAAGCACCGAGGCAAGCCTTGGTTATCTGGCAACTGGCATTTGAGAGAAACAACTCCATGGAGCCTCGCCACATTTTAACCTCCCAGAGCTCGCCTCTCTTCATCCTTCATGTGGGGTTGCAGAGCACATCATCGGCCAAACCCAAAACTGGTACTACAGGATCACTTTTTCCCTGAGCTGACAGGTGCACTTTGTGACTAATCCCAAGTTCATGGAGGCTCAAGGGGCACACTGCTGGTTGCTACTGCAAAAGGGCAAAGCAACAAAAGAGGCAGCTGGATTTCCCTGCACTTAACCCACACACATGCATCGTGGCTACACTGATGGCAGCATCTGGCTGTGGAAGGCAGCACTGGGGTTTCATGGACTTGGAGACCCACTGCCCACTGTGTTCCCCTGTGGGGTTGATGCAACCAAATCACAGGGGAGGCACCCACCTTCCCAGGGAGCACAGGCCTCTTCTACCACACTGAGGAGATCTGAAAAACCAGAGGTGCAGAAAGCTAAAAAACTTACAATTCATCGCCACCTACTGGAAAACAGTAGAAAGAAATCAATCTGCTAGAGAACATGTCATTCATATATATAGATGCCTAGACAGAGAAGAAATCCATCAAATACCGTGAATAACCAAGGTAACAAGGCGGCTTAAAAATAAAATAAAAAAGCTCCAGACAACCAACTTAAAGACATGGATATATATGACAAGCTGATAGAGAATTCAAGATTGCAGTTCTGAAAATACTCAACAAGATTCGAGAAAACACAGACAGGCAATTTAATGAGCTCAGAAAACAAGCCAGCCAAAGAATGAGTACTTTACCAAAGAAGTCAAACTTTAAAAAAAGAATCAAACAGAAATGTTGGTGATGAATAACTCAATAAAAAAATCAGCAGTGAACCAGCAAGCATGGAAAATAGAGCTGACCAGATGAAGGAAAGAATTAGTGATATTAAAGATATCACTAGAAATGATGCAAAGTAAAAAAGACAGAGACTTGAAAATAAAAAGGGTAAAAGAACCCTACTAGAACCATCTGACTCCATCAGAAAAAGAGAAATAAAGGAAAACAAGCACACCAGAAGATGAAAAGAGAGAGAAGAGAATGGAGAGCCTATTCAAACAAGAACTTCCCAAACCTATGGAAAGAGCTAGACCTTTGAAACTAAGAAGCAAACAGGACATCTAATTACCTCAATCCAAAGAGGCCCTCTCTAGGGCACAATGCATTAAAACTGTTAAAAATTAATGACAAAAAAAGAATTCTCAGGGCAGCCTGGGAAAAGAAGAAAATAATGTATAAAGGAAAACAACCCATTAGGTTATTATGAATTTCTCAGCAGAAACTCTATAAGCTAAAAGAGACTGGAATCAGACATTGGAATTACTGAAAGGAAAATTACCAGCTAAGAATAACATATCCAGCCAAGTTATCCTTTAGATATGAAGAAGAAATAAGACTTTTTCAGACATACAGAGGCTGAGGGAGTGTATCAACAGAAGACCTATATTGCAGAAAATATTCAAGGGGGTTATTCTACTTGAAACAAAGAACAAAAAGTCACAAAACTACAAGTAAGACCACCAACATACTCAAAGAATAAACAGGGATATTTGTAACAACAAAAACAAAAAAAGGGTAGGAGATAAATTTTGAATTTGCAAAGGAGGATGGAGATTAAATACAGTCAAAATAAAAAGTACTATTGTATAGATGGAACTTTTTTTTTCATGAACCTACTGGTAACCACATGCACACACAGAAAAACTGAAGCACATAACTTAAACAAAAAGGAAACAGAGATAAAAAATATGGAAGGCAACCAAACAAAAATAACAGAAACACAAAGGAAAAGAACAAATGGAGCCACAGCTACCAGAAAACAGAAGATAAAATGGTTATAGGGAATATTCATACATCAATAATCACCCTAAGTGTAAATGGACTGAATTTACCAATAAAAAATATCACAGAGTAGCAGACTGGATCAAAAAACAAAACATAACCAGATGCTGCCTTCTGGAGACACATTTAAGCTCCAAAGACAAAGGTACACTCAAAGTGAAGTGTGGAAAATGATTCACCAAGCAAATAACATCCACAGAAAAGCAGGTGTAGCCATACTGATATCTAACAAAATAGATTTCAAGATAACAAAGGTAAGAAGAGACAAAGATGGACATTTTTTAATGACAAAAAGGATATTACATCAAGAAGACATAACACTTCTCAATATATATGTACCCAATCAAGGAGCACCAAAATATATAAAACAACTACTAACAGAAATAAAGGGAGCAACTGACAAAATCATAATCATAGTAGGAGACCTAAATACTCCATTGATAGCCCTAGATAAGTCATCCAAACAGAGAATCAATACAGAAATGTAGACCTTAGTGACACATTAGACCAAATGAACATAACTGACATTTACAGAGCCTTTCACCCCAGAACATCAGATTATACATTCTCCTCCAATGCCCATGAAACATTCTTAAGGATAATAGTTATGCTGGTCTACAAAACTGGCCTCAAAAAACTTAAGAAGTTTGAAATCATACCAAGCACATTTTCTGACCACAGTGCTTTGAATTTATAAGTCAGCTGCAAAAATACCTCACAAATATGTGGAAATTAAATAACATACTACTAAAATACCTCACAAATATGTGGAAATTAAATAACATACTACTAAAAAGTGACTGGGTCAAAGAAGAAATATAAGGTTATCAAAATATAGAGAGACAAATGAGTATGACAATATGACATATCAAATCTTCTGGGATGCAGTGCAAGCAGTAATAAAAGGAAAGTTTATTGGGGTGCATAGATTTTTTTGAAGTGGTGCTTCAGGATTCTTAGGGTATAGTCCCAGCAGTGGGATCACTGGATCAAAAGGTAGTTCCATCTTAGATTTTTTAAGGAAATTCTATACTGTTTTCCACAGTGGCTATACCAGTCCACATTCCCAACAAGTGCATCTGGGTTCCCTTTTCTCCATGTCCTCACAAGCACTTGTTGTTTGTTGATTTGTTTATGATGGTCATATTTACTGGTGTGAAGTGGAATGTCATTGGGGTTTTAATTTGCATCTGTCTGATGGCTAGTAAATGAGTGAATCAAAAAACTATGGTACAGGCCTGGCTGGTGTAGCTCAGTGCATTGAGCGTGGGCCTGCAAACTACCCGATGGTGGTTCAATTCCCAGTCAGGGCACATGCTTGGTTGCAGGCCAGTTCCCAGCAGGGAACTCACGAAAGGCAACCAAACATTGATATTTCTCTCCTTCTCTCCTTCCCTTTCCCTCTAAAGATAAATAAATAAAATCTTAAAAATATATATTTTTTTAAAAAACTATGGTACATTTACACAATGGAATACTACACAGCAGAAAGAAAGAAGGAGCTCCTACCCTTCAGACAGCATGGATGGAACTGGGGAGCATTCTGCTAGTGAAATAAGTCAGGTGGTGAGAAACAAATACCATAAGATTTCATCTATCAGTGGAACCTAATCAACAAAGCAAACAAATGAACAGAATAGAACCACAGACTTGGAAATAACAAACTGACAGTGACCTGAGGGAAGAGAGAGGGGGATAATAGGGCAAAGAAGGGGAAGGGGCAAGCAAAGGAACATGTATAGAGGACTCATGGGCACTGACAATGGGGTGGGGGTATTGACTGTGGGAGCGGGGGGCATGGGGTAGGGAAGAGCAATAGGGGAAAAGGCAGGACAACTGTAACTGAACAACAATAGAAGAAGGAATATTGCTTACACTCTAGAAAATTCTTGAATATCCTATTTTAATTATAATATTTTATCTTACCATTAAATTTAGAGTAAGTAACACTATCTGAACTTTATGGCAAGTACTTCTTTGCATTTTTTATAGTTTTATGAAGCATGAATACAATCTCTGTACCTTATAGTACAGAAAAAGATCATAAGTGAATAGTCAAAATTACCTATTATATTAGACTGCTGAGGCTGCAATGCCAAAATACTACAGACTAGGCAACAACCAAATTCATTTCTCAGTTCTGGAGACTTGGGAGTCTAAGATCAAGGTCCAGCAGAGTCAGATTCTGCTAAGGATTCTTCATACAAAGCTATCAATCCTATTGGATGAGAACCTCATTCTTATTACCTCGGTTAACACTAATTAATTCCTAAAAGCCCTATTTCCAAGTACAGTCACATGGAAGATTGGGATTTCAACAAATGAATACAGGGAGAAACACAGTTCAGTCAACAGCATCTAATTAAAAGTTTTATTTTCAGGGATTAAGCAGTAAGGTCATGTGAAGATGTTTGAGAGATTCTAAAGTATGATAAAAAGGCAAGAAAATACAATTTTTAGATATGTTTCATTGTTTTCCATTATTTTGTCTGCAACTGTACACTCCCTACAAGACACAAGATTTTTCTGTCCAACAGAAAGAAAGAATCCATTCCCTGACATGGACTTACTTCTTTAGCATTTTTGAAAATGTATAAAGGACACTTGGACTAAACCAAAGAGGGGTACAATCAAGGGTGGAAGGTAGGGATGGCTCAGGGGAGGGTGAGGGGGGCATGTGGGAAATGGAGACAACTGTACCTGAACAACAATTTTTAAAAAGTAGAAAATATTGAAACCTCTTTTTTAATCCATAGTAGAAGAAAGATCAGTTATTAACATGAGAGAGTTACAACAGAATTAAACACCTAAATTTAGTGTGCTTTGTTTTTCAAAATTATTTACTTATTCCCTTTTTATTTTTATTTTTCAAAAAATAGAAGACCTATGTAACTGAGCAGTGGGAAATGTGAAATTGGTAAACTGAGGCCAGATTGCGACGGATGTTGAAAACCAGAGTAAGAAGAATAGATTTTACCATATGAGTAGTGGGAAATCATAAAATATTTCAGAACAAAAGTGATACTTTTGGCATGTTTCTTCATCTAGTTTCAGTAGATAATAGATGAAAAAAGAATAAAACATTTGATAAGCTACTACTATGCTTTAAATAAAATGAGGCTTGCTTTCTATGCATATTTCCATGTAAAAAATGTTTATCAAAACTGCTTAGTAAAAGTCAACATATATTTATTTTAAATATTTTATTTATAGATTTTTAAAGAGAGATAGACATCAATTTGTTGTTCCACTTATTTAGGTATTCTTTGGTTGTTTCTTAAATGGGCCTTAACCAGGGATCGAACCCACAACCTTGGCACATCCAGATGGATCTCTAACCAACTGAACTACCCAGTCAGGGCTTCAACATATATTTTTAGATAAGAGTAAATCAATGGCTTACCAATGCTTCCTACTAACAGCTTAAAAATACTTTATTTTTTTTAAATATAATTTTTATTTAATTCTTGTTCACGTACAGGTTTCTGTCTTATATTCCCAACCCTGCCCGCCCCCCGTCCAGTGCTCCCCGCCTCCCTCCCCTTTCTGCCCCCCACCCTTAGTTATTGTCCATGTGGCCTTTATACTTGTTCATGTGAGTCCATCCCCTTTTCCCCTATGATTCTCTCCCCTCTCCCCTCTGGACCCTGTCAGCCTGTTCCATATTTGAGTGTCATTGGTCGTATTTTGCTTGCACGTTTGGTTTGTTTAGAATCCTGTTAACGGTGAGATCATATGATATTTGTCTTTCACCGCCTGGCTTATTTCGCTCAGCGTAATGCTTTCCAGTTCCATCCATGATGTTGCAAAGGGTAAAAGACCTGTATGCACAAAACTACACAACACTGAAGAAAGAAATCAAGGAAGACACAAATAAATGGAAACATATACCGTGTTCATGGATTGGAAGAATTAACATCATCAAAATGTCCATACTACCCAAAGCAATTTACAGATTCAATGCAATACCTATTAAAGTACCAATGGCATATTTCACAGACATAGAACAAACACTTCAAAAATTTATATGGAACCATAAAAGACCCCGAATAGCAGCTGCAATGTTGAGAAAGAAGAACAAAGTAGGAGGGATCACAATACCTGATATCAAACTGTATTACAAGGCCACTGTAATCAAAACAGCCTGGTACTGGCACAAAAACAGGCACATAGACCAATGGAATAGAACAGAGAGCCCGGAAATAAACCCAAATCTCTATAGTCAATTAATATTCGACAAAGGGGGCAATAACATAAAATGGAGTAAAGACAGCCTTTTCAACAAATGGTGTTGGGAGAACTGGACAGCTACATGCAAAAAAATGAAACTTGAGCACCAACTTACACCATACACCAAAATAAATTCAAGGTGGATAAAAGACTTAAATATAAGCCGTGAAACCATTAAAGCCCTAGAGGAGAGCATTGGCAAGAAAATCTCAGATATTCCACGCAGCAATATTTTTACTGACACGTCCCCTAGAGCAAGGGATATAAAGGAAAGAATAAACAAATGGGATCTCATCAAAAATACTTTAGTTAAAAGATATTAAAGATGCAAAATCGCATTTCCCAATTAAGTAACATGCCATTCATTCCTACTATTCAAAATATTTGTCTATTTTACTTTCTTCATCCACAGACTAGTTCAGAATTCTCTAGGTTTTAGATCAGTGACTTTCCGTTTGCTTGGGGCACATGGAATACAGCTGCTAATATTAACACCTCCCTTAACAATCTCAGTGGTACTCCCACTGACCACGGATAAACCAATCAAGATCCCATTCTCTCATAACTGTCTTCCCATAGAGTGCTTCTCCCTCACTTTATCTGAAAAATAACTTTAATAATATAGACTCCTAGCCTGTCCCAAATTGTTCCTAACAATTTTAGTGTGGGTTTCAGACTCAAAATGATCACTAGACATTACCACCTAGTTCCTTTAAGAGCACAAGACATTTAAACTTTCTCTCACTTAAAAATCATCTAGCAAATCAAAACTTAGGTTTAAAAAAAAACATTTGTTTTTTTTCATCATGCATGTATCTGTTAAGCTTTAATAAAAAAGTCACACTATTTTAATGAGGCAAATCTAAAGTGTAGATTTGATTGTATAAAATGCTGTATCTCATCAATTTCACAACAAACTTTTTTCACATTTTAACAACTCAAAACTGGGATGAGTCTCTCAATCCTAAGGTGTGTCATATTTTGTTTGCAATGCATCTTAGATTTATCAAATATAGTAACTGTAAGCATCCTTACATTTCTCTACCTATTGACAATAAAAATTTATTTCAAAAATAAAATCCTTGCATCACAGTCTCAGCAGGATGGTTTAATAAGCATCATCTGATAAGAGTTTATCATTATATCAATTGATATTTATTTACCTGTCATAGTGTTTAATAATTTGACAAAATATTTTTAATTCCTACTTTCATAAAACTATAAGATTAACTAAAATGTAATCCATTATGAATTTATATTATAGTCCAAGTACTCAAATTATAATGAAATATTAGGCTTTGGGATATACACAGTTATCTTTAAAAAATCTTGTGCCTTGAACATGTTTAGATTTTTTTGAGAATCCTGATATATTTCTGTTATCTAGTAGAAATTAATAATTTATAGAGCATGCCAGACTCTAATTATGGGAAATACAAAAGTAGCAAACAGTACTTTCGCAGTTCACTTTGTAGGCCCTGGTACACTTCAGCACTTTATTACTTCAGATCAGGCAATACGAATTTCACAAGTTGGGTTTCTCTAGCCAAGTTATAATTTCCTTTCCTACAATAGGGGAATAGATTCCATTAAGAGCATAACATATGTTTTGGAGGTGAAGAAAGTAAATACAAAACAATGTTTTTTCCAGGCAATTCCATTAGAAAAAGTTTAAATTTCAAGATGACCAAGTAAGACTTTGTTTTGCTTTAAATTAAACCAGCTTTTGAACCCCTTGTAGCATGTTTCTAAAACACAATAAAAAGTGGAAAATAAACCTACATTAGAAACAAACTATGTATTTGAGATGTCTTAAATTAAGTGAAGTCTCTTGAGTTAAGAATTAAATAACAACAATCTAACTTGTTTTAGAAATAGAAGCTTAGAAAACAATTATCTTTGAGACTGCTTGTATAAAATTTACATCTTTAACAAACATGTACAGATAGGTCTGTTGTAAAGGTTCTTAAAATGAAAACTTTCGAAAACCACATGTTTCTCAGAAAAAAATAAGGTCCCGTTGGGACTGGGAAAATAAGGTGGAATTTTATCCCCATTTTAGATAAAATTACTGTTATAATTCTGCACTGATATGTGGAATTACAGAAATACTTACTTCCAAACATAAGATACTGTTAATAAAATTCTTATCCTATGTGTTGATACAAAAAAACTGCCTATTCTCACATCTCTTATCTATTTCTTCACATTATTCTATCAAGAAAGAATCCCTGTAAGGGTTGTGGCATATATGCAGGCATCTTTTTAGGATTAATAATAAATCCAATAAATTTTATGGCTATATGAGTGGGTCTATTCTCCTTTTAAAAGTTTTAGGAACACTGTGAAATAAGTAGGCTGAGGCATTTTTAAATTTATAAAATGGCATTATCTTTTCCTAAATTTCTATCTATTTTTTACAAGGAACTCTCAAGCAATTCATAATATAAGCATTTATATACCTAAAGACCTTTGTATGGGATTTTCCAGTTCAATTTATTTATTTGTAAATAAATTAGAAAACTAAGCTAATATTATTACAGTTAATCCACTTTGCACGAGAGCTAAAGCCAGATTCTCCACTGATTTGACAAATATATTTCATTTCCATTAGTGTAGAAATAACCGACATCTCTTAAAGGATACAGAAATTGGAGAAAATTGAAACACTGTAAAGAATTAAAGTTCTCAACCTTTTCCTGAATTTATCATTTTAGTACAGAACTAGTTAAAGCCAGAACAATTTAAGGTGGCAGAAACTGTAAACATTTTAGAACAAATGATTTTCAAAATGTAAATATCCTCTTAATGAAGAAAATTATAATAATACTATAAAACAAATTAATTTTCACCTGAAAAAATAATTATAACTAAATTTGAAAAAAGGTAAATGAGGGACCTTGGTCAGCATCAAGGCAAAAATTTGGCTATTTTGGTAATAAATAAAACATGCAAGAGTAATATGAAGCTATTAGCAATTAAAAGGACTAATCTGTGCAAATAAGAGCATTATTTCAATCTGTTCAGTACTGATTAGAACTCCGCTTTTCAGGAACAATGCAATTTGGAGAACATTCTAACTTAAGGGAAAAAGAAAGATAAAATGGTTCAAGACCTAAGAAGATAGGATAAAAGAAATGTTTCAGCTCAGTAAGAAATAAATATTAAGAAATTATAGTCAATAAACACCAGATTAATTTTCAAAAATGTGACATGGAACTACATGTTTTTCAATGAATACATTTATAGAAAGTAACTGGGAGGATACTCATGCTGAAGGATTTATTTCCAACTGTTGTAAGGGAAGGAGTAAAGGAATTCTCTGAGTGTGAATTTGAAGACTGCAACCTGTTTAAAAGTGATAACATCTTATAAGTTTGTGTGACATGAAAGGCATAGGTGATAAATAACACTAAATTTTTAAAGGTTTGCTTATGAGTATTATTCAGGTACCACATGATATCTGCTCATTTATCCTACTCTTTTCTCCACACATTTCACAAACAGGATGCTTTAGTGAAAATAATTTCCTGAAAGAATTATATCTGCACGAGTTCTAATTTATACTTAACTCTGTCAACAAAAGTTTGCTGCCTCCAATCAAAGGCCAGCAGGAGTCCCCAAACCAGGGTTCAGTAAAAGGAGAGACTTTATTCAGGTGAACAGTTTGCAAACCAGGGAAAAGCAGCCTCCACAGGAAACAGGAAATGCACATCCCTATGACAAAGGGGAGGCACACATAAATAGATGAAGCAATTGCCCTAATCCCTAACTGGTTTATCTGTAGCAATAAGGAATCTAAAATTGATTGGTCCACAAAGCACTGACCTGGTTGGTTGGAATCTCACATCCTGGCTGGTCACTCCGGTGCTGCTCTGACTGATCAGTAAAGATGCAAATGAGGACTTCTGGCCAAGATGGAGGCATAGGTGGAAATACTGTACCTCCTCGCACAACCAAATTTAAGGACAACAAAGATTTAGAAACAAAAACACAACCAAAACAGACAGAAAATGGAACTGTATGGAAGTCAGATAACAAGCAACCATTCATCCAGACCATAAAAGGGATGGAGTCAGCGGCCGAAGGAGAGGGGTCATGGCAGGGAAAAGCGGTGGTGGCCAGACCAACCCAGATGCACAGGCAGCAGTTGGTGGATCCCAGGTGTAGGGTGGCAACAGGCAGACCCAGTGAGGGTGCAAGGAGGCTGGCTAACCACAGTCACACATTCATGTGCAGATAAGCCAGGTGAAAAAACAGACAGTGAGATAGACCGCACAACACAGGGCCCCAGCATTGGGAAATAAAGTCTAAAAGAACAAATTGGAAAAACTTTCGGGGGTTGAGGTGCCAGGAAAGGCTCCCAGCCTCACAGAAGAGTTCGTTGGAGAGACCTACAGGGTCCTAGAATGTACACAAGCCCACCCACATGGGAACCAGTACCAGAAGGGCCCAATTTGCTTGTGGGAAGCAGCAGAGGGGACAGAAATCCAACAGAGAGTGGAACAAATGTCATTTCTCCTTCTCTGACCCTGTCCCCAGTCACAACCCAGCAACTGGGTTGACCCACCCCAGTGAACACCTAACCTTTCCCCCCTCATACATAACAGGCGTGAACAGACCAAAACATTATGGCTCAAGCAGAACAACTCAAAGTCCCACAGCCATTACTTCTAAGTGAAAAGAGATAGCCAATCTATCAGATGCACAGTTCAAAGTACTGGTGATCAGGATGCTCACAGAACTGGTTGATTTTAGTTGCAAATTAGATGAAAAAATGAAGGCTACACTAAGTGAAATGAAGCAAAATGCATAGGGAACCAATAGTGATAGAAAGGAAAATGGGACTCAAATCAATGGAGTGGACCAGAAAGAAGAAAGAAACATCCAACTAGAAAAGAATGAAGAAACAAGAATTCAAAAAAAATGAGGAGAGTCTTAAAAATCTCCAGGACATCTTTAAACGTTCCAACATCTGAACTATAGGGGTACCAGAAGGGGAAGAGGAAGAGCAACAAGTGAAAAACTTATTGGAACAAAAATAATAAAGGAGAACTTCCCCAATCTGGCAAAGGAAACAGACTACCAGGAAGTTTAGGAAGCTCAGAGAGTCCCAAAGATGGTGGACCCAAGAAGGAACACACCAAGGCACATCATAA
This sequence comes from Sturnira hondurensis, assembly GCF_014824575.4. Classification (NCBI taxonomy): domain Eukaryota; kingdom Metazoa; phylum Chordata; class Mammalia; order Chiroptera; family Phyllostomidae; genus Sturnira; species Sturnira hondurensis. Next base: position 20,874,425 of record NW_028093985.1, on the reverse strand, counting down.
TTACATTACCCAAGATTAAAATGAAAGAGAAAATCCTAGAAGCAGCAAGAGATAAGGGGACAGTCAGCTACAAAGGAGTGCCCATCAGACTTTCAGCTGATTTCTCAAGAGACCTTACAGGCAAGAAGGGGCTGGAAAGAAGTATTCCAAATCATGAAATCCAAAGACCTACATCCACGATTGCTCTATCCAGCAAAGCTTTCTTTTAGAATGGAAGGGCAGATAAAGTGCTTCTCAAACAAGGTCAAGTTCAAGGAGTTCATCATCACCAAGCCCTTATTATATGAAATGTTAAAGGGACTTATCTAAGAAAAAGATGATGAAAAATATGAACAGTGAAAGGACAGCAAACTCACAGTTATTAACAACCACACCTAAAACAAAAGCAAACCAAGAGGACAGCTAGATCGGGAGCGGAACCATAAAAATGGAGATTGCATAGGGTTAGCAACAGGGGAGAGCGAGGAGGAGAAGGGGGAGAAGGTACAGAGAATAAGTAGCATAGATGGTAGGTAGAAAATACACAGGGGGAGGGCAAGAATAGTATGGAAAATGTAAAAGCTAAAGAACTTGTGACACATGGACATGAACTAAAGGGGGGGATGGGGGGAGGCGGTGTGCAGGGTGGAAGGCAATGAAAGGGGGAATGAGACAACTATAATGGCATAATCAATAAAACATATTTAAAAATAATTTTAAAAGGTGCAAATGAGGATAGCCGCACAGCCCTATTGAACCAAGTCTCAGCCTATTGGTTTAAATACAGGTCCAGGAACTCTTCCGTAAGGGGTGCCTTGATAGCCTCGCAGGAGGTGTGGCAGCCCAGTGTGTGGCTTTTCCCTGAAATGTATTTCATGAGAGGCTCCCTGTAAACAGAAGCTGCTAGACTCTGATTATAAATTTGGGCCCAGGTAACCACAAGGACTTCTTTGACAGGTGTATTCCTTCTTGGGGTCAATGACTGACAGGCTGAATTTAGTCACAGAGAGAGAGTAGTTCCAAGGGGACCACAAAACAAACTAGATGAAGTCACGCCATTTTTTTCATGTTGAGTTTTTAATTTTTCTATGTTACTAGCACATTAAATCATGAAATGTGTACTTATATTTCTATATTGTTTAACTAAATATATTAATGAATGTTGTAAAGGTTGTAAATGGTCAGTTTTTGGAAATGCCCAGCTTCCTGTAACAGTCTTAGAAAAGGTTAGGAGATCTTAGTTGAGGCCAAGTATCATAACAAGTGTGCAAGATCTCAAGGAAAGCATCTGGCTTGGTTCCTAGGTTACCAGTGAGAAGGGTAAGGCAAGAATCCTTACATTTAGAAGACCCTGTTAGTCCCCTAGGGGAATGTACTTCCTTAGAGAAGGTACTGTTACTTTGTGGTTAAAAGCAGAAGTCAAAGTATTAAGTGTCAAACCCTGTCTTTATTTCTTTCTAGACCAGCAATTTTCAATCAGTGTGCCACAAAATTTTTTTACACATGCAGTATCTGCCTAGTCAGGGGTACTACCTTCTTCCCTTAGGTTATCAAATAAAAAAATGACAACAGCAACACAAAAATAGACTTCTGGTGTGAATGCTCTGTCATGAACCATGAATATATGCATCATATAATAGCGTTGCATCTAATTAATTAATTCTTGGTAGCAGAAAGTTTTATCTGTAAGTATAGACACCTGATTTTTAAAAAGCCACTTTGGGGCAAAATGGGTACAAAATTTTACTACTATTATTTTTTGTAAATACCTATTTTTTGTCAAATTGGCAAAAAATAATACAATTTTGGTGTGCCACAGAATTTTAGTAACTACTTTACGTGTGCCATGAGGTGAACAAGGCTGAAAATCACTGTTCTAGACAATTTAATCCTTATAGACCACAAATGTATTGTCTACAAAATAGGGTAATAGAAACTTTCCCATATTTTTACGAGAATTAAATAAGGTAATGCACATAATTCACTTAGCACAGTGTTTAGTACATAGTAAACAACAATCAGTGTTAGCCAGTAATAATTTAAAATGTAATTATAAGGTGAAGAGATTAAGAAGAACAAATTCACAGTCACAAAATAGTCACAGGGATGTAAAGCATGTATAGGTAGTACAGTGAATAACACTGTAACAACTGTGTGAGGTGCCAGGTGGGCACCTGAACTAGCAAGAAGACCACTTTGTAAAGTATGTGGTTACATAACCACTATGCTGTACACTTGAAACTAACACAAAATAATATCAAATATAAATTATAATTGAAAAAAGGCTAAAATTTACTTATAACTGTAGTATTATTTTATAATTATGCCATTAGGATAATTAAGTCCAAAGTAAAGATCATTTTCCCATAATTTTTCTTTACTAAGAAAGCACATCTTATAGTTTAGTTTTATTATTAATAACAGAATTTACTGAAATATTCACATTCTAACAGCAGCACTTCCCTTCTGGTTACACCAATCAGGAAAGGCTTTATAAAGAAAAATATATTGATCTGGGAATTAAGAGCTGGGAAGAGAGAAAAACAGCCAAGTAGCATGCATTCTGTGCACTAAGGCCTAAGGGTAGGAATGAGGCAGGCATAAATATGGAATAGTGAAATACCAATACAACTGGAACAACTGGCATACTTTTGAGTCTGGTAAAAATAATGTTGAACAAATTGAAATAACTGTAGGTAAGCTGAAAATAATGTAGGATATGTGAAAGGAATTTATTAATAATGGGAGTCAGTCTTTTCATTGAACCCAAATGAAACTAACCAGAGAGTCTTTCTTCATCATGTTTGTGATGATAATAGTGACAAATGATAATTGCCTTGGTGATGAAATGTAAGTTCCATTGAAAAAAGTAAAAATTTGGAGTCAAAAACATCAGCTAGGCTTTCTGCTATCCCATACACTAGTCACTAGTTGTATGTGGCGACTGAGCATTGAAAATGCCTAGTCTAACTTGAGATGTGCTCTAAGTATAAAATACAAATGGTATTTCAAAGATGAAAAAAATATATATCACATTAATATATTTAATTATATTTTAATGACAATATTTTGACTATATTGGAATAAATAAAACATATATAAATGAACATCTTTTTTATATCTTAAGTGTTACTAGTACACAGTTTAAAATTATATATGTTTATATATACATATATTTCTATTATATCACATTATATTTCTATTATAATGTTAATTTATTAAAGCATGCATCAATGAAATGATAAAATTATAAACTAGTGTGCTAACTGCAAATGAAGTAGAATGGAAGGAAATATTACAAAAGAAGAAACTGAATAGTTCAGTGGATAAGGTCAGGGATGGTAACCTTAAGAATCAGAGATTGGGTGACTAGTTCTACAACGGGTAGACAGAAGATCACAGGTGACAAATTGATGTGAGGTGAATATTAAAATATTCAGTGTTAGACATGCTGAGTTTGAGATGGTGGCAGGATATGCAAAAGAAGAGAAGGTACAGAAAGTACAAAAGTCACTGATTATGGCAAAAAAGATGTGTGCATATGTTGAGTAAATAATTTCAGTAAAATTATGAAGACAAAAGCCAGATTATGAAGAGTTAAAGAATAAATAGTAAATAAACAAAGGCAATGAAGTCTAGATCATTCTTTTGAGAAGCTGTCCCTGAATGAAAAAATTAGGGTGAGGGCAAAGAGTAAATGTTGAGGAAAGGATTTTGGTTTTGCTTTTGGTTTTGGTTTCCAAGAGGCATGCCTACCTTTTCATTATCCAGTCTCAGTCAGTCAGTCTTTCAAAAATCAGATGATTAAATAATTCCTATGTGTCTTGCCCCTAAGTCCTAAAAGTCAGAACAAGTGTAAAGAAAAAATAATAACAATGGAAAAAAAGGATCAAATAAGTGAAATGAACATAAGCGCACATACACACAAAAAACAGTCTTTTAAGGGGCAGTGAAAGCCCCTGGGGTGGCTAAATCAGGGAGTAAGAATATAAAGAGGCTCTAGATGAAGAAGCAGGCAGGGACCAGACCAGGGAGTGACTCAGCCACAGTAAAAACGTTTGCACTTCATTCTCAGGATCAAGGTGAGCCATTAAATAGTTTTACATAAGGAATGGCATGGTCAGACCTGTACTTTTTAATAGCCTTGCCAACAGACTGTAGAGCAGAATGGAGAAGACCAGAAAGAGAAATACTTCATGCAGGATAATGAAGGCCTTAATTTGCCTTTGGAGGATTTTTTCCCCATCAGAGCTTCAGCAGCTTACAGTGGCTCCAGCCAATTGTGGGCACTTCCTTATGCTCCGAGTCAAAAAGATACAGAAAAGTTTGGGATATGTAAAGAAACTCAAGCATGGAATGAGCCCCATTTCGCCAAATCAACCTCTATGGGCCAGACTCCAACTTCTTTAGAGAATCTGATGAAATACAGAGCAATGAACACAAGTCACTTTGAAAACTGTTTTAGGTAGTCCCAGAACCCTACCTAAGCATTTCAATTCAATTCAGTTACTACGCACATAGTAAGTTCTGTAAGGCTGTATGTGGGGAAGGAGTGGTGAAAGATGAATGAGAGACGGAACAGATGTTTGTAATAAATCCTAAGGAGTTTGGACTTTGGCCTTAAGGGAAATGGGGGCCACTAAAGGGTTTTAAGAAGGATGACCTAGTCAGATTTTCATTTTACTCTATAGCAAATGGATTGGAACTGGAAAATCCCAAGACAAAGAACCATTTAGAACATTTCTGGCATAAACTGGGAGAGAGATGGCAGCTCTTCCACCTACACTGATAGCAATGGAGATAAAGCAATATGCATATTCTAGAAAATAATTAAGGTAGAATTAGCAATTCTTTGTGACTGATGGGGCGTGAAGGAATCAAAGGAGTCCAGGATGACGCCCAGGTTTCTGGGTTGGCCAGAGGAGTTGACACATCAGTACGGTAGGAAATACAGGAATGGTGCTGGGAGGGAGTTAAGAAAAGAGGTTGAACTTGGTTATTATTATGTTAGGTTTGTAATGCCTGTGAAACATCAAAGGAGAAAACCCAGCAGGGAATCCAGTGTTTCGGTAACGTGTTCAGGAAGGGTCTGAAGTGAAGTAATGATTTTGGAGTAAGCATGGAGATGGTAACTGAAGCCACTGGCGCGAGTCAGGTCACACAGGAAGACTTACCACATACAGAGCTGCAAGAGATGGGAACCTAAGAAAGAACACTGAAAACAGGAAAAGGCAGAAGGATGGGAAATGCAAACAATAAGCAACCAGAAAGGAGGAAATCCAACAAAATGTGGTGCCAAGAAAATGAAGCATTTTGAAATGGTAGAAGTAGTCACCAGTGTCATAAGCTGCTGAAAGGCCAAGGAAATAAGAGTTGAATGTCCTCCCTTGGACTCTAATTACCGGTGTTCAGGCTGGTGAACTCGTCCCACAGCTTGCTGATGTTACGTTTATTTCTTTCCTCTCATTTCTCTGTTTCTGTGTTAATCGTTTTTGCTATATTTTTAATTTCAATAATTTATTTCTTCAGAAATGTCTAATCTGTCATTAATGCTACCTGTGTCAGTTAATTTAATGTGTCAAGTTTGCTAGGCTATGGGGCCCAGTTGATTGGTGAAACACCAGTCTAGATATTGTTATGAAGACCTTTTTTAAACACAATTAACCTTTAAATTAGTAGGCTTTGAGTAAAGCAGATCACCTCCATAATGTAGGTACATCTCATTAATTAGTTAAACACATCAAGAGAATAAACCTGAAGTTCTTCGAGGAGGAAGGAATTCTGTTTCCAGACTGCCGTTGTAGTCACAACCTCAACATCAACTCCAGCTAAAATTTCCAGGCTGCTGGCCCGACCAGATCATTTGACTTGCCAGGCTACCACAGTCACATGAGCCAATTCCCCAAAATATTTGTTTGTTTGTCTGTTTATGCATACATTCATTCATTCACCTGCACCCCCTATCAGTTCTGCTTCTCTGGGGAATCCTAACTAATACATAATCCAGTGTATTTTTAATCTCTAGAATTTCTGTTTGAATCTTTCCTATATCTTCCATCTACTTAACTTTTTGAACATAGAAGTGTAGTTATAATAATGGTTTTAATGTCCTTCTAGTTATAAGATCTATATCAGTTCTGAATTGGTTTCAGTGATTCATTTTATTTCTCATTATGAGTTCTCTTCTTCTGCTTCTTCGAATGCTTAGTCATCTTTGATTAGATACCACTGTGAGTGTTGCCTTGTTGAGTGCTTGATATTTCTATACGTCCATCAATCTTCTTGAGCTTTGTTCTGGGATGAAGTTAAGTTTCTTGGAAACAACTTAATTCTTTCAGTTCTTGCTTTTAAGATGTATTAGCTGGGGTGATAGTAGTACTTAGTCTAGAAACAAATAAAATAGAATCCAATCATTGATTTGAAATTGAGGCAAGAAAGAGAAAATAACCAGATGAGTATGAAGTTCAAGACATAGATGAGAAATAGAAACACCAAAAACAGAGGATAAGAATTACCATCATATCTGAAAAATGTTTAATTATGATAAAATAGTAAAAAGAAAAATAAAATCCTCTGCTTATGGTAAAAATTGATAGCTTCCTATTCTGCCCATCCTCCTCCCAGAGTCCATAGGCAAACTTTGTGAACTGTTTCTGTTTGGGCTTTTCTGGTAGTTAATCCCACAAATTATATATATACAAGTATATATCCTTCTTGATTTACCAATTGTAATGTCAAATTACTGATTCCCTGCTATGAAAGAAGAAGCTTTGGCTTACTTACACAGAGCCTCTCTCCCTCCTGTGTCCCAAACATTGGTAACTACACTGTAATTCCTGCCTCCTCCACCAGTTGTCTTGGTAACTCTACAATAGATCCAATGCAACCACTTCTGGGCCTCTCTAACGAAAGCATTCCTAGCATCACAGTAAAATGGATTTTCTTTTCTTTCACTATACCAGGGCTTACCATCAAGTCACATTTTAATTAGCTCCATATTTGGTCTATGGCTTAATTTTTCAACTGTTTGTTTTTTTCTAGAGTTTCTAATTATCTCTGTTTTCTTTTAAAAAGGTGGAGGCAGAGTATGGAAGGATTACAAGCCTTCATTTTATCCTGACATTTAACTTGCTTTCCTTTAAACTCTATGGTTTTTTACATAAAGCTCAGGTTTCTGCTGGAGACATCTGTTCCAGACCTTCCTGCTTTCGTACTTCAACTGAGTCAGACTGGGCTGAGTTTCTTGCCTGCTCCAAAGTCCAAGGAATCACCTTATTTTTTAAATTAAAAACAGTATTTCTTGGACCTTATGTACTTCTCCTTGTTTTTCCACAATGTTCAAATTTCCCTCTTACACTTTATCCTCCAGCCCTATGAGAATTTGTCAGTGTATGAACACGACACGGCCTCTCTTACTTTGTAGTTTTCAAAATGCTCTCGCATCTACCAGGAACACTCTCTCACCCACTTTGTCTGGCTAAGTCCTATTCATAGTTGGGGTCTTATTTTGGAAGAACACTTGCTCTGTTGTGCTTTAGAACCCTTTCTCTTCCTTCCATGCCTACTATTCTGCTTCAGACTCTGCCCTCTTCTGCGGAAGCCACAAAGCACACTTTCCATCATGACACTTTCCACTGTGTATTACAGTTAATTTTAAACTCAAAGCAGGCAAGAACTATGTCTACCTAATTACAGAGTTGCTGACTAATAACCATGGTGCTTAACAGATAACTAATATTTTTATATAATTAATTCCATAACTAAGCAAAAGGTATTCTACAGTCAAAGGGTAGCTAAATAACTAAGATTAGACCAACTTTGTGGGATATTTTTGTCATCAATATAGTCATTTTAAAATAAAAAGGGTATGTAATAAAAAAATACATAACATGTATGTCAAAGTTGTAAAAAGAATACACTTTGATTGAAACAATATAAATAGTCAGTTGGTAGATTTATGTTTTCCACTTTTCATTTCAATGTCTCTTTAGATTAATGCTTTGAAATATAGTTTCTTTGTTTTTAATATAGTCAAACAGTTATAAAATAACAGCACACTTTGTGAATTCTTGGATAGTTAAAAATTTATAAATATAAATATGTAAGAAAAAATAAAGGAAACTGGGATTTTGCTTTTAAATCTTTAAGCTTTAGTTGAACCTTGATAATGAAAGCAATTGGGGGTTAGCCATTCTGGGATAACTCCTCACACTTTCCCAAAGTGAGGCTTTTTGTTTAAAAATGCAATATAAACGTTCTTCTAGCTACTGTGATATGTGGAAGTGTTATAACACTCTTCTAGTTCTAACTTTCTTGAAATTTCTAGAAAGAAAGAAAAAAAAGACAGGAAAGAAGGAGAGAGGAAAATAGTAAGAAAGGAAAAAGTAAGTGAATATAGCAGATTCAAAAAGTCTTTTAAAAATTATTTTGTAAGTATCATTCTGTGATTAAGTATAGAGATTTTTGAATATTAAATAACATTTTAAAAACATTTTCCTGAATAGTGACTGTTTACCCATATAGCACTTGACTCTCTCAGACAAGCACTTAGCTTCGGGTTAAGAGCAGCCCATGGCAACAAGAACCGAAGCCCCGGATACACACTTGCGACGGCATGTGCACTTAAGCCTGTGAAAGACGGTCAAAGGCAATATCCCAAATCAGAGAGTTGTGCAAGGGTAAGAAGTATAACAATCTAAGCATACAGACAAGTTGACTACATGAACAGGAATAACAGCCAAAACAGAAACCAAACCCAAAGCAGGGTCTCAAGTCAGAATGACGGCCAACTCGGGCATGAAGGAGGCACAGGATGAGGATTGGCGGACGAGGCGGGTAGGCCTGGGCTCCCTTCCCCCCTCTCTGAGAAGGAGTGGACTTTTCTCCTGTTCATGCACAAGCACAGCTTGGGCCACACACATGGGTTACTTAGATGTTATGAACCCAGAATCTAGGTGCTAGCCAACCTACTTTAGAAAAACAATTCAAATTTTCTACCATAAATTATAAAGTTCTGTTTATGTATATTTTCATTTCAAGGAAAAGATATCAAAGCTATTAAAACACTGAATAGCTCCCCAAAGTCATAATATGAGTCCAACTTGAACCAGAGCAGAAGATTCATTTCCTCACTCTTGGCATCATTACATCTGCCAGTTATACTGCTTCCCATCAAAATGATTTACAGTTATTCTTTCTTTCCCCTAGTGCTATGACTCAATGATATCACATAAATCTCAGGGGGACATTCCAGTTATACTTCTTTTCAGAATATAGAGGCAATTTCTAGTTGATAGCAGAAAAACAATATTAAATGATTTTTTTCCTAAAGAGTTAAGTCCTCCATTTTAGTCCTAGACCAGAAAAAATAAACATGTTGTTTAAATGTGAGCTAATTCTTAGCAACAATATAGTCTGGCTCCCTATATACACACAAACGTAAATACAGAGATCACAGCATAACAGTTAATACTGAGGGCTTTACAACCAAACACACAAATGTTTTCATCACAATTCTGACAAAACATATAATCTTGGGCAAGTGTCTTGACTTCTTAAGCCACAGCTGCTTCATCCATAAAGTGAGGGTAATGACAGTAAATACTAGAGGGGGCTGTTGTGAGGATTACACTTAAAAATGCACTTAAAGGCCATCCCAATTCCTAGCACTAGAGTCACTGTTCAGTCAACACGCACTAACGACAGTAGTAATCATCACCCTCGGGTCCCCAGCAGGAAGCTCACAAGATGGAGCTAGGCCTCTCATCTGGGCTCTTCTGTCAAACTGGCACCCGTGACACGGAGCTTATGTCATCTTCGAGAGCATGTCAAGGAGAATGGCAGGCCTCTTGGTGTTTTCCAGGAGCACTGGTTCTCCACCACACACACAGCTCTGAAAATCTAAGCAGATTTCAAAGTTGCTTAAATAATTCTTTTCGGCCAAGAGTCATGTACATTGCCAAATGGCAACGAAATGATTTTCCACTCAAACTTGGCAACAGCAGGATTTAAACAGAAAACTGGGAGGAGGGGAAGGGAAATGATACGCTTCCTTCCTCGAAGCAGTTTTGCACTCTTTGGCACCACAGATAAAAATTGTAAAGAAGAGAGAATTTTGGATGAGTATTACAGTATTTATTCTTAATGTATCGAAAATAAACTGAAAAGGAATTGCTAGCTACCATCGGAACCCCTTTTCTACCATGTTTTCATATTTGTGAACTCTTTTTTAGAAGACATCGTAATTTTTCCATTTGGGTGCTCACAATCCAAGCAGAATGAAGCTGGATATTTTGAGACAAGTAGGAGACCTTTGACTTCAGTAATCCTGCAGAAGTTGTTTGCTTTCTTCAAAATGTAACATAGAACCCAAAAGCAAAATAAGTCATTCCATATTTCCATTATTCTTGAGAGTAAGAAGAATTAGGGTAAATGCTAATGGATATTTAAATATTCTCTAAACAAAATTCTAATTCAGAGTATTCCGATGACATTCTAACTAAATTAAAAACTTGCAAGGATAAAGGTTCTATATGCTTCCTCAGAAAACACTACCGCAAAGTACTAACAGGAAGCGTTTTCTTATTTATGCATACATGGCTTGCTTCCAAAAAAGATTTGAAGCAAGGCATAAAGACATATACAGTACATTGAGATAGAAGAAAAACATAAATGAGGAAACCAGGAGAAAAATAAAAGCAATTATAAGAAAAATAAAGATATCAATGCTAAACGTGGGTCATAATCTTGCTCTAAGCATCCTAGCAGTCAGGACAAAGACGTCAATCATATTATTTGCTATCTATAAGAATTACAACAATAATTCGCTCAGGAAAACTTACTGTTATCTAATATATTCCTCCTGCTGGGATTTGTAAGAGTTTCCTGATATTTTCCTGTAAAACAGAACCCTAGTATTTAGGCCATAAAGACAATTGTCATGTATTTCAGGGATTTCTACTGCAATACTTAGGTGGAGGATGTCATGACATCAGTAAAAATAAATATTCCTAGTTAAGACAGAGAGAGAATATCTAATAAATACATTCTATAATAATATTCCCCTATGTACCTTTTAGCACTTGATGGTCCTTAAAAAAAACTGTGAAAAAGATCATTTGGTGTCCAAAGATGAAATTAATTTACTGTAAGATGCAGTAGATCAAAGACTAGTAGGTTTACATTTCATGGAACCATATGTCTATGTAGACAGAGTAATGGCCCTAATAAGATGTCCACGTCCTAATCCTGGAACCTGTGAATGTTACCTTACATGGCCCAAGGAACTTTGCAGATGCAATTAAGTTAAGGGCTTTAAGATGGTGAGATTATTCTGGATTATCTGAATTGGTTCAATATAATCAGAATGGTCCTTATAACAGGGAGGTGAGAGGGTCAGAGTCTGAGAGGGGAAGGATGATGACAGAGGCTGGAGTGATACAGGAAGGGGGCATGAGCCATTGCAGGTGACCTGCAGATGCTAAGAAAAAGCAAGGCAATGGATTCTTCCCCAGAAATTCCAGAGGAAATGCAGCCCTGCTGACACCTTGATTTTAGATCTTCTGACCTAGAGAACTAAAAAGATAACAACTTTGTGTTGCTTGAAACCACCAAATATGTGATAATTTGTCTGAGCAACAGTAGCCAACTAATTTAATGATAATGAATATTGATCTCATGAATTTCTATCTAGGTGTCAAAATAAGCAAAAATGTATATGATTTTTATAAATAATGCCAAATTGAAAACACAACATTTTAGCGAAACCACAAAATAGTTCCCAGGTATATCTAGATACTTTTAGTGCAACAATTTCAAAGTATGCTTCGTAGCACATTGGTACTACGTGTGGAATACTAATAGGTATTCAGCACTAAACAAATTCTAAGGTCAAACAACTTGGCAAAACTGTACTATTTCATTCTAGAAAAATTAAAATATTCTTTAAAAAATTACCCCAGGATTCTAGATTTACTAAGAAACCTTCTGGGTTATGCAAAAGACCAAAATGAAATCAAGTCCACTATAAGAAACAGGTGTAAGACAAAGCTGCAGCAGTAAAATAAATGTACTACATGATAGTACGGAAATGTCATTCCAGCCCTATAAAGTCTTGCTCATCAACACTCGCCACGATTTCACACTCCCCAGCCCGTGCCCACGAAGCCACCCCTGTGGCTGCTCACCAACCATGAGACACGCTCAGCAAATAGACTCTCAGATAACATAACTCCTCCTTGAAGTCTCTGCCACCCGCCACTGACCTTGACCAAGGAAGCTTGCTCAGGCTTTTATTTGGAAGAATAGGAACGATACCAGGACTACTCAGTAATCAAAGTGGAAAAAAAAAGTAAGCCATCTATCCCATTTATTTAACCCAGCCCCTTATAATTCACTCATACCACCCACCCTCGTCCAATTCTCCCCAGCTACAGAGAAAGAGAAATTTACTAAGAGTATAAGCTTAATGGACCACAACTTCAAAGATGGAAATTACAGAAGTTTCAGGCCTACTCCTAAAGAACAAGATTTCCACAGCCTCAAAGTTCCTAGGGCACAGAAAAATGGCTGCAAAGCTTGCCAACAAGAGCCAAAGCTTGGTCTCTCATAAAAGTGCTACAGCACAAATTTTAACAAATTTCTTCACTATAGAACAAATGGGTATCATAAATATTTAGGATAAGAGGAAAATTATACAGTGTTTTTCACACATTTGTGGCCTAGGAACTTTCTTCTCTGGAGCATGTTCAGAACAACATTTGGAAAACAATTTGCTAGTTATATATAAAATTTTCTACAAATCAGTCAACATTTTGGAAGACTATTATGTGAAAAGAAAAAAAAGAGCCAACATAAAAAAATTCTACATGGGCAGTTTGAGAACTGATTTTGGCCAAATAACAAGGTATATTTAAAGAGCTTATTTCTAGCCCTGGCTGGTGTGGCTCAGTAGATGGAGCACCAGTTTGGAAACCAAAGCATTGCCGGTTCAATTCCTAGTCAGGGCACATGCCTGGTTTGCAGGACGGGTCCCCAGTAGGGGGCAAGCAAGATGCAACCAGACATTGAAGTTTCTCTCCCTCTCTTCTTCCCTTCCTTCCCATCTCTCTAAAAATAAATGAAATATAATCTTTTTTTAAAAAAAAGAGTAAGTTTTTTTCAAAAGCTTATTTCTAGATATTAGGAAGGTCGTTTGAGCCCTTTCTGCTGATCTGCTATAAACAGGTTAATTGAAGGAGGCTAGACTAAGAATGCACAAATGTCAGGCATGCAATTAAATCAGAAATTGAGGTTTGGAGGTCTGGAGACAGGATAAGAATCAAAGAGGTCGGCATCTGGCACGAACTTAATAGTCAACAGAAAGCCAGGTCACCCAAATCACCCCTACCTACCAACTCAAACAAAAAGCACTGAAGCTAAAATAACATGATTCAAAATGCCCTAAGTACTAGAAGTTAAAATTAGGGGGTAAATATTTCAAACAAAATAAATGGTGTCATGAGAAATCATTGTAATTATTTTTAAGAATCATAGAAAACAGTCATATATACCTGACAAGGGAACAATCACTCATTATCAAGGAATTCCACAGGCCTTTGACCCAGAATTATTTTCTCAGTTATAAGGATATTTTCTCTTATTGATCCTTAAGAACTAGAAAAAAATGCTGCTTTTAAGGACTTTAAAAAAGGGAGCCATAAGAATCAAACATTAACATTTTTCCACAGAAACTTATAAGCTAAATTTCTCTATTCCAAAATATTTTTTAAATTTTTATTCACCAAATTTTTATATCCAGGGAGAAAAACATAATTATAAACAATTTTTTAACCTGGAACAGCCTATAAAAATCCACAACTACATTCCCTAACACACAAAATTCAAATTAATGTGCCATAGTGTAAAGTCTTTTGGAAAGAAACTTTATAGCATATGGCAGCCACTGTGAATTTATTGTCTTAGGTGAGTTTGTCTTTTTTTAATCAAGATGATGTGACTAATTTTTTAAAACAAAAGAGGTATATCCACTTTATATTACTTCTATTTTCACAAAAGAAACTTGAGATATCATCACCATAATTAACATATTTTATCATTAAAACTCATTCATTCAGCAGGTATTTATAGAATGCTTTCTCTAAAACTGAGCTAACAGTGGTGAGCACTAATGTATCTACCTGTGTGTCTGTTTCATAATTACATTAATTTAATTCTTCTCCCCACAAATACAAAATTACTTGTGACCAAAAAATAATATCTTGTAGTTATGTATCTTCAGTTACTTACAGATATCCACAAAGGAAAGATAACTTTTCTTACTCCTAAAGTGACAGGACCCTCTTAAATTGTGTATTCTGGGAAGTTTATTATATTTTTATACAGTATTGGATGGCATGCTTTCTTAAAAGTATTGGATTAGTTTTTTACCTTTTTCCTCAGGTTTACAATTTTGCCAGGCATTTTGTGACTAAAGAACAAAAGTAACTTTGAAGGGAAAAAGCATTTTAATGCATGTTTTCAGAGTAGAAAGCTCTATTTTTAAAAGTTAGGCATTGCTTTTCAAAAAATCAAACTAATCTACAGAGGTTTTATTTTATTTAAAAGTATCCTTATTTTCACTTATTGTTAAAGTTTGACAGCATTTCCATTTGATATTTTAGCAGAAACATTTTTCATGAAAACTGAAATGACACACTGCAACCTACAATATTTTAAAAGAAAATTGCCTAAACAAGAGATTTTTCAGTAGCTAGGCAGCAAGCTACAGGAATGAACTCTAACCTATTACAAATAATCTTTCTAAAAGTGTTATGGTCTTGACCCTAAAATGATGATTAGACTTGATATTTCTTTGAAAATATTACAGCTGTCGATTTCTTGGAACATTTCTCACAAGCAGTGATCTCTCTAATGCAATGTCTCACATCAGTGATATAACAAGTAATCTGAGCACACAAAGGAGCACTGCCATTGTTGTAGGAGAAGTTAAAAGATAATATTGTGTTGTTTGAGCATCATTTTCAGGCAAATCTATTAACAATCAGCATAGCTATTTCTCACCATGTAACTGACATTGCATTAGAGATTCAAACCTTATCCCTTCTCCCACGAATCCCAACTACCAAGGAGGTAAAGCAAGCAGGATTTTTTCTCTGTTTTTTAGCATGTCAGTTTGAAGGAATTTTTACTTTTTGCATTTTGTCTAAGCAAATTAAATTCCAAAATCACTCACTAAAAGAACTGGGTACATTGAATAATTTCCTTAAAAATAAAGTTATTTGAGCCCTGGCTGGAGGAGCTCAGTGGATTGAGCGCAAGCTGCAAATCAAAGGGTCATAGTTTGATTCCCCATCAGGGCACATGCCTGGGTTGTCTGCCCAGCTCCCAGTGGGGGCCATGTGAGAGACAACCACACACTGATGTTTCTCTCCCTCTCTTGCTCCTTGCCTTCTCCTCTCTCTAAAAATAAAAAAGGAAATAAAATATTTTTTAAAAATAAAGTCATTTGAATATGAAAATTTTGCGTAGAAATTAGCTTATCTTTATAGGTCATCAACCTAGTAATCTGCAAATGACATAACATGCTCTGAGGAAAGGACATAATTTTCCTCAACATTATCATTCACATCACACAGGAAAGTGAAATTGAGAGATGTTAAGGAACTCGCCCAAGATCATGTCATTTACAAACAACAGAATCAGGCCTCAACTGACATCAATGGCTAAGATCACCACCCGGGGCCTTTCCAACAGATTGGGACCACCAAGCTTGACTATTTCAACACACAATAAAAATAAATAAAAACATAGAATGCATTCTATAAATCAATTACATTCAGCTTTGCTAGTCATTATCTGAAATATTTTTGTTTTCTCAGGCTACAAGAATATTCTATAATCATTTAATTTAATTATGAACTATTTTATGCATAAGTTTTCTTTCAGGAAAAATATACACATCCTACTTCCTATACATGAGAAAGACAAGTTAAAAGAGCTTACCTTGTATCCCCCCAAAATTCTCCAGGTATCGAATCTGTAGCTCCATTCTTAAGCCTCCCATCAGACACAAGGCTCATATTCAGCCATGATTCCCATTCCTACCGAGTGATGTCTTCTCCAGGTCAGACCTCTCAGCTATAACTCATTGGTCATGGAAGCATGCCCAAGGACACCATAGGTGAGAAGAAACTCTTTAATAATATTCTTCACTGATTTTTTAAAATTAAAAAACAGCAAGGAATTCTATATATAAGAATAACTTCCATCTCCCTCTTATGCAGAGGTTCACCATCTTACTCCAAGCATAAATTAAGCATTCCCATTATGAAATATTTAGGGCTTCATTTTAAAGTCTTTTTTGTGGTTGTAGTAATTCATATTCAGGCACTTTCCAGGTCCTCAAAGCAGCATGAATTCATTTTTAAATCAATTTTTTTGTTTTGTAGAAAGGCAGAGAAGGCCCAAACTGCTCTAGCAATGAGATTTTTCTCATTAATAATGGTGTTTTGAATAAATTAAATCAACTTTCATTTTCCCATCTTAACACTTTAGCATGATACTTCAATTTCTAAAAAAATCCAATGTAAATGCTAGTGTAGGTTCTACTCCAGCTAATTCCTCTATGCTGAGATGAGAGTCCTTCCAACCTGCAGCCACAGCACCCCAGGGAAAACCCTACATCAGCACACGGTACTGTAACACCTTCACGTTTGTCCCCACTTCCAGAATGTAAACTTTTGGAAAGCAGGGACCTTATCTTATTTGCTTTTTAACTGTAGCTAACATATACATTGGGAGAAAGGAATATATAAAAGCCAAATACAGCTCTTTCCCTTCCCCTTTTTTCTTCTTCCTTTTTTCTCTGAATAACTCAGACCTTATTATATGGGAAGAATAAGGCAGGCATCTAAGTGCAAAACTAAAGCAGGGTGAGAAAGGTGTCCAGGCAGGAGGGCCCCACAGCATGTGTCAGTGCCTGAGTGAGATGAGGAGAGCATTTATGTGAGGGGGCAACCTTGAGTAGGAATTGAGAAGCCTGCAGGAGATACAACCCAGAGCAGGGTTTCGGAGCCACATCAGGATGGAGCAAGAGTCCACGGACTGTGGGAACCCCACTGGGGAGAGTCAGAGCCCAGAGGGTGAAGAGAGCATCCACATCTGGAGTGGATCACACTCAGAGTGGCAGAGCCCTCGCTGGCGGAGGAGAGTGTCCACAGGGAGAGGTACCCTGGCATGAGATGTCACAGCCCAGGCAGAGTGAGGAGGGTAATTCTGCAGAGGGTCTGAGCCCAAGTGGAGTGAGGGCACCTCTATTCTGGGCACATGTAGATATCTGAGCCTAAGCCAGTGAGGAGGGCAAGGAGGTGGCAGTAGGGTGGGCAGTGGGGTGGGGCTATAGCAGGGAGGTCTCTGAGCCTGCGAAGAGGGAAGGGGAGCTGATGTGAGGTGCTGCCTGAGCACTGGTACCTCAGTGCTAGATGCTATGACCTGTCCTAGAGAGTTGGAACATGGGTATGGTGAGCAAGCCATCCACACAGGAGCAGCGACACTGCTTACATCCAGGGGATGAACTAACAAGTGTTCTGAACAAAGGCCCAGCAATGATCATGGGAGCCAAGTCTCTCACTGTCAAAGAGTAACAAACATGGAAGGGGCTAAAACCCTGAAAAATTTTGTTTTGGAATCTAAATTCATCTGAGAGAACAAACTGTCATGTGTAACTTAAAATTTTTAAAAATAATCATAAGAACTTATTATTACTTAAAATATTAGCATTTATATATATATTAAACATAGTATATTTTATGTAATATAAAATTTTAAGTACTATGTAGTATTTTTTCAATTCTTTTTTAAATCTTTTTCATTGTTATTCTATCACAGCTGTCCCAATCCTTCCCTTCTGCTCTCCTCCACCCATCCCACCCCCACTCCCACAGTCAATCCCCACACTGTTGTCCATGTCCATGGGCCATTCATACATGTTCTTTGTCTAGTCTCCTCCTTCTCTCCACCAAGAGTCCCCCTCCTCCCATCCCCTCCAGTCACCGTCCATATTTCTAAGCCAGCAGCTCTACTCTGTTCATTAGTTTATTTTGTTCACTAAATTCCACTTATAGGTGATATCATATGTTATTTGTCTTTCACCAACTGGCTTATTTCACTTAGTATAATATTCTTCAGGTCTATCCACACTGTCACAAAGGGTAGGAACTCCTTTTTTATTTCTGCTGTATAGTATTCCATTGTGTAAATGTACCACAAGTTTTTTTAAAATATTTTATTTATTTATCTTTAGAGGGGAAGGGAAGGAGAGAGGGAGAGAAATATCAATGTATGGTTGCCTCTGCTGAGGAGACACAATGTATCATGTGTCCCCTGCCAGGAACTGGCCTGCAACCTAGGTATATGCCCTGACTGGGAATCGAACCTCGATCGTGTGGTTCACGATCCTCTGGTTCACAGGCCCGTGCTCAATCCACTGAGCTACACCAGCCAGGGCTGTACCACAAGTTTTTGATCTACTCATCTGACAAGGGTTTGATCTCCAAAATATATAAATAACTCATATGACTCAACACTAGGAAGACAAATAATCCAATTAAAAAACAGTCAAGGACCTGAATAGACCCTTCTCCAAGAAGGACATAAAGATGGCCCATAGACATATGAAAAGATGCTCAACATTACTAGCCATTAGAGATATGCAAATTAAAACCACAATGAGACATCACCTCACACCTGTGAGAGTGGCCATCATCAATAAATCAACAAACAACAAGTGTCAGCAAGGATATGGAGAAAAGGGAATCCTGGTGCACTGTTGGTGCAGCCACTGTAGAAAATAATATGGAGTATCCTCAAAAAATTAAAAATGGAGTTGTCCTATGACCCAGTGATTCCAATTCTAGAAATATATCCTAAGAAGCTCGAAACACCAATACAAAAAATATATGCATCTCCTATATTCAGGAAACAGCCTAAGTGCTCATCAATACATGAGTGGATAAAACAGCCTAATAGATCTGGAAACAGTCAATAGATCTGGAAACAGCCTAAGTGCTCATCAATAGATGAGTGGATAAAAAAGCTGTGGCATATATACACAAAGGAATACTATGCAGCAGTAAAAATAAAGAAACTCTTACCTTTTGTGAAAGCATGAGTAAACCTGGAGAATATTATGTTAAGTGAAATAAACCAGTTCCTGAAAGACAAATACCATATAATCTCACTTATATGTGGAATCTAATTAACAAAATAAACTAATGAACAAAACAGAAACAAAAGCAGTTACAAAAAAACAGACTGATGGTGGTCAAAAGGGAGGAAGGGGAACTGGATGAAAGAAGGTAAAGGGATTCGTCAAAGAACATATATGCATGACCCGCGGACATAGACAAGATATGGAGATTTCCTGAAGGAGGGGAGGGAGGCTGAGTGGAGGTGGGTAAAGGAAAAAAAAGCAAGGGCAACAATAGTATATAAACAATATACTATTGTTTATAGTATAAACAATAAAATACAATACAAAAAATCAGTGGGGAAAAAGGGTATTTCACTCGAGTTGGCAGATCCTGACCTTGGAAGATCTGGGATGACTCCACCTTCTTACAGCTCCCCTGCCTCTCTGAGCCACTCCCTACCCCTGTGGTACAGGGTAGGTGTGTCAGGTGGGTCCCTCCTCACCTCTTGTTGCAGAGCCCTCTTCATCCAGAAGACTGCCCTCTGATGATATACTGGCAGGGTGGCATATGCCCTACCTGCCATGGAGTCCATTGCTCCACAGGACACTCACACATCACTGCCACATCAAAGCAAAGCAAACATGCCAGCTCCTGCAGCTTCCTGCTTCTTCAAGTTCTGCTCAAATTGTCAGAGGGATAGAACAGCTGCAAGCCAACTGTTCTTACAGGAATGTCCACTCTCTGCAAACAATTCACTTGGAAGCCAATTATGCTCTTGATCCTTGTCTCCCATCCTCCTTCTCCTCCACAACCTCCTTTTCTTCTTCTCATTCTCCTCATCCATCCCTTCCTCAAATTCCCTCATACACACTGGAGCAGGGCTATGGCAGGAGAGAGAGGCTGTATGTGTTTGGGAACTGCAGATCTGGTTCCAGCCCTAGATGGATTGTCACACTCCAGGTTCCTTTAGAATATGACATAAAGTTTGTCCCCTAGTCCAGAGTGACATGAAAAGTGCCCCTCAAAAACTGAATACATTTATTAACACAAAGAAAATGTCAGAAAAGGTACACATAAAACTGAGGACCATGGTTAAAATTCAGTAGGGAACTGGCACAGGAAACCAGAAAAAGGGAAACTTATGCAGGTAAGTTTCCAAGATCTGAATCTTTTCCAAGATTATATTCATGCATTACTTATGTAATTTAAAATAAATCAAAAGTAATAAAAAATTTAAAAATTAGTCACTGACATTCAAAAAGAACATAGTAAATATAAATAACAGAATGGGCTTTGTCACCATAAATCAATGAAGAAATTAAAAGATAAATAGATTTGCCAATATAAGTAAATAAACATATATGTGCATATCTCACAACAAATAGAACTTTTAAAATATCAAAAGCCAAATGTTAAAATAAACTAAAATCATAAAATAACTCTTAAAAAATAAAAACAACTATCTAAGTTTGAAAGTTAACATCTATCGGTTGCCTCGGGGTATTGGATTACCCTTTGGGTTTTTGTTTGTTTATTTTTTTAAAAAGGTTTTGTTTATTTGTTTTCAGAGAGAGAGAGGAAGGGAGTGAGAAAAAGGGAGAGAAACATTGATTGGTTGCCTCGAGCCAGCCCACAACTGGGGGAGACCTGGCCTGTAACCCAGGAATGTGCTCTGGGTTGGGAATTGAACCAGAAACCTTTTGGTTCACAGGCCAGCACTCAACCCACTGAGCCACACCTGCCAGGGACCCTTTGGTTTTTTTTCTTTCTATTTCTTATAAAATTTCTAAAATGAACATCTCCTTAAAATTAAAAAAAAATATTTAAAAAGAAGTCCTTCTCTCCCCTACTACTCCTCAGAGTATATATGTGTATATATACCAAATACACATTTTTGGTATAATTTAGGATCTTAATACTAGAGAGAATATAGAAACTTAGAGCCCAGTAAGGAAGCCTAATGATTTTTCATTTTCCCCAAAGAGAAAATATTTAATAATAGTTTTAATTCATCTGATAATTTATAGTTAATTTTATATTTTAAAAAGTGATGGAAACTTTAATATAGCTGTCCTTCAAGAAGCATCAGCAGGATAAAGAAATTTTTAAATTCTCGAGTTAACCAAAAAAGCATGTTACATTTTTTATAATTTTAGAATTTTCCAAGAACCATTTTCTATTCCTGGCCTTTTTCTTTTCTTTACTTTTTATTTTCTTTTCATAATTCATCATTCTTAAAATCCTCCTTTGTTAGAAAGAAAATTTATTTCCTCTGGCCTTTAATAATTCTGACATTTAACTCTTTTTTTACTCTGAAACTTTATCTGCTCTTTCTTCATTTGCTTAATTTTTATATGAGTGGATGGGAAACTAAGACCTAAGATATTATAAAGTCCAAAAATCAAAATGTCAATGTATTTGTAGAATAAGTATAAAACAATCTCATACATTCATTCATGACAACGTTTCATTACAATCATGAAACATAAATAATCTTACACAGCATACTTCCCAAGAATCAGCAAACTGTAATCCTTTAAAAACTTGTGTAATATACTTTCTCTCAAAAAGGAAAATGCACTAAGTTTTCTCATGTCTAAAATTTAGCTGTGAATGAACTAGCCAAATACAAGATTATGATCTATATGCATGTGAGAGAATTTTCTTCAAAATGCTAACTCATAATGAACACAAATACCAAGACACTTGCATCATTCAGTCCAGTTCCCTGCTCCAACCCAGGAAAGCTGGAAATGGGAGGAAAAAGCAGTGATGAAACAGAAGACAAGAAATGCCTCCAATAAATACAAATATCAAAGCCTGACTTACTCCCAAAAGCATTCTTTGACAATTCAAAGGCACAAAACTTGCCAGTCAATTCAATCTTTCTATCCATGACTCAATCTCTCTATCATGGAGCTGGTAAAACCCTATCAGCTGAAAAGAGAACCATAAATTATGCATTTCCTGGAGTGAAGATAAACTCAAGAGAAGTATTGTAGTTACATATGTAAGATTTGGTATATATACACATATGTAAGATTTTAATAATCTTTAAAAATCTTGAGTTATCCTCATTAATTGGATCAAAAATGATTTTTAACCTAACATGACATTAGATATTATTAACAAATATACTGACATATTCATATTCACTCTTTTTTTTTAAGAGTGGTAAATTTTACTTTTTTCCACATTTGAAAGCATTGCTTTCATTATTCTTGTGTGGAATCAATTTCACTAAAACTGAAGAGGGCAAACAGGGTGGTATTAAGCAAAATCTTCTTGGTGAACTGGTGATATCTCATCCAAACCTACTTACAGCCTGTTAGAGAAGAGTTAGAACTTTAGCAAGCCAAAAATTGTCACACAGAAAACAGCAGGCAGTCTTCCCCAGAGAGCTGCAGGATCTGGACCCTTACATGAGCTAGCACTGAGCCCCTGGTCACAGCGGGAAAGCTTCCAGACATGACACGTTCAGCGCCAAAGCCAGGGCTCTAATTAGTGAGAGATTCCGGTCTGACAGTAAAGGGCTTAACCTTCTTTGGGAAATAATGAGCCAGACAATGTCTGAAGCTTCCATGTAAGTTTTCGAGGAGAACAGGGGTTCTAAGAACTGCCTTCAAGGTGCTAACGCGACATGCACAGGTGACCAAACAATGAACTGCACACTTGACAACAAGAAAATATTTGGTATGTGCTAGGATCCTTCAGAGCAGCTTTCCTCTTTTGTACCTGAATTAAGATGAAACAGTTTGATAGGACACATTACGTGGCTGAGTTACTTTCAAAAAATAGGAAACAGTGGATAAAATATATTTTATGAAAACTTTTCCTAGATATCAACTTGTACGTAAGTCAACATCTGGGAACTTCTCTGATGATCAGAGACAAATCTCAGTTTAAAGGCTGAAACTGCGTTAGCAAATATAGACATTCAGTGGTTAGAATTACCTAATATGACATCTACACCAAGGGCCCAAACACTAAACAAATGAGAACATATCCTCTTAACTTCTAATCTAAAATTAGAATTATTATTGCTCCCAAAAGTTGCTTGCATACATGATTTTTTTTTATTTTAATTGTTGTTCAAGTACAGTTTTCTGTCTTTTACTCCCATCCCAGCCCACACCCCCAGTGATCCCCACCTCCCTCCCATTTCCACCCACCCTAGTTATTGTTCATGTGTCCTTTATACTTGTTCATGTGAGTCCTTCCCCTTTTCCCCTGTGATTCTCTCCACTCTCCCCTCTGGTCCCTGTCAGCCTGTTCTGTATTTCAGTGTCTTTGGTCATATTTTGCTTGCTTGTTTGTTTTGTTGTTTAGATTCCTGTTAACGGTGATATCATATGGTATTTGTCTTTCACCACCTGGCTTATTTTGCTTAACATAATGCTTTCCAGTCCCATCCATGCTGTTGCAAAGGGTAGGAGCTCCTTTCTTTCTGCTGCACAGTATTCCATTGTGTAAATGTACCATAGTTTTTGGATCCATTCATTTACTGATGGGCACCTAGGTTGCTTCCAACTCTTGGCTATCGTAAATTGTGCTACTATGAACATTGGGGTACATAGGTTCCTTTGGATTGGTGATTCAGGGTTCTTAGGGTATAATCCTAGCAGTGGAATTGCTGGATCAAAAGATAGATCTAGTTTTAGTTTTCTGAGAAAATTCTAGACTGTTTTCCATAGTGGTTGTACCAGTCTGCAATCCCACCAACAGTGCACTGGGGTTCCCTTTTCTCCACAACCTCTCCAATACTTGTTGTTTGTTGATTTGTTTATGATGGCCATTCTGACCAGTGTAAAGTGGTATCTCATTGTGGTTTTAATTTGCATCTCTCTGATAGCTATCAATATTGAGCATCTTTTCATGTGTCTCTGGATCTTCTGTATGTCCTCCTTAGAGAAGTGTCTGTTCAAGTCCTTTGCCCATTTTTCAATTGGGCTGCTTGTCTTCTTAGAGTCATGTAAGTTCTCATTAAAATAAAAAGCTTCTGCACAGCTAAAGAAAACAGTATTACAATAAAAAGATAGCCAACCATATGGGAAAACATATTTGCCAATGATAACTCAGACAACTGTTTAATCTCCAAAATATATGATTTTTTACTTTTAACTACACAAACTCTAAAGAGTAAGAGTACTTTGATTTTTACTTCATGTAACTGAACTGGAGGGAAAAACACTCATTTTTGATTGTTCACCAAAACTGTATTCATGAATTCTGTAATAAACTAAAGTAGAAAACTATTAAATTAATCATTGGGTTTTTCTACTTTACCTACTCAACTTGCTACACTTAAAGTAGCTAAGCCTTCTGGGATACACTAAAAAACATATACTGTACATGAAAATTCAGTTATACATTCTAGTAATGCTGGGTTGTCTTCTAGTGTTTGTTTAGAAGGTTTAAAAACTGTTGGCTTAGTATTAAAATATTAATTGTTTCTAAAAGATTCATCTTCAGAATTCTAAACCTCAAGTAAATAAAGTTAATAAACCATTAATAGTAGATTTGAAGGTCAAGAACTGGGATTAGAAATTGTAAATGAAGAGCACTGCAAAATAAATACCTAGTGTCAGTACTGTATTACCTTGCTAAAAAGCAAAGAATGCTGAATTCTGAAATACACCTCTCCCCACAGATTTCACCTTTATGGAATACAGGGGTTGCAAATGGTACATTTGCTTTCCCAATGAGGACACTGGGAATCGAGGGTTTTGTTTTCTCTAATAGAAATATTTTGAAAGAATGTGAATATATAGACTCCAGAAAGAGAGGAATGTATTACTTGCATAGAACTATCCTCATTTTCTTTCCCTTTCCTTTTTTGTAATGGGCAACAATTTTCCCTTGGGGAAGAAAAGTAAAAGCACCCTGGCTGGTGTGGCTCAGTGGATTGAGCGCAGGCCTGCTAACCACATGATTGCGGTTCGATTCCCAGTCAGGGCACATGCCTGGGTTGCAGGCCAGTTCCCAGCAGTGGACTCATGAGAGGCAACCATACATTGATATTTCTCTCCTTCCCTTCCTCTCTAAAGATAAATAAATAAAATCTTAAAAAAAAAAAAGAAAAGTAAAAGCTCTGTTGCATCACGATTCCAGAAAAACTAAGGCACTGTACTTGCCACATCTTTTGCCAGGTAAAACAAGAATTATACCCTGGTGAATGTGTGAAAGCACCCTGAGCCTTCCAGTAAGCCTCAGTGTTCAGAGATCTCATGGAACACAAACTAGGCAAGTTAACCAGAAAGTTGAGCAAATGACTTGGTGGTTAAAGAATACAAACTAATAGATGCAAGCTACTTTATCTGAAAGTTACCAACTACTTATAAATATAAACACTGAAGCACATCACAAGGTTTTAATTGTCCATGGTTATAAAATTAGCCATTATAACTTTATACCACATTTTGTTTGCAGCTTTCCAAATCAAGGTTATATCTGGAAAATATAAAGTGCACCTCTTTGTGACCAAAGAAGGTGATGGAGCTTACCACCTACATTGTTTTCTCATTTTAACTATATATAAAATGTTAAAACAAATTTAAAGTAATTAATATAACTATATTATATTAATATAACATTTTTACATTACTGATTATTTGCCCCTCTGCCCCCCCGCTAGAATGTAAACTTCCCTCTGGTAGAGATTTTCACAGTTGTTCACTGAGCATGTAGAAGAGGGCCTGGCACCTACCATGAACACTGTGGAATGAATAAATAAAATAAAAAAGTAAAAATTAAAAAAATAAAATAAACATACATATGTAATTGCATTGAAATACTTTTTAGTTCAACAGAATTAGACATTAATTTTGAAAAATAATCTCCCGGAAGTGTTCATCTGTTCTCCTTAAAGAAAGATGCCGTACAACTGGGCCCTCTGGTGTCCCCCTCAGAGGGAGAAAGCCCTCCCTGTCCACGGTGGACAAGGGTTAGCACATAGCTCTTCCCCTCACACACCCGGGCCCTAGTTCTCCACGCTCAGGGCAACAACCCCATACCAGGCTCTGGCGCTTTCCATCTGAACTGCTTCTACTATAAAATTTATATTGCCATTTACCCAAAGGAATAAACGTGGGTTAAATGTTTACTTCCAAGGTCCTGAAAACAGATTTGAATAAGGTTTGAAGCCAAAAACTTAGACTTGGATTGGCACTATAAAGATTCTGTATTGAAGCCAAACGTTGAATTTTGAGGTAACAACTGAAAAACACGATTTTGATTTTTTTCATAACAATTTTATTGTTAGGTATTCTTTGAAATATAAGCTCTATCTTATTGAAATATGATAGTTCAAAATGTTTGGTAAGCTTTAGGTAACAAATGAGTGTGTTAAGCAACTTAGAAAAACTTGGATGAATTTTGTGAAGGTGAATTTGAGCCCGTCCTCCCTAATTGCCGCCCCCCCAACATGCACTGCGAGTCCAACCGTCACCCCCACTCTCGCCACCACACAGGGCGATGCCGCCTTGAAGACATCAGTGCCCTCCTTCTTGCTAAATCCTCTTCTCCATCATTCTTTGGACAGCATTTCATGACTTCTACTCTCTTAGTTTAGGTGACGCTCTAAAATCCTAGATATTTTGCTGCTTTTGCAGAGATCCGAGACTTCTCACACCACTGCTCATGGAAGTCATTCCATGGAGCTAAGTTTTCTCTTTTGTTCTTTTGTTTGCATTGACGGCTCACACATGCCTATAACTCTCCCCACTAAAGTGTGTGTCTTCTTGGAGCATGGACCATTCTGATGCTCAATGAGTGTAGAGTGAATGATCCCTATTCTGGACTAACATCAAGCCAATCATGCTTGTCCCATGGGATTCTGAGATACCGATTAAAAACATGCCAGTAGACAAAGTTAACAAATAAAAAAAATTTTAAATGGCAAAGAATATAGAAACTTACACAGGTATTTACACAAAGCAAGAAACAACACAACATATATTCAGATAAAAAAATAGGCTTTCCATACCCACTAAGTCCCCACAAAAAAAAAAATAGTGCAAGTAATATTACAAAGTTAAACGGTTCAGCCTTTCTAGCCTCATCACTGCCTCACCCAGGCTCCTCTCTGATTACTTGCTCATTCTGGTTAGTGGCTGGTGTTAACCACCACCAGCACATTCCTGAATGTTGACTGGGAAACCAGAAAAAAACAAAGATACAGCATTCCTCGGGAGGCCCAGGGTTTAGACCTGC
This sequence comes from Sturnira hondurensis, assembly GCF_014824575.4. Taxonomy (NCBI): domain Eukaryota; kingdom Metazoa; phylum Chordata; class Mammalia; order Chiroptera; family Phyllostomidae; genus Sturnira; species Sturnira hondurensis. Next base: position 20,847,045 of record NW_028093985.1, on the reverse strand, counting down.
CCCGGATCCATTTCTGCAGGCCTCCAATACCATTTACCTACAGAACACCTTCAGGCCCTTCCATTCCTCCGAAAGTAAGAGGTTCAAACATACATTTACATTCAAAACAGGGTTTTTCCTTTTTCCAATGGTTTAAGTAAAAAACAAAAGTTTTATTTAAATATACCTACCCTACATTCTAAATGATCCATCATAATAATTATTTTTATTGGCTAACCTATTTCCTTGTATTCATACAGCCACCATATTAGGATAAATTCATAGCAAACTTGAAGTAAACATGCCTATTCTGGGCTGAAATGTGTCCACACTCACCCTGAAAATTCATGTTGAAGTCCGTACCCCTAGTAGTACTTCAGAATGTGACCGTAGTAGGAGTACTACCTCTAAAGAGATGATCGAGGTAAAATAAAGTCATATGGATGGGCCCTAATCCAACACAGCTGGAGTGCTTATATGAAGAGGAAATTAGGACAGACACACATGGAGGGAAGACCACACAAAGACAGTGGAAGAAAATGGTCAAAGAGAAAGGCCCTCAGAAAAAAACAACCTTGCCAACACCTTGACCTCATACTTCTAGCCTCCAGAACTGTGGGGAACTAACTCTGTGTTGTTTAAGACACCCAGCCTGCGGTACTTCATTAAGGCAACTCTAGAAGAGTAATACAGTGTCTATTTCATCATTTAATCCCTTTACTTGGTCAATGACCCATTGTTCTCTGAACAGTACATACTTAACATCCTTTTCTCTGGGTTTCAGGTTTTAATCTCTTTGTGCAAGTTCCCATCTGAAAGACACACTTTAAGCATCATTCCTTCTGCTCCTCTGCTCTCCCTTTCCATGTCTTCAAGCACAGCCATCACCTCAGGGATCTTTTCATACAGATGTTCCACCCCTCAGTCATGCCACTCCCAATAAATTCACCCTAGATTCTCTCTTTAAATTAAAGCATCCTATATAAGTCTATTCGTGCAATTTAAAAAACTAATTGGCTCCTTCTAATTCTTACATCAATAGTTAGTCCTTATTCCTGATCTTAGAGAAAAAGCTTTCAGTTTTTCACCACTGGGTATGACATTAGCTGAGGGTTTATCATATATATCCTTTATTATGTTGAACTATTTTCCTTCTATACCTATTTTATTAAGTGTTTTCATCATAAATGGATGTCGTATCTTATCACACTGTAGCCAAACAAAAAAGGGAAGTTCATCTGCCTGCTGCCATAAAAGCCAAACTCAAGAGGCAGTTGCTGGTGAAAAAGGAAAGAGGTTTTATTGAGATGCTGCATGATATGCGAGAATGGCAAACTCCCCATCTGAAAGCCCATCTCTTCCTCAACACCAGGACAAAGTCCAACGATCCTCAGCAAGATGAAAACAAAAGCCAGTGCCCAGAGTTTCTGCTTCATTTTAAAATGCAGTCCTTTGAGACCCACACTGGCTGCTAAGCAGTCATCCAGGTAGCTTAGCCTGTTCCCAGCTGCTGTCCATTTCAGGCTCCCTCATGGAGCCTGCATGTGGAGCCAGTGCGATCATGAGCCACGCAATGCTGGAGCCACCACGTCACATCCTCTGGGACAAGACAGCACAAGAACGCACTGGCCTGTGCATCTTCAGGTGGGCAAGAGAACGAGAGAGGCTCCCTCCTGGGGGCTACAGGCCACATGGCCTTAGCAGCCATGGAAAGAATAAGTGAGTCCGCTTTCTAAGTACAGGTCATGAGCCAGCAAGCCACAAGCAAGAGAGAGCCCTCTTTGTTCCCCTGGATTTATATTAGCTTAGGTATGGGATGGACAAGGTGCTTTCTCAAAATGACCAATCAACTTCCCAAACTTCCACATGCTTCAGGTTAGTCCACCTCCCCTCCAATCCCTTCTTTCTCCGGGCTGGACTGAGAGGCCTCTTTGGTCCAGCACCTGCTCCTGCCATTATTTTCACTTCTATGGGACATGTGTCTGCCAAGCCCTGGTCCCACTGCCAATGCAGTACCAGAGGGGCAGGGGCGGGGGGGAGGGTTTTCCATGTGCTCAGTGTAAAAACCTTCCCCTGCTGCCATCTTAATTGGCGGTAAGATTCCCAAGGCTCCAACCAACCATCCCACTGGTAACAGAATGCTTTTTCTGCATCTATTGATATGACCATATGATTTTTATCATTAATTTTGTTAATATGGTACATAGCATTGATCAATTTATGTATATTGAACCATCCTGGTGCCCCTGAAATGAACCTCACTTGATCATGATGTATTATTTTTTAAGGTATTGTTGGATTCTATTTGGTAGCATTTTGTTTAGGATTTTTGCATCTTTATTCATCAGAGATATTGGTCTGTAGTGTTCTTTTTTCATGTGCTATCCTTGCCAGGCTTTGGTATCAGGGTAATGTCGGCCTCATAAAATGTGATGGGAAGTATTGTCTCCTCTTTAATTATTTAGAAGTGTTTGAGAAAAATAGGTATTAAATCTTTGAAAGTTTGGTAAAATTCCCAAAGTTACTTTTAAGTGTTTATAGAAATGGAAGTATTTTTTCCTATTCTCTGTTTGAGTTAACTGTAACCTGCTAGGATACTGATATCTAAGAATCCCTCAAGGGAAGGTTAGCTCAACTAGAAAAATCTTGTGATCATTGAGGTCTATTATCACAACTATATTCTGGAAAAATTAATGTCCACAAGTAAAAGAAAAGAACTTAAAGCATAAAAAAGAAATAAACAAATAAAAATCTGCAAAGCTTTTCATACACACACATTTAAATACACATATTTTAAAGGCACTTTAAATTATTTAAGAGGAATTATCATGCATTGCTTTATCACATTTTGTATTACAGAGTGTATTCCTTTCTGCTGGTAAGATCATTATTATGAGGAGGCACTGAATATTAAGTTTAGCAATACAGACCAATAACTATCATCTTTATATAGGACAAATATTATTTTTTTCATGTGCAATGATCTCCAACATGTTAAGGTCAAAAGAATTACAAGTAATTATAATGGCTATTGAGAACTGTATGATTCACCTTCTCCCCAGCTAGGAACAAAACCTTTAAACAAAATGAGTTCTACTTTATTCATATAATTTCTCAGAGGAAAAAATTTTAGACAAAACCAATAATAAATTGATGCTCTGAAAATATGTCCTATAATAGGAATGTTATGAAAAGCACAATACCCATTTTCCTAAATTGTTTGATTGGATCACAATATAAAAACAATAAATTTAAGGTACTTCATTATACATTTTTCCATCAATATCTATCTCTAGACCAAAAAAGACTACAAAGACAAAAGAAAATATTTCCAGATAACAAAACTGTACTAGTCTAAAACATATTCTATGAGAAGATTTTTAAAAAGCTATCGTTTCTTGCAATTCAAAAAAATCTGACTTTTTGCTTTTGTTTTGTTTTGTTTTGTTTTTTTTAGCAAATCAAGTGATAAATCTGGAGCCTGAAATCAAAATGTTCTTAAGAGGAAAGTAAAATTTATCTTTCAAAAATTAAAACTCAATTATAACTAGATTTAGAACATAGGTCAAGCTCCTTCTATGCTTTCTTAGAAAATAAAGAGGGAAAGCCAAAAAATCTCCCCTAAAAATCCAAATCAAATATTGGTTTATGGAAGTTCTAATTTTCTTGGATATTTCTAGTTAAAAGCATGTCTCCTTAAATGTCTTAGCTACACAATATTTTCTAAAAGAAGGAGAAAGAATGAACAGTATGAACCCTGCCTCGTCTCCAATTTCTGGGTTTGGGATGTGAAGGGGAGCACTGCCCTCTAGAGGAGCCAGGGCTGTTCAGCGCAGGCAGCTGTTCCACTGGAAGGTAATGCTGCTACACACATACTGCGCAACTAATTTTTGGTTTATGTTCTGTAAGACTTCTAACAACTAGAAAATACCTTCTGTGTAGGAAATACTGAAAGTTTTCTAAATTAATTTAAGATTTTTCAAGGGTTTGTTAGACACTGTAATTTTGTGGTACATTAATTTACAAACCTTCAAATAATGTATTTGTATTGCACTTGTGCAATAAAGGTTTGCCTGAGAAAATAGAAAGTTTTTAGATTTTCTTAAAATATGTAGACATAAATCAAACATACTCCCCCCAGTTATTAAAGCAATAGAAACATGTATACAATACATATGATCTTATATTAAATTAAAAAGAAAAGTTAGTAACAAAATCGGCCCATACAATTTTGGCACCATATTCAAACTTAATGTTTAGAGAGTTTAAAGGCAAGTAAAAATAGAGGAGAATTTAAAACTTCTGTATTTGGCTGGAATAGCCATTGCTACAATGGCTAGTTGTGGCAATCCAGGGCAAGAATTTCCCCAATTGCAGAAGAGTTCTCAGCAAACCCACACATCCCAGGAATCAAAATCAGAAATTGGAGCAAGTCATTTAAACACCTGGGTTCTCTCTTTGTAACATAGTTAACCAGCTTTTTTACACATTATTCTCCCTAGTACCACGACCAGGGAGATGTATGGGCACTGCCTTCCCTATGCTTCCACCAGAGCAGCCTTGCTCTTGTCTTTCTGTTCAGATTTCACATAAGCCAAAGTGATCCCAGGCTTTATGAAGGAAGGGAGGGAAGGAAAAAGGGAGGCAGAGAGAAATGAGAGAAGAAGGGAAGTGGAGAATATAAAGCAGCTTGAGAACTGTTGGAGGAGAAGGTCTCTTTAAATTCCCTTCTTGGATTGTATGAATCTGTGTCCTTTGGTTTTCTATTTCCAGGGTGGCACCAGCAAGGGTCAGGTTGACTCAAGCTAGTTCCTAAAATGAGAGATCACACCGAGGACAAAGCCAAGCCTGAACCTAAGGATGAAAACAGGGTAGCACATTATATGTCCTTAGCATAAATTCTATTATAGAACAGTCTTACAAAAAAATACAAAATAGAAGAGTATTTTACAACGGAGCATCTAAGCACATCAAATCATGCAGAAGATTACTTGGCATGCCATGGCATTCTTCTTCCTCAATGTGTATCTGCCGGCCATCTCACACTGACTTTGGTATAGACATGTCCCTTTGCCTTCCTGTCTCACTCCAAAGTGCCACAGCATATCTATAGAACTGTAAGTATGTCACAAAATATCAAGGTGAGAAGTTTCAATGGACTATTGATGGAAATCACCAATGAAAGTTTCTGGTTTGCCTCTATTGTTTCTCTATAAGCAAAGAATTAAATCATTATTTAGAATAGAATCTGGAAGCCACAGTCTTTTCTTGCACTTTGAAATTCAACCATACCGTAAAATTCTCAGCCACGGGTTTTAAATGCTAAGATTCTTTGACCGGGGCACGAGGAATTTTAGAACACAAACTACATGTACTCATTTAATCATGAAACCCAAATTGACCAGGCTTACCACACAACCCTGGCTTGTGTGCACCCCCTCTCCACAAGGCGGTTACCTAACGTGGCAATACCACCACAGAAGAAATGACACTATTCTTGTGTAAGTCCCAGAATGCCTCTCCCACTTTTTCCTGACACTCGCAGAGGTCACTTACTATCATGAACCTGTGATCAGCAGGCATTTAGAAGCCCTTCTGCTCCCTTGCCCAGCCAGTAGAGACAAACTCCATCAGTGCTCCACTTCCAGCCTCTCCTACTCTCTCCTGCAAACCACCTGGCAGGCCCCAAATCTTTTCTTCCCCCCAATCCAGTCACCTCATTTTGTCTACTGACAAATCATTTGTCTTTAGTAGGGCTTAAAAACAACTCTCTCATTTAAGAAAATGTCTGATATAACTAACAAGATAATACATTTAGGGTAGACATAAATTTAGAGAATAAGATTTTATTCCAGAAATCTCTACCAACAAAAATTTAAGTAGAGATATTTAAAATTAGTTGATAATTAGTGTTATAACTCAGCTCTCAGCCAAAATTCTATCCATGATTTTCTTTCACACAAGCTTGGGAGATGTAATAATATTGCAAATATCTTTAATAAGTCATATTCACAATGCAATCATGCCTTATAATGGTCCCTCTAAACATTATCAAATTTTTATGTATGTCTGACTGCATGACAGATGAAACAACATACAGAATGGGTATTGAAGTTCCAGAAACACTCAAAGCTTCCTGGTGAGAAGCAAGGCCTGAAACTATTTTCCTATTTAAACTAAACATCCCCAAACTAAGTATTATTCTTTCACTATATGATCATAATCACATCTACTGTGTATTTACTATTTGGTACATATTATACAAGCACTTTTTATTAAATTAACCAATCTTAAAAGTATGATTATTACTGGCATTTTATAGGCACAGAAAAGAGGCACAAACAGGTTAAATGATCTGCCTGAAATTCACCAGCAGGGAGTGGCAAGGCTGAGACAGAAAGCGGCAGTGTGCCTGCAGGCCCCAGCTACCCTGAAATGCCTCTAGAAAGTCTGCTGAGGAAATGTGGTACAGATACAGCACAGATATTGCCCTCCATATTGTTCAGTTTTGTGGGAGACGAAAAGAACCTATCTATGCCCCAATGTCTATCAAATACACACTTCTTATTCCTTTCACTCTGTCACCAGATTTGTTTTGAATGTAAAAAAACATTCAGAAAAGGAAAAACAACCCTGACATAAGTGTCACTTGACTAAAGCTCAATTAGTACATTATTTTTACAAAGTTAAAATTGTGATTTCCCTACTTACCTTCAAATTTGTAATGATATCTAGAATAGCTAGATATCACAAGGGCAAAGATCTGGCATCACTGACAACCAGTAAAACTTTCTCTCAGTATTACTTTAAAATGTTCATATGGGACTTCCGGCCAAGATGGAGGCATAGGTGGAAACACTGTGACTCCTCGAACAACCAAGTTTAAAGACAACAAGTTTTAGTAACCAAAATGCAACCAAAACACAGAAAATTGAACTGTACGGAAGTCTGACAACAACAAACCATTCCGCCAGACCAGTAAGAGGGGCAGAGTCAGAGGTGGAGCAGGGTCTGGCAGGAAAGATTGGCCAGACCTACGCAGGCATGCAGGAGTGCAGGTGGAGGTTGATGGATCCCAGGCGTGGGGTGGCAACAGGCGGCCCAGTGAGGACACAGGGAGACTGGCTGACCGCAGTCACACATTTGAGCACAGATAAACCAAGTAAAGGATTGAACAGTGAGACAGACCCTCAGACCAGGGCCCCAGCACCAGGAATTTGAGCCTGAAAGCACCAATTGGAAAGACTTTGGGGGTCAAGGTGCCAGGAGAGTTTGTTGGAGAGACCCACAGGGTCATGGAGGGTACACAAGCCCACATACCTGGGAACCAGCACCAGAAGGGCCCAATTTGCTTGTGGGAAGCAGCAGAGGAGCAGAAATCCAAGAGAGAGTGGAACAAACGCCATTGCCCCTCTCTGACACCGCCCCCACATACAGCATCACAATCTAGTGACCTGGGTGGCCTTGCTTTGGTGAACACCTAAGGTTCCACCCCGCATACGTAACAGGTGCGAACAGACCAAAACATTATGGCTCAAGAAGAACAGCTCAAACCCCAGAGCCAATTCTAAGCGACCAAGAGATAGCCAACCTTTCAGATGCACAGTTCAAAACACTGGTGATCAAGATGCTCACAGAACTGGTTGACTTTAGTCACAAATTAGAGGAACAAATGAAGGCTAAACTAATTGAAATGAAAGGAAATGCACAGGAAACCAATAGTGATGGAAAGGAAACTAGGACTCAAATCAATCGAGTGGACCAGAAGGAAGAAAAAAATGACCAAACAGAAAAGAAGGAAGAAACAAGAATTCGAACAAATGAGAAGAGGCTTAGGAACCTCCAGGACATCTTTAAACATTCCAACATCCGAATTATAGGGGTACCAGAGGGGGAAGATGAAAAGCCACAAGTGGAAAACTTATGGGAACAAATAATAAAGGAGAACTTCCCCAATCTGGCAAAGGAAATAGACTTCCAGGGAGTCCAGGAAGCTCAGAAAGTCCCAAAGAAATTGGACCAAAGAAGGAACACACGAAGCCACATTATAATTACATTAGCCAAGATTAAAATGAAGGAGAGAATCCTAGAAGCAACAAGAGATAAGGGGACAGTCACCTATAAAGGCGTTCCCATTAGACTGTCAGCTGATTTCTCAAAAGAGACCTTAGAGGCAAGAAGGGGCTGGAAAGAAGTATTCCAAGTCATGAAATCCAAAGACCTACAGCCAAGATTGCTCTATCCAGCAAAGCTTTCATTTAGAATGGAAGGGCAGATAAAGTGCTTCTCAGATAAGGTCAAATTCAAGGAGTTCATCATCACCAAGCCCTTATTATATGAAATGTTAAAAGGACTTATCTAAAGAGAAAAAGAAGATAAAAAATAGAAACAGCGAAAGGACAACAAAGTCACAGTTATTAACAACCACACCTAAAACAAAAGCAAACTAAGCAGACAGCTAGACCAGGAGCAGAACCATAGAAATGGAGATCACATGGAGGGTTAGCAACAGGGGAGTGGGAGGAGGAGAAGGGGGGAGAAGGTACAGAGAGTAAGTAGCATAGATGGTAGGAAGAAAATAGACAGTGGGGAAGGCAAGAATAGTATGGGAAATATAGAATCTAAAGAACTTGTGACACATGGACATAAAAGGGGGAATGGTGGGGGAGGGGGTGTGCAGGGTGGAGGGGAGTGAAGGGGGGAATGGGACAACTGTAATGGCATAATCAATAAAATATTTTTTAAAGTGCTTTTAGCTAAAAAAATAAAATAAATAAAATAAAATGTTCATATCGACATGGACAATTAGGCACAAGTTTTGACTGAGGAATTAAAAGACTGTATGTGTGGGGGCAACTTTGCCCACAAAGTCCCCCATCTGCCACGGATGAAAGTGAAACTACCAAGACATGATCTGCTTGGAGAGGAAACGTGGCCAATCCCTCAAAGGGGAAGGGCCAAGAGCCCCTTCCTCAAGGGGCTTTTATTGGGGTCATTTGCACAAGAATACAGGTAGGGAACAAACAATAGATAGCATTCAAAGAACTATGAGGGCTTATTCTCAGTCAGGGTCAGATTGCTAAAGAGCCATAACACTTTGAGGAACAAAGTTCTTGCTTGGACCCTTATCATTTAAATGAGAGCATTCTAAACAAAGCAGGTTTCACAGGATTTTACATATTCTTTCTTAGGCCTGATCACCTGGGGAACCCACCCTTTCCAGCATAGGGCTGCACCACCTTCCCCATCATAGGTTTGTAGGCTTAAGTGGATTAGAGCCAGGAAGTGTTCTCCCAGATGGAAAAGGGGACTCAGGCTATGTAAGAATAGCCAGGGGATGAGGGTCCATCACTCCCTTTTTGTTGCAGCCCACCCCCCACCCTGAGTCCTTCCATGATGGCCTCCCAAGTGATTGTGTAAGGCTTAGGTTGCCCCCCTTCCCTGAGGGGTGGTACCCATCTCTGACTAACCGACCATGCATTGGGGGCAGGTGAGGAAGCAGAAGCAGTATTGCGGCCAGAGACAAGCTTTATCTCCCTAGTGGCTCACAGTCCAGAGGTCACTTATTCAGCCTTAGCCATGGGGGGTCAGTTATATCTCCTGAAACCAGGCAGAGTGGTTCCCAACATGTATGAACAAACAGTTCAAGAAAATAAAGCAATGACTCAAATTATATGTAAAACCAAAACATTTTATATAATTGTAAAAGAAATAAATTAGGATTATTCAGTTAAATTTCAAGAAAAATGTAAAGGTCAGATACAAGAATGTTGTATTTTTGTGCATAGTATTCCTCACTACTTTTCAATTTCTGCATATTTACGTTATCTTTAATTCTTAACATTTTAGTTATTCTAAGCAGAGTAAATGACGGTGGTATTCACTTATTTGCTGTGTGGTTAATGTAATGAATAAAATGCTCTATGCGCCAAAAACCAGATTCAAATATTTAATCAGCAGTTGCCAACACTGCCCAATGTTATTTCTCTCAAAAATGTTGAGTAGGACCTTTTTTTAAACAGCAAATTTTTGTGCATTTAGTTTTTGTTACTCGTGTGATTCTAAATTGCAAGGCTCTACAGCATCTGGCAACCGGAGCCAAGTTTCACAGCTCACATTGGTCAGTACATAAATATTAACATCATGCTGTCTGTCTGCTTTGACTTGTGAAATTCTGCTATTCCTGACTTCCAAGGTACTATGATAGGTTTGCAAAAGCTTCCCTATTGCCTTTATCATGTTAAAAAAATCAAATGAGAGTAACACTTTGCTGCCAGAACAACAGAATAACTTGAGTTTCTGGTAAAAATTATGAATACGTTTCCCAGAAATGTTCTAAATACACAATAGACCAACTATTCATATTATCCCTAACAGTATCTACCTTTTTTATTTAGTATAAATCAACATACACAAGGGTTGCTGTATAAATGTGGTCCAAAGATTTTTTCTAGTCTAAATATATCCTTACAAAATTCTGTGATCCTGGTTTTTCTGTAACATTAAATTTCAATATAATGTATAAATTTATCATTGCAATTTTTAGTAAATACTCTTTGCAACATTGCAAAGTACTAAGAATAAGCAGACATAGAAAATACATATAATAAAAATTTTAAATTAGTATAAAGTGAATACTTTCTGTCACAAAATGTAGCACAAGAACAAAGTATTTGCCAACAAAGCATTCTAAGTTCACCACTTAGGGAAAATTGAGCATGTATGTGTAGATGTAAAAGGCATATCAAAACCCCAACCAAACTTGTAGATATAAAACCCACAAATGTCTGATGAAAAATACACTGGGTAGGACTAATAGCAGATTAGATATTGCAGAAGAAAAGATTATGAACCTGAAGACACAGCAATAGAATCTGCACAAAATGAAAATTTACAAAGAAAAAAAAGGCTAGAAAGTATAATAAAAATCAGTAGTAGAGAGGGAACCTCAAATAATTTAATAGATATGCAATTAAAGTCTCTAAAGGAGGAGAGAGGGGAGAATAAAAAAATCTTCAAGAAATAAAGGTTGAAATTTTTCCAAATTTGATGAAAACTATAAACTCCCAGATCCAAGAAGCAAACAAATCCCAAGGACAAAAAATATATAGAGAAGCTAAACCCAACCACATCATAATCAATTTTCTTAAAATCAACCATGAACAGAAAATTCTTTAAAGCAGCCAGAAGCATAAATTTAGAAATAATAAGATCTTTCTTGAAGTCATGTTTCCTTTGAAAACAATCTAGATTCCTCTTTCTATAGTCCCTCTAATTAGCACTAACATTTCATTTTTGAGTTAAATGTCCATTCACATTTATTAGTCAGAAGCCAGACTAGGAGTATGGTGAGGCAAGAGCAACTCCTTGAAAATTTTTAATACTTAAAAAATTCCTTCCAACAAATACCATATGATCTCACCTTTAACAAGAAGCTAAACAACAAAACAAACAAACAAGCAAAATATAACCAAAAACACTGAAATAGAGAACAGGCTGACAGTGACCAGAAGGAAGAGGGGAGTGAGTTTCAGGGGAAATAGGGGAGGGATTTAGAGGAACAAATATAAAGGATACATGGACAACAACTGAGAAGGGTGGAAATGGGAGGGAGGCAGGAGCATGGGGGGTGGGAGGGGAGGGGAGTAATAGACAGAAAACTAATTGAATAGACATAGTACTAACTGAAAACTAATTAAATAATTTTTTTAAAGAAATATATAAATAGAAACATCTTAAAAATAAATAAAATTAAAAGTTACAAAGTAAAAAGTAAAAAAAAAAAAATTCCTTCCAGGTAATTGGTAATAAATAATGACCTTCCCCCTGCCCCCAAAAAAGAGTCACAAAGAATACTGTCATTAACTCAGCACTCAATAAGCATATTTTGAATAAATATCTTTTAAGAGGCAAATTAAATTAGCTTATTTAAATTTCAGAGATGACTGTTCAACCAAATAAATATCTTTTTTATAATGATGCATTTAATAATGTTGTCCCTCCAAAATCACTTAAAAATGTGAATAATATTTTTTAGCATAACATACAAATATGGCTGTCATTCTCAGTAGACTAGCAGACTTGTGGTTCTTGTAGAGCAAAATAACCATAAACTGTACATGTTTCTTTAGGAAAATATAATAAATAGAGCTGATAAATTAGATTATTGGGGATAATTACATGGATTTTCAGTATTCAGAGCTGTTTCTACTCCAAAAAGATAAAAATTACACAACCAGACTAAATAAAAACACTTCCAGAAAATTAGAGAAGTGATAAAAATTCAAAATTAGAAATGTTTAACAGAAAAAAATGAATCATATAATAGAGGTATAAACTCTCAAACAGTTCTGAAAAATGTTCAAGCTGAATTATAAAATAAACATTCAAATATACATTTTAATATCCTCCCCAGCACATTTCAGTATTTCCCTGAACCAATTTTATGTACATATAATTTATGTTTCTGTGTCAAACACCTGCATGTTATAAATATATTAGCACAAAAACCTATTTTGAGGATTTTATTAAATCAGAAGCATGTACTAGTGTGCTTCCATTCAGTTGAAGAAGTTAATACAAGAGTTGTTGGCTAGTTATGGTACAAAACTGAGCCAGGGAAAACATTCATTTATTTATATACTATAGCACATGAAAATGTTTCATTTACACTGTGCCCAGAACCACAAAATTTATCAAATAAATTTGCAGGCTCTCTCAACCAAGTAAAAGCTACATTTCCAAAGACACTGTAAAATTCTCATTAATTGAAAAAATAAAAAATTAGCACTGCATAATGGTATCTAAAACCCAAAATAGGAAAAATAATAGTTTGTAAATGATGAAAAGAATAATGTATATTTTGTAAAATAAAGTATCTTATGCAGAAATTGGGGAAACAATAATCTTAAGAGTATTTCATGCAAAAAAATAGAAATTGCTTATGATAAAGACAAAAAAACAGGGGGCCTGGGCTTAAACCAAGTTTATATTATTATAACAAGCATATAGGGAGACCTAAAATTTTCTACTTTTAAATTACTTATTTATAATACCACTTAAAATTAGCCTTTTAATTTAGCATGGAAAAAACACGGCATCTAAATACCTAAATCAAGTCAGCCAGCAAACAAGGATGGAGCCTAGCTAAAAATTCCCATCCTGTATTTCAGTGGTTCACCCCAGGGGTGATTCTGCCCCCCAGGGACATCTGGCAATGTGTGGAGATATTTTTGGTTATCACAACTGAGGGGGAGGCAGTGCTACTGGCATCCAGTAGGTAGAGAGGAAAGGAATACTGCTAAACACCCTCAAGGTACTGGAAAGTAACTGCATAAAAGGATTAGCTGGTCCAATACGTCAACAGCACCCGGGTTGAGATACTCTGTTACACAAATAGATGCCCTTATTTAAGACACCCCTCCCTACATCCATCAGCTAAGACCAGGATAGCAGATGAAGCAGAACGAAAGTCAGCCATCTCCATAAGAGTCCCTCCGGAAAGGGTGCTGTATAGAGGACAACATGATTGACCTAGTATGTTGCGAAAATGCAGGGTACCTTCTTTTCCATCATCACCCAATTGCTTCACTCATCTCTGTCCCAGCTCTCCAGGATTTCTCCTTGGCTGAAAGTTCATATGTTTGAATCTTCCATATATCTTTATTTTTCCCATGTTATTATGGAATAGAATAGCATAATGTAGCCATTGCCCAGCTTTAACAAGTATCAACATTCTGCCATTTTTGATCTTGTCATTTTCTTCTTTAGTTCTACCACTTTTTTGTTCACTGATTTTGCTGGGGTATTTAAAAGCAAATCTCCTACTATTTCACCAATTAATATTTTAGTTTCTTGTTATATACTTACCCATGGAAAAGATACACAGGATGAACTGGATATGAACTACTGGGTAACTGGGCAACAATAGAATGAGATTGATTTGGTAAAATAAGGAGGACCTGGAGGGACCAGAGCAGAGAGTCCATATTTTGACTTGAAGGAGGGCAAGCCCTTCATGGCTACAAGGAGTGAGCCAAGGGCTGCACACTAAAAGATGATAGAAGCAAAAGTGTCTGTGGTAACTGCAGTCAGACACACAGCCATTAATTAGGTCCTGTATTAGAGTAAGGCAGCGGTGAGATGGTATCGCATAGATGTCAGCAATAAACCAAGAACCTCTATCAGGAATGTTAGTAAGTCCCAATGCTCTTGCCACTCTAACAACTTGAGGGCTACCTGGAGTGTTCTTATAAGGTTTCTAGCACTCCGAGGAGGGGGAAAAAATTCCAAAATGGGTAGGGAATAGGGAAATCGTAGCACATGCCACAGACTTGTCATTTCTTCTCTGGGAGCTAAAGTAATAAAACTCGGAGAAAATAAAGCTTCCATGGAAAAGAGACACATTACCTGACATTCCAGGAGGCCAGAGGAAGGGAATCAAAAGCTGCACACATCACACTGCAAAGCCACATGAAAGGGTGGTCTGCTCCTTGGCATCCTGCCTATTCTCCACCAAATGTGGGTGGCCCTCCACAGATAAACCTATTCAACCGATTTTAGCAACAACATAGAAACTGTGTGACTTGCAACTGTGCTATATCAAAATAAAAGTGGGCAACTAAAATTCCAACTGTGTTCTTATGGGAAGAACTTAAAACTACTGGCTTAAATAAAAAATGCTCAACTCACAAACAAATAATCCCAAGGAAAGAATACGTATTCTGGCTTTTTGAGTGTCTAGTCTCCGAAGGGCAGTTCCTGTGTTTTTTGAAAATGCAAATCTGATCATGTTACACATTGCTTAACACCCTTCATTTATTCCCACCTTACTCCAGAAAAAAGTTCAAAATCCTAACACAAGCTGACCTGGCCCTTGCCTACTTTTCCTCCTCCAGTGGCACAGCATTCAGCCTCGCTCTCCTGCACTGGCTTCCTTCGGGTGTCCCTTCCATCCTGCATTTGTGCCTCAGGCACTGTGTTAAGTACTTTACACATATATTTCCTTCAATCTTCTCAAAACCATTTAGGATAGGTGCAGTTATCATTTCCACGAGAGAAGTGCCTGGGCATGGAAAAGGCAGGTGTAGTCCCTAGTAACGGGCTTCACTACATGTATTTCAACTAAAGCCTCCTGCAACAAAGCCTTGCCAAAAAAACAAATGTAACAATTTGGTTTTTAGATCACAAGCAAGCACTAGTCTCATTATCTAGTGTATTTTTTAAAAAATTAACTTAGCTATAAAAATACAATAGTGCCCCCATTTAATTCATGTCAGACCTCTGAGCATTTCTAATCTAATCTTCTAATATTAGAAGTTGGTTTTTAAAAAAAGCTTGAAAAACCCATCACAAAATCCATAAACTTTACATGACAGGACCAGCAAAGTTACGTGTAGACCCCAACAATTAAGTAAACTGTATCACTGTAAATACATGGACACATTAGTCAGTGAGAAGAGCTAGTACTTCCATGGCATTTGAGGGTATTCAGTTCTAGTGAATGAAAGCACAACATACTTAGTGGGGTGTCGATGCATTAGAATGTAGTTCAATATTCACGACTCAAATAGGATTTAAGTCAGAGAAGTCAAGCTTTGTACAGATATTTTCATTCCCAATAAAACAAAAGCTTTGATACAGGTTTGTTTCAATTATTTTTTAAAAATTATATTATACTTATAATTTTGGGTAAATGAGGTGTACAACAATATAATGGCCAACCATCTATTAAATATGCAAATACAATTTAAGAGTTAAAAACTCACTTACTTAAATATAGGGCATAACTTTACTAATGGAGACATACAAAAGTTTGCTCAATGTGCGTATGTAAATTAATATAGTAAACATGAACAATTTATAGCTGTTTTATAAGCCTCAAGAGAAATCATGTAAGTATTAGATTCATTTATGCAGGAGAACAAAATATATTATCTTTCTTTCTCGCTGCTATTTCCAATTTCTCTTTAACCGTTCTATTATATGCATGCATTATATTTCGAAATTTATTTCATTTTTCTTATTATTAAAGTAATAACACATTTTTATACATACCTTTGAAAATATAGAAGAGGGAAAAATTTTAGATACCACAATTTAAAGATTATTAGTCCTGTTAATATTCTGATATATGAGGTCTATCCAGAAAGTATCCAGTTCTTGAAAGAAAGTATCCAGACTGACATCAACAATGCGGAGATTTTTTCTACACTAACCACCAATTCTCCAACCCCACTGGGTGTCCAACAACTCAAAACAACTCTGACACCAATTCCCAGATTTAGCAGACTCCACAAATTCCGAGCTTAGTCCCACAGACTACCTCTACTCCACGTGCCAGTGGTAAATGAGGTGCCCAGGAAACCCACACTTCTGCCCAGCCGACTGCAAATTCAGAGGTCTCCAGTCTCCCCATCAACTTCAATAATTCACTGGGTTGGCCTATAGAATTCAGGAAACCAGTAGAATTCTCTGGTTTACAATAAGGATACAACTCAGAAACAACCAAATAGAAGAGATACATCAGATAAGGCCTGAGGGGGTTGGGCTGGAGCAGAGCTCCCATGCCCCCTTCCAGAGGTGCCATCCTCCCAGAACAAGAATGTGCTCACCAACCCAGGAGCCCTCCAAACCCCATTCATTTAGGGATTCGTGGAGATTTCACATGCAGGTATGATGAATTACATCGATGGCCAGTTTCAATTGATTTTAATCTCCAGCCCCACTACCCTGCTTGGAAGTCAGTGGGCGGGGCTGAAAGTTCTAACCCTCAAGCTACCCGCTCCCATCCTGAAGCCATTTAGGGTTTCCCCCAGGAGTCACTTCATTACCATATAAAAGACAAATAAAATGAAGATATACCTGAAGATCCCCCAAGCAGACAAAATCGGATAAGCCACTAAGCAAAACAACCTAGCTACATACATGAGTTAAGCAGAAATTAATTTAGGTTATTTCTGGAAAATGCCTTTGACAACCATAATTGAAATTTAAGTTATCGTCCTAAAACAGTATTAGATAATCACTTTTCGCCAACTCCTGGCCATCTGAAAATTTCTATTGTAATAATC
The DNA here is from genome assembly GCF_014824575.4 of Sturnira hondurensis. NCBI lineage: Eukaryota > Metazoa > Chordata > Mammalia > Chiroptera > Phyllostomidae > Sturnira > Sturnira hondurensis. The sequence continues at coordinate 20,829,994 of NW_028093985.1, read as the reverse complement.
AATCATTGTAGAGGTTAAATAACTCACTCATTTTCACTTTAGAAGCCATCCTATAACATCATGCTTCTGAGCTTCACATCATTTTCAGGTTTGAAGTCTGCAAACAGTTTGTTCTTTCACTCAGTTTAACATTCATATCAAGTAAAGTTCTCTGAACTTTCCTTTGATAACTGTAAATTCCAAGTCATTTAGAAACTCTGTGCCAGGAAACAGGGACATGCACCAAATACTTATTTTTTATGACCACAAAACCCCATACTAAAATTAGAGGTAATTCCACATTCTCCCACCCCCAACCCCTAGCAACCACTAATCTATGTTTCATTTCTATGGATTTGCATATTTGGAACACTTCTCACAGATGGAATCATACAGTATGCTCCCTTTTATTTCACCTGTTTTTATTTAGTGTAATGATTCCAAAGTTCATCTATATGGTAGCACACAGGTGGCAAACACAAAGCCCGCAGGCGGAATCTGGCCCTCCACCTTCTTTTATCTCTCCTGGCATTTTATTTGTCCCCGGATGCAGTGCTGAGCTCTCACTTAACTGATTAAGGAGTAGATACATTTATACAGTCCTAAAATTACACTCAGGCCTTTGAAGGCAACCTCGAGGCTGATATGGCCCCCCATGAAAATGAGTTTGACACACTGGTATCTATTTCAGCTCTCTAAAATCCCCCTTCCCTGCATACTCTCTCCCACTCGCATTCCCACCCCCTTAGTTCATGTCCATACTGTTAAAAAATAAAATGGCTGAGACTAACCCAAAATAATAGTAAAAGCAAACTATAATTAAAAAGCAAAATTTACATTTAAAATAAATATTTGTTGACATAAAAAAGAAAAATTACTTTATAATAGGTCGGTTTCATAAAAAATAAAATGGTTTTCTTTTAAAAATTAGTCCTAAAATACTTTAAATGTGCATAAATTATAATCTACTCCACATATAAAAAAATAATGTTGAAATCATTGAGATCTACTTTCAGTGATCTAGAGAAACAGTAAAAACAATGGAAAAAGTGATCCTTAGATAAACCAGGACCTTCAATGTAATGCCTACAAACTCTTAAGAAACAGCTTATTGGAGCCAATATAATAAAAGCAACAATAAAAATAGCATCACTTCCATTTCACTTCACTTTCTTTCACCCACTTAGCCTGAGTTAAATGAGTAGAAAAATGCCTAGAGGGAATCCCCAAGGAAAGAGCCAAGAAACGGGCTGTTTGCACACAGACCACGTAATCAATTCTCCCAGTGACTATGAAGTCTCCACCTTAAGTAGTAGAAGACACCACCTCTAATATTTATAGAAATAGTGGAAGTTCTAAAAATTACCAGCTTACAGGTTATTTTCTGGCTAGCCTACACTGTGTGCACTTTATTCCATACAGTCTTAACATGTTAGATGTGTTCAGAAAAACAAATCAGTTCAACATGACCACAGATTAATTAAAGGCAACTTTTGACTTCTTTAACAAGAACTCCCTAGCAGGTTAATAAATGAGTGTGGAGTTTCAGAGAATTAGTAACTATGGCAAAACCCAGCGCTTTTCACAAAGTTAGTTCCAACATTTCCAAACGTCTTCTGACTATGCAGGGCAGCTTAACAAAGCTGAGAACTCTAAGAGAGCCAAACAGTCTCACCCTGGGAGGACCGTCCGGAAAGGGTGCAGCTACAAAAGAAGCGCATGAACACATCTCGAGAAGAGGGGTTTCCCAAAACTAGGGTGGAAGAGCCCCGGGCACAAACGGCTCTGTTCAGGGTGGACTTTGAGCAAGTACGCCGAGGTGCTTATAAATTTACCTATGGAAAAGAATTCGCTGTATCTGGGCGTCTGGCACCATTACTGCCTTTCCTTAAGCTTAACTAGAATGTACTTTCACAATCTGAATCTTAGAGAATTTGTATTTTGGGGCCATTACATATATTTTTATATAGAACATAAAAGTTTCATTTATACATTATTCTTTGTAATAATGTTTCAACTGATAAACACAAGTGACTAAATAACTATATTTTCATTTTTGTTAATTTATATCAACAGACATTTTAAAGCACTCTCCAGCTAATTAAACTACCATTCCACTTTTGAATACCTCATTTTTAATATTCTCTATTTGACCACTTCCTACTGAAAGTTTAATACCATATTTTATGTAAAGTCTACTTTCATGAGAAGTCCTTATGAGCAAATAATATTTTCATGTTAAAGAGTAGCATATTAAGCCATGTTAAAAGGGGTATAATAAGAATGTTTAACCAAGTTTGGAAGTCAGGCAGTAGCTTAGACTAAAGAAAGCAATTCTAATAGAGGGCCAGTTAAATGCTGCATACTCTAGATAATATTTTTAAGGCGTAGATTTATTATTCAAAGAAAAAAGTCATAAAACTATGTAAAATTTAATGTGTGGAAACATAAAATTCTAGCATTGGAAAGAGCAGCTTGGAATAATACGTCAAATGTTCTAATTTGTAACCAAGACAGTAACATATACTATTTTAGGTAACTCAAAAACTTGTATTTAATAAAAATCACTACCTGAATAATACAGTTATTTTTAACTCTTGTAAACAACTAGCGTAACAAAAAACGAGCACAGTACTAAAATAAGTATATTCATTAATTAAAGTAAGGCAATGAAGTGGAAGACAAAAATCTGAAACAAGTTATTCATCCCTCAATTAAGGTACACAGGAGGCCCTGGCTGGTGCAGCCCATAAATAACTAAAAAATCTTAAAAAAAAAAAAAGGCACACAGGAAGAAAACATCTTGAAACAGGCAGACCATAAAGATTCTTATTTCCCTGTGTAGTTCCAATAGGAAGACAAAGATAATCTTTTTTTTTAAAAGGTCTTTTAATTTTTTAAATTATTTTCAATTACAGTTATATTCAATATTATTTTCTATTACTTTCAGGTACACAGTATAGTAGTAAGACAATCCTATACTTTACAAAGTGTTCCCCATGATATTTCCAGTACCCATCTGGCACCATACATAGTTATTACAATATTATTGACTGTATTTCCTATGTTGTACTTTACATTCCTATGACTACTTTGTAACTACAAATCTGTACCCCTCAATCCCTTCACCTTTTTTACCCAGTCCCCAACCCCCGCCCCTTTGGCCGGCAGCAGCTGCTGTCAGTGACCACATTCTCAGTGGGAGGTCTTTTTCTGCCTATCACATTTGTATGGCAGGGTCCCCCTTAGCACTAAGCTGAGAGCCCATAAAAATACTGGTGAAGGTTGCGCCTCCCAGGCTTGTACTGTTTTAGGAGCGCTTTTCTGATCAACCTCTGGAGGAGAGTAGGGAAGGAAATAGGATTAAGCAAAGAAGAGGATGAACTGTGATGAAGAACCAAAACAGGCCTCCGTTGACCTATAGGGAGTTGTGAAGATAAGATGATCCTTCAGAGTTATGCTGATTTGGGGCAGAGGCTGAGCCTTCGCCCTCTATGTCCATCAGTTATCACACTTGGGCAAACCCAGAAAGGACGTGTGACCTTGAATGAGGTGGCTCCATTCAGCGTATGCAATCGAGTGGAGGCTGACAGCCGAGCACTTTCTGCTGGCTGCACTCCCAGTAGCTGGGAGAAGTATGTCCTTTATTCCTGAAGGGAAATAGCTGGGTGGAACTTCACAATATCCACCACAGTCCAACCCTTGTGCTGCGTGGATCTACTTCTTTGTTTAAGTTCTAGAAGCAGCTCCGTCAGGATTTCAGTGAGCCCCTCTTCCTGGGGAAATCTTAGAGGAGGAAGGGAAACGGGAAAAACTATAGCCCTCAGCACTGCAGCTATTCTTGATCTATAAATGATACTCATTATTACCTGAATTTACCATTCATTGTAGACACCTCTCACACTCAGCTGGCATGCTTGATAATCTCCATAACTTGGCTTCCATAACACAGATCCTCATCCGAAAGTCTCTATGGCCTCTCACGCCATGTCTCCTTGAAACGAGTCACCTAAGACCACTTAGCAGCCACAGTTTATTGTTCAAGTTAACTCTGTGTCCCTTGGTGAAATATTCCCCTTTGCAAACCAAAATTTCTAAACCCTCAGGGTCCAGAGTTATTGAGATGAAAATTCCATAAGTAGAACATTAAGAATAAGCCTTGATTTTTAGACCCAGGTATTCTAGCTATTGGGGATTGAATAAAGTGATTGATTTCTTAGAAAATGGTAACCCAAACTCATAGGATATTATCTCCAAATTGACACTTCAGCAATGCCTCCAGCAGCCTGTTCCTTCAACAAACATTCCCATCATTCTCTCATACCAGTAGTATCTGACTGGCATAGGGAATCCATGGTCACATGCACATTGCTGTATCTCCTTTGAAGTATAGTCTCACGCCTTTAGAGCAAACATTCTGTAAGCCTTACAATTCTGGGGCCAGCTGAGGCCATGCAGACAGGAAAAGCAAACCCATACCTGTAACATATGTCTATTACCATCAGTACAGACCTCTGGCTTGGCCCTCCTATGGTAGAAGGGGCCCAATGTAGTCGATTTGATACCAATTGACTGATTAGTCTCTTCAAGGGCTGGGAACTCAACATTGGTTTCTGCTGAAGGCACAGTGGGCGATCAGAAGCAGAAGGAGCTGTTTTAGCCTTGGTAAGTTGAAGCCCCTACATTGCCCGACACATGTATAGCCTCTTCCATCCCTGCTACCATCACTAACCCATTTGTGTACCAATTGTGCCTTTGTTAGGTGGCAGGTTGCAATAACAGAGGCTGGCTGTTTTCAACAGCCAAATTGATGACATTTTAACCTACCTGGTTGCTTAGGGCCTTTCTGTCTTAAATATAAGTATGCAATCCAAAGATCCTCACACTTCTTCCCATATACCCATGCTCATGCCTCTATCTCAGAATTCCTTGTCTCCAATGTAACAAATTTTCTGTTTGCAGGCCCCTGACCAGCCAGCAAAGCCATGCATCCCTGACTATGAAGCCATGTATATTTAAGGCTTGGACTATTTTTCATACTACACAAAGTGAAGGGTCTGGTGCACTTTCCAAGGCTCTGCCTATTGGGAGGGTATCCTCTGATCACTTTTCCTTTTACCCACCTGGGGCAACAGTTCAACCAAAATATCAAAATGACTCATCAATGAGCCAAGTGTGGGCTTTTTTCCTTCACTAGCTGATCAGGACACATCACACATAAAAGTATCAGCTGACAAGGGGTGTTTGAACAATAGCACGTGACATGGGAGTCCAAGCTACCTGCTCATGCAGCTTGTTTGTGCCCTCCGGTCCTGCTTCTGTTCAATCCTGAATGTACCACTTTCACCTTGATGGATTGTCCCTGTGTTTCTCAACCTTATAACATGGTTGATCCACCAGAAGAAAATTCATAAAGGACACTTGTGGCTACAATGTCACTAGGCACCTCAAGGTCAGGCGCTCCATCTCTCTCAGGGCACTGCAACATGCCAGAGCTATTTTTTAAAGGTATATAAGTCTCTGCTGCAGAGTCTGCCGTGCCCTAGAACCCTATGAGTCACCTTGTGTCTCTCATGGGAACTTGGTGTAAATTCCACACATCTATTTGGTTAGCCAAAAAGTTCATTCATTTTTTTTCTATCAGGTAGCTCTAGTAGTGCTTAGTTGTCTTTAACTTCATTCAGAATAATTTTGTTAGATTGTGTTGTGACAGCTATCACCTCAGAGTGAATTTTTTTAAAAAAACTTATCAAAATTGGTAAATTTTTGTGTAGCCATTTTAATAGTAAAGATGGAAGAAAATAAGCAACACTTTTGGCAACTATGCTTTATGATTTCAAGAAAGGTAACTCTGGCTGGTGTGGCTCAGTGGATTAAGTACTGGCCTGTGAACCAAAGGGTCACTGGTTGGATTCCCGGTCCGGGCACATGCCTGGGTTGCAGGCCAGGTCCCCGTAGAGGGCGCACAAGAGACAATCACACACTGATGTTTCTCTCCCTCTCTTTCTCCCTCCTTTCTCCTCTCTAAAAATAAATAAATAAAATCTTGTTTTAAAAAAAGAAAGATAAAAGCACAACTGAAAAACATATAAAATGATTTATGCAGTGATTAGAGAAGGTGCTATGACTGATCAAATACGTCCAAAGCAGATTGCAAAGTTTCATGCTGGAGATTTCTCACTGGATGGTGCTCCATGGTTGGGTAGACCAGTTGAAGTTGATAGCAATCAAACTTAGACATTAATTGCGATTAATGTCATATAATGCAGGAGATAGTTGACATACTCAAAATATCCAAATCAATAAAGTTACTGATGAAGATTTTGAAAATGTGCCTTTTATTTTATGGAAAAAACTAAACAGATTTTTTTGGCCAACCCAACATATATTCCATACTGTGTCTTTTCCCACCAATGATACCTCCAATACTCAAACAAATGGCACTGTAGCCCATATGCAGTAAAGACTATCACAACTTTTCTGAGTTTTAGCTAGTATACCTTTAACACAAATATATCATTTTTATTTTCCTTGACTCTAAATGTTTTTATTCAGTCTCCTTGTTCAATTTCTTCCATAATTTATCTAATTTATGGGCCAGCAGGGGAGTTTAAAAAAGTGGCCAAAAATTAGAAGGCAAGCTTACTTTTGGGGATTATTAGGTTGAATAATGTCTCCACCCACCAAAAGATAGCAATAGCTCCTAAGCCCCCAAATCAATGAATTTACTCTCCATGGAAAAAAAAATTGTAGCTGCGATTAAGGATCTGGGTGGGCCCAAAATTCAATTACGTGAATTTTTATAAGATAGAAACAGATGGAAAAACACGCAGAAATGGAAGAGGCCATTGTAAAGGTGTGATTGTAAAGGCAGAGACCGAAGTGATGCAACCACAGGCCAAGAAATGCCAGCAATGACTAAATGCTGGCAGAAGCTAGAACAAGCAAGACACTGATTCTCCCTTAGAGCATCTGAAGAAAGCATGGTCCAAAACTGTAAAAGAATAAATTTCCATTGTTTTAAGCCACCAAGTTTGTAACAATTTGTTACAGCAGTCCCAGGAAACTAATATAAAGATAACAAAGGAAACTTTTATGGGGTACATAGCATTTGAAGACTAGAGGTAGAATTTACATATATGGTGATTGGATAGAAGACAAAAGAAAAGGAAGAAGGAAGGTGAGCATTACAGATAAAAGAAAAAGGCAGTGAGACAGGAAATCAAGTAACTTGTGCAAGTATAAAACTAAGTAGTTCAATTAACAGGGGTATATGCTAGTTGAAAGTAACTAATGATACAGACTGTTAAAGATATTGAATGTTAACCTAAGAAGTGTGAATTTTAATCTAAAAAAAACCTAAACTTTAATCAGCAGTCAAGGTCCTCTGCATTTTGTGAAGACAAGGTGTATGTGTGTGAGTAATGGGAGTGGGAGTCTTGGAAAGGAAAATAATGTGTTAAGTCCTTTGCACGCTTATGAGACCTGTCCAAAAGAAGTCCACCCATTGTTAATATAATGGGAATGGTTTATGCAACACCCATGTAACCTGGCAGCCAAGGAGAGTGGACTGGAATGTGTATGTGTGAACATTGATGACTTCACTGAACTAGTCAGTGGGGGCAGGGGGTAGACACCATTGAGTGAGCATGTGTACCCTGCGGTCATTGCATTCAAAATTACTGACCAAGTAGAGCAATGAATCTACATCAAATTTTGCATTAAGCTTGAACATTTCTCTGTGGAAACCATTCAGATGACTTAGAAGGCCACAGCTATAGGCAACTAGTGATTAGCAGCTATGTCATGACAACATACCTGCTCATGCCTCATGACTTGTGCAGTTTTTTTGGTAAAACATCAAATCACCCATGAGAGTCAGCATCCCTACAGCCAAGATTTGGTGCCCTGGAACTTCTGGCTTCTCCCTAAACTAAAATCCTTTGAAAGGAAAGAGATTTCAGACCTCCAATGAGATTCAGGAAAATACAACAGGGCAGCCAGTGGTGATTGGGAAAACTGTATGAAGTCCCAAGGGTGACTCTGAAGGGGACTGATACATCATTGTCCCAGGTTCAATGTTTCTTGTATCTTGCATCTGTTCAATAAATGTCTCTATTTTTCATAGCACATGGCTAGATACTTTTTGGACAGACCTCCTACAGCATACTATTCTTTAACTTTTAGAAGGTTTTTTTCTTTTCTATTGGTTCCAGAGAAAGGGAAAAACATCAATTGGCTATATCTTGCATGCACCCTGAATAAGGACCTAACCTGCAACTCAGACACGAGCAGTGACTGGGAGTTGAACTGTCGGCCTTTCTGTTGGTAGGATGACTCCCAACCAAGTAGGCCACACCAGCCAGGGCTATTCTTCAACTTTTTGTTCACCTCCTTCCACCACAAAGCTTACAGGTTGGAAATGAGTTTGCCCCAACACTGAGCAAAACTTCTGGCATATATGTATGATAAATCATTCCCAGAAACAGAGCTTTGAATGTGAATCATGGCTCATTTAGTCACTGCAAGTAAATGAAACCACCTAACAACAACTATACCTCATTCTTGAACAGAACACCCAAAGTGGTGAACCCCTTGAGTTCAGTAATAGCCTGATTAAGATGACTTCATTTAAAAATATTAGTACTCAAAATATGAGAGATGTGGGCTGTGTGATTAACCCCAGAAACTACTCCAGAACCAGGGCAGCAACTCTGGCCAAATGCAATCAATTAGTAGAGGTTGTCTGGAGCAGAGTTGAGAAGCAAAGAAAACTTTGTGCCATAACAGATTAGCAATGTCAGCTAAAGTGTTGCATAGGAATTAGATGTACAATTTGTGATTTTCATTCTCCATAGACCCAGAAGTTAGTAATGTGGCTTTTTAAAGCTTTTCATTTTAATGTCCTCTTATGTGACATACAGAAATAAATAAATAAAACTCCATTTCAGTGGAGGTTTCCACTTAGTTGAGCATAGCTAATTAAAGATTTACTGCACTTGGGTAAAAAAGAAACCAAGGTTGTAGTGTAGAGGGGAGAGAGGGTGGTTGTTTCCCGTATTCAATGATACAGAGTGCTACTATTCTGGTTGGAAAGACAAGGCATATTGAACTGCTTGCTTCTAACTTATATGCCGTGGTTTGAAATACTCAGTGGGGAGGGACTTAGAAGGAAAACCAGCACATTAGTGAGTGGAACCCCACATGAAAAAAATGGAACTCTAAAAACCGAATTCCAATGTTTACCCTGGAAGTTTTGAGCCTGGACGCTGAGAGAGGCTAAACACCAGTTGCTGAAAATAAGACCAAGGATGAAGGGGAGAGTACAGCCCTCTGTGACCATACGTAGCAGCCACAGCTAATATGAGTGGTACCAAAATAATTGTCTAAGTTTTAAAACGTAACTCAGAAACAAGATATTGTAAACACAAACTGTCACACAAGTTTAGTTATGATTGTTGCTGTTATAGGGACGCTATACGTAGAGGACGCAGCCTTTTTTGGCGGCGGCGGAGGGATCGTTCAAGTTGTTTACAGCCCGCTCCTGTGACCATTTTCGCAGAGGCCTATAAGAGTTCCAGGGCCACTGTGGACTGCTCTCCTAAAGCCCTTAAAACTGCACCTAGGCCTAGGATATCCAAACATTGTACCTCTGCTGGCACCATCAAACTGCTGCAGAAAATTCTGTAAATGTGCGGGAGAAGAATAGGCGACCGCCAAACTATTCCGACTTCTCCCTAACCCTCCACTCCCACCAGGCGCAGGCGCACTCCGAAGCCTAGCGAACCAAAGCAAAACCTAAGTACTGAGCAGGTGCCAGAGAATTCTCGTTAACCACGCCTGCGGAAGGTGTATTTAGAAGAGGAGCTGTTTGCTTGTGTGATTATTATCGTTTTTATCTTGATCGTCTGGAGTAGCGCTCTGGTTCGTTTTTCTGCTCTTTTGTTGGAACTCACTTTGCCTACACTAAGAATTGTTGTTTGGGGATAAAACTTGATTAAAGTAAACCAGCTACTCCCACTACCAGGTCGTAACCTTTTAAGCACTCGGTCCTAACAGATATGAAAAATAAAATGGCATATTATAGCGAACACTTACAGGCTACAACTCATTTACATGAATAAAATCACTTTAAGGAGTACTCTACCTTTCCCATACCATGTGCTTCGTAAAACCTAGAAAACCCTTTAGTCCCCAAGCCAGTGAGAATCGTACTTACATTTATCAGCAAGGACCTGAAGTAAAGAGTAGCGCATGCGCGATCCGCCCCTAGACTCGAGCACGTGAGAGGGTAGGGTAACATCTAACCTGCCCGGCGTTCTCCGGTTGTTTAAGACCGGGCTTCTGGGCTCTGCCTGTTGTCGACATGGGGAAGGTGAATGTGGCCAAGCTGCGTTATCTGAGCCGCGATGACTTCAGGGTCCTCACTGCGGTAAGAAGTTAGCCTTTTACCCCTGCCCCTTGCCCTTTCCCCTTTCCCATTCCCACTGTGCTTTCTGTTCCTGGAAGTTTTCTGGGAGCAGAGAGCGCTCTGCGCGCTGGAACGCGGTGAAGGTTGGGAATGGGAAAAGATCTGACAGTAAGATTTTTCCGTTTTTGTCCTGCATCTTACCCCAAATGCAGACAGCAAAGGACCTTCTTGTAATTATTTTCTTCCTTCCTGCTCCTCTTGTGCTCCAAAGCCATGCGCATCCTTGCGGCCCAGGAAGTTAATCTGACCCTGGGTTGCCGACCACCTGAAAAGGGTTAAGGTTCCCGAAGAAAATTAGTAGCATTGAGTTCCCCACGCACGGACTCATTCACGCGGTATTCCATCCTTTTCATTCAGTCAACAGATTTGGCAGGTTATTAAACTAACAATTTTAGGGAATTCAGCGGGGTACAGACAAGTCAAGGGAGACAGATCATTAGCAAGTGAACAAATAAATAACAAGGATAACATCAGACAATGACTAGTATGAAGATGATAAAGCGAATAACTGAATAGAAATCCTGAATAGACGGGGCAGGAGTGTGAGTGCTATATTTAAGTTGTGTAACCGGAGAAGACAGTCTGCTGAGTGCGAGAACCTTTTCTGTTAACCGTTGTAACCAAAGTTTTAGGGCTTTTAAAAAAAGTTCCCGGCACGTGTTAGATACGCCATAAATACTTGCTAAGTAAAAGAAAGAGTGGGAGGATAGCAAGAGCTGAAAGAAAAGTAGCTGGCTCGGTGAAGTCCTTGGGAAAAGTTGGAGGCAGAGGAAACAGCAGTAAGGAGTGAAGAGGCTCTGAGGCAGGAACAGTTTTTGAAGAATGAAAAGGCCAGTGCAGCTGTAGCGTAATGAGCAGGAGGCTGAATGGTTGGAGATGTAACTGGGAAAGGCGAGAGCCTCATCAGGCCTACTATAGAATTTGGAGTGTATTCTAAGTATAGGGAAGCCACTGAATCTTTTCAAGAAAGGAGTGATAAAAACTGATTTTATGGTGTTAGATTTATGGCACAAAAAGGAACACATAGATTGGGCATTTGCAGAATGAAACAAATTTACTTCAAGAGCCGTTTTCTCTTGTATTATAGGGATTAAACTATCAAATGCAAATTTAGTATGAAATTTGAAAGACACTTCTTTGTCCTCTGATAGCTTCTTAAATTCAGCTGGACTTTACCTACAGGCACTTTTGAAAGATACATTCCTTTTCCACTTCCTCAGTACATCCACTCATTCCTTAATGCAGTGATTTCCAACCCTTTTCATCTCGTGGCGCACATAGACTAATTAGTAAAATTCTGCAGCAGGCCAAAAATATTTTTTGTTAATCTGACAACGAATAAAATAGGCTTAATTTTGCTTCATTCACACCAGGCAGCTATTGTCATGTTGGCTAATTTTTTTTAATTTGACAATCCAAAGGATTAGGTTAATACCCCAGACTGTCAGGTTGCATGGTTTAAAAATTCTTGCAGCACAACAGTTGAAAAATCACTGCCTTAATGCCTCTGGCAGAAATGAGGGAACCAAGAGGAAGAAATGTTAGAGGTTGGGAGAGATGGAACAAAGCATGGAAGAGAAGTGTAAAGTGTGAGGGTTTTGTTGAGGCATCAAAATGATAGCAGGTTTATCTTCTAAAACTATGTCTCTGCAATATATAAGTTGTTTTTTGAAGCTCATTAAGGAATGGCCTCATTAAATACAAAATTTCAGTCTCCGTTGAGTCTCACCAGCATTGGTATCAGTGGCTGCCTTTCCTTGACCCTCTTTTCCCTTTACTTCTCTGACACGTCCTCTATCAATAATCATACTCTTACTGGCCACCCTTACCTTTCAGTGTGAACCTCCCCCCAATTCTATCCGTCCACCCTACTTTTCCATTACCCCTTGCTTGATGAGTACATCCACTTTACAGCTTCCTCTGTTACGTTATCAAATAATTGACCCTTTTTTCCCTCTAATTATGGCTTCAGTCCTAGTGTAGACATGTCTTTCCAATGTTCTTTAAACATCTTCATTTGAAGGACCTTCCAACACCTCATACTCATTGTGCACTAATCAAATTCATTAACTTTGTCTGCCCCCTCTTTTCCCAAACATCATTAAAATAAGTAGTATTACTACTGTTATTTTAAAACTTGATCATCTTCACTGCCACTTTCAGTTCCTTTACCTTCCCACTTTTATTGCCAGTCCCATACTGCTTTCCATTACAACTATCTCTCCCCTGTTACAGCTTCTGTTTCCTCCAGCCTGGCCTGTCTCCTCAGTTCTTCAATATACCACCTCCAGTTTTTGCTTTCTGGAAACCACTTTGCTTATTCCTGCTAGATCAATGTTCTTAAAACAATTGTTCACACATCTCTTTTGCCTGAACACCTTCAAGAGTTTCCTACTTTCCTCTGTATAAAATCTAAAACTGCTCCATCTGCATTCAAGTCTTTCCATATCTTACTTAAAAGCATTGTTCAGCCTTTCCATGAACTCTACGTGTCACTCCCATCTGAGCTACCACTGTAATAGCTGTTGCTGTGTTCTGTACTTACTTGTGTCTGTGCCATAGCCAAATCTTTTCTTATTATCTTTGTTTAGTATTCTCTTATCTGCTTTTTCCATAATCCTTTCTCTCTCAAAATCAGTCTCAGGGCCTGCTACTTCCTTGAAACTGGTCCCTCAGCCAGAAGTGTTCTTACTCTGCCCTCGGCCACCTCTCTGTTAGCCTTTATTTCTTACCTTCCAATAGAACTGGATGTGTACATTCTTATTTCCACAGGAAGATAATGTATTCTCCAGGGTAGAGGTTATTTTTATATTTTTTAATCTCTTACAGTACCTGCATATACTTTCTCATTAGTGCTTTCTTAATGAGAAAGTATTAAACATCTAGAACATCTGTAGTTTTTAAAGACAAATACTAGGACGTCAGTAAACATTTTAGTATTACTTACCATAACATAAATTATGTTAAGCACTCGCGGTCTTTACCCTCGAAGTATACATATCATTTACTAGAGAGATAGAATATGAATATCACTGTTTATATATCAAACTGTGATTAAAAATATGAACCAAGAATATAGTGACTTACATACATCTCAGAATTGGTTGGAGAACTGCATGGTCAGAGAAGTTTGAAGGAGAAGTGAATTGGTTAACAAAGTTTTGACAGCAGCTCTGTGTTGATTATGATTGCATAAAGATTTCTTTAATTTCAGGTTGAAATGGGCATGAAAAACCATGAAATAGTTCCCTGCAGTTTGATTGCTTCTATAGCCAGCCTTAAACATGGTGGCTGTAATAAAGTCTTAAGAGAATTAGTGAAACATAAACTCATAGCTTGGGAGCGTACCAAAAGTAAGTATTCCAGGCACCATTTGTGATTTTTTCATTTAACTGGCTTCCCCAGAGCAGGCTTTCCAAAAGGCAGGAAGTGGAAGTTGCTGGGCCTAGAACACACTCGCCCTAGAAGTGACACAGCATACATCCTCCGTGTTCTATAGGTTAGAGCAAGTCACAGGACCCACCCTGAAAAATAGGCTGGAAAATAGTCTACACCTCCTGATACTACATAAGAGTAAGTAGGAGCAAGTACAGGTAGTGATGTTGTCATCTTTGGAAAATGCAGTCTGCCACAAGACTCTAGAACATTACTACTCAAACCATTTGTGGTGAGGGATGAGTTTCTTTTTATCAGCTTATCATGGATCCATACTTTTATAAAATAACAATAAAAAGCTAGAAATATGAAATAAACTGATAAAATGTAGGCATAAATTCATTGTTACAGTTGAAGATACAAAATAACTTGGTCACTGATAGAAAAATTTTTTAGCTTATACACATCAGGTCAGTTTCTGTGTCTTGTCGCAGACTAGTAACATAGACTGGTGTAAGTCTGTGGGTCACGCTTTTGAGTAACACTGCTCTAGAGAAGAAACACAAATTATAGGAAGAAATGCCAACTTGTAAAACTGGGTAGCTAATCTTTTTCCAGTGAAAACCTCCCATTGTCTAAATTGTTCTCATGACTTGAACTGATGTGACTTGGTAGTACAATGTAACTAAAATATGGTCTTTCTCATTTGCTTTTGTCTAGCTGTCCAGGGCTATCGGTTAACAAACGCAGGCTATGACTACCTAGCTTTGAAAACACTGTCTTCTAGACAGGTAGTTGAGTCCGTTGGAAACCAGATGGGTGTTGGCAAAGAATCTGGTAAGTGCTGACGGTGCTATTGAATGTATTTCTTCCTTAGTTTATATTCCCTTTGAGAAAGCATTTGCCTTTTAGTTTATTTTTCCCACTAAACAATAAACTCAAGAGTTGTTTGGAAATAATACAGATTAAAATTACCCTTAGTGTAGTAGATTATTATTTTGTCATAAATATGTAGTTGACAAGTATACCAAGAATTAATTTTCCTCTAATAACTGAAGTCTTTGGCAAATATTTTATTTGCTCTTCTGCCTCATAAATTGGATATTTGTAATAGATAAAATATGTAACACAAGGAAGCATAGAAGACACTGAATTTCCAAAAACCACAAACTTTTTTTTTCTTCACAGTAATGTGATCAACAAGGCTAAGTTAGGTATGTGTAGAACACAGAGAAAAGCATTCTAAAAGAGCATTGAACAAATGCTTATGTATTTTCTGTGTGGAAGACAGGTAGAAACAAAGAACAGGGAATGATATTCTTCATATCGTGCCCTCTTATACACTGCTTTTTTTATCCAGTATAGTTTATCTTATATCGTTAAATTGTTTATCTGAACCAAGGAAGGGAAATTAAAGTTGATAGAGAAAAACTTATAAAGCAGCCTACTCTGAAGGAGGTCGCTATGTACTTTAGATGGTGTGTCTTCTCTATTAATATGCAGATTATGGTATATATTTAATAAGTAATACAAGAGTGCTAAATATGGCAGTGTACAGTAGTGTGTGTATGTGTGTGTGTGAAATATATAAATAAGACAAACAGCTTTTGAGATATGCTTCCTCTAGTAGCTTTTTTTTTTAATAGAACTTCATTGCATACAAAATGATAAATGTACATGAGTACAATAAAAAGGAAATCTCCTAACACAGGACTCAGTCTCCTGTTACTACTTTCCAAAGCTGTCACTGTTTATTGATATCCTAATAATCTTTCTAAAAATACTCTGTGCAAATACAAATATGTACTGTACTAAGGATATGTGTATACAGTCACCTACCTTTTTAATCTCAGGTAAAAGCAAACAGTACTCACTGCCCTTCACCTCCAGTGCATCTCTGATATTCTACGTCAGCCAATTTGTGTTTGTCTTTCTCACACTTTCTGAGTGTTACATTGTATTTCCGAAGTTCCTTTACTGATTTTACCAGTCCCAATGGTAAAATGGACATAAGTTACTTACTTTTTTTTTTGGGGGGGGGGGGTAAGGTAGTGAATACTCTGGTACAGGCGCCTCTGTGCAAATAAATTTGTAAATACATTCTTAAAAATTATGTACTCTTAAAAGTTTGATAATACCAATTTTTTTCCAAAATGTTTATACCAGTTTATAATCCCACCAGTGTAAGAAAGAGCTGTTTCTTTTTTTTTTTAATTTAATCATTGTTTAAGTACAGTTTTCTGTCTTTTACTCCCATCCCAGCCCACCCCATAGTGCTCCTCACCTCCCTCCCATTTCCACCCACCTTAGTTTGTGTCCATGTGTCCTTTATACTTGTTCCTGTAAATCCTTCCCCTTTTCCCCTGTGATTCCCTCCCCTCTGGTCACTGTCCCCCTGTTCTCTATTTCAGTGAGAAAGAACTGTTTCTTGATAATTAAAGTAATAATTAAAGTTTCCCATGAATAATTAGGATGTGTTCTCCTTGTGAGCATTGCAAATAGCAACTTATTTTGGTAGTTGAAATACTTAGGGAAAGATCTACATTCTTATAGGATTACATTCTAACAGCTGAGTATTAATTGAAGAAATGGAATTCCTGTTTTTGAGAAGGCAGATACTATTAAATCACTTCTTGAACGTATAGGACACTGAGGAACAATTAGATGTTTTCCCACTAAATTGAGTTGAGCATTAAGCACCTTTGGAGGCAATAACCTTTTTGGATCGTGATGGTAAGTATCTGTGGTTATTAGGAAAGGTAATAATTGATATAAATAAAGTAAGACAAAGTTAAAATTGTTTGAACTTACTGGCATAAAAGTGTAATGATCTTAACATCTCGGCCCTAGATATTTATATTGTTGCAAATGGCGAAGGGCTACAGTTTGCGTTAAAGCTTCACAGACTGGGGAGAACCTCCTTTCGAAATCTGAAGAACAAGCGGGACTACCATAAACACAGGCGCAACATGTCTTGGCTTTATTTATCTCGTCTCTCTGCCATGAAAGAGTTTGCCTATATGAAGGTATTTTTAAAATAATTTTTCATTTTTTAACCAAGTACTTGGAGCTGAAAGGCCACAGCAACAATCATCAGTCTGTTGCCTGCACATTTATTTCCCCTTCTCCCATTCCGACCTTACTGTCGCTTTTAACTCTTGCCGCTTTGATTTTTTTTCTGTCATTTGTTTTTCTGGTCATTTCCTTCTATGTGAAGGTATTTTTAATTGTTTAAAGTGTATAAAGGCAATATATAGTCAACAATATTAACAAGATAGAGTAGCCTAAAATACAGTGATGTGATTTTCTCACAAATGTGTATGTGTGAATATGTAGTTAAACTGTACAGAGGTCTATCTCTAATTAAAAACACCAGCTAATCACCATTTGTAGAAATCTTAGTGTCTTCAGTAAGTTGACTAGTATTTTTATTTTACACAGAAGAAATGCCAAGTAAAAATTTTTATGTATATTAAAAAGTAAACATTTTTAGTTTTTAAACTTTCATCTTCAAGATTAACATTAATTTATTAAATATTTTAATCAAGTATCTTTAAAATTAAATTAACATTGTATTTTTATTACATTCTAAGTAGGATTTACTTTTTATAACTTATTTTTTAAATTATTAGAATACATCCAGTGTTTCTTAGAAGTTTCAGTTTGATCTTCTTTAAGTAGGTTATTTTAATTCATGTGTGTAAATTTTTAGTGATTATGGGGGGAAATTCTCAGCACAGTATAAAATGATACGGATAGCGTACATGTTACACATTTCTTGTCTTACACTAAAGGTTTATATCCCACAGTAGTTGATCAGGAAGTTGGCAGTTTGGTAGGAATCATTACTGTTTTCCCAAAACTTTATTACGTGTTTTCTCAAGATGTTTATACAAAGGTACAGACTTGTTTGTATTTAAATGTGCTTCTTAAATACATTGATGTTTTCCTGACAGAGAATAAGATAAAATGGAGTTATAGCTTAAAGGTTAAGCCATGGCCCACTGGCTAGACCACTATGACTGTAGTTAAGGTTACTGTATGCTCTTGAGCTGCCAGGGCCTACTCAAAATCGCTTGCATTTAAAAAAGTGTTTTAAAGCCAAGCAACCAGTTTTCAGGGAGTGGAAGTCATTCATTTCCTGTCCAAAGAAGGTAGGAAGTAGAGCACACAGCCTTTTAAAATTAACCCTGTTAATAAATATATGTCAAGCATCAGCTATGTGGCTAACACTGTATTAAGTAAGTACTAGGGTAGGGTGGGGAGTAGGGATAGATACCAAAAGGATATCCAATGCAGTCTGTGTCTTAAGTTGGGAAGATAACTTGAACAACACATAAAACAAAGAGCAATTTTAAGATCCTATTACGTGTGTTTAGAGGAACTTACTTAGAGTAGAATAGCTGATGAAGGAAGTTCATGAAGTGAGTGGGATTTAGGCAAACTTAGGAAGCATGCACATGGTTTGGCCATAAGGAAAAGACTGAAACGTTGTACTTTGCAGAGGAACCACTTCGGGTACAGACACAAGCGTGGGGTAAGCTCTGTGTGTCCAGGTGATAGCAGTCCTGAGACGGCTGTCCTGATTGCACTCCCGAGCACTTACGGGGACTGTTGGGAATAGTAGGGCTGGTTAAGTTGATTAAAGAGGGTTTTGAAACCTAGGAAAAGTTCTGAGTAAGATCAGTATAGCCATTAATCAAATTAGGGGTGAGTATTTTTATTTTTTAATTTACTAGGGCGACTTCAAACAGTCATAGGTTTCAGGTGTACAGCTCAGCAACACATCTATACACTGCGTTGCGTGTTCACCAACCCAAGTCAAGTAGCCATTGTAGATTTTTTGTAATTGAGCATTGACATAAGCATCTTAGTTTGCTGTTGGTACACAGACTAAAGGTTAGGTATGGTGGCAAGAGCGAGAACCAGTGTTAGAGTTAATTAAGTATAAATGACAAAGGCCTACTTAGAAATGGCAGCATTTCAAATGGCAGAAGTCATGAATCTGACATTCTGAAGGAATTAATAACAGGACTTTATAAGCAAAGATAGACAAAGTTAAGGATAAGGGAAAAGATGAATCTATGGATGATCTTAAATAACATTTGACTCAGGCTACTACAGTGTATATGTTCATTACATAATAGTTTTATTTTGTATATTTGTCCTCAAGAAAAGGTCAGTGCTTTGTAAACGAAAATGCTTACTCTATTGGAATATTTCATTTCCTAATATGTCAGCAGACAGAGTACTTTCTAAATCACATTTTTATTTTATTTTTTTAAGCACGCTCCAATAAATGGCAGAAATTTACAAAAGTTTGGCAGATAAATCATCAAGGCAGAGACTTTTTCACACTCACTTTTGTAACCCTAGCACAGTGTATATAGTATTTAGTAAATGTTCAATAAATGGGTGTTTGTTGAAAAAGTGAATTAAGTTAACTGGTTTAATTTTTTTTTATGTGCATCTCATTTTGTGCTGTAAGGAAGCCATATAGAGTTATCGTTATATGTTGACTAATTTTGTAAAGGCTTGTATGTTTTCTTCTGGTAGAGAGCAGGTATATTTACATTTGTTGTTCCTTAAGAATTAATGGCCTCCTTGTTGTTTATGCCCGTGTGCTGTGTTTTAGGCGCTGCATGAGAGGAGATTCCCAGTTCCGAAGCCGGTCGACTACAATCGCCATGCGGTCATCATGGAGCTCATAAAGGGCTGTCCTCTGTAAGTACTGTCCTTAAGCCTGGGGGTCAGGGTAAGGGCAGGGCTCGGTTTTGAAAGTAAATTGACTTTTATTAAATGGAATATTGTTTCTGGGAGGTTAGAATTAACATATAGCAGTAGGCAAATTGAAATCGTACTTTCATCCTAACAGTATGTTGTGTAATCTCTATGATTCATTCAGCAAATATTTATTAACAATCTAGTATGTGCCCTCACAGAGTTTACGTTTTGATGGAAGGAGAATGCAGTAAATATCTAAATAAGAAAATAGAGGATAGGGTAAAAGCAGGTTTACAATTCATTGTATGGAAAATAACTAATAAATAATAATACAAGAATAAACTCTGCCCGTTGGAGTGCCATCCATAATCCAAAAGGTCAGGTTTGATTCTGGTCAGGGCACATGCCTAGGTTGTAGGTTTGATTCCCTGGTCGGGGGCCTACGAGAGGCAACCAATCAATGTTTCTCTCTTCTCTCTTTCCCTCTTCTCCTCTCTCTAAAATCAATAAGCATGTCCTCGGGGAAGGATAAAAAGTAATAATAATAAGTAAAAAGAATAAACTGTGTTCCATGAATTTACAACTATAAACCCACTTTTGCCCCACCCTGTGAATGTCAAATGGTGGTAAATGGTATGGATAAAGTAAAGCAGGGTAACAGGGACAGGCAGGGCTGAGGTGGGAACAGGAGGCTGCAATTTACATGGGGCAGTCAGGACAAGTCTCACTGATAGGAATGCTGAAAAAAATGAGGGAAAACCATGCAGATATGTAAGAATATCTTGCAGGGGAAACAGCAAGCGCATACGCTGTGGGATGGGAGCATACCTGCATGTTCAGGGAACAGTGAGGGTGTCAGTGTGTCTGGAGCTGAGTGATCAGCAAGGGGGAAGGTAAGTGATAAGATCAGAGTGACAGCAGGGGACCAGATCACTTAGGGGTTGTAGATCATTGCAGGGCCTTAAAATTTTTTTCTTATTGAAATATATTCCACACATGATACTGTATAAATTCATGTATACAACATGTTGATTTGAAACTCTTATATATTGTAATGTGATTACCATTGTAGTGATATTTAGCACAAGGACTTTATAATTTCGATTGAGATAAGAAGCCATGGGAGACTTTTGAACTGAGAAGAGACATGACCTGACTAGTGTTTTAGTAGGATCACTCTGGCTGCCGTACTGAGAATGGACTGAACGGAAACGAACAGAATGTGGGAGACAGTTTAGGAACTTCTTACGCTCCAGTCAAGAGACGATGCTAGTTTAGATCAGAGTGATGGCAAGGTGACAGGGAGCGGTCGGGTTCTGGATATGTCTTTCTGGAAGAGCCAGCATGATTTCGTTTGGAATTGGATATTAATGTGAAGAAACGTGTGAGTTAAAAGTAACAACCAGCTTTTGGACCTGAATGACTGATTATGGGGGTGCATAAAGTTCACATTTATGGATGAGCTGGAAAGACTCAACAACGGTGTAAGGTAAAAATTGGGGGGGGCAGAATCAGAATTCGAGTTTGAGACGTGGTGAGTTTGAGATGAGTACACATTCAGAGAAGTCTAGATTGACATTAGTATGTGTATGGTGTTTAAAGCCATGAGCCTGAAATCACCAGAAATGATTTTACGTAAGAGGCCCTAGGATTAACCTTTGAGGAACTCCAAAATTTAAAGGTCGGTGAGAAAGTAAAGAATTAACAAAAAAGACTGAGGAGGAATGATCAGTGTAGAAAGGGGGCAGCCTAAAGAGTTGGTATGTCAAGAGTCAAGTAAAAGAAGTGTTTCAAAGAGGGGAATTGGCAGAGCAAATATGATGAAGACTGAGAATTGACCAGTGGGTTAGCAACACAGCACATTGACGGTCTTGACAGAGCTGAATAAAGTAGATGAAGACATCCTGTTTGAAATGGTTACTAGAGTGAAAGGAAAAAATTTAGAGAAAGCACATGTAGAGAAATTGGACTGTAAAGAAGATAAAGGATGTGACAATGGAAAAAAGATACAGAATCAAGGCAGGGTGTGATTGGTTTTTTCAGTAATGGTGGACGCTGTTACGTTTGTATGCTGATGGAAATGAAGAAAAGCTGCTAGGAAGACAAAGATGGAAAAATATGTACACACTTGCTTTCATTAAAAGAATAAATGGGTACAAATAATTTATTTTCCTGTGTAAAATACTTGCAGGTGTCAGATACACCACGTTGAAGATCCTGCATCAGTGTATGATGAAGCCATGGAACTAATTGTCAGACTTGCGAATCATGGACTGATTCATGGAGATTTCAATGAATTCAATCTCATTTTGGATAAAGATGACCACATCACCATGATTGATTTTCCACAGATGGTTTCAACTTCTCATCCCAATGCTGAATGGTATATACTGAAAATGATTGTGAATGTGGGTGTGTTTATGTGTGATGAAATAATTTTTATTTAGAATTTTCAACTTTCTAATACTGTCATTTGGGTCAGTAACTGGTTTGAAGTGACTGATGTCAGTGGTCTAAAATTGTGTGTGTGTGTATATGTGTGTGTTTTAATGATATCAAACTACTAATTTCACCCTGAAAGAATCTTTCTTACTCCTCAGTATTTTAAAGAGGGGGTGCACTTGGATCCAGTTTTTAAAACATGTTCATTAAGCTTATTCTGTGGGTGGGGAATCTGAAGATACTGCCCACTTTTGTAAGCCATCAAAACAATTTGAATTACTTTTATAATCTGACAGATTTCTATAAGTCAAATTGTCTTACCTGTGGAATTCTTTATTCAAACAAACATTTAGGTGGAAGCCCAGTTCTTAAACAAAAAAAAGCTTGCTCAGGAGAAGTAGGGACACGGAGAGGGGGACCCTAGACCCTCATTCTCTCCGCCTGCCCCCTTGTTTCCGCCTCTGCTGGCTTCGGGGGGCTTCACCAGGCATAATTTGATCGTCTTGATGGTCTTGACAAAAGTTGAGGATTTGGACTAAACTAAGTTGCCAGACCAATAATATTTCTCACATCATTTTTAGCTTTTATGTTAAAAAAGAATTCCCATAAAACCTCATCCCTGACACAAGGCAGAACCACTTTATATACTATGATAATCTCTTCCTCACACTGCTAAACTGGCCAAGTTGTGAAATGCGAGAGAATATTTTCCTTCATTTGTATTCCATGATGCAGTTGAGCATAATCAAATTAGGGGTGAGTACTTTTAAAGAATATTTCCCACAAAACAATACTAATAGATAAATGCCTGGCACTTGGGTGGTCAGTATTTCTTATGGTGATGACAGATTACCATTTTCATTAAAGTGATGTAACATAGTCACACAATAAAGGAACATCTAGGAACCACCAGAATTAGAGACAGAAATGATAACAGGTTATGACATCCAAATTAAATATAATGTGCATTATTCTTGAAGACATTGCGATTTAACTTGAACTTTTATATGGTTAAGTCATGGGTGAAGGAGTTCTTTTAAACACTAGAAATTAAGATACCAATAAGACCTGTCTCTACTGTTGAAGAAGTTACTGTCTAGTGGGAGAGACATAGCATGTATAAAAACATAACTGTAAAATTAGAGGTTGTTCCAAGGGTGCCCTAAGAACAAAGAATAGTGGCTGTGTCTTCCTCATTCTAAACTTGATGATTCTCTAAAATAACAATTTAGTTAAAATTTAAAGAGTTAATCAGTTCCATGCGAACCTTTATTCTACCTCATTTGGAAACCCTCTAGAGAATTTAAGTGGCTCTTACTGCTTTACGGTGACCTAAAAATAACCACATATTCAGAGGTGGTTCTGCTGTCAGTCCAGATTAACATGTTTTCAGATTATTATTTATAAGCCCACAGCATTGTTTGTCTCTTGGAAGTTATTACAAGTCGGCTAACAGATAACAAGGATATGTAAACGTAATTCTAATTCTCAAACTTTTTCTTACGAGTTACTAATCTACTTTTACCTTCAGCTTTCTCAGTTGACAACCGGTTCAGCTGGCTGTAGCTGATAGGAAGTACAACCAGACATACTGGAGTCCAGAGAGGAAAGTGGAAACCTCTGCCCCCACATTATAGGCCCCTAGTCTTCTTTTCTAGATTCATATTTATCTTATTTTCTCTTAGTATGTCTGTTGCATTAAGGGAAAACTTTGAGTTTTCTGACCATAGGAACTATGTGCCTTTCATAGCTTATATTCCTTGTTTGTACCTCTGCTGTTACATTCAGTATTTCAAACACACTGTCAGAAGATTTCTTTTTCTTTTGAGTAGACTAACTTAATCTTTTTTATGTAAAAAGTAGAACTGTCATATACTAAGGATATTGTCACTGACTCGTAAGAAAAAAATGAACAACAAAGGCTGTATCAGAAATAATTCTTTCTTTTGCAGGTATTTTGACAGAGATGTTAAATGCATTAGAGATTTCTTTATGAAACGTTTCAGCTATGAAAGTGAGCTTTATCCAACATTTAGTGATATCAGGTTTGTACTCTGCTTAAACTGATAGAACTCTGATAAGTACCTGCTTTATTTAGTTCTAAACGTTAACATTTTTATCTAAAAAATTTTCAGGTGGTGAGTGACCTTGGCACATTGTAATCACTGAGTGTTATAGCTGGGTGTTATATAAATGAAACTTACAAATCTAGAAAATACCTTCTTTTGATCCACTAAAATAATGTTACTGAATTTGGGGGAGGTATACACCAGTTTCTTATGAATTCAGGAACTTTTATTCACTATAGGGTGCTAAGTGAATAGACAATTTGTAAGGACCAAGCCAACTGTTTATCGGAATTTGTGGTTTTCCTTTACTCAGAATAGAAGCTGCCTTTACCTGATCATGGGCCCTAATTATATGTATATTCTCAAAGGCAAATTTCTCATTTACTTTCTAAAATTAGTTCAAATATTGTTTTCTGGCTTGAGATGATTGACAAGGTTTAAAGAAATCTTTAGTCCCCTCTAAAAATTATTAAGTCATAAATACCAACTGAAGTTTCTGTAACCTTTCTATTTAATATCTTGTTACTTTTCACATTTATTTTACTAAAATGACAAACAACATTTATCTTTTACATTTGTGTACTTATGTAATTTAAGTGTTGCATTTTAGGCAAAGAAAAATCTTTAAAATATATAAACTATTAAACTCACTTAAGAATTATAATTTTCCAGAGTAATAAATATTTGTCCATGTCAGATGGGTTTTCCCGCCTCTGAATACTTGGCATTTCTTTCCCCAGGAGGGAGGACTCTCTTGATGTCGAGGTTTCTGCCAGTGGCTACACGAAGGCAATGCAGGCAGATGATGAACTGCTTCATCCAGCAGGTCCAGGTGATACGGAAACAGAGGGGGGGTCTGACTTCTCCTTCTCTGATGAAGAGGTATCAGAAAAAGCAACCGTTTGTAGAGCAGACAGTCCAAGTGAACACGACTTTGTAGAGGGGTTGGCCGACTGCCGGTGCAGGTCACCCGGAGACCGTGGACAAGGGCGGGGAGGTGGTTTGTCCCAGCAGGGTGCTGCTGCGCACTCTTTCAGCATGGCTAGACTCAGTCGGGCTCTGGAAGAAGTACAAGGTCCGGTTGTTGGAAACCATTCTGTAACTGAGTTTTCTGGGGAGGAGGACAAAACTGGAAATGACACCAGGCAAGATGGTGAAACGGGTCAAGGAGGAAACCCTGCAGGCTCTGACGAGTGTGAAGATGAACACCCTCATCTCGTCTCCTTGTCGTCATTAAACAAAGAATTCAGGCCTTTCAGGTATTGGTTCTGTTGGTTGACTTTTTTACTTTAATCTGGAGACTTGCACTTTCTTCAATTCTGGCAAATGAGTATTTTTTTTAAATGAAGCGACAGAGTTGTGCTCTGTACCATTATGTGTTAAATGAAAACAAATAACCCTTTTGTTAAAATTACAGCTAGCCTTTACAGTCGACCTGACTCTAGACAGCATAGCGATTCAGTTTTAAGCAGCCTGCTGTAAGATACAAACTGATTACTTTCAAAAAATTAATACAGATCTCTTATCCAGTTGATTATGATTTAGGTGGATGAATTCTTTGTATATTTTCATAAATGTATGTCTAATGTTTGATTTATGTATAGTCCAATAAATCTGCAGAAAATGTACTATCTTTGTGAAGTTCAGTGAATTTTGTCTGGTACTTTGAACCTTCTGTTCTTATTTATTCATGTAAAATTCTATAATGTTATTTTTGTTTTAAGAATTTTTTTTCTTGCAAATATTTATCAGCCTAAGCTCAGATTAGCAATGATCTAAAATTATAGTTTTTAGATTTGGACTATTTATCCAGAATTGAACAACTGTAGTTTAATGAAATACAGGTTTATGTGTTTCAAAATAGTAATAGTACAAAATTAAATCAGTAACTTTATTTTTAGAGAGTGGGGAAAAGAAGGAGAAAGAGAGGGAGAGAAAGAAACATCAATGTGTGGTTGCCTCTCACACACCCCTACTGGGGATCTGGCCTGCAACCCAGGCATGTGCCTTGACTGGGATTCAAACTGGCAACCCTTTGGTTTGCAGGCCTGTGCTCAGTCTACTGACCTATACCAGCCAGGGCAAGTAACATTTATTAGGCATTTCTTGGTACATGTTCAGGCATAATCCTAAGGCTCTCTTTGTCATGAGTTTCATTGTGAAGCAAAACATGAGAATTTTGTTCCTTTTCCATATAACTATCTTAAACACAGGGTTATTACCACTTTAATAATTAACATGAAATTAAAATTAAGAGTGGCAATGGTTCAACATTTTGGGTAAGTAACAGAAGAAAATCTACAGAGGTTAAGTAGCCATCTGAGCAGAGAATAATTTGTTTCTACTCTAAACACATATTGGGCAAAATTTTTATCAAAGTAGAAATATATTTCTGAAAAATATCAACTGTTAAGAATTAATATCACCTGAGTTTCTTACACATTCAAACTTTGAGCAATACATAGTACAAATGAGATAGTTTCTGTCACTGCAGTTTTTCTGCGTTGCAGCAGACTGCAGGGTACAGTTTCTTACACCTGCTTTTGTTTGGGAAAATGGCAAGAAACTGTCCCAAGGATTTAAATGTTAAAAGTCAGATAGTTCAGTAAAAGAAGAGGGGAAAAGACACAAATTATGGACAAGTGATAACAAGTTTCGATGGCTAAACATTTTACCATTTTGAAATTTTGATAGTGACTATCAGCTGGAAAATGAAAATTGTTTATATACTAGGATGAATTGTGGATGGTTTTGCCTTCACAGAAATTTTAAATATAATTATATTTCTGAGATATTTTATGTCTTTAAGTTTCATTATCAAGTAAGGAATAATATAAATTGCCTCAATAATTAACTATATATTGTGATCTTGCTTTAATTTAGAGATGAAGAAAACATGGAAGACATTAACCGATCCAGAGCAAGAACTCTCAGTGTTACTTCTGTGGGCAGTGTTCTGAGCTGTTCAACAATTCCTCCGGTAACCATGCATTCAGCGTTTGCAAGTGTTCCCTAGGTCATACTGCAGGCATCTCATATGTGAGGATGATTTGATGTACAGTACACTCGCAGCCATTTGGACCTTGCATAGTAACAGTACAGAATTATAACGAGTACAAATTTAGTAATATAGGAGAGAGGGTTACTTTTAGGAACAATCAAAGCTTTCAGGGAAAGGGCGGCATGTAAGTTAGCTTGAATTTGAAGGGTAAGATCCAGGGGGCTTTGATTCTCACATGGTCTAATTCCTGCACTTCAACAGCAAGGAGACTGATTTCTCACACTTTATAGTTTCCTGTCCATTTTTGGCTTTCATATTTTTTATACTTATTGAAATTTACCCTCCTTTCTTTGATTTCTCAGATTCAAAGCATAGGGCCTTTATATCTGATTACCATGGTGTAAAGTTGATAATGTCATACAACAAAAAGTTAGATTGCTAATTCATGCTACTTTTCTTAGATTCTAACTTATGCTCTCTTCTGTGACTAAAGAATATGGCACTGACATTGTCATGAGGTCTTGGCTTTGTCCCATTTTCCTTATCGCTAACAGCCCCTAATGAATTGTATTATAAAATGTAAGTTTGCCTCCCAGGGACAAGAAGAGATGTCTTTATCCAGCTTGGTTTCTCTCTCATCTCCGAAATGAGTCATCTTAACTCTACATCTTAGCTCTGCGGAGGTTTGCTTACACGGTTTTTCTTGAGGTCCCATTTTATTTTGTTGAAAAGGTCAGGAGAAACACTTTGCTTTGTTATCTCCTTTACATTGACGATTGTGCAAGGTAAAGATTTTCTCTGTGTTCTTTGATATTATTGTAAGTCCTGTTTTCCTACTTAAAATAGGTGTTTGGTTTTTTTATTAGCAGAGTTGCCATTTATGTACCCTGTGCTTTCTAATATGTAACAGTTAAATTATAATGAAAGGTTGAAATATATTTTTAATAAGTATGTGGTCACTATCAACAGAAAACCACAACCATATACAGGATCTTCATTGCCAGTTTTTATAGGCTCCCTGAAATAATACAGCGGTATTCTATTTCATACTTTATAATTATTTAAAGAATAACAAATGAGATTTTTCTCACACTTTTGTTAACATGAAGAAAATAAACCTTGTAGGATTTGTGAATTGTTCTGAGTTAGGAAGATGTACATGCGTGGCAATCTCTTATCTCCTTCTTCAGCTGCTTGATATGATTATCTTAAGGTCTCACTGAGGGGACGAACCAAGGGGAGATGGAAGCAGATTATTTGGGAAAGAAATTGATTTTTTTTCCTGGAAATATTCTGGAGGCCTCTTCGAATTCCTCTTTTAAATGTGGTGTATGGTCCTGGCTGGTGTGGCTTAGTTGGAGCATCATCCCGCGACTGAAATGTTTGGGGTTTGATTCCCAGTAAGGGCATATGCCTAGGTTGCAGGTTCAGTCCCCAGTCCAGGTGCATATAGGAGGCAACCAAAGGATGCTTCTCTCTCACACTGATGATTCTCTCTCTCTCCCTCCATCCCACTCTAAAAGCAATGAAAAAAAGTGTCCTCAGGTGTGGGTGAAAAAATAAAATAAACATGGTGTATGCTTGACTGTTTTTTCCCCGGGACTTTCAATCTCATCTCTGTCGGGTGCCTTCTTTCCTGGTTCCTTTCCTTCATACCTACTTTACTACTTTATTGGCAGTATAGATTCCAGTAGTAATTTGAGTGAATTTTGAAGAGACTTTATTACTAAAAAATGTATTTCTATTCTATTCTCTATTGATAGGGAGTTTAAGTACTAAAGTTGCGGTTTGCAAATAATTTTCCTTTAGAATTCTGAAGGTGTTGGTCTGTTGTCTTCGTTGCAGTTGAGAAGGTGGCATCTCCAGGATTCCGGTCCCCTGCTAGAGCGGGGAGGCGGGCAGTTGCCCGGCTTCCTGGGGTAGGGAAGGCCCCGGAGGCTAAGCACACTTGTTTTAAACTTTCAGCCAACTGGTCTTTAAGTTATGAAAGTTCTGGGATACCAGGTCCTTCTAAGTCACCAACCTTCCTAATTATGGGAGGATAGCCCTAAATGCATCTCTGTGTCTTGCATAGGGTGAGGCATATTAAGAAGAGACCCTTAAAGTGTTCATCTTCCTTTTTTTAGGAGGCAGCTTGGATAATGCAAGGTTATATGTACACAAATAACAAACAGGTGTAGTGCTTTCAGAGGGGAGAAAAAGGCTTTTGTGAATGCAGTATTCCAAAGTTGTATTCATCTTAGCAGTTAAAGGCAACCTGTGTCCTGCGTAATAAGAAATCAATTGAATTTATGATCCTTCACTATGAGAAAGCATTCTGCATCTCCCAAAATTGGTATGAACTTTCCCATGGGTATCTGCGGCCATTAGGCCGTTTCTACACCTGAAGTTCTGAAGGGTCTGTTTACCAGTGATGATGCTTTCAGTCTTGTATGAAGACATGCCTGTTATTACCTAGAAACCAGGAACAAGCAGTTTTTACCTCGTTTTTGATTATGTTGGTTTTCAGGGGGTAGAAGGGGTTGGTTCTTTAAGTTTTCCCAATGGACACTAGGTGGCACTATGTCTATTCATTACTCAAAGAATTTTAACTATATTTTTGTCATATTCTATATTTCTTTTAGAAGTGTAATGTATAACTGTTTTGTGTTTTACTGCTGATTTGTATAGTACTGCTGTTAGAATTTTGAGTTTTAAAAATATGTTAACAGAAATTTGAAAAATATTGGCAATGTCAATATTTTGTTGAATATTTACTCCTTATCAAAATGAGCAGTCATCAATGATACTAATCATTGAAATCTTTCCAGGAATTGGTGAAACAGAAGGTGAAACGTCAGTTGACAAAACAGCAAAAATCAGCTGCCAGACGTCGATTGCAGAAAGGAGAAGCAAATATATTCACCAAGCAACGGAGAGAAAACATGCAAAATATTAAGTCAAGCTTGGAAGCAGCTAGCTTTTGGGGAGAGTAGTGTATTTGGAGACATTTACACAATGGAATACTATCCAGCCATAAAAAAGAAAATTTTACCCTTTGCAAACAGTATAATGGACCTGGAGAATATTATGCTAAGGGAAATAAGCTGGTCAGAGAAAGACAAATACCATATGATTTCACTCATATGTGAAATCTACTGAACAAACTGAACTAGCAAACAAAGTAGAGACAGACTCAGAGAGCAGGTTGTCAGCTCTGGGGATGAGGTTTGGGTGTTGGAAGGATCAAGGAAAAAGGACTCATGGACATGGACAACAATGTGATTGCAGGGGGTGGGAGGGAGATAATAAGGGGGCTAAATGGTAATGGAAAAAGTTATAATAAAGATGCAGAATATTTTTCAGAAAGTTACTGTGATTTCAAGCCACCTTTAGTCTTTCGGACTAAGGCAGAAAGGTAACAAATAGACAAACTTTATTTCGTCTATAAATTTGACTCATTCAACACATGTTTTCTAGAGGATAATTATAGTAACTTTACTAAAGCAGTCCAGTTTTCCAAATAGTTGTGACCACTGGTACATCAGCTAAAATCTACTTTTCAGACCAATTTTTTTTCACAAACATTTGGGTATTTTAAAAAGTGTAAATGTCATACTTGGGGTTTGTTGTTATCTACCAAAAATAGGTTGATGGCTTGGCTTCAAATCCCAGCTTTCTACTTACTAGTGGAAATTACCTTAGGCAAATCATATTTTCTCCCTCTTTTTTTATCCTTCACCATATCACTTTTTCATACCATTAAAATTGGATTTACAACTACTACAGGGTTGCTTTGAGAACCACAGGAGGCAATATACAGAGAACACATTATATACTTTCAGTAAAGTGTAGATGGGTGAATGATAATTTTAATGATGTTTATCTTTCCAAAATTCGGCTTAACAACTTGATTGCAACTTAGCCACTGAGAAAATACACTGCTGTCTTTCTCTAGTGGTAAGGGTTAGCCAATAAAGCATAATGTTTTCTGCTGTTTAAATTGGTAATGTAGTTATAGGAACAGAAACTTGACATAGTCCCACCATGGTCTTCACAGTTGCCAGTTTTTAGGCGGGCCTGAGTAGAAGAGATGGGGGCTGGGAGAGTGGGGAGTAAAGGGAATGGAGGAGTGAACAAAGTTCTGAAATTCTTAGAGTGGGTACAAAATATGTCTCACTTGAAGACTAATCTATTGAAATGTGAAGATGGGCGCTAGAGGCAGGAACCTGGTTGTATTCAAGTCCCATCCGCATTGCCCAGGACGGCGGAGCAGCACTGCAGCAGAAATTACCACTAGATGGCAATGTCACTGCACAGTGACTCGACAGGGTGTCCTTCAATTACTTCTACATTATCTACCAGGAGCAGCAACAGCAATTTTTTCCCTTAAGATTGATAAAGACAGCAAATGCCTCTCACCTTTGCAAAATCAGTTTTACTGACTGCAGGCCTGTCATTAATCCACTTTAATATAAATGCAAGAAAAATTTTCTTGAAAATTAATATTGAAAGTACATAGCTTTGAATTTAAATATTTTTTATAATCTTTCTAAAGCATTTAAACAACAATATTGACAGCTTAATAGAACCACAGAATGTTTATTCCAGAATACATTTTGTATTCAGAATGTCAAAAGCAAATTGGGAATGAAATATGTGACCATCCTACTCATTTGACTCCACTTTTGGGCTACCTACTATTATAAAATTACTATTTGAGGAACTTAGAAGGCAGATACACATATCTTACCCTTAATAGATTAAGGTTTCTTGTAAGTCACATAACAAATTAGTAAAATGCAGAAATTAATAAAATTACTCAGGGTTCAGTCACAATTATTTTTAAGAGATGATCGTGAGTAGCTCTCAATTAGAAACTTCCCTTAGGGATATATAGTCGTCACATTTTAAAATACCTACAGTGAACAATGAGCAAAAACAAAATTTAAGTATTCTATTAACGCGACTAAGGTATGTACGAAACATTTTTTGAGTCTGGGAGTTCTAAATTTAACGCCTGGTTCTACCACTTCCCAGACCATAGGTATTTCTGCAGCCTCTCTAACCTCACTCTGATTTGTAGAGTGACATTTAAAAGTGCCTCTTTCCGGGTTATGAAGATAATGAAATGTCACCAGTAAGGAGCTTAGCACAGTTCCTGATACATAATGTATGTTTTATTAATAAGTGTTGTTCAAATGCCTTAAGGTTACCCAAAGGAAGATTCCAAGGACTCTCTCCTGTTTTCAAGGTCAATGATTTCAACTATGATTCTTTTGGTGTTCTGTCTTTATCAAGACACACATATGCCTTGCTTGTTCTCTGGCATCACGTACTTGCTATTTCCAGAGACAGGCTTTTGCTACAGGACATGGTGTTGGTAGCCATCGCTCTCTTGTGTACCTCACCACAGGCTTTCCCAGAACCATGAAGATCTTCAAAAGGTACTAACCAGAAGGTTGGTGCAGCTTGATGTAATCCTTTTAGTCAAGTACTCAGTAAATGTTCTGGCAAGACACAGTTGCCTGATTAAAGAACTCACCAGTAGACTTGCGGTCGACCAGGTTTGTCAGCCACTTCCACGAGACAGAAGGGTGAGTTCATTAGGTTCTCAGGAGAACACTGCCTGAGGTGTAGGTTTATTTCATATCACAGATTCAATACTTTGGATAGGCTAAAGCTAATACCTTCATTTTTCCTCTCGAGAACATCTTCCTAGAGAACATCAGGCCATATCTTAGTTTCACCTTAATTTGCTTAATGAAGTAGTGGAGCCATCTTACGCGATTGTGTAAGGCTGGGGATGAGGTCAAGTTCAGGTTAGCCATGAGGTAACAGTTGTGTAATAATCAGGAGTGTGGAAATAACTCTGAAGACTACGAAACTGGCAAAGACTAATACTAGTACTTTGTTTAAACTGTAAGTTTTACTTCCAATCAGGATGGTGGCATAGATGAACTGCTTGCCTCCTCTCACGGCCACTTAAAAATTACAGCTAAAATATAGAACAACCATCACTCAGAAACGAGTTGAGTGGAATTCTGACAACTATGGAAGTAAAGAAACCACATCCATCTAGACTGGTAGGAAGGGCGAAGATGCAGAACAGGCTGGTCCCACATCCACGTGGGGTGGATAAAAATTCAGGAGTGAGGAGTTCCAGATAAAAATCTCAGCAGTGAGGAGTTCCAGCCCCACACCAGGCTCCTCAGCCCAAGACTCCAGTGCCAGGAAGATAAGTACCCAAACTTCTGGCTGCAAAAACCAGCAGGGATGGAGTTGGTGGGGAAACTGCTGGAGTGCCAAGCAACTCCCCAGACTCCCTCCCTCTGAGCTTCAGGACCACAGTAGGAGCTTGAAGGGCACAAGTGGCATACAAGGAGGACCTGGGCTGTTTGGCATCAAGGTAAAAGCTGGGGGACAGCTTTCTCTCGGACCACAAGGAGGGCAGAGAACACTGTCCCTTTTCTGAGCCCTCTCTCCACAGAGCCAGCAGGCAGATGCCATATTAGGATGAGACTCCATCAGCCTAACACTGTTTGCCCTGCCCTGGAAATTCCCTGAAACTCAGTCCAGTCCCACCCAACTTACAGGCCAACCCAAGCTGTTAACTGTGGCTTTTCTATATGAATGGCAGGTCTTGGCTCATGCTTCTCAACTTTCTAAATCCAATCAAACAAGCAACCAGGCCCCTTCCCTCCACTACACCTCTTGCTAAGTGGCCCCAGGCCTGGTACTAGCAGCAGCCAGCCTAGATTCACAGCTTGCCTTCACCTGGGAATCTCCAAGCCCTACACAAGTACTAGCCATCTCAGATTGCTTTATAGCTCATGCATGGTGGCCCTGGGCAGAACACAGATGGGGGCTCACCTTGGCCTATACCACCAGGGAACCCCCCAGAGAGTGCACACACAGTGGAAAGCTACAGACCCCATGAGAGCACCACCACACTGCCCCTGTACAGCTGATCCTCCAAGAAGGTTGGTGGTCTAGGCCTTGCAGCTGACTGTTCTGGGTAAATTCTTCCCACTGACCTGCTAACAGCAATCAAGTCTCAACTACAAGAGGAAGGTGTACTCAGCCCACACAAAGGACACACCTTGAGTAGAGGCTGTGCCACTGGACCCTACAGGACACCTACTACATTATACCACACTACTAAGACACAGAGTGGAAAAGCAGCTCTACCTGATACATAGAAACAAATACATGGAGGCCACCAAAACAAGGAGACAGAGAAACATGGCCCAAGTGAAAGAACAGGTCAAAACTCCAGGAAAAAAAGAGCTAAGTGAAATGGAGACAAGCAATCTATCAGATGCAAAGTTTAAAACACAGGTTATAAAGATGCTCAAGGAACTTAGAAACCTCAAAAAGTTCCTCTCTAAGCATAAAAAAGATCTAGTCAGAAACAAAGGATACACTAATTGAAATAAAGAATAATTTACAGAAAACAACAGTAGAATGGATGAAGCTGAGAATCAAATCAATGATATGGAACATAAGGAAGCAAAAACAACCAATAAGAACTAGAAGAGAAAGAATTCCCCCCAAAACAGGATAGTTTTTAAGGAGCCTCTGAGACAACTTCAAGAATTCCAACATTCACATCGTAGGAGTGCCAGAAGGAGAAGAGAAAGAACAAGAGGTTAGAAATCTGCTTGAAAAAATAATAAAAGGAATCTTCCCTAATTTTGTGAAGGAACTAGACATGCAAGTCCAGGAAGCACAGAGAGTCTCAAACAAGATGGATGCAAAGAGGCCCACCCAAGATACATCATAATTAAAATGTTAAAGGTTAATAAAGAGGGAATCTTAAAAGCAGCAAGAGAAAAGCAGTTATTTACCCACAGGGGAGTTGCCATAAGACCATCAGCTTCTTTCTCAAAAGAAACTTTGCAGGCTACAAGGGATTGGCAAGAAATGTGTAAAGCCATGAAAAGCAGGGACCTACAGTGAAGATTGCGCTACCCAGCAAAGACATCATTTAGAATCATAGGACAGATAAAGTGCTTCCCAGGCAAAGTAAAGCTAAAAGAGTTCATCATCACTCAACCATTATCATATAAAATGTTAAAGGAACTTATTTAAGAAAAAAAGATCAAAGCTATGAACAATAATATGGCAATAAATACATATCTATCAACAATTGAATCTAAAAAACAAACTAAGCAAATAAAAACAGAGACAGAACCATGGATGTGGAGACTATTTTGATGGTTGCCATGTGGGAGGGGGTTGTGAGGGATGGGTGAAGAGGTGAGGGGATTAAGAAGTACAAACAGGTAGTTACAGAATAGCCATGGGGATGTGAAGTACAGCATAGGAAAGAAGTAGCCAAAGAACTTATACACGTGACCCATGGACATGAACAGTAGTGTTAGGATTGCCTGAGGAAGTGGGGGTTACTGGGTGGAAGGGGCAAAGGGTGGAAAATTGGAACAACTGTAATAGCATAATCAATAAAATAGTATTTAAAAAATAAAATTGTACATTTTTCTTTTACCTTAATATTGTAAGTAATGATTGCACTATATTTTATAAAACATTTAGAATCAGATTATTATAGACTTAATTCCATAAGTAGGAACATGCCACATAATACAAATATGTTATCTAGGACATTTGTCACAATGTTACATGCTTCCTTTTTTTAAAGGTAACCACTTGAAACAAAGGAATAAAAAAAATCCCTGCTTACTGTTGGTAGAAGACGGTGGGCCTTCATTGAAAAGAATTGTATATATGTTCACACCTCAGTTTTCCAAGTGTTTGGTGTTGGATAAAGTGATATCAGGAAGGAGAACACAGATTTTTAAGATAAAATCTTTGTTGACTGAAAGTCTCCACCGTTTCTGAAGAGACCACAGCCACATGACAGTTAAAGGTAGTATACCGCAGAGCCTGGCACCACTGATTTAGTGCTGAGGAAACTCTAAAGACTGTGGGTAAGTGGAAGGCCAGAGCAGTTTGATGAGCTGCTTTGAGGCAGAGGGATTTGGTCGAATAGGAAGACTGAAAAAGAAAGAGCATGCGCAGAGGAAATCGTGCAGAAAGTGCAGGAGACTAATGAATGTAGCATGCTTGTCATGCTGTGGCTGGGAAATGGGTGTTGTGCTGCAAGGGACCAAAGTACAGATGATTTTGAAATAAAAAAAAAAGTTAACTTCATGTACTAGGAAAAAGTGATTACAGATTGTGAGCATTACAAAAGGAGCTGAGGGGGTAGAATTAAGGAAACTGTCAATATTAGGCATGTGGATTGGAGGGGTCTGGAACAAGGTCCAGTCAGCCTGAGTATTAAGGTTATGATGATCTGGAATAGAATCTTATTATATCATACTAGAGTTACAGAGATTCTTTACTACCTTATTTTTATCTTAGAGATGAAAACTACTTTGGGATGTAAAATTGCACACCCAGAGTCATATAGAGTAAAATAGGGTTGGGAGTGAATGGAAGGAAAAGATGGAACTGATTGACCAGGAGAAAAGTGAATGGTAGGAAAACCAGCATAGTCGGACGCTTGGGAGCTTTGGGGTCTCTGCAAAGGCACTAAGATCCACAAACTGTGACTTGTCTTCTTGGGTATGAGAGGGGACCGTCCTTACCAACAGGTTCAGGTTTTGAGTCTCATCCTCCACAAAGTTTTCTTCCTTTTTAACAAACAAAGTGAGGTTGTTTATCCTCCCCCAACCCCAAATAATCATCCTTTTCATCTTCTCACTGGCCCAAGAAAACCCATCTCTATAGACACGAGCCCTGAATAAAAAGAACATTTTCATTTTTTGTGGGGGGCGGGGTGGGGAGGGAGGAGCAGGGTGATGCTGGAGGAGTAGTTCTTTTCTTTGAGCTCAAGGCTCCTGAGGTACCATGAGAGGATCAAAGGGATATATTGTTCTCTAACTTGTTCTTTCTCCAGTTTTCAATTTTTGGAAAAAAATAGGTCTTCTTTCTACCTAGTTTCCTGCTCCTCCTCCTTGAAACACATTTTGAAAAAAAAAAAAGTGATATTTCATCGTGTCAGCAGGACACAGGCTAAGTGCAGCACTCTGCTCGTGGCTGCCCAGGAAGTAAGTGGAAATTACAGTTTACAGTGTGAAATGGATGGGCGTGAGGCTTTCATCTTCATGTAAGCATATCCGTAAATGCAGCCAGAATTGAATTAAGGGCATACTAATGATGCAGTCTTTACGGGAAGCTTCATCTAAAATATATGGAGCTGTGAAATTACTGGCTTGCTTGAACTTAACATCTCCATCAACTACCTCAGGTTTAAGTGGTTTGTTTATAATCTATAAACATTCTCCCTAGGTTTGTGTTAGTCTAATATTATTAATTTTTCTACAGTCTATATTTTCATTTTAATATGCTCTTTATTGTTGCAAATATTTAAGCATTTTATACAACTCAGAAACAGGACTTTAGCTAAAGAAGAAAAAAGATAGCGCCGATCAGCTCATGAAAAAATCAGGTGTGCTGTCTCATTCCTTGGTGTGGCCCTTAGGGGAGATCTCATCTCTTTATTTGGGGAGTGGCTCAAAGACTTCTTTTAGGATCCATCTGATCACTTTATAACCACAATTTACATAGAGTTTTTATCTTACGGAGCAAAATTATTTACTGTCCTGGACATTAGGATCAAGGGGGTGGGCAGAAGTGGATTGTGAGAAAATGAAGGAAGAGGAAAGGAACCAATAATTAGATAAATTTTTATGAAAGAGAAAGAGAAAATATTGTAAAGGCCATGGGCAAAATCCACTTCAAAAACCAATATATATATATATATATATATATATATATATATTCATTCAACTGTCTTTTTCAAAATACATATTATGCTCCCCTTTCACTAAACACATATCTAATGACTCAAGGGCTTGGCATCATAATTTCTAATCTTGGAAATTTCAACAACAAAATTCTCCCACCTTTAAATAACCCTGAGTCTGTCCTGAAAGTATTCACCTGTTAATTGGCTAAGCCTCCTCCAAGGATATTTTTGGTCTATAAAGTAGTTCTTAAAGAGTTAATTTTTCCCAATTCTCTCTGGAAAGCGCACACCACGACAGGCCTGGGTAACTGTGACCATAACACAATCAAGATGACGTGCGCTGGTCAGGTTCCCCTTCCATCCAGACGGCTCAGGTGAGGGAGGGGCTTACTTGCATCAGGCTTTCTGATGAAGGGTGTTGATCTGACCGCCTTGGCAAGGGAAAAGGCCGGTTCACTTCTGGTTTTATCTTCTGGGGAGGAAAATGATTTCACAAAAGCATTGTGCATAATTTTCTATAAGAATGAGGAACTGTACATTCTTAATCTGTAGATGGGATAGTAATCAATTTTCCAATTATTCATGTCGTTCAACACATTAGTACTTATCAATGATTTTCTAAATGTAGTAAAATATCAATGAACAAATATCTGAGATTAAATTCTTTTATGTTGCCTGTGTTTTTAAATTTCTTTTGTCTACTAATCTGAAATTGCCTTTCTAACTAATGCTCCATGAGAAAATACCTTGATTCAAACACCTCCTTGATCGTTTACCAGCCTAGAGTAAACAAAGTTGATGCTAACCAGCCACTCATTCCTGCTACTGTCTTTTCCTAGCGCACACTGAACAGTCATTAGGCATTACCTCTGCAAAGTCAAGTTTCTTCAGGGCCCTTCTTCACTCGCACACTCCACACTGAACCCTCTGTGCCAGTCCAGCCTTTAGGCCCTTCCGGTTCCCTCTACCCGTCTCCCATTGGAATCGGGAAGCAGTTGCTTTCCGTCCTCCGTTGCTTTTGTAAATGACTCGCTCTCCCTATTCATTTACTTAACTGCATGAATCCAATTCTTTTTCATTTCATGTACTGTATCTTAAATCGTAAGAATCAAGGCATTAGCGATAAGTGAAGAAATTACTTTAGGGAAGATAACCTTCCTAAATTTCCACCAGCCGCTGCTTTTTCCCTCAGTCACCTGGTACCTTAGAGAGGAGGAGTTACAAATGGGCTCGGGCTCAGTTACTGCAGGGGTGTTCTTTGGAGTCTGCAATCCTTGTGCTGACGTGGTTCGGGACTTGGAGTCACAAACCTCACTGCGGCCCGCACCTACAGGCCCACCCTCCCGCTCCACTTACCCCAGTCTCTCCTTCCAGGGGCGGGGAAGCAAGGAAGAGGGTGGGTTTCCTTCCTGTTTTTCACTAAAGATGATTCTTTGGTGCACTTACTATGTGTTTCTAACATTCTGGTTTATTTGTACCTGTAATAAACTATTTAACAATACAAATATTATTGGGATGATAAGAATAAATTTTCCTTACCAGAAAAATTATTGTTTCCATAGACTTTTTGTCACTTTGTGCATTGCATGAAATGGTGCAAAATACAACATCTGTCCAGAAAGAGTCCAGTCATCATGAACATAACAAGGTTTTTTATGACATCAGTGTAAATAAATGGGCAGCCAAGAAGAGCAGACTGGAACGTGCGTATGTGAACAATGATGATTTCACTGCACTAGTCCATGGGGTGGTAGACACTGTTGAGTGAGCACAGGTACTCGTGTGGCCATCACATTAAAAATGGCTGAGCTAGAAGAGCAATGAATCTGCATCAAATTTTGTGTTAAGCTTGAACATTCCTTCTTGGAAACTATTCAGATGATTCAGAAGGCTGCAGCTATGGGCAACAGGTGATTGGCAGCTTCATCACCATGGTGCACCCACTCACGTATCGCATCTTGTGCAGATTTTTTTGGCGAAACATCAAATCACCCAGATGACACAGCCCCACTACAGCCCAGATTTGATGCCCCGCAACTTCTGACTTTTCCCAAAACTAAAATCTACTTTGAAAGAGAACAGATTTTAGATAGTCAGTGAGATTCAGGAAGATATGACAGGGCAGCTGATGGAGACTGGGAGAACTGTGTGAGGTCCGGAGTGCCTACTTTAAAGGGGACTGAGACATCACTGTTCTATGTACAATGTTTCTCGTATCTTGTATCTTCTTCAATGGAAGCCTCTAGTTTTCATGGTACAAGGCCGATACCTCCTGGACAGGTCTCATATACCAATTTGATTTCTCATCTTCTCAGAGAGTTCTGTATTCCCTGTATGCTCGGTAAGTGTGTTGTTGTTCCACTGAGCCTTCCTCTTTAACCATTGGATGATATCGTGATCACTGAATGTGCCAGCTGAATGCCATTTCTCGCACGTCTGAGTAGTACTCTCCCAGGGTTTGTGGAAGCACCACTGTGGTTTCACTGTAGTCACACACCTTGTGTCAGTACTTCGATTGTGCTTTCGGCATTCCGACAGACGGTCGAGGTTGACAGTAATATCTAACGTGAACTGTATGTAGAATTTATACTGAAATAGACACACTGCACAGGAATCTCTCAGGTTCTCCCAGCTTTATCGGGTGCTTTCTGCATCAAAGAGAAGGGAGCGGAATCGCCAAGTTTTTCTAGACTGTCTCACAATAGCATTTTAAAGTGAGACATCTTTATGGGCAGACCAGGAAGAAAAATGGTTTCATAAAACTTCTGCTGAATGAAAGGGCCTAGTGAGAAAAAATATATACTAATGATAACGTTGTATAATCTACCTTTCTAAAATTATTTTTTCATTTCTTAAAATGTAACATTAAAGAACATAATATTTTTTGTGAAATTATGGTTTGCCAAGTTGATTTGCGTTTCTCTACTTGGCTTTCTTTAGAAAAATCTTGTGGAGGTTGAAGATTAGTTTACTTAACAAAATCTTGCCTTTTGTTTTGGCGACATTAGCAGTACCTTTGAATTCACCCTGTTAATTTATAGCTCTCATATTGAAGCATGGATAGAGGTTGACTCTGGGAATAGAAGTGGTTGAAGACTAGTGCAGCTTTTAGGAAATAAATATATGACTTTCCAGAAAGCTAGAAAATGTTTGATAATATTACATCCATTGGCAATATCGCCGTGGAGTCATAAATGTTAGATCCGAGGGAGAGAACGTCCAGCTCAACCCCCTGATTTTCTAGATACGAACTCTGAGCCCAGAGACGATGAGTCATTTTTTCAAGTTATACAGATAACAAAAATAAAATCCTAGATCTTAGTAATCCCAAATTCAGTGTTCCATCCACCATACTACATGACCAAAATATTTATATTAACTACAGGAATTAATTCTAAGCCCATAAAAATTCATTGATTGATTGAAATCCCAGCAATCATTTCCAATTTTTATTTTTATATTATCAGTCTAGTCCTTTGAAAATTCCGTATTTTTTGTGTTCTCCTGAAGGGGACCATACATATATTGGTTTCTGATTCAATATCCCACTTAAAGCACTTATATCCATTTATGCTTTGTGTCCAATCAATGTATAACAGTTTTATTTTGTCTACCAACTGCCCAATATCTCTTTTAAATGACCAACTGGAGGGCAAGGATATCGACAAGTTCCTACTTAGTGCAGCCCATGTAAAGTACCCTTCAGGACACTAAATAAATTTCTTAATGTGAAGTGCTACTTCTTTCAAGTTCTTTTTTATAATAACATATTTGCACTCTCAGGTAGCCTCATGTCTCTTATGTGTGGCATAGACTGGCCGTGGGCATTTGCTAAATGATAGTCATTTTAATAGGAATTATTATTACAGCCCCATTCCTTCTGTTTCCTTTTATTAAGCCTGCTGTTCTTCTACCAGCTAGCTGAAGAAGCCGATCACATGGAAAACATTTTATTTTGATATAGTCTTCAAAGGACTTGTTCCAGTTAATCATATAATACAACATAATTACAGAATCTGAAAATTGGAAGGAACATTGGAAAGCAACCTCTTATGCCTACTGTGGTAAAACATTCTAAATAAAAGTACAGAAGTCCTTAGTAAGTCTTCAACAGCTAACTATGTTACAGCCATTAAAATTAGTTCTTCTGTATCTGGGACAAATTCTTGTTACTGCAGTGGTACCCATGACTTATATTTCTGTCTCCTGTAGAAAGATTAACGTCGTGGATAGTATAAGTAGGAAAAAATTCTGTTTTCTTAAGCTTTTTAAATAACTACCTATATTCTTTTGAAAAATATTCTTTTGCTTCTCCTGCAGTTTTTAGAAGAAATAATTATCATGAAATGAAAGGAAGTGAATGATATCAGAATTCATTAAAGTCCATCTTGGGAATGATTTGCCTTGAAGGATAAATCGGGAAACAAATGTTCCCAGGCAAGCCGAAAGTTAGTCCATGAGGTTTTACTTGCCACTGCTCATCAGAAGTGAATATAATTAGGTAGGGGAGTGAAATTAGAAACTTGGCTTCCAAAGAGATGCTCCTGAATTCAAACAGAGGCAAAATCTGGTGCTTGGCTACGTGCACAATCTCTATAACATTTCTTCACCAAAGAAGAATTTAGATTCTACCGATTCCAACCTGCAAGTCTTGAGCTGGAAACTCCTTTGTTACTGAGAAAATTTCTTTGAGAAATAACCTTTTCAATTCTATATACCTGAGAAAAGCACATTTGAAGAGAGTGGACCAAAAGGAATAGGCGAGTCAGAAAGCTGCCTGCCATTCAGGCAAAATCTGGTTGGAGAAGAAAGCTGTTCCCACGATTAGGGAGCTTCCCCAGCCAGCCTGTAGGTGGGTGTGTTTAACAGAAGGAAGCAATGGAAACCTGCCTGTCAGCCAGCCTTTAGAGCTAATTAGCTCAGCACACAACAAAGATAAGTGAGCCTGGGAGGAGGGCCCCCTGAGGGGTCTTTTAGATTCTGGGAAATGTCTGATTGGCAGATGTTAAAAGGGATTCTTTGGTAATCCTGTGCATCAATGAGCTGCACAAATCCAGTCCAGGACTGCAGGAATCCAGGCATGAGGACCCCGTGCAGCAGGCTCGCACAGGCAGACCCGAGATGGACAGAACCTTGGAATCCTTGAGACACATCATTGCCCAAGTCTTGCCTCACAGAGACCCGGCTCTAGTCTTCAAAGATTGTAAGTACTGAAGGGGAAAAAGGTGGGTTTTTAAAAACTTTTTAAGAAAATAGTCCTAAACATCTAGTCACATCCTATTTCAGTATGATTTCTTCTAAATCTCTGTAGTCGTGTGCTGTGTTCTAAGTGATGTTTAACTTGTTCCTGACTTCAGTCAGGAGAATGATTTCATTTCATTTTACCTACAGGTATTAGTTACTGGGTTATTTTGTCAATGATTCATCTTGCTAAGTGTTTAGAAATCTTTCCTAAGATCTAAGACTGG
Organism: Sturnira hondurensis; assembly: GCF_014824575.4. NCBI lineage: Eukaryota > Metazoa > Chordata > Mammalia > Chiroptera > Phyllostomidae > Sturnira > Sturnira hondurensis. The sequence goes on along the minus strand of NW_028093985.1, from coordinate 20,786,709 downwards.
CCTAAGACTGAATAGACTTTTCAACATGCTTTTTAAAAATGACACAAGGCTGACCGCTACTAAGATTAAAATTAAAAATAACTTACATATGCTAATAAAATGTATAGTTACCAACCTGTTTAATCTTTTATAACATATATTAGTTATGTAAAATCAGGTGTTGTGTTTGTCCGAAATTTTATTTTTTTGCATCAAAAGTTAATCAATCATCACTGAGCTCTTAAATTTTGGCGACAAATTATAACACATTAGTTAAAAGACCTATAAAATTAAATATCTTCCCACCTCAGCAATGCCCTTCCCCTTCAAAAAATCTAAACTTCTATGACAAAGTTATTTCAAAATCTTCTTTAATAATTATGAAAACGATCTAATCAGCTTCCCAAATCTGGCAACACTGTTAAACGATTTGTCTTGTAACTTCGTTTCTGGAACCAATTTGATTTCCTGCTGCTGCAAAACAGACTATCTTCCCGTTGTATCTTATCTACAGTGGGTTTCATATTACAAAGAGCTTCTGAAATAGAACTTTGCTATGGAACTGCCCAAAAGGTAAAATGCATGTGGACTTTTTTTTAACTTCAATAGGTTGCAGCTTTCCTCTTTGTAAATCTCGTTATGCTTGTCTCCATCAAAACTTCAATGGTTTGAATTTTTTCTTTCTGATTGCTGAATAATGTTAGTTTCCAGATGTCCTTTTCGTTTATATTTCTCATATGTGTGATGAAGAAAAAGAAATGTCAGGCTGTTTTATTCTATAAATTTTCTTCTTAGAAATTAAATTATAACCAATCTGCCCTCCAAGACATAAAATGAAAGCCTTCTCTTTTCTTTCTTCCTTTTTCTCTCTCTCTCTCTCTCCTTGTCTTCAAGGCTGTGTCAATAGCTATGTTAGAACTAATAAAATCGCTCCCTACCCCAGTCTAGCTGTGAGTCTATTCAGGCTTGGTATGTTTCTGTAAGTGAAAAGGGAAGAAAAGAATATCCGTCTCTTACAATAGCACTGAATTCACTAGTGAAGGGTAAAGAACTCTTGACCTGCTCAGACTTTAAGATAAATTGTATAAGATCCGGGGTCTTATACTGAAGGTTTGGTTAGTGGAAGCAGTAAAAAAAAAGAAATAAATAAAGAGGAAAAATTTTACTGAGTTCATTGTGAATTTAAGAAGTTTAATCTGAAATCATGGCCCACTTTTTAAAATAATTTAATCCCAGAAATTATTTACAGTTTAGCACAGAAAATAAAAGGATTTAAAAAAGCATACAGTATATTATGTTCTCTCATCCAGACCTCCAAAGGAACTCTTTCATATGGAAAAAAAGAGGTGCCCTATTTTATGTATTTCATTCATTAACATAGAACCTAAATTTGATCAGATAGCATTGCCTGCTTACCCTAAAATGGGCAGCTACTCTGCGCCTGTTTGCCCGGCTTAATAGGTATGAACATGAAACGGCTGGTCCTCTTCCTTCAGGTGTTTCTAATCTGAAAAATGTCTGAATGAAAGTAAGCCAAATGGCAAATTTCTGTACCAGGGGTTTTTATAACATCAAAACATCCAACCACTCACCATGCTCATAGAGTAAATGGGAACAGGTTTACTTTCTGGGGCAGGACATCAAAAGTGGGCCTGGGGCTATGCCATGCCTTGGCAGCCTAGCGTGCACGTGCCAGAATTTAGCACATGGGCTCATTTTCTTTGGCACACCTATAAGTCACTGCCACCACACTCCTGTTTTACACAGACTATAAAAAGCTGCCATCTGCTTTGAATGGCAGGTTCTGAGCAGCCTCCTTTCCTCCTAATCACTCCTGGCTCCTCTTCCCCCACCCTGGTCCAGTCTCCTCCTTCCAGCAGAAAAGGACTAAGCACTTAAGCACACCACTGCCAATTGCGTAAGAAAGATTGCTACCTTACTTCCCGGCAAGATGAAAAGCCAACCTAGGAATTTTTAAAACCCAGCACAGTTGAACACTGTAAAAGTGTTTTTCTAAATTTCTCTTCTGTAAATGCAAAGGCAGCTCTTTTTAATTTTTTTAGAAATATATAATACAGGTGATAGGCGATCCTTTTATTAATTTGCTGTCCTCAGTTAGATTTTAATATTTTAAAAAACAAGCAATATGAAATTGAATGTTCTCTTCAAGTGGGTGAGGAAAAGCATCCAGAGTTTTCTGGTCTGAGATCGGTGTGCATGGAGATAATCATGTTCATTCAAGGAACTAAAATTTGAACACATTTCTCAGCCAAGAAGTCCTTCCAAGTCGCATTTTGCATTTCATGAAATCTCTCATTTGTTTTAGACAAGGGGTTCTTATGGCATTGTTGTGATTTGTTTTTTTTATTTTTTTTTCTGGAAAGAAATTGATTTCATGAACAGTTTTCCCCCTCTTCCTTATTTTACATCTCAAATGAAAAATAATGGAAAAACATTTTAAACAAGGTGGACTCTCAATTTGAAGTTTGTTCATTTAAGCTCTCCACTCCCCAGATTCCCCATTTTGTAACGAGTCTCAATAGCACTGGGAGTGTCCATTCCACCAGATGGATCTCTTCACAAAGAAATGGAGGCATAGCTCCCTGACACCTTCCACTCTTGGCTTTGTGCAACGTCAGATTTCTTTTTAGGTGTCATGTGTCACAACCAACGACGAGCCATCTTAAAAGCAGCCCTTGTCGGATCTTTTAAGAGTGTGAGCTTACTATTTGTTTGCCACTGTTGGACAGTTTCTCACACGCTTCCTCAAAGGAAACCACCACATGATTTCTAGGTGGCTGCATGGTCAGAGCCTACTCTGAGTCTTAACTCCTCAAATTACAAGAGCACAGTATGTGTATCTGCCAGATTTGGGCTCTTCCTTCATTCACAGTAATGCTAGGATGTCAGCAACTCATCACATGATTGCAGGCACTGTGCTAGGAACATTTATTCTTCATAGCAAGACAGTAATATGGGTACTATTGCTGTTTATCAGCAAGAAAACTGAGGCTCATGGAGGTTAAGGTGACTTGCCTAAGGTCACACAGCTAGTAAGTGATGGATTCAGGGCTCAAATCTATCTTCCAATTCACCTTTAGCCACTCCTGGACATTACCTCTCAGAGGTGTTCAATGGCCATGTCATAGCCATATCTGTTAGGGAAACAGAGGGGGGATTAAAATGAACTCTTCTGGAAGTGTGGAGGGAACCCAATTAATAGGCATATCTGAACAGGAACGTGACAGACACTGAGAGGAGAGGGGTGTTTTGGGGGAGAGAGAACAGCTTGTCCAAAGGCAGGTTAAGCAATACAAGAGCAATGCACCAGAGCAGGGTGGGGGGACAAGGCTGAGAAGGCAGGTGGGGTTGGCCCGATGTGCAGGCACTAGGGAGCCATTGGCGTTTACCGTGGTCCTAGATTAGCTCTGGAAGTTTATGGCCGTGTGCTGCCTTGGGGAAAAGATTACACCGACAGCCGTCAGGGGTGCACTTCCTGGTACTAAGTTCGGAGACAAGTGCGGCAAGAATCCTCTTGCTCGTTCAGGCAAGATGCGAGGTTTGTACGCATAAACATGTTTACAGAGAGAAACCACATTCACTACCCGAAGGCAAAAAACCAAGACAAACTTTCCCAAACAGATCTGTTAAAAAGCTGTGTGAGTTGTCATTAAAGCCATGGAAATGTGTTGGTTTCTAGCATTGACTTACAAAGCAATGTGTTAGACTTCACCAATATGTCCCCCCAAATTGTACAATGAAAAAGATAAGATGCAGCCTCTATTAAACATTGCACAATTAGAAAAAAATTCTCACAATTTGAGGGGCATTGACTCTTCCATTTGGGGAAACATTTTTCTGCATGAAAGGTTTTATTTATATCAGGTAGGTGAATACTTCAAAAAGTACATTTTTACCCTTTGGAAATATTAGACCAGACTACAGAGCTATGAAAAACACGAATCTGGCTGTATGCTATGTGAAAGAGCAAAAGTCCTCAAGAGTCAAGCATTTTCTCCATTTCATGCTTTTTAGTGTAGCTATCTGAAATCTATCAATTTAATGGTACATTTATGGTTTTTGCATTTCACAGAAAAGAATGGAGTGGGATGGAAGGGATGGAAGTGTGTGTGCACTGAAATCTCTACACGCACCGCGCTGCCCCCCAACACATAAAGTACGCCTGAGAGAATATGGTTAAAAAGCCCTGCACTGCTCACCAGCTCCGATGATTGCATCTTAATTACAACAATTTGAAGTGTGGATGTCTGGTCTATTGAAGTGTACTCAAAGGCTAATTTTACTTCAAAAAAATTTATGCTAAGAGATAATACCAACCATTTTTATTTGAATTCTACAAAGAGAAAAATGCAGATTTCAGTTCAGATATCACTGAGATAAGCACTATCCTCTTTTTTTTTTAGTAAATACACATTTGGCAGAGTTTAAATAGTGAAAGGCTCAGCCCCAGAGGAAAAATTTTCAAACTGGAAAAGAGTGGCTTCTTGAACACTTAATGGCCACATCTGTCCTAATACATTTATTTCTTAATATATAAATAAGATTGAACAAATCAAAATAAAATGTGGTTGACACTCATCCTGTGATCAAATCAGGTGCCTCTCCCTGGCCTGTTGTCTGTTCTCACTGTAGGCCTTTTTTTTTTAAACAATTAAGATTTGTTAGCCTGAACTCAACTTTAACAACTTCTGAAACTCATGTGTTAAGTTACAGTCTATAATAGGATACAGCTGCACAAGAGTGCGTTCCTAAGTTATGAATTTTCTGTTTAAATGATATGGTTTTACTGATTATGTGCCACAGATTGATTTAAGAAATGTAAGACAACTTTAGAAGCCTTTCATAAAAGAATCTTCTTTACTTTATATACTTCATATTGAAGTTTTAACCCCAAAGACTCATTCTTTTCCTCCATGCTCAAATGCTCATGTAAGTTTAGTCTGTCAAGGTAGTTAAAACCATCTTCTTTTAAAATAAAAAGAAATAAGAAGAATCCTATTGAAAGTTTAATACTGATGAAAAAGGCAATTATTACACTCTCTGTAATTCTCTCTATTCTCTCTGGTGTCCATGGAATGCTGCTTGAATTATGGCTTGGCTTTTTCTTTCCGGCTGTGATGATAATCAGTTGATCCCTATTTTGATCTCGTCCTGTCAGGCAGCTGTGGGAACCCATCATTCAGTCACCACTCCTTTGGCACGTAGGGCCTGCGCTAGGTAGTTTATGATTCTCTTATGTGGCTCTGCACTGTGAGTTCCAGCTTCTCTGGCATATTTTTGTCCACACCTGAGTTGGAAATCCCAACGGGGCAAAGCCATAGCTCGCACTGCTATGTAGCCCCCAAGGTGCCTCCCATGTGGCCAAGCACCTAGCAGATAGGAAACTGACCTGTTCTGATTGTCTGATTGCTGGTTGGTTGGGATCCTCTCTTTCAAAAGCGGGGGGTAGGGGGGGGCGTTTTTTCCATTGACAGGTATTCTTCTTTGGGATAAAATAAACTGTACTGAGACCTTCTAAGTCATCATCTGCTGACGCCCTAATGACAGCCTAATTGCATGCAGGGTTAATTTGACAGTCAGATGAGACAGGAGGGAGCATGGAGTAAGAAGGTAAGAAGGGGCTCTGAAACGAACACAGTACCCCAGGCAACACCCATGGAGAGCCACTTCGGGTTGGCCGTGGTGGGACAGCCTGAATCACCCCATACACCATGCTGGTACAGTGACTTAGACGATCAACCCTTACATCCACCCCCAGGACCTACTCAACTGTGAGTCACCAAAGTCGCTGCACCATGCTCTTTGGGGCCAAACTCGGTGCCTTGCATGTAAACCCTCATGAGATAGTTGTGGCAGGGTTTTGGAGAGTTTTCTTATCATGATGTTTCCTGGGAAGATATGTTATACATACACCTCAAGCCACATTTGAAAAATTTGACTATTTTAACTAAATAGAACTGGTCAAGAAAACAACATGGCTTTTTGTTTGTTTGTTTTGATTTTATGCTGGTCACCTAAACTCAACAGTCCTACAAAGTTCCTTAAATACAGGGCATTGTCAGTGCCCAACACAATGTGGAAAGACACATTCCTCCTGATTGGTTAAATAGATTACACCAGGTTTTTATTTTACATAGTTTTTGTGACAGTATGACATCATCTTACCTACAGTGCACATGTTGACCACACACGAAACTCAAGCATGCTGCTTCTGTTTAATTCTGGAATACTTAAAGACTTTTTATTTTAATTTGTCTTTATACAATAATTGCTTCTTGCTCCTTCACAGTCTTTCCCCTATGCCTTTAAAAAGACATCACCTTGTACTTCCAAAGTTATAAAAGTAAGGATTATTTTAATTTCTCCCCACAAAAGTTCAGCAAGCTTAAACTCTACAGATAAAAACCAGACCAAAAAGAAGGATGTACTTCTTGCATATTTTGGAGAATCTCCTGAGAAGCTAACTTTGTAAAACACCAAGAGGGGCATAATTCCTATGAAGAAAGTGTTCAGGGTGGAGGATAGGGACCAGAACAGAAGGAAAAAAAAAAGCAAACGACAGAAGAGACACAATCAGCCTTCCAGCTGCTGTCCAAGTGAGGCACCGACTCTGCAGCGTTACTGACAGAACATTTCTCTGCTGGGAACAAAAGGAGACTCCAAGCTGTCTCAGTCCTGCTGTGAGGCTGTGGCTACCTTTGAAAGAGTGTCTACACAAAAGAAAAAGGGGCCCAAGTTCCCAACGTGTTGTGCCCGACATTCAAGCTGTGTCAGCAAGATTCCATTAGTGTGGTCAAAACTTGGCAAAGCCTGGGGCTGGTCCTGAATGACTGGGCATCTGTAACAATAGCTGGCTCTCTTGGTCAGTGTCCTGGAGTTCACCAAGCCATGTGCACAACACAAAGGTACCACATTTTGCAACCCACTTTGCATCACACTTGAGCTTACCCCCAAATTATGTGGGGGTCCTTGTCTTTTTCGCAACAAAACTAAAAGAAATCACATTGGCAAAAACAAATTTTACATGATTACACTGCAAGCATAGATAATACTAATTAACTCCTCTAAAATATCTTCTGCAAAAACTAATTTAATTGAAGATTATATTAAAACATTAAAGATCATAAATCCACCTGTTTGGAGGTGAAAAAATTAATTTGAAAATATGTTAGTCATTTAGAAATCCTCTTAATGATTAATCTTAAATGGTAGCCCTTTCAAGTCATTTTTAATTGTTTTTGGCAAGGTACATTTTACTCAGCTAGATTTTTTTCTTATGTAAGGCATAAAGAAATGTGTGGTTTTTTTTTTTCCTGATAGGTTTATACCATACTTTCATGATTCCTTTTTGCAGACAAATTATTGTCTTCTGTGCAGGACTTACGTCATGTGATTGAACTGGGCAATGAACAATTTCTACTTTCCTGAAGCATAAGTAGCCATTAAACATTAACTTAAAAATAAGTCACTTTCTATAGTTTTTGCTAAGAGCAAGTCTGTTGCCTTTAACATTCATTAGGAAGTGAAAAATTGGAATAAACATCCCTGTTTCCAGATTTTAAGACATGCACCATTTTATCCATTTAGTTTCTGTCTCTTAAGAAGTTTTGACTTTACTGGTGAATGATATCAAAAGAGCTTTCTCTTTTCTATCTTGAACTCTTCACATATTTTGGAAGTGAATTGAATAGCACGATGTAAACAATTAGAGAATTGTCAGACTCACAGGCTATTTTTAGAATGTTTAATGATACAATTTCCAATCCAGGAATAGTCAGCTTCAAAGATGCAATACACAAGCATAGAAACAAGCCCTTTCACTTCTCCCTTCACCTTCTCTAACACTAGTAACAGCTAACTCTTCAGTGCTCCCTAGGCTGAAGCTCTCTGTTCTGAGCATTCCCATTTTGAGCCTTGGAGCAACCCAGGGATGTACGTACATTTTACAGATACACCTGGGGCAGTTAGGGAGGTAGAAACAGGAAACAAATCCAGGCATTCTGGCTCCAGAGTCCATAATTTTAACTGCTGAGTAATCTACCTGCCTAAAGATAAAAGGTAGAGAGACAGGGTGCAATTTGAATTTTATTGTGTTTGAACCAGTGCCTTCATCTGAGTACCCTTCTATGATACACTCTGTAATCCAGGGGGCATTTACAGCCTCTACCTCTCAGAATTCCCATATGGAAACAGAAGGCACATGTCCCTACTGGCATCTCCACTGTGTCCAACCTGTGAAAATGGCCAGCTCTATATTTTTAGGATAAAAGCCCTCTGAGTGTCCAGTTATCGATTTCCTTCCTGAAGGGACATTGTGCTCTTCCCAGGCTTCTGAGGGAGCACTCTTGCTTGGTTTACCACTTAATCACAGAAATTTTTAGCCCTAGAGATTTTTTGCCCAAGCTCCTCCTGGAGAAACATTCTACTTGGGATAGCCCAGATGCCAAAGACCAACCAACCACACATTCTCTCCAAGAGTCTCGGCCCTTCCTCTTCATGGAAGGACCTGCCACCACGGCCAGCATGACTGTGTGGCAAGGTGCCCCTCGTGGGTAAACCTGAGACACCAGGACAATGGAGTTGATCTTCAGTTATTAAAAGAAGCTAAGTTCCCTCCCCTGTCTCTTGTCATGTCACACCCTTTCCTAATAGCACCCTCTCCTACCTGTCCCTTATGTAACTCCTCAGCCAAGGCACTATTACTGTTATTATTGTTCTTACTCTTTCACCAGATACCACCCCTCACGGCTATGGGAGCACACGTTCCCTCCCTCCTCCCATCCTGGGCTACATCTCACTTCTCTGAGGCTGCTCAGTTTAGGCCCTCCTTTCACACAGACTCTTCTGGGCCTTTTCAGCCCACATTCGTTTATTTGTCTCATTCTATTGACTTCATTATTATGCCATCTTTTTTCAGGCTTTAAATATCACTTTAAAATCATCTCTGCCCTACATTGTAGCACTCTAATATTTCATTCACTAATTCCATTATGGATATATTATTTTTGCAACCCGACTGCAAATCTTCGTGGGCGGAGGTCTGTTTTGAACTTCTTTTTTACTCCATACTACTAACGTCAGTGTCTCCACAAAAACTCCGCCAGATCCACACTGCTGGTTAATTACGGCGTTCTGTTCCACCGGTCCCACGAGCTACTCTCAAATCTTTTCAACAGAGTGTTCCAGGCAGTCAACGTAAAGGGATTAGAGGTGGCACCCCAGGACAAAAAAATACTCACCATCCCCCAGCCAGGGTTTTCCTGCTTACTCTGAAGGTCCAGTCCCAGCTACCAAGTGACTGGCATTCACTTGTCTGCTCTGACCAGGCTTCATCTTTCCACACACACTCCACCATCCGCAGCTGAGAAACCGCTGCCGCCACCATGTCCGTGTTGTGCGGGCACCATGCTGGTTTGTACCTGAAACCGGCCATTCCCAAGGAAGCACTGACCCGCCCATGGGTCATAGTGACCTCACTTACCTTCTGTACGTTAATTCAGTTGCACTCTAAACTGTTTGGCCATGTAGAGTTTTCTTAGATTCCAAGCGGATTCACAACTGCCTCTAGATGAATAGCCCTGTGCTGGATGCCAGGGGGCTACAGAGAACAACGAACCAGAGTCTCTGTCCTCTAGAATCGACCGCCTACTGTGAGTAGAACAACAGAAACTGTACTCTGTAAGAGGAATTGTCACAAGGCGATTTTCCTCTGGCCAGAAGGAAGTCCAGCCAAGCCTGACTCGATCAATTGGGGCTTTGCTGCAGCTGACTAAGGATTTCTGCCAGAATAAGGCACAGGTTGGGTGGTCAGGTGTTACACATTGCTGGATGTCTTTGTTGGCCAGCTGTCTCCTGTGAATGAATACCCCAGTGCTGAAATTTAAAATCAAGAAGAAAGCTTGCAGAAAGAGAAAATGAAAGCATCATTTATGAGAGACCTGCTTGGGGATCTAATTACTGTTCTGAAAACTGTCATGTTCAAATTTCAAAACAGTGAAAAAGAAAATAGCCACACTAATGTCAATAAACTATGTAGCAAATTGTCTTGATGTTGATACACAAAATATTCAACAGTGCTGAGGAGATTTATCCTAGTCAGTTAGGGCTGCTCTAACAAAGTACCATAGGCTGGGTGGCTTAAACACAGAGATTTATTTCTCACAGTTCTTGAGGTGAGGAACTTCAAGACTCCGAAAGGTTTGGTTCTTAGTGAGAGCATTCTTGGCTTACAGATAGCTGTTTTTCTTGCTGTGTGCTCACACGGCTGAAAAAAAAAGCTCTGGTGTCTTATTTTGTTCTTAGAAGGGCACTAACTGGAGTCACAAAAGGGAACTGGATTTTATGCTATCATTCCTAGGATAAAAACATTTTCCTTTGGCGTCCATTGAGACAAAGTAGAGACTTAGAAAAAAACTTGACTGAACTTTCGGATAAATAATGCATGGCCAAAAAAGATGTGTTCCAGTCCATTGCGTCTTGACCCGGAAGGTGAGGGCACCATCAGGCAGACGTGACCTTGAGTTTTGCTCATGCCCCTCTCTCTGCCCAGAAAGCCTGTGTCAAGGCCCTCTCAGTCTTTTGTCATTCTCTCTTGTTTCTCTTGTGGTCTCTTCGATAGACATCTTTCCGTGAAAGAAGGAGCTATATAAAGGGGTGCCTAGTTACAGCCCTCTGTGAGGCACACAGTCCGTGGATATTGATACCATTGCTGTAAACCAGAGCAAAGCGTTGCCTGGAGACTGATCATCAACATACCTGTTTACACGCACACAGACTGCTCACCCAGCATGAGAGTTCTGAGCTGCAAACATGTCATATCGCTTGAATAAAAACCTATTAAACTTTGCTTCTTTTGACTTTGTAAAGAACAAATGTCAGAAAAATGGCCCCTGGGAGCCCTGGCCAGTGTGGCTCAGTTGGTTGGACATTGTCCCGCAAAGCTAACGGTTGCTTGTCCAGTCCTTGGTCAGAGCACATGCCCGGGCTGCAGGCACGTGCAAGGGCAGACAGTGAATGTTTGTCTGCCAACTGATGTTTCTCTCCTTGTCTTTCTTCCTCCCTTCCCCTCTTTCAACTACATACATACATACATACATACATACATACATACATATTTTTAAAAAAGAGAGGAAAATGGCCTCTGGGAAAAGCTAAGTAAAGTAAATCTTACAAAGAGCCTCCTGTGCCTTCCCTACCAACAAATGCAGCACGTGCTCCATACCTCTCGTGATACTTGAATGCTCAACGAACGTTTCTTGTGCTCCCACCATGTTCCAAACATTGTGGGGAAAGTGATGTCACTCTTTTCTGTAGAGCATGGTCTCTGGTAGAGATAGACATACATGAAAACAACTTACAGTCCATCACAATTAGGAAGTGCCTCAGAATAAACAAAGAGCACGGACTACACACTCAGACAGAAGCAGGCTTAAAGTCCCGGGTCTAAAATTTAGTAGCTATGTAATTGTACCCTGAGCATCTTTTATTTCTTATCTATAAGTTGTGGGTGATAAAATCTATTTCTAGGGGCACTGTAATGATTAAATAAGAAAATGCATAGTGCCTGGCATATAATAGGTACACGATAAGGGAGGTGAGAATCAAAACTCCTTCCTACATCAGGGCTTCTCAAACTTTAATGAGCATCAGACTGCCTGAGAATCTTGTTAAAAAGCAGATTCTGGTTCAGTAGGCCTGGTACAGCCAGAGGTCCTGCGTTTCTAACACGTCTCCCAGTGATCACTGTGCTGTTTCTCAGAGAACTGCAGTTTGTATAGTAAGGATTTAGATTTTTTTATTTTGGTTTTATTCCTAAGGAGCTGATGCTGGAGGTGATTCTTTAAAAATGAGTAAGTGCCACCAAGGAAGACAGCAGATAGTGGAAGGAAGGGCATTCCAAGAAGAGGATGGAAATACAGTAACCTAAGAAGCCTAGGAGTGTGAGGGACCTGGCAGGTGACTTTGAGACAGAAATTTGGAATGAGAAAAAGTACCAAGACATAGTGTTTTTGTGCCTTGCCAAGGAGTCCTTTATCTCATAGGTAATGAAGGACTCACAGAAAGATTTCAGAAGCTGTGAGTGATGATGGACTACAAGATTCAGAGAGGTTACCCAGGAAACAACTGGAGGGCGGGGTGGGAGGATGCCTGGAGTCGGGAGGGCGCTGTGGTGTGTACCTGCTGAGACAGGAGCCAATGCAGCAAAGGCAGGTAAACTGGGAAGAAGTGGTGCCTATGAAGGACATCAGGGTAAGGAACTGGCACATCGTGGGCACTTATTAAATATAGAAAAGGAAATTAAGGTTTCTGCCAGGATTCTTAATTATTGATTTAGGTGACTGGGAGAAGGATCACATCACTTTCTAAGTAATTTGGGAGAAAGAGAAGAGTTTTTTGGCAAGAAATTGAGCTGGGTTTAGGAATATGTTTAATTTGTGAGATATCCAAATGAAAGCATTTACTAACACACTTGGAGTTACAAGAGAATGTTTGGGAACCGTCATTGTATTTTATGGTAGGCAGAGTCATGGAGATAGGTTTTGTCGTAGAAGGAGAACATTAGAGAGGAGCAAAAAAAAAAAACAATGACAAGATTCTCATGCAAATCAAAATGAGAGGTGGGCAAAAGGAGAGACAGACACCCACAGAGAGATGGAAAAGAAATGACTAGAGATGGAGAAGCAGATCAGGAAGACTACTGGTAGAAAAGCCTAGGGGTCTGAGGGTTTCCAGAAGGAATTAATCAGTTGTATCAAATGCAGTTAGAAGTCATTTAAAGAAGAATTGAAAATCAGGAACTGGTAATACTTGCCATAGTAATTTCAGTGGAATAATGTAGCAGGGTGTCCAGCCCACGGCCCAGGGGCTGCATGCAGCCCAGGATGGCTATGAATGCAGCCCAGTGCAAAATCGTACATTTACTAAAAACATTTTTTTTGCTCATCAGTTTTCATTACTGTTTGTGTATTTAATGTGTGGCCCAAGACAACTCTTCTTCTTCCAGTGGGGCCCAGAGACACCAAAAAGTTGGACACACCTGACAGAGATAAGCCTTATATTAGGCTAAAAATGAATGGAAGATAAGGAAACAGGGGCTGTGATATAGAATATTCTTTCTAGCAACTTGGCTATAATGGGGAAATTTTTAATAACTAGCAGCCAGAAATAGTTTCAATATTATATTTCATTTAACTGATTGATTAATTGATTCATTCATTCATTGATTCACCCATCTATCATCTGGAGCATATGTATGGCAGTCAAGTAGTGTGTAAAGAGAAAACATCTGAAAAATAGGAGGTCAAGAGAATAGGTCATATAACAATCCCCAGGAGAAACAACACAAATTCATTTGAGCCTGGAGGAATTAAGGTGGAACTGGGCACTTGTGCAGATGAGTCACTCTAGGTGTAGGATTGGATGTCACGCTCAGTAGCCCAAGTTTGCCCTGTAACGTAGAGGCAGGATCGTTGCTGAGCACTGACGGTACAACTGCAGCTAGAGACTACCCTGTGTGGGGAGGCCTGTCCTCAAACGTGCATGGTTTTCTTCAGCAATACTTGACCCACTGCTTGCATTTTCTTTGATATTGTCTGTGAACCTTGTTGTTGCTACTTCAAAAAAGAATCGAGGAACATGTTTTTCATAAATACTGTATCCTCTGATATACCGACCTTTGGAATTCCAAATAGCAAGCTGGACTTCTTCCCTCTGCACTCCATTCATCTGGTTTTCTAGTCGTCAAGAGGAGATAGAAATAGGAAGATGGATTGTGTGTGTGCATGGACATATGTTGCACTCTTTAGAAGCGATGACATACATAGGACCATCAAAGAAGTCTTCCAAGGTTGCAGAATAAAAAAAATATGAAATCTGCTACTTTTATTCATGCAGAAATTTTACTTACTACATACCTTCAAGCTCTTTAATCCACAGGGCTTAATGTGCCAGACTTCTTATATTCATTTTACTCAAATAATCATGAGCCTTCAACCGCTTACTGTAGCTCTCAGCTGAACATCATTCAACAATGAATTTACTTAAAGTAGCAGCTAATGTGCTTTGTTGACTCTCAGAGCAACAAGCCACTGGCTTGAGTTTTCGGCTTCAATGTTTAAGACACCTCTGCTGAATTCTGAAGGTCAATGCAAGTAGGAACAAAAATTGACCAACTCAAAATTCTTGTTTTCTTGGAAATAGGAGGGAAGGGGGGTAGAAGCAGAAATGCAGTTTAGAAAATAAAAATTCTAATTCTATTTTGAGTTACATGAACTAGTAGAAAATATTATTTTGAATATGTGTGAATGAATGAGAAAGCTCCACAATGGCCACTTGCACTTTGACCATTTCAGCATGTATTTCATTGGTTAACTCAGTTATCCCCTCTGATGGCCTTATGCTTTCCTGATTTCTTTGCAAGCGACTTCTTAAAAACTAAACACTGCATTTTGTCTCAATAAAGCTGGGAAGAAAAAGGAAAAGAATAAAAAACACTAAGCACTGCAATTTTTAAGTATGCACAGGATTTTAACTCTTTAGGTATCTTGATAATTTGCCTGAACTACATACACACTGTGAAGCTGATTGGTGGTGACCGAGGGAATGAAGCAAAGGAGCGGGTGCTTTAAGAAACATTTTGACCTGGAGGCTAAAAGACCTCCTGGTGGTACAAGGTTTTGCCTCCAGGTCAAACTCTGTGACTCTCCTGACTCTCTGAAAAATACCAATGCCCAGCATTTTGAAGCACATCCAGGAATGTATCCCAGAGAATGTCAAAGGATATAGACACTATGATACACAAAGAACACTTGAAAGTACAAACATTATTTAATCTAGAACTTGAGAAAAAATATGAAAGTTGTTTGATTTAGTATGTTTTCATATGCAAATGAGAGATACCAGTTCAAACTGGTTAAAGGAATAATCAGATGGGTTGGCTCAGAAGCTCAAACTCTGCCATCAGAACTTAGTCTTTCTTTCTCCATGTCTTAGTTCTACCCTTCTCCTTGCTGGCTTTCTCATCAGTGCATTTCCTTCTGCTTGGGTAGCCCCACACTTAGCTCCTATCTTGCCACCCCCGACCCCATCCAGCATCCCTAGTGAAAAAGGAGAATCTAGACCTCCAATATTTTCAACAAAATTCCTGGACTGAGCTGGCTCTAAATGGCTTGGCTTTGGTGAAAATCCCACCCTCAGCCTTGGGAAGACTGAGGTAGTGGTTGAAGGAAGGGTAGTTCTTTAAGAAAAATCTCTGTGATATTTCCATAAGGAGGGGAGGGAAGCAAACAAATGACAGGCAGGCAAAAACAACAGATGTCCTACCCTGCTTTTATGTTATGTGGTAGGCTGTCTTGTAGATAAGGGGATAAGCTTCTCTGAGGCCCCTCAAATTGGAAGGAGAGCACTTACACAAAGCTTACAGGAAAGCAGATTTCGGCTCACTCCAAAAAAGGACCTTTTCACAGTCAGAACCATTAGCAGTTGAGATAGGCTGCCTCCAGATGTGCCCAGTGCCAGTCCTCCCACATGCAGGTACAGGCCAGATGGGCATTTGTCAGTACTGCTGATCAGGGAATTCCTGCATTAGGCAGAGCTTTGCCTGCATGACCTATAAGTTCTACAATTCTATTATCCTTGTTAATTTCCACAATTCAATTTGCAGTACAGGATAAACAAACCAACCTAATTTGATCTGGAAATTCTGCAGGCTATCACAGGTCATTTAATCTAAAACATATGGCTATAGCCATTACTATGTTTTCTGAAGTCATCTCACAGACGTGGTTCTTAACAAGGTCTCCATGTTATTAGTTTCACTTATGGCTTTTTCCAGCCTCCTGCTTATTACACAATTGCCTTTCATTCTTAAGACTGGGGTAGAAAGAAGCATGAAAGAGTTTTCTTCTTTGTGCCTTTTTCCTCTTAAACCTTATCATAGGTGAATCCAAATTAAAATTACATTGCTTACATCTTTCTTTGAAATTGGCTTCCACTTTGCAGGTTTAAGAATCTACGAGAAATGGAAGCAGGATCTGTCCAGGGATCTGGACAAAATTTATTAAGGCAAATTTCAAAGAAGAATGAGTGAGATTTTTTACTTTGATAAAATTAATTTATATAATAAATTTAATATACTACAGTGTTGCCAGAATTAGGGTACCAAACCACCTGTGCTGTACTCATGAAGGAATAAATACATTTGTGTTAAGTAGTATTTGCTTCTTTCAAAACTGAAAGCATCCCTCAAATCAAATTTTGTTTTGCTACGGTCTGTCCATTCTTAATGACCGTTTATGTTTCTCATCTTTTCCAGTGAATGTGGTGTCGATGTTACAAGAATTTTGGGAAAGCAAGCAGCAACAGAGGGCTGCGTTCTCGAGTGAAGGTGTGGTGGTGTATGAGTCCCTTCCATCTCCTGGGCCCCCCTTTGTCAGTTATGTGACCCTTCCAGGGGGAAGCTGTTTTGGCAACTTTCAGGTAAGAAGCAACCATAAACTGGTTAATGAAAGTTAATTGGGTTAAAATAGAGTAAGCCCTTTTCTAAAATGGTAATATTATAGGGTTTTTTGTTTGCAATGAAAAAAGTTGTGTCATATTCCATTATATATACAGGAAAATTGGTCAAATGATTCCGTTTTTAAAAATAGAAGTATTGCATTTTATATTGGTGTACCCTATGATAATTCTTTATGGAAAGTCAATTTTATAGCATTTTATTGGCCTGATAGTTGCTGCCTTTTCTCTCAAAATATTTTGGAATATACCTGGAATAACAAAGGAACTTTGGCAAAGTCCTTCCATCATGGCCCTTCCAGCAGGAGAAAGTTTCCATTGCCACAAATTCTGTGATCAAGGACTGATCAGTCTAATACATACCAAAGCATGACCAACAGCAAAGATTATGATTTACGGGGCTGGGTTCAGGCACTTGTGCTAAGCCCAAGTTCTTTCTCTGAGTAACTGTTTACCCTTGGGAAATCGATTTAACTTCTTGATCTCCTCAACTGTGAGATGAGGAATAACACCCATGGGCTTGGTCAGGAGTCATGAGAGCCCTGGCTGGTGTGGCTCAGTGGATTGAGCACGAGCCTGTGAACCAAAGGGTCACCTAATCGAATCCCAGTCAGGGCATATACCTGGGTTTCAGGCCAGGTCCCCAGTAGGGGAGAGGCAACCACACATTGATGTTTCTCTCCCTCTCTTTCTTCCTCCCTTCCCTTCTCTTTAAAAATAAATAAATAAAATCTTTAAGAAAAAGAAGTCATAAGATACACATGAAATGTGTTTACTTACAATAGGTATTCCAACTATTGTTTGATAATTATTATGAAGACTTCCAGTTGGTTAAGTCTTTATTATGTTTATGGTGGGTGACGATTCATTTCTATTGTGCATCTACTCACACAAAAACAGTGGCCTCCATTAACCATCAACCTCTGGTTACCCAGTCGAACAAATACTCATTGAGTGAATAGGAAATATCAAGCATTGGGCCAAGTGATGAGTATGTAATTCACACCTTTAGGAAATGAATGTACAGAAATATTACAATAATTACATATAATTATATTTAAGGGTCACTGAAGGCATAAAGGAAGGAATTTCTTAGTTTACCAGTCACCTCTATAAGTGTTTTTTCAGTACAGTAAACCATCCCTCAATTTTCAACAACTGGAAAAAAATTTCTTGTTTACAGTTTATGGACAATGTGAAGTTTCCCTCTTACCTTTGACAACTAGGAAGCTCAGGGTCAAATTTTCAGTGTGTCTCTTTGTAGTGTAAGTCTACAGAACTTGATGTCATGTAATACTGTGTTGGTCAAAAAGTTCATATGTTTTTTTTCTGTAAAATAAAAGATACAATAACTTTATTGATTCAGCTATTTTGAGTATGTTGGCTATCTCCCATGTGGTATAACATTGATTGTTCTCAACTAATGTCTTGATTTGATTGCTATCAATTTCAACTGGACTACCAGACCATGGAGAATCACCCAGCAAGAAATCCACAGCACATAACGTCACAAACCACTTTTGACACATTCGATCTGTTATAGCACCCTCTCCATACACTGTACAAATCTTTTTAGTGTGTTTCAGTTGCATTTTGAGCTTTCTTGAAATAATAAAACATAATGTTGTATACATTCTTCCATCTTCAATATTAAAATGGCTACACAAAACTTACCAATTTTGGTAAGTTTTTTAAGTGCACATTAATATGACAGCTGTCATACTACAATCTAACAAAATTGCTTCAAATAAAGTTAAAGGCAGCTAAGGGCTACTAGAGCCATGTTACTGAAAAGACCAAATGCATTTTTTGGCCAACCCAGTATTTATATTTCTCCTTTAGTCCCCTTTTTAACTTAGTATGTTTCACTCATTTATGTTATCCTATTACCATTGTATCTGTTTTGTGAATGAGAGGAGGGTATAGTTTAATACATGGACCCACAGACCTATGTCTGCCTAAGGCAAGTCAAAGAAGGATTCGCAAGGTGACACGTACAGTTGAGGGTGTCTTTGCCAGTCAGTGGAGGAGGATGACATTCTCAGCATAGAAGACAGTGTGTGCCAAGGCATGGAGAAGAGAAACTCCCAAGCACTTGCAGAATTTTGGGAGCCTATGCGTGTGGGGCAGGGAAGTAGTGGGAGATGATGGCCAAGCACCCACATCAAACCACTGGGATCTTCATGCTTTGCAAAGGACAGCAGGTTTTATTCTATATAAAATCAGCACCCCACCGACAGGATTCGGAGAAGGAGAGTGATATATTCCAATGTGCTTCAGAAAGCTTACTCTGGCAGTAGTGCAGGGTAATTTTAAGGATAATTTTAAAACTGTTTTCAAAACTTTTGACCCATCAGTCAGCATAGTCCTGCCTTTGTCTGCACTGAGCAATGGTCACCAGTGGATCTTGACCTCTGAGTAATGAAAGCAAGTTGCCTAAGGAGGATGATTGAAAGTGGGTCTAGAAGCCTCAGAACAGAGCTTGATATAACCTCAGACACTTAGATGAGAATGATAGGCAGGGGAGGGGGAAGAAAGGCAGCACTGAGGAAGGGAATCCCTAATCCATGTGAACCTGTCCACTCACACAGAGCTCCCATCAGACTTCCTCTTTCAGGGGAGACCTCCTAGGGAAACAGACCTGCTCAGCCACAGAGTCTTGACAGCCACCTAAATGAATGTACTTCTCTGTCTATGAATATCAGTGGACTAAAAATGGCCAAATGTTTCAGGAAACCCAAAAGCAAAAGAGAGAAGTTCAAGGCAAGCAAACAAAAGAATAGAAATAATTCAAGTAGCAAAAGAAATAAGAGAGTATTTATCACTCAAATATCTATGATATCAGGAGTAAGCAAGGAACAGGAAATTTAAAATATGATTTCCAAATTAAAAAAGATAAATAAATAAGCAGTAAATAGACAGGTGGACATAAATCACAGCCAGATTAGTAAAGGAGCCCTGACTAGTGTGACTCAATTGTTTAAGCATCCATTGTCCCACAAAGCAAAAGCCTGCCAGTTCAATTCAAAGTCAGGGCACATGCCTGGGTAGCAAGTTTGATTCCTGGTCCCGGGTCAGGCAAGATGCAGCCATCAATGTTTCTTTCTCATGTTGATATTTCTCTCCTTCTCTTTCCCCCTGCCTTCCTCTCTCTCTAAAAATAAATATATGAATAGAATCCTTTTAAAAATCGTGAAGGATAACAAAGTAAAAAAATAAACACTAATGTAAGTGTTCTATCACTTAGAGAGCACAGGACAAAGAAATGGAAAACAATAGCACAGAAGACATGGGGGTAAATCTTGGAGACAAACACTAATTTAATAACAGTTCTAGAAAGAGACAAAGGAAATAAATAATGGAAGTAATTTTCCCTGAGTTAAAGAAAAGCACAACTTTTTACATTGAAATGACCCACCGAATTCAAGCAGGATAATGACAGAAGAATCACTCGGCTCCGCGGCCGTGTAGAATCAGGGATGGCACTCTGCTTGAAAGACAGGTCAAGGGGCTCTTTTTGATCTGGCATTTGTCCATTGATCTCAGTGTTTGTTCCTTCACATACATTTGATGTATACCTGTATGTGGGGTAGCTTGGGGGAATTGATGAAGTAAGGCAAAAACTGAGAATCAAATCAATGAAACCCAAAACCACTTATTTGAAAAAATAAATAAGGGAGACACATCTTTTTGGCGTTTCTGAGTAAGAATAAAACGGACAAATATACTACGGAAGCGTGAGAAAGAGGATGAAATTATAGGAATGTGATATTGAGATGCTGCACTAATGATTATACTCACCTTTTTAAAACATGAAAACTTAGATGATATTGATTATTTCCTGGGAATTCTCTGTATTATCTTTCAAACTCTTCTGTAAGTCAAGATGTACTGTATTTTGCCCTATATATGGCACACCCACATTTTTGGCCCACCTTTCAGGAAAAAAATATTTTGCTTTCATTTTTAATTTAATTGTTTACTTTATATTTAGAAACAAAACCCATTACCATATTCCAGGATATTATTTTACATACAGATATTGTTATTGCTTACACTTTTAATGCATAAGCATAAGAATTAACAACATTTATATAGATAGAGAATTAGTACTACCCAGGTATAGTGCACATCCTTATTTTCCTTAAGAAATTTGGGCAAAAAAGCACACATTATCCATGCCAAATACAGGTATCTCAAAATAAAAAGTTTTTTTTTAAGGTCTAAAGGGCTCCTTATTACCTTCTTATCATAGTCTAAATTTCTTATTCTGTCAATAAGGACTCTACAATGGCCCTAACATGCCCTTCCAGCTTTATCTCCCCGAATTTCTCTTCCGACACTCAGTGACTCATCCTCACTGTTCCTCTTTCTTGCAGTGACCTCTTCCAGCCACTCACACACACACACTGTAACCTCCTAATGAAGGGCAGCTGCCGGCTTCGCTCCACGTCTAAACCTTGCCCATCTCCCAGGACCCCACTCACTCTCCACGTCACACTCTCCATGAATCCCCCGAATTCCCTGCTAGATTTCTCAACTTCTGATTTCCCCAGGCAGTTATCTCAGTTTCTCTTCTAATTTTGCTCTTTTTTCCCTTTTACCTTATGCTACAGGTACTTATGTAAATGTTCTGTCTCTGTAATGAAATGTAAGTGCCTCAGGGAGAGGTTCTGCATTCTTATATTGCTAGGACTTTAAGCTAGGACTATATTGCTTCGTATGTAGAAAGTGCCTAATAAATTTTATTGAGTGACTTGCTAAGTGAATGAATGAAAAATCCCAAGAATCAATGAGGTTTATATTTGTCCAATTTTGTGTATAATCATTATTGGTTGATATATAAAATAGCATACACTATTATATGCAGTATAATATATGAACTAAGATATTTCACCTAACTGCAAGACAGTGGGCTGAGAAGAAAAAGTCAGTAACACTACCATTAGCTCATCTTATTATGTTCATATCTATGGCTAAAGTTTCAGAAGTAGATTAATTTGGAAGTACTGATGTTAAAAACCTTCTAATTCTCCATTTAATGTATACATTAGTAACTTTTCTCTACCCTACACCATAACCATGAATAACCAAGATTTGGCCATACTTCTACCCAAGTATGCATTAAATCTGTTCATATGTAAAAAAGCACACATTATAACCTATCTAGAATATAATGCATTTGACAGATCAGTGAATGATTCTACAGGATATAAGGCTAAGAAATTATAATGTTTTTGTTTTTGCTACCTTGAGAACTGTGAATTTCCCAATTGTCTTATAAATTTCTACCCCAAATGAGAGGACTTCCCTTAGGAAGTACATTGAACATCCTCTTTGTGGTCTTTAAAAAATAGAAAACAAAATGAAGAAAAAACAACTTTTCAGCATGGAGGAGTCTTGGTGATCTCTCTGATCATCTCAGGGTCTCCTTTTCCTTATGTTTAAATCATCATATTTTAAGGTTCTCTGGAGGATTGTTAACATCCTTGCTTTAAAAGATCCAGAATTTCCTGAGTCAAATATGTTTTGAAAATGTGTTTGGGTGATTGGCTGTCAAATCTGGCTCTTTAACCCATTTGGCCTTCCAAAATATGATTTGAGAAAAGAAAACCAGGAAGGAAAATAAAGAAAGAAAGAAAATTTCCCCTAAAGCAATGTCCTTGAACTTTTTTTGTCAGTTCAGAAACCACCTTAAATGCTATTTTCACCATATAACATTTCATCATGTTTTTGCCAGCAGTTGGCCTGTGAGAGCCTACATGTTCATTCCTGCGATGCCTTTCACGTAATCAAATGTCACCCTTGTGCACTGCAAATCATTTCATGATGGATTATTAATGCCAAGACCATGTGCTGAGACATGGAGAACCCATTATGCCAGCAGTAGCCTTCTCACTGAGGCATGGACGTCACTTCCAATGGTGCCAAGTAATTGAAAATATTTGAAGTGTAGTGTGGGACTGGGTTGCAGGATTAATCCCTCTGGTTTCACGAAAGCTGTAAGAGATTATGCTCATTCATTCTTGAAAAGAGTGGCATTCAGACCGCGCTTTAGTTATCTGATTAATCAAAGGAAAGCAGTCAAAAGGCTCTGATGGACACGAACCTCTGGTTGAGGCGAAGAGACCTCCTACTGAAGTAAGTAGGAAGCTGTGTCCAAGAAGGCTAATTAGAGGATCTTCAGTTAGGCTTGACACCACAACCCCCCAAAATACAGAGAGCCAGAGGGGAAAGAAAGCAGCCATAATCCTGTCTTTAACCCACTCCTTCATCCACTCCTATAGTAGAGGAGAAGAGAAGTGAAACTAGGATACACTTTTAATTTCTAAATGATGAATACAATGATCTATTGATACAAAATTATTTTTTAAGAAAGTTATATTGAAATTCATTGATACGTACAGTGTCTTTTATAAAAAGAAACCATCTTTTAATATTATAGGCATTAAGTAGGAATTCACGCATTTTGGATTATTTTTTATGCCATTTTTATCTAGGCAGTTAATCCTTCCCTAGCCACCTATCATGACCATGAAAACTGGCAGCAATTCCCATTTGCTACAACTTGAGCCACACAAGGGCCATCAGACCCACCTCCGGCTCCCTCTTGACAAACTCGGAAGGAAAGCTGCTCTTTATTTCAGCAGCTGTTTTTGTTTCCAAATCCAAAAGGGGAACTTAATTGAGTGTTTTATCTGATTTTACATTTTGATTAAAAGGTTTGTGATTCAAGTTTTATTTTCAAGCCAGTGACGTGGTCTTCCATATAGTCTGCTAGAGTGATTTGGATTCATGAATTTTATTCTTTTGGGGAATAAAAAGCAGAAATTCCTTTGGGTATAGTACTAGACCATGCAATTATTTATGTGCATGAGTTATCATTGAACAAAGAATGTATCCCCTGGCTAAACCACTGATGTGCTAGCTCAATTTATTTGAAGTGTAGGACATATTCATTGGGGTATCATATCTTTTTCACAAGCATTTTGTTGTTGTTAAAATTGCTTCACGATAATAAACATAGGTGTTAAACACTGGGTTCAGGTACTTAAGCTATTTGTATAAGGCCAGGCACCACACAAAACTGAGATACGTAGTATTTCCACAGGCAAGCTGCTGATTGGCTTTTTGCTGGTGTTGCGTAACAGGATTACACGGCTAGGAGACGTGGCGTGGAACACTTGCAGTAGATGAGGTCCTTCCAAAGCTCTGTGTCTAAAGGGCCTTTCATTTTTGTGCCACTTAGTTTACAAACCAAAGCCTTTGCCTGCAAAGGTACCTAGAAAAACTATTTTTTGAACACAAATACTGGCTAAAAGAAAGATGGGGTGCTTAATTTTGTTTTGTTTTAGTTACTTAACACTATAAGCTCACTTCACCTATATTAACAGATATAAAACACATATTTTATACTTTCATGTATTGAATGATTCTTCCCAAATTCCAGGAAATAAAAGTATATTTAAATCGCAACAAAGTAAATTTATAAAATTAAGTTCTTCCCAGGTGACTTGACTTAATGGAATTGTAATGCTCCCTTTTTACCTCTTATTAAATAAAGCCTAGTCTTCACATTCCATGCCTCAAACAGGGAGTCAGTTTCGGCCATAGAACTGAGACTGTCGCCCCTCACTAATGCTGTTTGTTTATTTATTTATTTACTTACTTACTGATGCTGTTTTAATGCCCGGTGTGTCTATTTGGAATCAGCCGTGACCTCTTTCATCTCTGTCTCTAGAGTTGTATACTCGACTGAGATCCACAGCATGCTATATGCAATGTAACTTCTAAAGGAAGTATTTCTTGGTAGAAATCTCCACAGGAAAGCATCCCGTGTTGTAACTAATGAGACCCAAATTTAGGAAGATTAGTTACAACCCCTTTCCGCCGGAAGTCACGCATCAGCTGATGATCAAACTGCAAAGCCTTGCCCGTGAGACTGGGAGCGCATGCGCTCTTAGTGAGACCGAATACTATTTGCCCAGTGCTTCAACCTGTGTCTTTCTTTCCAAACAACATGAATAAAGGTGCTTGGCCTCCAAATAGAAGAGCAGAGTGTAGTGAAAGAAACACTGGGGAAAGGCCTCCATGGTAAACAAAAGCTTGGGTCTTACCCCACAGGAGCCTCCCAGCCCCGAGCTGATGAGCTTTAGGAAGATGCTCACCATCTCAGAGTTGCTGAGTGAGGAGGAGAGGCTGACTCCATCCTTCCCCAACCCCCCTTCATCCCGCTCAAGTGCAATCAGAGCCAAGTCCCTTTACATCAAAGCAACTATAAAAATAAACCCAAACTTTGAGCCCTGATCAATTCATCTTGTCTTCACCTTACCTCGAAAAAAGAAAAGGAAGAAGAGAAAAAAGGGAAAAGAAAAAACCTCAAGGAGCAAAACACAACATGGTTTTGTAATAGTTACCAGGGACCTGGGTCTAGGTATGTGTGTGGAATAGCATTTGCGGCAGAGGTAAATGAGGAGGAGGCCAGGTGGTTTATATTATAAAAATAACATTCTGACCCACCATGTGCATGAAACGTTTCTTTCACTTGACAGGAACTGGTGAGTTTTCTCTGAAAATTGGACTCCCAGACCATTCCCCTCCCCCATACCTAGCCAAGACCCCCATTCCCAGCACACACAGAGCTCCAAATTGTTCCCAACATACTTGCAGCCAGCCTGACCTATGGAGAGAGAGACATGGTATTAACTTGGGTGACTGGGTTTCAACCATTGCCCTTTTTCACATCACCATCTGGAAGGGGAAAAAATGTTAATGTATCCGCAATTAGATAAATTGGAACACATGTAAATGTTCATGCTTAAACCAGGGCAGTCAAGGTCTTAAAGAACTGAAAGGGGGACAATTAGCAGCAGGGCCTGGTTTCATGGCGTTCTTTGTGCTGATGGCTTGCTGTCAGGATGGAACTGAGGTGTTGGTGACACTGACCAGAGCTGGCAGGCCATACACACAAATTCTGCGAGTCAAGTCACTTGTTGAGATTTAGACTCCAAGTCACAAAGGCAAAATGTTCCCCACCGCCTGAATGAAGACTTCACAGACTAAAGGATTTGGGCCAGAATTCTCACAGAGTCAGTTTATTTGGTTTCACCACCTGAGAAGTCCCAGCTCAGGAAACCCCACTGGGCGCCATATGCTGCTGAGCTGGGGGAATGCTGCCTCAATAACAGTGACCTGTCCTTGAACCCAGGAAGGACATCTCTGCTTTGAGTTCCCATGTAGATACAACCTGTCACGTTTGCGATTACTTTACTATTCTTTCTCAAAAACCTCACTCCGTGTAGACCATTTTTCAACTCCTTGGTGCCCTGGGTAGGTGCTGAGTAAAGTGTGCCTA
Source organism: Sturnira hondurensis (assembly GCF_014824575.4). Lineage (NCBI taxonomy): Eukaryota > Metazoa > Chordata > Mammalia > Chiroptera > Phyllostomidae > Sturnira > Sturnira hondurensis. The sequence continues at coordinate 20,760,842 of NW_028093985.1, read as the reverse complement.
ACCTGGTTTTATATGTCTTGAATCTACAGACCTATTTTTTCTTGATGTCTTTAAAATACAAGTAAGAATAGTTCTAAGAAGTCTGTTGTATGGAGAAGTCTGTTTAAAATGAAGAGATGTTATTATATCGATGTCTTTCCATGTGCTTTCCTAAAGAAAGCCCTAGAGTTGGGGTGTATCTGCAGTAAAATCTTGGGGTCCAGAAACATCTACTCCATATGCGTATCCTACCTACTTTCTAACACAATGCATAGGAAAAAATATTAATCAAATAAGGGCCACCAGGAGTGTAATTGTTCAGAGTAGAACTTGTGTCAGCATGGCTATAAGGTTTTCCTGTGAACAGTAACACACTTACCAATAAAGTATTTAAGTAAATACTTCAGTATTTACTTATTAAAGTAAAATAATTAACAATAAAACTAATTTCTTATTAGGCATTTCTATTTTTATGACATGTGTATGACTACTAAAATTTTATTTCAATTAACTTAAGAACTCCTATACATACTAAAAAATTGACTAGCCACTATTCTATTTCGGGACAGGCTACTGGCCCCCAAATTAATCTTGTTTGATTAATTTTTTATTTCCTAGTGTGACCCTTTGGAAAATTATCATTGAAGAAATAAAAACTGAGCAAAAGAAGAAAATTGAGACCTCCCTTAGTTAAATCAGGAAGTGCGGACATACTTCCTGGGGGCCCAGTTTTAGAACTATCATAAAGAATTTTTTTTCAGCTCAAACACTTCTTTTCTTGAGGAATTTCTTTGTGAGAAATTAGCATTTTTGATATTAGCAGAAGTGGATTTACTATTGTGATATGGTGATTTGTAGTAAGAAATTTTTATACTTGTTCTTTATCCTGATTCCTGACTTAGAGCTCCTAAATCCTTTGAATTTCCCAAGTGATAAGAGTGATAAAGATATCTTTTGATATTCATTACAAAACCCCTTTCTACCATACCTGAGTTTGTGTCAATAAGGTGCCTTTGGGAAAGCCCTTAAAGATGAGGACTGGTGGCTAGGAGCAACCAAGGCCAACCAACCATGTGACTAGATGGTATGAACTTTTGGCCCCATCCTCTGACCTCCTAGGAGAGGAAAGGGGCTGATGATTGCCTTAATCACCAATGGTCAAGGATTTAATCATTCATGCCTACATCATGCCTCCATAAATATCCGGAGTGGTAGGATTGGCAGAGCTTCTAGGCTGGTGTATATCTGCAGGACTGGAGGGTGGTGGGCCTAGAGAGGGCAGGGAATCTCTGAGCCCCTTCCCGCCTTGTGAATCTCTTCCTCTGGAGGTACCTGGTTTAGTAAATCACTGGTCTAGTAAGTACATTGTTCTGAGTGCTATGAGCCATTCCAGCAATGGCTGGACGAATGGGTCAGGAGAGACTCTCATTTATAGATGGTTGCTTAGAAACACAAGCAACAACCTGGACATCCAATTGGTGTCTGAAATGGGGGCCATACTGCAGGACAAAGCCATTAATCAGTGGTAGTTGATGCTACCTACAGGCAGATCATGTCAAAATGGAGTTGATTTATAGGATATCCAGTCAAAGAAGAAGTGGGTTTTCCCCAACATTTGGTGACCATGGTATTAAAATGCAGACTTTTTAATAGAGAAGAGAGCTTTCCTTTTCAACCGTGAAGCCAATGAAGCCCCTGCAAAAGCTCCTTCCAAATAACAGTGTCAATTTTTTAAATATGTAATTTCATAACATTCTTTAAAGATTTTACTTATATATTTTTAGAAAGGGGGGAAGGGAGGGAGAAAGCGAGGGAGAGAAACTTCAATGTGTGATTTCTTCTCACGTGGCCCCCACTGGGAACCTGGCCCTCAACCCAGGTGGGTGCCCTGACCGGGAATCAAACCGGCAGGGCACACGTGAAGCTGTGATCACCTGTGAAGCTTGTTAAAATGCAGGACCTCCTCGCTCCCACCATCCACCTGAAAAGTCTCTGATTCAGTAGGTCAGACTGGGGCCTGAGAATGTGCATGTTTAACAACATGATCATAGCCACAGGTGATCATACTATGCACACTAAAGTTTTTGAACTATTGTTTCAGAATCCTGGCCTAGGCTTAGCAACAATCTTCATAGTGTGCCCTGTGGGCTCCCAGTAGCTTGTTGGTGATCTAACACTCAAAATAAAATACACACCAGAATGAGCATGAGCTGGTCTTGGGAGAATTTCAGATCGAGGGGATCTTGGGAAGTTTAATTTAAATAGCATTTGAAGAGTTATCTTTTTTTTTTCTTTTTAGCAATCTTATTCGATAAAGTCCCAAATTCTCATGACATCGCACTTAATGAAGGGGTCACTTCCAGACAGCACAAAAAACTTCCTACAGAAGACGACATTTGATCTTCTGGTCTAGACATAGCTGGCCTTTCTCTCTCCGTTTGTCTTCTAAGTCTAGGTGGAGAAAAGCATCAAATGGGCATTAGGAGGAAAGAGGATACGACAAGTGTTGTGAGCACAGTTCCCTCCTCATTGAGCGCAGTTTCTTCTAAATGAAGCTGAGTTCCATGCCAGGTGGGAAGAGGTGTTCTTGGAATCTTATGTTCAAGCGACTGACCCACAGAATATCAAAGTTGGAGTTTCAGCTAAAGTACTGTACTGATTTTCAGAATTCTGTGAGGCTTTAACCAAATTACATATCCTCTCTAAACCAAGGTGAATAACCATTTCTTGACAAGCAGAAAATAGTGTAGTGTTTAACAATTGGTGGACTCTCAAGTCAGATAGACCTGGAGCTGAATCTTGTTCTGGTCACTTTTTAAGTTGTATGACGTTGGCAAATGTGATCTCTGTTTCCTCAACTGCAAAACAAGGATCACAACAAAGCCAGTGTCACTGTACTGCAGTAATAACTAAATGTGACAATAAACATAAAGTGCGTAACTCAGCAGCAAGGATTACTATTATTGGGGTCTCTGTCAAGGGTGAGCTGCGAGAAGTCCTATTTACCTGATCGGAGCAAAGCCTTTGTATTTGTTACCTATGACTGGGTAACAAATTGCCTCAGAACCTAAATTCTCACCTGATTTCCAAAGTTCAGGAATCTGGAAGTAGCTTAGTTGGATAGTTCCGGCTCAGGGCGTCCTGGGATTGCAGGGTTGCAGTCATCTGAGGGCCTGATCGAGGCTGGAGGATCGGTTTCTGATCTCCCTCCGGGGGCTCTAGGGGGAAGAAGGCATTAGTGCTTTACTGCGTGTGCCCTGCTGTAGGACTTTTCCCCCAAGCAAGTGATCCAAGAGAGAAGGCAAGTGTGATCAGGACAGAAAGCCACAGTGTCTTTTATAACTGAATATCAAAAGTGGCGCACCATAACTCTGCCGTGTTGTGCTGGTGACACGGATCAGCCCTGGTACAGTGTGAGAGGGGCTGGCACCGGGGTGTGGATGCCGGCAGGCGGAGATCACTGGGGCCCGCCCAGAGGCTGACTGCCCCGGCCTTCGTGTCATTTTCCTGAACAATGCCATAGACACTCTTTTTTCTTTCATTCTTGGCTTTAATTTTAGACTAGAGTTGGGAGGCTCTGGAGTAATTATGGTGGTTTATAATCCACCAGCAATGAAAGGCATCTGAGCATCAAGATAAATATCTGAGTGGAGCCTGCCAGCCGCGTGAGAAGCACGTGGTTCCCCATGCCTAAGAACCCCACCACTGACTTGCCTAGAATCTCAACTAGTAAATATTCCAGCTCTGCACTTTCACAAAGTGCAGAGGACAGAAGTTGTCTCTTTCTATGAAGAATGGTTAGCAGATAGGGCGGGGTTTACAAATCTGTATTTATGATTGAGGTCTGGCTGAAAAACAGCAAGAATCGACCATACAGTCTGGGAAGTCTAATTCTCACAGGAAGTTGCTTTGAAATAACCCCATACTTCACTCACTCTCCAACTGATGCCTTTGACGACTGGTTTGGACACATCAATAAAATGTTCTGTCACTTATTATATTTTATTTTCTTGCAGTGTTTCCCACTGTTTGATGGTAACTCGAACAGTTCCTGTTCTCACAGCAGAAGCCACGCTCTGATTTAGATTTGCCAAGCATATTGCTTTTGGCTACATTTCTTCCCCGAGCACAGGTCCTCACGGTTTGAGAGGTCCCATTAAAGATCCCTAAAGAAAAATATGCAGCCTTCACTGGCTTGGATTTGTAGCTCCAAAATTTAGGAGAAAGCAGCTGGTTAACATTATAAACATTTTGAAGTACTTGTCTTTCAGAAATGCAAAGAACAATAGTAAGAAAAGCCCTTTGATGGCCCAGAATTTATTTTATGTACTTATTAATTGGTACACTTTCTCCCCCACTTTAACCAAAGATTCTTTGCATTGCAACAATAAAGTAAGTGAAGACATGTGTCTGCTTTAAAATCTTGATATCAGTTAGGTCTCCGCAGTCCATTTTCGAGCTTTCTGTTCCTTCAGCTGGGCAGCACTTTGATCTCAGAAGCAGTGCCATTTGGTTATAAGTGTATGCAGTGCCTTTGATCTGGTACTTAGCTGGCCTTATTTAAAATAGATAGCTACTTTTATCTAAGTGGTGTTTACTAGGTCTCTCTCTATGAAAGATGGTGCAAAATGCTATTATTTAGATAGAAAGTTATATAAAGTGACTTAAGAGTGCCCAGATCTGAATCTAATTCTGCAAATTCTAAAACCCCAATAGGTTTGTTGTAGATTTTGTAAAGCAAATTCCTATTAAAATGAACTGCCCCTATAGATGTCAGGCAATAGTTGCAAAAGTGTTGTTGGCTTTTTAATGAGGAAATGATTTGCTAAAGAATAATAAACATATCCTACACTTAGGCAAAAATGGTAATCTCAGAGTGTCTGAGCTTAATGTCCAATTATACACTGAAATTCACATGTTAGTGTATTTTTTATATTACTGGGTTATGCATACTATACAGGGTATATTTTAAAGGGTCTTTTCAGAAACAATAAATCTATATCTTTAATTCTTGTGTTTTAAGGATTGCTTGAGCATTTTAGCAGGTGCATTAGTGACTTGTGTTTGAATTTCCTAGGCTGCATTTAGTTATTTGTTCAGTGAACCATATTGCAGGTGCAGAGACACAAAGATGACAGTCACAGACCCTGCCACCAGGTTGCTCACAGCCTGGGGTCGGGGACAAAGCACGAGCCAACAGTTATGTGAGTTTGATGAATGCCTCTCATGGACCGTGATCATCCCAGCCGGTCTTGGGAATGATCAGAAAAGGCTTTCTAAAGAGGTGGCACCCAAGCTTCAGTGAAACACTGCTGACTCAGGACTCAATGTGCCATCATTTCCCAGCCAAGTCCATAACGCAGAGCCAGCCCCTCTGCCCAGGCACCGCCTTGCGCACTTCACAGTCTAATGCAGGCACCTACCCCTTTGGAGAGGTCTGAACCTTGAATGGCTTTGCTTGCTGCCCAAAGCTACCCCAAGGCCTTCTTGCTTGTCACTCCACACTAAGGAAAAAAAGTCCCAAACTGCTTTTTACCTACATTTTAGATCTGTAGCTCAATTCTTTATTTCTTTATTAGAAATTTCTTTGTGTTTTAAGTTGAAGTAGCTAGAGTTTTTTGGCAGGAAAGTGACTACTTATTGTATTTTTTCCATTATCATTTATCCCCCATACCCTCTCCTACCTCCACCTACTCCCCACCACTCCGCTGCAATCACTGTATTATTGTCTGTGTCCGTGAGTTATTTCTTTCTTTTTCTTTTTTTAATTGATTGTTCTGTTCTATTAGGGTGCTGACACATTTCTTTTCCTTGGTTTCATGCTCCTCCATTTCCTAAGTCTTCTCGTTACTTTGTCTGTCTACTAACAGTGAGTGTGTACTTGCTGGCACTGACCCCAGGAGGCAGCACTCTGGAAGATACTCAAGGTCAAGGTAGGGCCCTTCCAGGCCCAGGGCTTGGGACAGGGGCACGAGAAAGTAATCTCTAGTCAAGGGCAACATCTTTGCAACAGTAGTCACAACTGTTCTAGGAAGGTCTTAGGGGGCAAATCCAAGGGGCCGGGGCCTCACCCCCAGAGACTCATACTGGGTTTGTTGAGATGGAGAGGAGAGGCTGGCCTCTGGCTGACACAATACTGTGAATTTGGGGTGTCCCTGGTCAGTGCAAGATGGTCGGTGTTTGGCAGATAAGGTAGAGGTGGCGTGTGCTGAAAGCAAACTCTAGGGGTCTGGCTTTTCTCCCACTTGTGCTACCAAGTCACCGAGGATGTGAAACTGCAAAATGAAATGGTACTTTGGTCCTTTCCCTGTTTTTTCACATCAGTCACCAAGCACTACTGACTCTGAGAATCATGCATTTTAGGTATCAGGCGGCTTCAAAATCAGAGAGGCTAATCTCCCCATTTATCCCGTGAGGAAATACACCCCAAATTCAGGCATCCCACATGTCACAGTCACTAAGTAGCAGAGCTAGGGGTGCCTGGCCACCCTGTAGACCAGGACCTGGGCCAAGGCGTTTCCCTCTAAGAGTCTTGGAGTAAGGTCTAGGACCCTGGACGGTTCACAGAAGCTGCGGGAGAGAGGCCACTATACCCTGGGGCCTTCCAACAGGAGTGAGCTCCAGGCACAATGCTGTTCTCCTAGGGCTTCACCCCTCTAACCTGACTTCCAGGATCCACACCAGGCCAGAACGGGAATAGGAGTGGTAGCTGGTAAGTACAGAGACAGAGAGAACAGAAAAGAACCAGGATATAGCCCTGGCCAGCCTCAGTTCATTAGAGTGTCATCCCAATACACCAAGATTGAGGGTTTGAGCCCCAGTCAGGGCACATACAAGAATAAACCAATGAATGCATAAATAAGTGAAGCAACAAATCAATGTTTCTCTCTCTCCCCTCCCCACCTCTCTCTTTAAAATCAATACATTTTTAAATTTTGTTTTGTTTTTTTGTTTTTAAAAATATTTTAGTTATTTATTTTTAGAGAGAGGGGAAGGAAAGGAGAAAGTGGGAGAGAAACATCAATGTGTGGTTGCCTCTCATATGCCCCACACTGGGGACCTGGCCTGCAACCCAGGCATGTGCCCTGACTAGGAATCGAACCGGCGACCCTTTGCTTCACAGGCCTGCGCTCAATCCACTGAGCTACACCAGTCAGGGCCATTTTAAAATTCTTTAAAAAAAGAATCAGCATACTCATGTGAGCCATGGGAAAGCCAGGCTGGGAAGAAGGAGAACAATATTACATTTGGGAGAAATCAATGTTTTTATGAGTTACTAATCATACACTGCCTATGGCGCTAACTTCAGGAAGGCCAAATGGAGCCTGTCCCACCCGAACTACATGGACTGAAACCAAGGTGGGAAAGTCATCCCCAAGCAAACCAGGGCACTGTTATTGAAGGAGGTGGAAGATAAGTGCTGGAAAAGCAAAAATAATAGAGTTTGACATCAATCTCCTTGCTTAACCTGGAGGTAAAAAAAAAAGTACTAGACTGGAATGTTCTCACAGAGTGTTAATATAGAGAGAGCACATTCTCACTGCTCTATCTATATTAACTATTTGAGGCTATCCTCAAACTTATTATGAAGGGACTACTATTACTCCTATTTACAGAAGAAGAAACTGAGTCACAGAAAGACTAACTTGCCCAAGGTCTTTCAGCTAGTAAGCGCTGAGACTGGGATTTGAAGCCAAACAGCCTGACTCTAGAACCTGTGAAAGTTATTTTCCACTTTCCTTCCTTCTTTACATTTTTTTTTCTCTGAGAAAAAGAAAAAGAAAGATTTGAGGAAGGCCCTGATAATGAACGCAATCACCTGGCATCCAGTACCCATTGTTTCTTTTGTGATTATTTCCCAGCAGAGTATGTAAAGCCTCTGACGCATAGTAGCCATTCAATGACTATGAAATAAGACAAAAGCGTTCGGAGCCCAACCAACGCATTTACGTGGAATCTAAGGCTGAACGAAAATCTGTATGATGTTCAGGGCATCAGCAATATGTATGAAAGAATAGGAACAGACAGGAAATGTATGAATAGAAATGTCTAGAGACCCATTGAGGTAGGAACAACATGGTGAATGGTAAATCTTTCAATGAACCCTATCGTCCTTCCCTTCTCAAGTGCTGCTTGAGTAGAGCTGAAGCCAGACGGGATGCAGCTAAAGTGGCCCTAATCAACTCCCTCTTCAANCAACGCATTTACATGGAATCTAAGGCTGAAAGAAAATCTGTATGATGTTCAGGGCATCAGCAATATGTATGAAAGAATAGGAACAGACAGGAAATGTATGAATAGAAATGTCTAGAGACCCATTGAGGTAGGAACAACATGGTGAATGGTAAATCTTTCAATGAACCCTATCGTCCTTCCCTTCTCAAGTGCTGCTTGAGTAGAGCTGAAGCCAGACGGGATGCAGCTAAAGTGGCCCTAATCAACTCCCTCTTCAATGAGCTGCCCTCTCGAAGGATCACCAAGGAATTCATTATGGAGAGTGTGCAGGAAGCCGTCGCCTCCACTAGCGTGAGTACCCACCAGGGGAGGGCGGAGCGGGCTGCACCAGGAATCCTGAGGCATTTGAATCATGCGCGATGCTTCAGTGAGCACATTCTTTAAGAATTGTGCAGACTTAATTTTTTACCCATGAAATCATTAATTTGCAGCAAAAGGAATACTTGATTGGAAAGCACAAAATTGGACTTGGCTCCCTATTTTTCATCTCAGTAATATTCTTTAACTTCCCTGGATCACAATTAATCAAGCTTTCAATCAAGGTAGATAATGTGATCTGCCTTGATTTGTTTATTTGAATGTTTGCTGTTTGAGAAGCATTGACTTGTTTTAGGGCCCGAGACCATGTGCAATTGAACACTGCTTTAATCTAAATGCAAACTAGCTCATTTCCCCCTAAATTTAACTAATCTCACAAATTATCCGAAGTGCTTATTAAAAGTGCAGCCACCATGGACTGCTGCAACCTGTATTTTTGTGGAACTACTGACCACTTAGATACGGGAAAGCTGGGTGCCCGGATTTGCTAACTACTCAAGTTATCATGCCTGATCAATTACTTCTTTCAGAGGGCTTCGAAAATTTTTGTCATGGACATAACTAAATGCAAAATTCTTTAAGAGCAAAAAACTTTGCCTTAGAAATTTAAATAGCATGTTTTCTCAACAATCCAGGAGTGCATGATTTGCCCATGAATTATGTGGAGTCCTGATCCTTGTTACCTCCACTCTATAAACCACGAGGAAGCCATGGATCCCTGCCGTGGCGGGCATCTCTTCCGGGACGGCCTCCAAGGGCTGGAGCAGGGCATTACCGAAGGAATCAGTGGACTCCTGCTTTGTCTTTAGCATAGATGAACTTCATCTAAGAGTTTCATTACCTGATTCCCTTAGTCTGATCGTAAAGGCTTGGTTATTCTGGAGAAGCTATTGATAATGAGGGAGACATTATCACACTAGCAGTGATCCCCTCATAAATGCTCTTATCACACAGAGGAGAGATAAGGAAAGGGGCAGAGTGGTTGACTGGCTGGGAGACTTCGGGAGTTCTGTTCTACATCTCCTCTGAGGATGAAAGGAAGCCTTTGTTTTGCTACCCTGTAAATTTCAAGTGCCTTTGAGGAAGAGAAGTTAGGAAAATGATGCCTGATTTCTGTGTGTGGAATTTACTCAGGAGCAGGGAGGGGCCATCAGTGTAAAGGCAATTTATCATTTTCTCATGGAAATTTCTAAGGAAAGAGAATATATAAGGTTTGCAGACTTCTGGGTGGATTTCCTCTGGGATATTTAAAGAGCCAACATAAATATTTCAGCAGCAGTTTGTTAATGTTATTGCATTCAGAAGCTATAAATCTGCTGCTATCTGATGCTGGCAGTCATATGTTCAGTCTCACAAAGCCATTGCCCACCTTCCCAAGAATCTAAGACCATGGGATATCGAAGGGCGGGCCCAGAACTGACGTTAGCTTTTTTATTGCCACTCCCTCTAACTACATTGAAGGAGAATTTCGTTTCTACTCATCACCCACCCACCTTGTTCGCTAAAGATTAAGTGATCTAGAAGTGAAAACGTAAACCAAGACCCATGTCTCTAGGCCATACACCAGCATATTATAAAAGTTCCTATTAAGAATTATGGCAGTAAGCCCTGGCTGGCGTGGCTTGGTGGATTGAGCACAGGCCTGCGAACCAGAGGATCGCAGTTCAATTCCCAGTCAGGGCACATGCCTGGGTTGCAGGCCAGTTCCCAGCAGGGGACGCACAAAAGGCAACCATACATTGATGTTTCTCTCCCTCTCTCCTTCCCCTCTAAAGATAAATAAATAAGTAAAATATTTTTTAAAAAAGATATAGTTTCTCCTCTCATATAAAAAAAAGAATTATGGCAGTAAAATATGAATGGTCCACACAACTGGAGAACTCTTTCCCTGTCAGTTATATAATCTTGCCTGGCTACCGTCAGAATCAGGGCAAGGTCATCATTTCAGGAGTTTAATAACACATGAAGGCAATGCTCAGAGGACAGCCACTGGGACATTAACACCACCATCAACAAAAAACCTACGTAAGCCTGGCTGATGTAGCTCAGTGGGCTGAGTGTGGGCTGTGAACCAAAGAGTCACCAGTTCATTTCTTAGTCAGGGCACATGCCTGGGTTATGGGCCAGGTCTCAGTGGAGGCCATGTGAGAGGCAGTCACACATTGATGTTTCCCTCTCTCTCTTTCTCCCTTCCCTTTCCTCTAAAAATAAATAAATAAAACCAAAAAAAACCCCAACTCTGTGCAAGGATACAGGAATTTCTACTTTGGAACAATTATTCTTTTAGTGAATAGACATAATCAGTTAATATTCCAACCAAAAGCCAGATTCAACTTGATTACAAAAACCTCTTTATCCCAAGTCATGGTGAGACACAGGATTTTATCCCAAATCAGCTGGAGACTTGGAGGTAGCATGCACACCTGGAGGGTCAGGACAACAATAGGAGGGTCACTGTGGGGCCACAGCTGTTGCTGGTGATCACCCAAAGAAGAGGAGGGAATCCATAACATTTCCCTTTTCTGCTCCCTCCAAGGGCACCCTGGATGACGCGGATGACCCCAGCACCAGCATCGGAGCCTACCACTACATGTTGGAGTCAAACATGGGGAAGACCATGCTGGAATTTCAGGTGCCCAACTTTCTGCCGCTTGTTTATTTTGCTACACAATCTAAAAGCCTGGAGAATGCCACTCTCATCACTAACCTCTCCTGCTCCCCAGATCGACTTTCTCTATTTGCTTCAGACATTTTACTGTAAGCCTCCACAGTAGCTCCACCTTTGCCAGGCCTCATGGGGTAAAATAAACGTGCAAACAAGGCACCAGTTTGCTTTCTTACAGGGAAGTAAAAGTCCCAAGTCTAAGAAAGAAGCAGGGATCACCACTGACTTAGGACTCTAACATTTTGCCTGCTTTTCAGTACAAAGTTCCCTTTTAAACCAAGTCAGGCAGTGTTGGTTGACTGTGTTTTGGAGTGTTGGTTGTGACCATTTGGTTCTTAATTTTCAGAAGTCATAGGTGAAGTTTCCCACAATGTGTATTAAACAGTGCTCCCCTTAGTTCTGGTATTTTTATTAAATACAATCTACCACTTCCTATCATTAATGAAATAAAAAGATTTAGCAAGCTGTAACCCTTTTTTGTCCATTCAGACAAGCGATAACAAAGCTGATGAACCACATTATTTATTATTTCCAAATAAATTAATTAATCGTATCAATAACAGCAACAGTAAGAACAACAGTAGCTGATACTTATTGCATGCTTACTTTGGCACTATGCTAAACACTTAACAAATACTGTCAGAACTTAACCTTCAAAATAAACATATAAGTATTATCCCCATGTCTTTCCTGAAAGAAGTGGGCCTATGGCTTAGCGGACGGCGGAGCCAAGTTCAGACCCAGGCAATCTGATTTCTGAGCTCAGACCCTCAGCTATTGTTCCATACTGGGCAGGGCAGACGAAAATTCAGTTGTAAGGAAGCATGAAATATTTGTCCTCTAAAAAACTAAACTTAAATGTGATTGAACATACCCCCAGTATTTCTATCTTTTTAGGTTAGGTTCTAAGAAGCAATTAGAGATAATAGTGTTTTATGGACAAAAAAACATGTTTATCGTGAAATAATTTACAGGGTTGTTATAGCTGAGCCCTGAAGCCACAATCTTTCAAATATTTTCTTCGGTACCTTTCAAATGGTGTCCCTGCCTACAGTGGCAGAGTCACTTCCCAGGTGAATATGTCCTTCCCACCCATTTCTCACAACAATGTGTTTCCTCATCAGTACCTTGTTTGATCGAAGCAATAGTCTTTCTCCACCTTGTCCTGTGGAGACCTTGGCCATCCAGTTAGTTTTTTGGTTTGTTAGTTTAGTTTTCATTTTTTATTTTTTAAGTGTCCCTGGTCTCACGGACCTTTGATGTTGCTGTTCTTGGTTTGGAAGGGAGCAGGTGCCCTTAAAGCCTGCCCTCTGGAGCAGACCAGGGCACACATCAGTGCAGTGGGCCCCAGCCCAGGCTTTGGGGGGGACTGGTCCCTTTCAGCCTGGCTCTGCTCCTCACCTCTAAATCTGTTTCCTCATGTGCATGTAAATCGGGGAGAATAATAGGAGCGGAATTACCTCACGGTACCACTGTAAGGATTAAATGGGACAATACAGAAAGGGTCCAGGCTAGCTCCTGGCATATCCATGCCATACATGCTCAGTGAAGGTTAACAACCATTGTTACACATGTTTCTAAAGAAGGACTACTTTACTCAAAGTGCCCCTGGGTGCAGGCGGACTCCCTTAAAATTTTGTGTGACCTAAAGGTTTCAGATGAAACAGGGTAGCTCCCCCATACTACAGATTTTAGGGTCCTTGCTATAGAATTAAAAGGTAGAACTGTGAAGAGTCCTTCCCCATTTCCTCCCATAACAATCTAAGGTCAAATAGATTTAAAAAAAAAGAGGGTCATAACACAAGAGAAAGAACATAAACTTTTAGAAATCACACAGACCTGTGTGTGAGGCGTACTCTACCACTTGCCGCCTGGGAACTTAACTGTCCAAGATTCAATTTTTCCATATACACAATATAAATCATAGCACCCCTTATATAGAATTTTTGTGGGACTTACATAATATGACATGACATCTATACAGCATCTAGCATAGTGATTTCCTCAAAGAAGAACCTCATTTAACAAAATTCCTCCTCCCCTCTCAATCTTGACAAAAAATATTGTATTTATTTTATTATAAAGTGAATGGTGCTTGCCCCAGTGCATAGCAGTTTGTACGTGATTTAGTACTGATTTTTCATAAAATTGAGAGCTATTTTTTTTCATTTCAAATGAATAGTTATTGATCCCATATTAAATGATACAAGGTTAGGAAATGTACCTTGTCTGCCTGTGGGCAATTCTCTCCTCTATGTTTATCCTCAACTGGGTACATTCTATGGCCCACTAGTCTTCTGAATTATTCAAACTCCTATGGTGGGTTTGTGCAGAAGCTCCTAATCTTCTTAGGAAGTTGTGGTTAGTAAAATAAAGATCACAGCCAATGGAGAACCTGCTTCATTTTAACAAGCTCTGAGGTGAACTTGTTGCTTTCCCTGTGGGGGCTGGGCTTGTCTGGTGCTCTAGTTGTGGGCTCTTTCAAATAATGACCAGTGACACTTACCGTGGCCTCCTCAGTGGCTTCTTCCACAAAGCTGGGAGTGTTTGATTCCACATCGGTAGACAATTCCAAAGCCTGTGTATTCTCCAAATAAACATCAACGGTCAACTCTATATCACCCGTAAGGTCTAGGGCAGTGGGCAACTCTGGGTCAGTGGTTGGCATTAGTTCAGCCTGTAACTCTGAGTTATTGGAAATGTCTGTGACTGAGTCAGCTTCGGTGTGTGGGGGAGTGTCGAGGGGAAGTCACAGACAGGAGGCACCAGGTGGTGAGGATGAAGGCCTTTCGGATCCTGGTGTGGGCCGGGAGCTGGGGGCCGAGCAGAAGGCTGGAGTAGGCAAGGAGGCAGGCGATAGGCCTCAGTGCCAAGCATGATTTTAAAAAAATACAGTTGGGTTAGTCTGCCAAAGATGGGGAGGGCAAGATTTTTTTTAATTCTTAAAATTTCATCTAAGTACTGTTATCGGCTGTCCTGAACCACTGTTTCATAATACTTTAATTGCCTTGGTAGAGGCTGTGTGTGTGTTTTTTGGGTTTTTTTTTGGTGTGGTCTACGTAGTAAGGTATGTAAATATATGAAATAATAATTTCAGCCACGCTGCAGAAATGCTTCATAAGTTCTCTCAGAGGAGGTCAGGGGCGGGATGTGGCACAGACGTAGGAAGAGGAAGATTTGAGGACAGGAAAGATCCAAAATCCCTTCCCTGAACAGGGATGCTGGCACCCCAGGAAAAGGGCCTTGGAGCACATCTCTTTTCTTACTGCCAGTTCTAGGTTGACTGCGGGTCCTGCACACTCCTTGGTGGCCCAAGTTCAATGCGTCAGCTTGTTTCTGCACATAATGGGAATTGACCACAGACCTGGGCTCTTTGCAGCCGACACAGCAGTTTAGTACCCCTGGTGGGTAATAGATGTGTGTTTGTATCTATAGATGACTATACCATATAAAAACAAGGCTGGTGTCCGCTGACTGCCCGCAGGCTTTCCAGGGGGGCTGTCAAGGAGGCAGCGATCAGAGGAAACGTGATAGGCTTCTGCTTACCTTCACTTCGTGGGAGGGAAGCCAGGATGCCTGTTTTGAGGTTGACTTGCCTTAGAGAAAACTGCCTGATGTCTGGGGGGAGGGATGGTGACAGCACTAGCCACTGGGTCTTGTCAAGGTCAGATTCAAGGCAGACTTTGACTGAAGCTGGTTAATATATTTATTCTGTAGCCTAATGCAATCCAAGGATGAGTTGTTTATTTACATCTCTGCTAAATTCTCCAGGTTGCCTTTTAAAACCCCATCCCATAAACAAATTTCCTTTTAAATCCACTCTCTTGGGTGGGGAGAGGGTGCCCACCTGTTTTTCAAGCTCTCCATTCACAGTGTTTGTTTTTCTTATTTCTGATGAATCGCAGAACCAAGCCAGTCTCCCAGACATAATTCCAGAAAGAGGCAGTGTGCATTTTCTCTCCACAAAGCAGCTGAGAGGCCAAAGTGTGTTTCTTCTAGGAGAAGTTACCAGGAAGCACTGTGAGGACAGAGCCCAGTTGTACTTGGTTTAGATTGAATGAATGACAAAATGAAGCGGGAAAGCTGTGGAATGAAAGCTACAATTGCAATTTTCCCTGAGGAGAAAGAAAACACAGGGCTTCGTTCTCCATTCGATGTTAAATTTACTTTGCTGATCAGGAGTCGCCACACAATTTGTGGGGCCCACTGCAAAATAAAAATTCAGGGCCTTTTGTTCAAAAATTACCAAGAATTTCAACACAGTGCAGCATTGAACCAGGCTCAAGGTCCTGTGTGTGTGCCCAGGTCACAAGTTCGTGAAGCTGTGGCCTTGTCCTTGAGATAGACCCCTGAGAAGGGCCCAGACTAGGGTAGGAAGAGACAAGCACAAAGCGTAAAGGAGCATCAAAAGTCTCAGTAATTAATACAAGTAATGTTATAATGCAATCTTGTAAAAAGTCAAAAATAACATGAAAATTCATGACAAACAAAATATCAAAAGTTTAAATAATGACAGAATTTTAAATAAAAGACCCCGAAATTTCATGACTCACCTGAAATCTTGTTTTACTCACCACACCCTAGTCCTGACCCAACCCGTAGGCCATTTCTTATTTATCTGTCAGGGTACCCAGGCATAACAAGCAACACAGCACAAAAACTTCTGGGATGAGGACAGATAGCTCATCGGACAAACTTCCTTTAAAGAGACATGACTTCAGCTCTGGCTGGTGTGGATCAGTGGGGTGAGCGCCAGCCTATGAACCAAGAGGTCCCCAGTTCAATTTCCAGTTAGGGCACATGCCTGGGTTGCGGGCCAGGACCCCAGTTAGGGTACATGTGAGAGGCAACCAATCAAAGTATCTCTCACACATGGATGTTTCTCCCCCTCTCTCCCTCCCTTCCCCTCTCTAAAAATAAATAAATAAAGTCCTTTAAAAAGTAAATAAAGAGACAGGACTTCAATAGATAGAAAACAAGATTAGAAGACCAGGCAGCAAGGAATGATGGTGAAACCAGGAAGTGAACCCTTGCAGAAGTCCACAGCAGCCCTGTCCTCACGAGTCTGCAGTGATGCAAGGATTTCTGATGGAACAAATCAACGCAAGGCACACAGACAATTCCTGGGGCTGAGCCTAGGGCTCCTTCAGCTTCAAGAAGATCTGAAGCTAGTGAATTTGGTCTTCGGAGGGGAAATAAGGAAGTGGAACAGGAAGAATGTAGAACCATTTCAATATACTTTACATCATAGTAGCAATATATTCTACAGAATGACAGCGAGATTACTATCTCTACAGAGGAGGGTAAGAATTAGATGGGAACATAATGAAAGAAGGCAGAACGAAGGTCATCTTTCCTGGAGGATTTTAGAAATAAGAGCAACACTGAGCAAGAGACATTTGTGTTACTTACAGAGGGAAAAAAAATGTTTGGTGATATAATAGAAGTTTACACAAATCAGAGTGGGTGAGGAGGACGGCCCTGCAGGCAAAAAGAGTTCACGTCTCTGTAGGGAAGTGTTTGAGAGCTGTAGGCTGCCAAGGGACATGAGGAAGGTTTCTGAATCTGTTCTTGGCAGAATTGTGGGGTCTAAAGTCTTAGGGGGCGTCGCAAATGGAATGACAGTTTATCTGGAAAGGGGAGCAGGTGTATAGATAAGAATAAGCACCTAGACATCCTTGGGGGAGGAATGTGTTACTAAGGCAACAGTTGTCAGAGCATGAAATAAGATCTTCATTAGCAATGGGCTGTTTCTCGAACTACTTCACAACGGCATGCAGACCATGCTGACAGGGCTATTGGAAGCCATAGTGCAAGCTCAGTTCATCTTCCATGTTGTCATCTTCACACGAAGACTTGGGGAGGAGGGCACACGTGGAGGAGTGAGTAGATGTGGTGTTTATTCCCTCTCTCTCTCTCTCTCTCTATACACACACACACACACACACACACACACACACACAAATAGAATACAAAATTCTATTCTATATGAATAGGATACACAACAGAATACAAAATCCAAGTAGAGAGTTAAGCTAAAACATGAAACGAAATGTCTTCTTCATAAACACTGGCCCTCCGTAACACCACTGAATCTGCTCCACACCAGGACATGGAGAGTGTTTCTATTCATTTTTCTGGCCATGAGCCAGTCAGTGAGTATTTGAAAGTCAGGTGAGGAAGGCAGCACAAATGTACCTTCCTCAGTCACTTGGGTTTCTTTGATAAGAAGAGCAGTGATGGGAGCCAGATTAGGCAAGACTTGGTTATGGAGCAAACCGCTGTCACTTTTCCGGATTAGCCTGGTGGTGTGAGAGAGTGAGCATCCGGGGCGGGGGTGGGGGGGGGCAGGGAGAAGTGGAGGGGAGCCAGCACGAGACGGGCGGCTTCCCTGGGCACTGGACCCAGGACCCTGGGCAGACAGTGGAGTCTCTGTTTGGGGCAGAAGTAATTCAGCTGGTTTCCATGTCATATTTTAATTAATGGAAACAGATGGTTCTGTTTTTACTGAGGTCTCTGTGGGCTCCTGGGGGTGCTTACTGTTTAGTAAAACATAGACAAAAATCCCAAACTGAAAAGAAAAAAAAAATTACACTCTAATGGCAATTTTCAACATTAGAATAGGGCTAATTGCTCTTCTGATTATCTTACAGCTTTAAAATGTACCTAGTCATTCTAAGATGTCTGAAATCTCAGAATGACTTTGTGTCTCTTGATTTTCGTAATGAAAACTTTTTCATGATGAGGCAAAGAGAGTAAAAGTCAGCTTCTTCAAATAGTCCGTGGGGCATCTGTCTAAATGTAAGGTTTTCATAGCTAGCTTCATTACCAGGAAGTTCCTTAATTGTATTGTTATTTGCTGATAATTATATGGTTGTGGTTTGTGGTATTAATGCACAATAAATGCCTCTCTGACCAAATAGAGAAGAAAAAAAGAAATGCAAATAACTTCAATGAAAGATGGCTACTTCTAATCACATTAGAAAAATAAAACCTTCGACATGTCTATACACTTCAGCTCGCCCTTGACATCATGCAGGGAGAGCGTGATGCTGATAGAAAGACTGTCTGCTGGGCTAGGTACCAGCCATGAGAAACTACGGGTGCATTTAATGTTGACTCAACCTTACTGTGCATATTTTAAGGAATTTTCCTGACTGAATTTATAAATTTAGGAGTATTTTATAGTGTTTAGAGTTTGTCCATTATATGTTTTATATATAGATAGATAGATGATAGATAGATAGATAGATAAATAAATTTAGTATGAAATTTGGAAGACACTTCTTTGTCCTCTGATAGCTTCTTAAATTGAGCTGGACTTTACCTACTGGCACTTTTGAAAGATACATTCCTTTTCCACTTCCTCAGCACATTCACTCATTCCTTAATGCAGTGATTTTCTTTATAAGCCATCTTTTAAGCCATCTTTGTAAGCCATCTTTCTGGCTTAATTTTTAATTAAAAATTTTTCTTAGTATGTAATATTGTTACATGATTCAAAATTCAAGAGGTACAAAGACTGTCAGAGGAAGTTCTCCCCCCACCCCACCCCCCAACCCCCACCTGCCCCAGACAGTCCTTTTCTCTCCCGAGGTGGGGTGACTAACTTCTTACCCAATCTTTTTGTATCTTGTCAGAACTCTTCTGGGCATTTAAAAAAAATGTTTATAGAGACCTATTCTGTTTTTATCAACTAACTAGTACATGTTATACAGGTTGTGCACTTGGCTTTTATTTTATTTTAACAACACGTCACAGAGATTCTTTACATTAAAACTTGGAGATCCTTCTTTTTTTATCGCTATGAAAAATGTATGTGTAATAGCCAATCCTTTTATTTAAGTCATTTTTATTGTTATTCTATTACAGTTGCCCCAATTTTCTCCCTCTGCCCTCCTCTGCCCAGCCCCCGCCCCCACAGTCAGTCCCCACACTGTTGTCCACTTCTGTGGGTCATTCGCACAGATTCTCTGGCTAGTCCCTTCCCCTTCTTTCCACCATTACCCCCATCTTATCCTTGCTTTATGACCACAATGTACTCTGTAGTATGAATGAATTGTAGGGGAGAAAAATAACTCTCCCTCCACATTTCTGAGTTCTTAGCTAAGACCCCTGTAATAAAAGACAGATTAACAAGAGAAAAACATTAAGTTTATTGACATGAATACCTCATGTATATATACATGAGAGATACCTAGGGAAAAAAATGTGTACTACCTCCTGGGGTAGTTTAGAATTCAGGACTAAATACCATCTCAATAAGGCAAGGGGAGACAGGATGCGGGCCTTTTAGGAGAGAGGAAATGGTTTTTTGGGAAGACAAAGTGTCCCTCAGAGGAATAGGTGGGAGGCTTGATGGTTCGTCACAACGGACTTCCAGTTCCCTCTCCTGCGGTAAGAGGAAGTCTCCCCTGGTTGGTGAAACTCCTCTGGAGCAACGGCGGCAGTCAGCGCCTTTTGGGGGATCTCTAGACAGACAAGAGGAGTTCAGAGAAAGCCTCTCCTTACATTTGCTGGTCTTCAGGTGCCTTCAGCTAAACATAATCAATACACCAAAGTGGCGTATTTTCGGGGGACATATTCTGCCACCCTTCAATATCATACTTTATTTAACCACCCCTTTAAAAATGAACATTTAAAATGCTTTCCATCTCAGGCAACTTCAAAAATGATGCAGTGAGTGACCTTGCCTATACATTATTCTCAGATGCACCAGCTTAGTTAGATAACTTTAGAATACACCAATGTATTTGTTTACCCTGGTTAAAATTGAAAGATATTAATTATTTAGTCATTTTATTATGCAAATATGGATGTAGCAGGGGAAGGAAGGAAGACTGCTACAGAAGTCGGGACCCTAGTGCTTGGTAATCTCAAAGTGTTCTGATGATATTGCATATTCTACTTCCCTGATAGAGTTGGGGACCATGGTTATGTCCTGCTCAGCTGTCACTGAGGCATTTTTTTTTTGCATTTCTGTTTTGAGACTAATGAATGTTTGCATTTTCAAACGGATGTTTGCATTTTGTAGGAACTGATGACCATTTTCCAGCTGTTACACTGGAACGGAAGCCTGAAAGCCCTGCGTGAAACAAAGTGTTCCCGACAGGTGAGACTTCACCGTCCAGAGTGCGTTTGTGTCACGTGAACAGAGCAGATGGCTAGTAATCTTCCTAGGAGATTTCCTTCATTTGGGTTTTTCTCTGTTTAAATTTGGTACTTTGTTTATTAAGAACAGAGGACAAAAAGAAGAAATATATGTGTATATTATATATATACATTTATATATACATATATTCCAAAATTCGAATCAGGAACTATCCAAATATGCATACTAATAACTTTCACTGGGCATAGGACTGGTTTAGATACATGTACTGAATGTAAGAATGAAGAGCTCATTAAGACAGACTTCATTTCTAAGGCCAATGCAGAATATGCTCTGTCTACCTGTTCTGCCCACGTAGGACGCATGTCCTCCACTCTCCAATGCAGGAGGAAACGCAAGCATGCACTGCTCAGGAATCTCCTCAGTGAGGTGGGGTTAAGCTGGTTGCACCAGGAGGCATTTTCTCGCCACCACCACAAGTCCCCAACATGCAACAGAAATGCTTATAAAAGTGGGCAAGCTGACATTTAATCACCCCAGTTTTTTGGGTTTTGGAGGTTTCTTTTTTATTTTTCAGAGAGGGGGGGTCTCACTATTTCTTTGCTACCTGAGAAGGACCCTTCCCCCTTTTTTAATGGCAAAGGGAACCCCCCTCCTGTGTACTTGATGGTTTTTACCCACTATCCTCAAAGATTACCCTCTTTTACCCGCCATTAGACTTTGGAGGATGGTAGTTTATTTTTAAGAATTCGCCAACAGGAATTTATGTGAGGAACAAAGCCCCCAGTCAGGGAGATGAGGTGGATGTAAGACTTTCCATGCACTCCAGCCCCGGGAGTTTTTAGTTGTTCTTCGCATAGAAAGTCTGGCTTTCAAAATGTCAAAGACGGAAAAGAAATGAGTAGCTGACAATGGCTTTGGTTATTTTTTCTTTTCCTTTGATTTTACAAAAGGCCTTTGAAATATGCAGGGTTGGTTATAAACACTTTTCCATGATTGTTTTTAATTTGTTAAGGTCATAAATAAATACCATATGTTCTTGAAAATAAAAATAAGCAGTGCATCCACTCTACTTAAAGTGTCTCTGTCAAACCTACACGTGACATTACAGTGTATCGGCAAATTTTTCACATGAGAATGGACAGGTAGTGACGGGTTTTTAATTGTTTACAGAAGTAAGAGACCATGTACATGAAGGTACCAATATGATATCAATAATGATAATGCCTACATGCCATAATACTTTTTAAAATGATTTCTGTAGTTTCTGTGAGTGATTTGGACTGTCATCTTCCTTATGCTAACAATACATTCTCTAGTGAGGTCGGGCCTCTATTTTGTGAACTTTTATTGAGTCTTCCTGGTGTAGTGTTTTAACTCAA
Organism: Sturnira hondurensis; assembly: GCF_014824575.4. Classification (NCBI taxonomy): domain Eukaryota; kingdom Metazoa; phylum Chordata; class Mammalia; order Chiroptera; family Phyllostomidae; genus Sturnira; species Sturnira hondurensis. The sequence continues at coordinate 20,739,151 of NW_028093985.1, read as the reverse complement.
CCTGGAGTGATTTTGCTTTGCCGTAGCAGCTAGTCCTTCATTTTCTTTAAGAAATATGTCATGGGATTTGGCTTCAGTGTGTGAAGATCAGAGAGGCTTCATCATTGGTAAAACCCTCATGGTGTGGGGCGAGGAGGGGTGCGGCGAGGAGGCAGAGGAAAAGAAGCATCGAAAGGCCTTGAACACAGGTGCCTTTGTTGCTTTTGACTGACACTCTGGACTTTGTTTCTTGGCTCCCAGGAAGTCATCTCCTACTATTCCCAGTATTCCCTGGATGAAAAGATGCGCAGCCACATGGCCCTGGACTGGATCATGAAGGAGCAGGAGTCCCCGGGAATTCTCTCTCAAGAGCTACGAATGGCCCTGAGGGAGTTGGAGGAAGCCAGGAAAGCAGGACAAGAACTACGGTTTTACAAAGAAAAGAAAGAAATCCTGAGTTTAGCCCTGACTCAGATCTACAGCGATCCTGACACTTCCTCACCCAGTGATGACAAGCTAAGCCTCACAGCCCTTTGTGGCCATCACTAGCCAGGCCAGGTTCCAACCCCTCCAAGGGCTGGCGGAGCCAACACTAACACTAGGAGGCTCACGGAGGGAGATCATAAGAGGCTTTAGCAGCTACAGCCTGAAGGCAGTACTAGTTCTCCCTGCCCATCTCATTCACAGACTCTGGCAGCAGTAAGACCCTCCTAGGACACAACCTCCTACTCAATGCAGTTTGTTTTCATCACACTCCCAATAGTTCTACCTCAGAATGAAAGGATGGAGACAGGATGGCTTGAAAAATATTTTCCAGGTTTGGCTCCAACCTAAGGCCCAGTTGACATGTGACCTGCTAGATTATATATGTTGTTTCAAAGAACGGGCCAGGGTAGCATCCCCCAAAAGAACATCAACTGGGACTGGGGAAAATAGCATGATAGCAATTTTTATTAAATAAAAAATATGAATTGGAATTAAATAAAAACATGGATTGTTTGCTAAAGATTCAAAGGTCAGAGTTTCTTCCCAAGCTTTGTAAGCTGAGAGAGCTTACACTCTACTAGCTGTAAACGAAATCTACAGTGAGAATTTTATCTGGGCATCCCACTATCGAAGATCTTGAAGTAATAGCATGAAAATACTAAAAAAAATTTAATGTGGCTTAAAATGCTATTGTGATAATAATTTTGTTAAGTCCACACCCTTCCATATCACCTACAATAGAACCCTTAAAAAGAATCTTCTAGTAGAATGAGTATCTAATTTTTATAAGTCTTGCAATCAGTCGTGTTCACTTATAATTTGCAATAAATAACTTGAATTGATTTGTTTTTATTTTTGCCACCACAGTCATATATCTACCACGGAGAAGGTTACTGGTATTTTAAAGGTTGAAACATTTTGAAAAATTATTAGTATTTAACAATGTTGCATTGAATTAATTTCTCATGTATTACAGAGAAGGAATCTTCAACTGCCTTCACTGTTGTTCAAGAGCATAAGCCACCAGTAGCTCAAATCTATTGCCATTTTTAAGTTTAAATTGCTGAAATCTGCTTCAAAGAAAGTAAGACATTGCCATTTCTCTTTGAAAAGGGCTTGGGTCCAATGACTGATTAGAAAACCAAAAGCAAATACAAACTAAATTTTAGATGGTTGATGGTCATTCAAATTTTAAAATGGCAACAGTGACAACTTTAACACTTGTAGATATTTCCACATCTATAACATGAAAAGGATTCCCTTGTATTTAGTCCAAAAATTCAAATTAAAAAAACAACAACAATTTTCTCAATTTGAAATAAGTTTTCTTTTCCTTCTTGTTTAGGCAAATGGAAACTAATTTTCCTGAAAGATAAAACTATTATAGCTACTTTAAATTTACAAAAATATGCTACTTTAGCCTTATATCTAAGTATGTACCAAAATATTTGGCACTCCTTATGTCCCCAGGAATACTGTTGTGCATTGATCATATATATTTTGGAATTAGTCATACTAATTAAAACTTTACATATTACATTTCCCACACCAGGGGGGAATTTACCTGCATATCTGCCCTACACTAAAGTTTTGAAAAGGTAATACTATGTAACATTATATACATTTTATTTAAAAATATTGTTTTTAAGAAAAAGTCACATTCTTCCACATAACAAGGCTGAATGTCACCTAGAAGAAAATTTTATTCCCTTATATTCCCCCAAAAAGAATTAAAATTAATATTTGTAGTTTAATAAATTTTGAGGAAACTACCTATCTGCAGTAGTTTTAAAAATAAAGTCATTACTCTCTATCATTTGCAAAAAGACACAATTTCCCACGCCGAGCATAATAATTAAAGTCAGGTCCACCTTTCCTGCACTTGCAACCCTTGACAACAGCCCCTCAAGCTGGCACCCTCTGAACAGATGCAGGAACAGGAATCAGCTGGGAAAATATCACATTTGCTTTCTGCTCTACAATTAGCAAGTTGCACCCATTCTGTTCATGGAAAATAGAAACTCTCCCTTAGCCACTCTCTGTTCTTCCTGGCTGGTCCAAACTGCCCCCTCCTCCCAGAATGGCACGGAAGCTACAGCAAAGGACACAAAAGCCAGATTCTTCACCAGTGCTGGTTCCTCCGATGCGCATTCATATCAAGTCAATTTGAGCTAAGACATCATGGCTGTCAATAACATCACTAAAACATCTATAATCCTGGCCCAGAGCAGAGCAGAGTTAAAGAGTAAAGTAGAATATTATTGTTTTTCCTTTTCTCTATCCTGTTCCCAGTAACACACTGTGTTGAGGGGAACCAGAGTAGAGGAGTCTCAATTTAAGCATATGGAGCTCTGGGTCCTAACCTTTAGTGCTTATAAAGCCTTCGCGTTTATAAGCCCTATGGACCGTCTCCTAGGAAAATAGAAGTGAGCATATACAATTAAAATTACACAAACAGTTTCAGAGAGTATGTGAACTTCCCCAAATTCCTTGGATTTCTCTGCTCAAGAACCCCCAGTTTGGAACTCTTAATTTGAACACATGCTTACGGTCTCATAAACTTCTCAGCAGGGACCCAAGCTCACTGGGACATAGCCCCCACACGGAGGCTGTTTCTAATATAAATGTCATTGTCCTTAAACACAAAATCGCCCTGTTTTTAGACAAGAGATAAGTTTAATTTTCAAAAAATCCAAATATGTTTGGCTGTTATGGATTAAAAAAACCCTGAAGTAAACTGGTCACTAAATTCATGCAAATATATCAGAATGCCACAAATTTAATAAAATCATTGTTCCTCTAGTGATCCAAATTCAGTTGTCCATTTGTTCAAAAGCTATAGTCTACTCTAAAACTCATTCACCTGCTTTTAGCAACAGATATCCTTGAAATATTATACCTACATCAACTATGAGTCTGATCAGCTAGATCTCAGGAAAAAGGCAATCACGAAGGCTTAACACTTTCCTGTTTCTTTGGGAAAAGCTTTTAGAGCTGTGAATACTATCATTGCTTTATCTCTGAAATACTTCAGAGAATTCTGAGTTATGCCATGCCATAGCTTTCTTTCTCGCCAAGGGACAAAAGGAGCCATACTAAGAATATTTTCATTATTTTTGACTATGCTCACAGGTAACCATTATCCAAAATATTATCTTTTCTATATTGTTGATATTTTTTGTTTTGCCTTGCAGAAATGCAAATAGCAAGATTTCTTCTATGATGCTCATCATGTTAAAAGACGTAATAATAACAATAAGACTGCCGTTAGCCAGGGCTCCAGGAAAACAGAAGTAATTTTCCCTACCACAATGGTTCTTAACCTCAGCTATACATTAGAAATATCCACAGAGCTTTTAAAATGCCCTGAATGTCCAGACCATACGCAAACCAATGAAATCAGACTCCCTGGAAGGGTGGCCTAGGCACCTGTATTTTTAAAGTTCCTCAGGTAGTTCTAATGTGCAGTAACACTGAGAACCGTTGCTCTACCCAGGAAGTTCTGGTTCAGAGGCCAATGGCCTAACTAGTGGGAGCTATTACTCACTTGGCCTTGGCCCCAGAGTGACACGTTGAGCTCTTCTGAGCCAGGTAGGAGCAAATCCTTTTGCCTGGGCAAGAGACTCTCCTGGAGCCCAGAACTAAAGCAGGGAGCATGTGCACCGCCCCCTCCAACACACTCACATTTTTGCAGGAGAACCAGATTCTTCCCCAGAGTCCAGGCTTTCTTTCTCAAGTATAGTACAGCAACAAACTGCACCAGAACCATCTGGGATGCTCCTTGAAAAATACAAGTTCCTGGGCACATACCCCGGACCTGCTGACCAAATTCCAGGAGTGGGTCTGGATTATTTACCACTTCACCAGGTGTTTCTGATCACCTTTAAATTTGAGCTCTTTTTGCCTAAAGCTACCTAACACATTCTTTACTAGTCAGCAAAGCCCTAGCCCTCCTGATATAACTAGCCTCTTAGGGGGGGGCACTGAATGGAAAGAGCGGAAGGTTGTCTCTCTACCCCTCCTGATGCTAGAAAGAAGCAAAAGGGACAAAGAGATGGATGCCTCTAATCCCTCAAAGAGCAGCTCCCAATCTTTCATCCCTTTAGCCCCAGTATTGGGAATTACTGTTAATTCCTGTACAGGAAACCATGAAAATCTCTGTTAGCTCGTGGTTAAGCTGCATCTTTAAACCTGACTAAACGCTGTTAGAACTCTCTTCCCGGTAACAAAGCAAGTCATGGGACAGGCAAGCAGAAGCTTCTTTCTGAGAGCTGTTGATGCTCCAGGGACGACTGGTTCCTAAGTGTAAATCCCAGATATCTATTTATAGGCAGTTCCCAATGTTAGCAGCAATTATGTTCCACAAGTCCATTCATAAGTCAGTCAGTTGTTCAACCTCGAGGATGCATTTTTCTATAGGAACCAGGTCATAAATGGTGGCAAGTTTCCAAGACCAGCCTATATAAGAAATGGGGTACCTAGAGTATTGGTCTGCAGAACCTAATACAGGTCCAGGCTGTGAGTGGGCAGAGTGTAGAACAAGGGGGAGGCTGTGGGTCTAGAGCACAGTATTCAAAGGCCTCCCTGGGGGCATATTTCTCAGTTCCAAACTGTTTCTCCAGGCCCTCCCTTTATTTCCTTTTTGTCCCCATAGACCAGCACACCAGTGCCCCACCCATTGCCATCACTGGTTGCTTCTTATGATCATGGTTTCTTTTACTTTCTGACTTACTGAAGAGGTGACCTTTTTAGTGCTTTACTACAAATCTTTGAAACTTTTTAAGAGTTGGTGTCACTGGAAATAGGAACCTTCATGTGACCTAAAAATGACAGCCACTAAGCCTCTCTGCAGAGCCTGTTTTCACCAGGACTTGTGCAGAAATACACAGGTGTGTGACACAGGCTGGGCTAGGCAGGCGGGCCACAGAACGTGTCCCACTGGCCCGGACCCCGGTGTTCCTGTTCTTTGGTGGTCTTACTTCATGCACAGGACACAACCCCACCTTGATCACAGCTGTCCTTAATCATAGCTAGCTAGTTCTGGGTTATCCGGCTCAAAGTGACAAACTGGACTAATCAGTCTGTCCCTCTCAGGAATGTAAACTAAGGAGCCTGGAAGGAATTTTCCAGTTCAAGTTGGAAGCTGAATTTGGAGGAGTCATGTTCATGGATGCTGCATCTGTGCAGGCTGAAGTGATGAGGAAGCAGAAAGCATTAGTCAACGGGCCTGTAGAAAGAGAAGCTAATTGGTACAGAGAGCAGATTCGGAGACAGGCAGAGGCACGTGGAGAAAGTGAGAGCAGGAGGCCCAGAAAGATATGAGAGCTCCTGGCCCAACAGCCCTGCGATAAAATAGCTTATTCTTTATCTGAGTGTATCGCATGCGTTGCAACCAAAGAAACCTCGCTTTACTCATTTCAGGGAAAAACTGCGTTAGATTATTCTGGACTTTGCACCCTAAGAATAGACCAAAAATATTGACATAAGGAAAAAACTCAAGCTATAGAAATAATGCTCAGAACTGGTGACAGAGTTAACTTTTTCCCTTCTCATTACCCATCCCACTCCAATGCAAAGTCTCATACCAGTCCAGAGTCCCTCCCAAATCTGAAATAAATTTATGAATTATGTGCTCACCATCTTGTTCTCACTCCCCTAAGTAGAAATTTCTGTGTTCTCATGTTCAGTAGGAAGTATGGCCACAAAGGGAATAGAGAATTCTATTCTTAAATACACAGAACGCATAATCTTAAATAATTTTTGACTTAAAAAAGCAGCCACCTTGAGAAACTAACGACATGCTCTAACAATGCCAAAGAGCGCTGTCTTTGCCAAAGACATTCCTGCCATGGACTCCCCCTTGGGAATGGCCCTCTGATTCTGTGTGTAAGAGAAAGAAAAGCAGTCTCTTTCGCAGGCTGCAAGCACCTTGCTAACCTGAACTGACTATTTTACTTCAGCACCCTGACTATTAGGCCTAATATTTAGCCCATGCTCAATAAACGTTTCTTGAGTGGAAATTTGTCATTGGTGTCTTGAGGCCTTCCTAACTCCTCTGCTTGGTGAATTAATTCATTCACCAGACCTGGCTCAATTCCGCTGGATTTGTTGTGTCTCACTTGGTTGTAAGGCAGAAATGCAAATCAAACTTACTAGGCACAAGGGAGTTTACTAACTTGTGACACAATAGAGTCCCAGGATAGTTTTTGCTTCAAGTACATCTAGATCTAGAAGCACATCCCAGGACTTTATCTCTCTCATTCTACAGATGTATGCATATGTGTATGTACATGTGTATCATTGCTCATGTCTCAAATCTGCTTTCTTTCTTTCTTTTTTTTTTAATGTGTGGTTGCCTCTCGTGTGGCCCCTGCTGGGAACTGGCCTGCAACCCGGGCATGTGCCCTGGCTGGGAATTGAACCACAATACTCTGGTTCGCAGGCCCCTGCTCAATCCACTGAGCCACACCAGCCAGGGCTCTGCTTTCTTTTGCACTGACTACCATTTTTATGCATGCTCCCCCCTCAGAGCAGCGAGACGGTGGCCAGCAGTTCCAAACCTGGGACAGCTTTTGCTCTGAGTGCATCTGGACCCAGAAGCACAAACCAGCACTTGATCTAAAAACTCTGGATCCCAACACTCAAATTCTAGAACTGAGTGCCCAGAGCAGCCCACCCTCGCAACTTAGACGCACTGGCGGGGACTAGTCAGCCAAGGTGAGTGTAGTTCCATGACCAAAGCGAGGACAACACAATCGTTTACCAAGACATTTTTGAAACTATTTCTCCACCAGAGGCTGCAGAAACAGAATAAACAATAGAAGAAACGCAGCCTCTCCAATGATTAGTTGGGAAAAGATTTTTGGATACACAAAAAGACAGCAGATGTCCCCTATGAAAACACTGTACCACTTCCAAAAATCAAATCCACCCCCAGAGGACAGATTTTGTCACTATTAAGAATGTTCAAAAGAATATTGTGCCCTGAGGGGAGGTCCAAAAGTGTTTCCAGACAAATCACATCACTGCAATAAGTATTCGGGTTCTCTGAGGACTCACATGAGGGGGCGGCACATTTGTGTGCGAGTTCTGCTGTGTGGAGAGGCCTAGTCACCCGTGTTACTCTGCAGTCACACTTCACATATCTTCAGTGCTGAAGAATTGTTGCTATGCAAGTGAGTCAGGACATTTCCTCTGGTCTGCTTCAGGTGGGCCCTGGCGTTCATTGTCAGTGGCTGCTGATGCCCCTTAATAGAAAAGAAAACACTTGATCCCAACAGTCAAAAACAGTTGTGGCAAAGCTGGACCATTCAACAGCCTGGGTAGTTTATTCATCCTTACTCGTGACTGCGTGACTTACAGACCTTAACCACGGCTCCACTCAGACCCATGAATCATGACACAGGCCGTCACAAAATGATTTTGGAGAGAATTTTTTCTGAGTCAATCTATCGTGTATCTTCCAGATATTTTGGTGTTTCGATGTACTGATTTGTTAGATGCTGCCTGAATGTAAATAGGCAGCACTTGGTGCAAAATTCATAGGGAAATACTGAAAACACAGGTGACCCAGTAACGTAACGGAGGAATTGAAAAGCCAACCCCAAATCATAATAGATTAAAACAAAAAAAGCAGCAGCTATTTTACCTTTTCAGTTACCCTGTTTTCAAAGAACCTGGGAATTTTGTGTTGTGTATCCAGTTATTGTGGCTACTTGGATCTCCTTTCAGTTCTTTGGTCACAAGGCCAACAAAGCAAATAAATCCAAAAAGTGGGGGAAGGGGTTTCAATTCTCTTAAAGTCTGAAACATTTTACCTTAAATGATGACTCTCATAAATAGGTTTGTTAACGATTGGGCCCATTAGAGTAGTGAATTCTCTTAAGACAAGTTTCCTGGAACACACTGCCTTGCATCCGGAGCAGTCTCCTCGGGCATGCGTTTGGCGTCTTTATTTTCTTCACAGAAATACGAGGACGGTACCTCCCCGTGCCACTTGCCCAGTTGTTTGTGAAGAGCCAGGGCCTCAGCTCACTCCCTGGAAAAGAGGCTTCCCCAGGCCGAGTCTGGCCACCTGCACAGCTTCGTCCCCTCCCGGGCACCGCAGGTGCCACACACCTGGGCTGTAGGATTTACAGGGTCTGAATTTAACAACCTAAAATAGAAATTTAAAAAATCCATTTTAAACACCGTTTCCATGTGCTGTTCAGTTAGAAGAGGGGACTATCAGAGTCAGAGAAGGAACCTGGTGAAGCGAAGACTCTTTGGGAAAGGTAGCGCCCGTCCACAGAGGGCTGGTCACACCTAACCTCAAACCCCGCCTCCTTTCTTCCCCTGGGGCTCCAGCTTCATCCTTTCTCCTTTTCACCTGAGGTGGCACTCTTCCCCCGGTTCAGGCTTCAGTTTTCCCTCAGCTGTTGTTTATATTCACATTTGGTTCATTTCACTCAAATCACTCTAAATTCACACTTGAGAATTGAAGTTCTCTGAGAAGTAATCAAAGGCAATTGACTTTGTGGTAAGTATGGTCTTCTCATTTGCATCAGATCCCAGTAAAGCTACTTCTTGCTCCAGGTTTTCTTTATAACAAACATGCTTCTTATATCCTAAGGCACAAAAAGATAGTTACCTTGTGTGTTTCTGGTTAACCTTTACAAAAATGGGGAACTTAGGAGGCTGGTGTCTGTGCCAACCAATGCTGGTTTCTGCACACTCTACTAGAAGTTTGAAGACTGCCTTCCTTCCCTGCACGGGGTGAATGAGGGACAGGGGTGTTTCTGCCAGTTCCCAGAGGCAAACTGTAAGAGGAGGGAAGTCTCCAGAATCTAGAGACACAGAATGAAGGGCTGATCTTCCATTGACTCAGAAAATAAGGTCAGGTTTTATCAGTTACAGGAGAAAGTCAAGTTCAACAGGCAGTTTAGAGAAGAAATTCCACTTTCAATTTCACCACTTACCCAACAGTAATTTCTTCACCAATCAGACTGGGAAAAAACCCTTTAAATTATATATCAAGCATGGATGAATTTGTGAGGAAATGGATACTCACACTGTTTTGATGAGAATGTAAATCAATGCAGTCTTTACTGGAGCCAACTCTATTAACATTTGATCTGTCTGTCCCTTTGACCCAGAATTTTTCACTTCTACAATTTCATTCTGTAGAAACATTTTCACAAATGCTGGAAGATGTGCAAAGGTATGTTCTTTATTTTATTGTTTCTAATAGTAAACTTTGGGATGTTTGGATCAGTTTTGTACTGCGTCCCTTACTGCCCTGTCCAACACACCAGTCACCAGCCCTTGTGCTATTGGGCTATTGGTATGTGGCTAGTCTGACATGAGCACACACTGGATTTTGAACACTTATATTTTTAAAAGGAAAATATCTAATTGATCATTTTTATATTGACTACATGTGGGCTAAGCACATTGTTACAATTAATTTTACCTATTACTTTTTACCTTTCTAATGTGGCTACTAGAACACATAGTATTGAAATGTGGCTCATATTTGAACCTCACATTATATCTCTCTCTGCCAGCATTGACTGGTACTATGTACCAATCATTATGAGAAGATAGATCTCTATATACAGATGTAAAAAGATATAATATAGATAAATTGAAAAACAGTTTTCAAAGCAATACATACATTGCAAGCTTATTTGTCTTTGTTCTTTTAAATTAAGTATATGTAAAAAAAATTGGAGGAATATGCCCTAAATATTATTGGGGAAGTAGGGGTTAGGGATGAAAGAAGAAAATTTTTTTACACTGTGTTTTAAATTGCAGTTTACGTACATCAGAGGGAAAAATAAAAAGTAAAGCTAAAGTTTAAGAATAAAGGGAGATAAAAACAACATGATAGATTCAGCATTTCATGTTTGTTGACTTGGCATTCATTAGCCATGAAAATTTCTTTTTATGATATATTACCAAAGCCTATAATTTTTTTCTTAACAAAATAATATAATTTTTCTTACACTTACTATTAGTCATTTGTTTTTACCCCAGTAAAGAAAATAGAAAACACTAAAAGTAGATAGAATTTCTTGTCCTGGTAATAACTAGCAAGCTAGATTTCAGTTTATCAATAACGCATTTCTTGCAGTTTCCTTCAGGGTTTCACAAGGGATGCAAGACTCAAAACCAACCGTCACCTTAACCATCGATGCTGCAAGTGACAAACGGGAGCCACGGCTGAACACTTCTCACGCAGGAGAGTCTCTTCACACTTTATGAAAGTAAATTTAGAGGAGGGATAAAACTTAACGAACATTAAACTGTTTTGCCTCATATTTCATACGCTATACATATTTCCATAACTCTAATACATGTTCATATTATTTTGTGTTCTGTTTTGATCCTTTAACATTGTGTCATGTAAATCTTCCCATGTATTACCTTACTTTCCAAACTTATCTTGAATAGTACTTCAGTGTGTTTATATGACAAGTTTATTTACTCTTCAGGGGAATTCTTATTATCTTTAGTAGCACCATTCTGAAAATGCTTGTAAAAATTAATTTTTAGAATGTGATTTATTTTCTTTAAGGGCAGCTCCTCTAAATATTTTGAGTACATTTTATGACATATATTTAATATAAATGGCCTCACCTCTTTTCTGAAACCAAATGAGTTAAATTTTTTATTTAAAGAAGAATTAACTTGACAAATGGTCAGACTATTTTAAAATCCTTAATACATAAAAATATTTAATACACATTACCAGATTGCTCTCCAAAAATAGAAAACCAAATACTATATTGTAATGTATGTGGTCTAATTTCCCCATAATAACACCTACACCTTTTTAAGTTTTAGAATTATTCTTCTGCTACATTAATAGATGTTTCTTTTTATGGACCTATAAATGCTCTCCACTTCAAAAAAGAACAAGTTAGATTTCAAAACCAGACCTGTCATCTGACCAAGGATCTACTCAGGTAAAAGAGTTTATTTCTTTTTTCTTCTATTTTCTCGTTTTCACTAATAAATTTTACTCAATCAAATAAGAAAAACATATAGAATGTTTAGAGATGCTTAGAGATAGGCAATTATATAGAAGTAATGTATGTTTTTACAGTGTGGCTGTTATCTTCCATGTTAAACACAAAAATATACAAAGAGTGAAGAAAGAGAAGGTGCGTGATTCAGATGAACAAATTAAGATTATTAGCAACTTTACACAAAGATGAAGAAGACACAGCCCTTGTAGAAAGTGGCTGTAGAAATATGTTATTATAAATCCCCTCGTCTCTGATCTTTCTGCCAATGGAGAATTCATAGAAACATGTTCTAGTTTTCTGTTTATGAGAAGTTTACCTTGAAATCCTCAGACCAGCCACTGAGTCTCCCTTGCATCCCTTCACCATGCTAGAACCAGAGTTTGTTGCTACCAAAGGGAGGAAAGATACTAAAAGATGCACTTCCCAACTTCGGAGGAAGTCCTCTGGAGGACAGCTCTGCCGCTGTTCGAACCGCCTACTGCAGGCGGAGTGCTCGGGGCTTGTGAATGCCCGTTCGAGTCATACCAGTGGCTCCCCTTTTCCTTTTTCTGTGCCTCTCTTCATTGCACTGGTCCGTTTGGTCATACCACTGGGTATTTTCGTTGATATTCTTTGGTCCCTACCACAGGGTTATGCTATATTTTAGAATTATTAATACAGATGGTTTATGATCTATAGCAGCCCTTGTGTGTTCTTTCTTACATGTATATATGTATGTGTGTAATGAAAGAGTGTGTATATATGAGAAAGAATATATATATGTATATATCCCTTCTGCCTACCAAGAAAAGAGGAGGCGGGGCCTGAGAGAATAAAGAGAGAGACTTGAAAAGAGAAAGACTCACATGGTGCCCATGTGCTGGTTACATACTTATTTTCCTCAGTGAGGCTGGCAAATGATGTCTTGAACCAAAGTATCGTTAAACAAATGAGCTCCTTCACCCTAACCACAGATGCTGTGACAAAAGCCACGTGGTGTGGCAGGAGGGCCAAGGCACACAGCTGTGCTTCCTCACTGTCAGAACAGAGGTACAGTTTGCTGTAAAGGTGAAGTTTTAAATCTGTTAACACCAAGGAACAAAGACAACTGTGAGAATTTCTTCCCTACTCTCCTCTCTTGGTTTCCCCTGGTACAAATGAGCGATACTAATCTGATTAATTAGACCTTGAGCATTTAAAACAAAGCTGTTTTCTATATTTAGGAAAGTGATTCCAGTTTACATAAGTAATTAAAAGAGAAAGTTTTAACATTTTGATGTTTGAGCATTTCCAAATGAGCTCCTTGGTATAAGAAAATCTGAGAGATTTTCTATCAGCAGAGGATGTTTATTTGTCAGCAAATTTCATTACTTTATGCAAATATTTTCTAGCCCATAAACTAAGTATCATTATCTGTCTGCACAATAACCTATAATAATCCCCCGTTTAATATCTAGATTATGTGTCTATAAACTCGAAGAAGATATTCTAGTACCTGAACACTTGAAGGAATTAATTATATTTATAAAGATGGAGATGATTTTAAAAGATTTATTAGTGTCAAATTAGAAACAAATAATCTTCTTCACTTAATGATAGATTAATGAGGGAGGAAAACCAGAATAAATATCAAGAATGATCAAATAATCATCTTTAGCTTAGTACTACAGTCTCCTAAAGCATCATTGATTTGGGTTGTGCGCTTTTAAAATGTATAATATACGCATGTTTAGTGCCTTTTATGTAACCTACTTAAATTTTCCCAATTCAACACAGTTAGAGCTTCTAATATGAGTCTATTTTGTACATCCTTTTTATGTACCTGTTCTCCTGGCTGACTAAATTGTCACATAATGACACTTGTTAATCATGGCAAATTTAGATTCTACAATGCACATTTTAAAGTTAATTTGCAAATAACTTTATTTTACTTATAGAATACATTGTACAAAAAAAATACATATACACCTTTATTTGGTTTCCTAATTTTAAGAGTATCTGCACAGTTCTTTTTAACTGGTCTAGTTAAGTCCAAATCAAAGATATAATAGTAGGTTGAATATCAACCTGTTAGAGAGTTAAATTCCTACAACACACTAAACAACTACAGTTGTGTAAGGCAAATTTTTTAATAAATGCTGTTATTTAAAAAAATATTCTAGTCCTAATGTTCTAAGGCAATCATCATTACAACTACGAAAACAGATCTTTCAGCTTCACAAGGATGTTCTCTGGCTTGCTTAGCAAACGACAGAAACTCAGGTTTATAGTAATAAAAGGTAGCAGAAACGCCCTGGCTGGTGTAGCTCAGTGGATTGAGCATGGGCCTGCGAACCACATAATCGTGGTTCAATTCCCAGTCAGGGTGAATGACTGGGTTGCAGGCCAGTTCCCAGCAGGGGACTCACGAGAGGCAACCATACACTGATATTTCTCTCCCTTTCTCCTTCCCTTCCCCTCTAAAGATGAATACATTTTAAAAAATCTTTAAAAAAAGATAGAAGAAACAATTTTGGCAGGCAATAGGTGTGTCAGGTACATGATGATCTACTTCTACCTATCTGATAAGAGGTCATGGCTGACCCAGAGATTATCTACCCCAAACCGCTAGTCTGTCAAAATGTTTCCTCCTTCAAGGTTCTTCACTGACAGGAACCCAAGTTGGTGGTCTCTTAAGTGAAATTATTGTATTTTGAGGTTTATAATTTTCAGTTTACACTCTGTGTGACTGAGGTGAGTTTATTAAGCTTTATTATCATCATCATCATTTGTGAATCGAGTACTATTCTATTCTGAGTGCTTCATATTTATTAGCATACTGTTCAGCCAGTTTGTGATATAGGGACTATTGCTGCCTCCAGTTTACAAATGAGGAACTAGAGGTCAACTAGGTTCCCCAAAGTCACAAGGCTAGGGAGTTAAAACCATCTGCTACCACCCTCCTGCCCTCCATTGTAGCTTAGGCGGGAGCCCCATGCTTTTTGCCCCATGGCCAGTCAGTACTTGAAGGTTTAATGAGCACAAGAATCAGCTGGGTATCATTGGAAATGTAGTTTCTGGGTTAGGAGGTCTGGGGTGGAGCCCCAGATTCTGTATTTATTACGAGTCCCCATGTGACGCTGGTGTCATCAACTCCATCCTTGCCACATCTCACGGTTCTGGGCTGTGTGGCGGCATGAGGGCCATGCTATTGGCTGTCTAGCACAAACATAAGATGTGCAGGAAGCAACTCGAAGGTGCCTGTGAAGACTTAATGTGATCATCTGAGTCTTATTCTGACCATTATCGCCAACTTATTAAAAGCATTTGGTTGCCCATTAAAATTCCTGGAGTCCTAAAACTGTGTGAGTTGCTGGTCTTCTGTCAAACCCATTCCCATCACCAGTGGGGAGAGCAGGTTACATCATAAAGTCAGTCCTTTCCAATTCACTTCACACAGCTGTGCTCAAGAACTTAGGAGACTCAGAAGCCAGTGTGAAAATATGCTTCTGTCTCCTAGAAGACATTTTAGCTCAAAAGCTACTGATATAACCTCAAATTCTCAAGACAATGACCCAGGAGCTGCTGCAAGCTAACAATTATGCTTTTGAAGTCTGCATACAAGAGACAGGAAGCATCTCGCAAAGCCTCAAGAGTGTCATGGGCCTATGGCTTTTAAATGTAAGAAAATGAAAATATTTTTTCTTAATACATTCATTGAGCTAAAGTACTTTGCTACATGATTTCATTGTATAGGAGATAAAACTGAGGTTGGAGAGTTTTTCATGATTTAACCAAGGTCACACCGAAAATATAAAATACATCTGGGATTTGGCTGCAAGCCCAGGGTGTTCTCTCCACTATATAACCTTAAAATCTTACCAGTCTACCCAGGACCTATACAGTCAGATGGATCTAGATTTGCCTCCTAGCTCTTGCACTTACTGGCTACATACCCATAGGCAAGTTGCTTACATTTTTTAAGACTTAGTTTTTTAATATTCAAATTGGGAATAATATCTTCCTTTCAGGCTTGTTGTACAGATTAAATGGAATTAATTTAACCAGATCCATTCTGGGACAATGAGAATTATGTATGGCCCATGACGGACGCTGGGTAAATTGAAGCATTTTAAAAAGTCGTAAGCTTATCAAGATTATCAGAGCCAGGAAGATTACTAAAGCCTCAGGCTGGGCTAGGAGTGTGCACTCTCCTTCCCAGTCTCATATCTTATCTCAGAGTTCCCCATACCTCTATGTTAATATACAATAAATGATTTTTATGAAAATGACTATTTATGCATCTATTTTCCCCTGTAGTCTGTACGCCCAACCATGTCTCACTTATATGTGTACCTCCAGTGCTAACAGTGTCTAGAACACAGTAGGCATGCAGTCTATGCGTGCTGACAAATTAAAGCACAAGAGAAGAGAATGTTAACATGAGCAGCATGTTGTTCAACAGTGCTGACAGTAAAAGAACTAGGTGAAGAAAGTCAACATGTCCCTCTGGAGTCTGGCTGAGAGAAGTTGTTTATTGAACAACTTCAGTGATAGGCACCAAAACAAACCTTATCCTCAAGGAGCTCAAAATAGTGGGAAGCCAAGCCTGTGTACAGGGACAATACAAGAAGATACAGGGAAGTCGTGATGGGAAGCAGAAGAGGCAGGTCTAAGGGAGGATGAGGGAGGGAAGTTCAGCTGAAGCTGAGCTGTCTTGAAGGGTAAGCAGGAACCTGCAGAGCAGAGTGCAGAATGGGGTAGAACAAGAAAAGTGTGTCAGTGGAAACATCGTGCAAAGACAGAGAGCTAGGAGAGAGCATGGACCTTTAGGAGATAACAAATATTTCAAGGTCATTGAGTCTCAAATCTCTCCTCTCCCAAATGTGAGCCCCCCAAAAGCAAAAAAAAAAATCTGATTTCCTACTTAACCCGTTATAAGTATTTAATGGCATATATAGTAGATATTCCAGAACTAGTGATTGAATGGAATAAATTCATGAATAGGTCAGTGAAAATACTTAATACCTAGAGTTAAGCCAGAGCAAGAAAACTGGTCGTAGGTTGGCTCTCAAGTTTCTATGGGATTTCCGGCATTTTAAATCCACAGAAGCCTACACTCAACCCCAGGTTTCCAGAGAATACATTTACTTCTATATAAATCTCTTAGCCATCTGGCCTCTGCATGGGCTACTATAGCACAGTACCATAAAGCAGGGGGCTTAGAAAATGGAAATTTATTTTCTCACAGTTCTGGAGGCCAGGATGTCTGAAGTTCTTAAGGCACTGGTAGATTCCGTTCCCGGGGAGAGCCTTATTCCTAGTGCATAGAGGGCTGCCTTCTTGAGGTGTCCTCACATAGCCAAGAGAGGACGCTCTGGCGTCTCTTCCTCATCTTATAAGGACGTGAATCCCATCAAGGGCCCCCTACTGATATTGTCACCTAAATCTAATTACCTCCCAAAGACCACACCTTCCAGTACCATCACATTCAAGGTAAGGGCTTAAACATATAAATTTGGGGACACACAAACAGTCATTTTCTCACCTAAAATGGAGCTACTTTATCCCCCTTTTAATAATTATGATTAGATTTTATAGTTTATGTCTCACTCCAGATACCACACATCTTAGGGACAACAGTAACATTAGAATGACCCCTACAATGTCATTCTATGACTCTGTCCTTGTCACTTCCCACTCTTTTAGGCATTCCAGCTCCCTCACATTCCTCCCCTACTTGAGATACTCCCAGGGACTATCTCACATGTGCTTGCAGGCCCTTCTTTCCTGTACAAAATCGTATCTGGCCTTAGCCTCTTCTCCTACTCCATTGTTCTGTGTTTGATGTCTTCTGTGGCTGTTGCCACCAAAAGCATTGTTGGTCCTGCCAAAAATGATAATGACACCCGTGATAGCCATGCCTGCCAAAGGCATGACTACTCCTTCCAATGCCAGGGAATTAAGGCCGTCATCCCAGAGACATCAAAGAGGCCTGCTCAAGTGTCTTCTCGGTGTAGAGTGAGGGCGGTGCCCCTAGCTGCTCGGGCCCTCCGGGCCCCTTCCCTGCTCACACAGCAACACCAGAATTGCTCTCTGCCACTTGCACAGCAAAGCCACGCAAATCTGAGTTCTGGCTGCCTTAGTATCCAGAAAATAGGTCTTCTGGTTTCTACTCAATATTTCTGAAGTCTTTGTTCCAAAGACAGAGGCGTGAGTTCACTGGTGCTAAATATTGAACACTGATCTACCAAGTTTGGACTAAAGCTCTGTTTCTAACTGTCCTCTCTATTAGAGGACACTCATGTACCCTCCTGATTGGCCTCCAGGTTGTGGCTGAATCCTGGTGCAAACTCAGCTTAGGCTCAGGTTGGGATTCCTGCCGCAAGAAGCTCCTTGCTGGCCAAGTCCATGCTTCTTTTGTGCTCTTTATAGTCCACTCCATTATACTGGACACATAGTTTATGCTTGATCATAGTTCTTAAATTATATCAATGCTGTCACAAGGATGCATGGTGTCTATGGGCTACAGAAAAGTAAAGTGACTCCTAGACACAACTCCAAGCAGCCTGGTTCGCTAGGCCCAGCTCAGTACGGTGTCCGGACTTAGCCAGTCTTCTCTAAACACACGTTAAATGAGCCCCATTTTAAAGGCTTCCATGAAACAAAATAAATCTCACCTGTGGAGGCATGGGCCCCAGGACATCCTAGTAGGCCATGATCTCAAAAGAAGATGACTATGGAGACATCCAGTACCTAAAAAGTTGAATGTTAAAGACAAAGGTGCTCTCTTCCCCACTAGAATCCTTAAAAAGGCAACATGACATGGTATGAGAGCTAAAAGAAAGAGAAAAAAGGACAGTACTAGATGATGTTCAACTATCATTCTCCTAACTCTAGCTCCACTTTTTTACCCTTGGTTATTTCTTAAATGTTCCAGGAGTGTTCTCTTCTCACGATCTTTGCCATTGCTGTTTCTATGCCTGGAATACACGTACCTCCGATAACTCACATGGGTTGATTCATGGCTTTGTCCAGTTCTCTGCTATACCTTTGACCTTTCCTGGCCACCTTTAAAGCCAGAGCACCCTTCCCATTCCTTGTCCTTTTACCTTGCTTTACGTTTCTTCACAGCATTTAACTGTCACTTGGCCTTACATTGTGTGCTTATTTCTCTCACACTGCAGCATTAAGTGCTCAAGAGCAGCAGCTGTGTTTGCTTTACTCACTGCTCTGCCCCTAGTATCTGTCACATAGTAGGTGGTTCATACATAATTTTTAAATGAATTATATCTGAATACAAATTGTGACACAAAGTACTATTAATCATAAATATGACTAAGTAAAATACTTTAAACAAGTGAAATATGCCAGTCAGCGAAAGACAAATACCACATGGTCTCACTTATATGTGGAATCTAATGAACAAAATAAACCAACAAACAAAATAGAAATGGACAATAGTGTGGATCAGTGGGGGGAAATTGGGACAGCTGTAATTGAACAACAATAAAAAGAAAATGAAACAAATAGAAACAGAGGCATGGATACATGGACAGACTGACAGCTGTCGAAGCAGATTTGGGGGAGGGACTGGATGAGAGAAGGTGACGGGATTAGTCCAAGAACATATATGGACAACCCACCGACACAGACAACAGTGTGGTGATGGCCAGAGGGAAGGGGGTGAGGCCTGAGTGGAGGTGGGCAAAGGGGAAAAATGGGGACAACTGTAATACTGTCAACAATAAAGATAAAGTAAAATAAATAAATTAATAAATAGACTTCTACTTCTGGTACAATGGGGTAGTTTATGACAGATCAATGCTCATTGAGAACAACTAGAAAATGGGATTTACAAAGCCACACATGTGTTTTAGAGGCAGTACAGAGTTGCTAAAGGTAGAAAGATCAAGATTTAGTGGGGGGTGGGGACTGCAGTTCTTGCAAAAGAGGACTATTATTCTGCTGCATTGTCCTGGGGGACATATGCTGATTTCAGAAATAGACGAGGGGCTGAAAATATGAACTTTTGTGGGGAGGGCAAAGAGAAGCTTCTAGCATTAAAGAAACCAGCAGAACTTTGTCAAACTCATAAGACCAAAGCAGTTAAAGATTTGGAGTCCAGGATGCTGGTAAAAAGGGAAGTGTAGGTGATTGAACCTGAAATATGACCTGCTTTTCCCTGAAAACATTTGCCGAATCCTGAAGATGCTTGAGACAAGTATTGTTAAGAAATAAAGCACAATATCTTGGAGAGTTAAAAGAAATTGTTCAGTTTTGGCAGGCTGAGGTAATATAAATTAGGGCTCAAAGATTAGGAGAAAGTCCTCAGTGAACAAAGCAGTCTATAATAGTCACTTCCCAACTTTGCTGAATATTGAAATAACATAGACATTTTTATTTAATAGGCATGGGGTGTGACTTGGGTAATAAGATCTTATTCTATCCATTTGGTGAGGAAAGGGGTAGAACCTGTCTGGAAAAAGATAACAGCTGCTGAAGCATCTAAAATTTTTTTAAAGCAGACTGTCCTGGTTTTAATCTCAAAAAATCATGAGGAATTCTAAGAGACAACCCTATAAGATTTAAAATTAAGAGATAAAACAAACTATAGAAGCAGATCTCATAGGTGATCCAAATTCTAGCATAAGAAGATAAGTTTTAACTGTTAAAAATGTTCAAGAAAATAGACAAATAGATGGTCAAGACAGACCAAAAGATGAAAAACTAAATCAGAATTGGTTTTCTATATATATAAAAAGAATTGAATGGAAATTCTAGAACTAAAAAGTATAATAATTGAATTTAAGGAATGTATAGATAGATTTAATGGAAGATTAGATATAGCAGAAGAGAGAATTAGTGAACTTTAATACAAAGGTCAATAGACGTCATTCAAAAAATGACTGAAGTTCTAATTGGCTCCAAAAGGAATACATCAAATCATTGTTAAATTACTGCACCTTACTTTCCTCTCAGGAAGGATAAGTATATCCTTCTCTCTCAGTCAGAGAGCCTGGGAAGGAGTGAAGTACATCAGTAGGCCACCATTCCTGTCCAAATTTAGAGGCAGATTTTGTTATGTTCAGCATAGCAACTGCATGTTTGGGGAGATGGCCCTAGGAGGGTGAGGTTTACTCTTGTGGACACCAAAGGGCTTGAACGAGGTATTGAATCAGTTTGGGGAGTTCAGGCCACTTACAGAATGGGTCAAAGTTAATGAGCATGTCAGCACTACCCTAAGCTAACGTACATGAACCTTGCTGTCCAATGAGTATCCCAAAATATTTTTGCTATTTTTACAAGTGGAAATGGGGCAGTGCTTGGTTATGCGTCCTCAGGTGATATTATTCACCCTTTCCTATTTCTCGTCATTCTAGTCTATGAATGTGTTTTGTCCATGTCTTATCAGGACAACTGCATGTGGCTTTAAAATTAGGACTATTCACCATAGGCAAGCCGAAAAGCTATCTGACATGATAATATAAAGAAACAGAGAGATTCTTGTTTTTAAAACCTCTAACTCAGAACAATAAGAAATAAGAGATAATGGGCAGAAGTCTCCATTATAATCATAACTCTTATAAATACCACACATATTCACAGCACTGTTTCCTTCGAAGCTCAGCATGTGCTTTCCCACCGTGGTTTTCAGTAACAAACACACTGAGTGTAAAGAGAGGAGCACAGGGCTGCTGGCGTGGAAATGACCCCCAGTCCCTGGGCTCGCTGGGCGAGTGTCTTGAGATTTCATTCAGAAGCAGCCCCCAGAAAATGACTGACACAGAACAGTGGCTGTTACTGGTAGGTTAAGACATGGAGTAGTTCCAAAGGAAAAGTAAGGCTCTTCTCACACCCATCCCTCAAAATAAAGTAACTGAATAGCTTTTAAAATAACAGCAACAAACAATATATCACCAAAAACCAGGTATCAACTGAAACAATAAACTTCTTTACTCTCTCAGTGGGTGGGAGTCAAAACCAACTGTCAGACTCACATATCTGCTTCTTTTCCATTTTTAATTCAATTTTCCTTTCAAATGAATCATGGTGTAGTCTTGGTTGCTCTGAGTAGTGGAGAAAAAAGCCAGAAAAGGCAACTGCTGGGTAAAGATACCAGTGAAGGAAAAATGCTTGGACAACCTGCCTCTTTTTCTGACTTCAGCCCTCCCTGCTCAGTCTGCCTTGAAGTCTCATTCTTCTGCATATACATTCTTTTTTCTTTTTTGCTGCAGGAGCCATTCACCAACATTTATAGGGGATAAATTATATTCTGAGCTGAATTAAAACCATTAGCCCCTTGAAAAATCACTCAGAGGAAGAGAAAAGGAAAACGGGCATTTGCTAGATGCAAAGAAAAGGATTTGGGTTACTTGGGAATTCAGCTTAACTTTAAAGGCTTTCTCAACTAAATTACTTAATGAGTTGAAAGAATAGAAGGAACACAGGTTAGAACATGAGTTTACTTCTTTTTGGTCAGGAACAATTAATGTAAACGGACCCAGGTTTTCAGCACTGTTATTTTTCATGAGTTCTACTTCAAAATGTGTTCTAAAATCTAACAAAATAAAAAATTTCCAGCCAGTTTTCTTCCAGAAGGGTGTCACAGACACAGGGAAGGGGAACAGGAGGTAGGGAGCTCACATTTGTAAGGTTCTTTGAAGCTGGGTGGGCAGGAAGTACAGAAAAACGACATAACAATGAACAAAGATTTTGATTCCAAATAAGGTCACTGTGGTAAGGGTATGCCTAACTCTTACATTTAATGTGCGTTTAGAGTACATTAACTATCCTGTTTTGATAAATAATAATAACAATGGTATAACATACCCTATAGTTTACAAATTTAATGGGGGAAAACTTGGAAGAAGAAAAGGGTAAAAATGAAAAACACATTCTCCCATTTCTTCTTTTTTTGGTCCTTTTTCTTAAAGGTGGTCTCTCCCTGTCCAAAGTGCAATCATATGTGAAACTCCATCATTCCCCCTGTTGCCTCTCCCACCCCAGTGCTTCATTATAGTCGCCATCGTGCCGTTCATCTGACGTCTCTCACTAACTACCACAATTTAGGAGGTGTTTGCTGGTCCTGAAGGTAGTGTTTTTCATTAAAAGACACATTCAAGCTGGTTCTCTATACTCGGTTGAAGCAAGGGCTCAGTAATGAATCTTTTATTTAAATTAATAAACAGTTCTGGGACATTGTTTTAAAACATCGATCTTATTTTAGAATTAAAGTGCCACACAGCTCGGTCTGTTTTTCCCAAGAAAAATGTTGTATTCACTTTACAACACAGTTATTTGCATTTTTTTCTTCACCCACAACTCACTAGATGGAAAAAATATCAGGGGACGTAAAAATGAAATAAGGAAATAAATAACAACATGTCGAGGATTTTTCTTTTCTTTCTTTCTTTTCAGAGCGCACCAAAAAAAAAAAGAGTCCTGATTAGTTCAACATCTGGGGGCAAAGAGACATTGTGTATAATGTCAGCAAAGTCACATCAGCAAGAGACCCCAGGACACCACGGAAGGGAATGTTTATCAGACAAATGTGTCTCCAAGATTCTTGTACTTATAAGCACCTTTCCCACCTCTTCCTGTTTGCATTCCTCTGGGTCGGATTTCAGCTGAGGGGATGGAAATTAAATAAAGGTGCTTTGGAGAACACATAATTAGCCCTTAAATCATCAGATCTCAAATTCATGAAATTTCGTTGGAAGTATAGCTAGAAGCCTTTTTAAAATGCCTCTGGGGCAACTTCCTCCAGTTTTCTCCGAAGAATTTAATGTTAGCATACACAAGTAATTATTACTCAATAATGCTCTTTTTGTTCTGAGCTAAGGATTCCTGTTAGCAGTCTTTTCTACCTGTGGACTAGAAAAATTCACAGAAACACATTCCCCCCCGAGGCCTGTTCCCATGGGAAGTTTGCTTCAAGTTTTCCTCTCCGAGCATCCAGTGCTTCTCCCAGTTGTTTCGTGCAACGTTTCACATTGGCAAGCAGGTCACTGAACAACAGGATGTCAACCTCAGAGCGTCCGCGGGTGTCAGTCTCCCTTGTATAAGAAGCGGCTTGTGAAGAAAAAAAGGATATTATGTGGGGAAAACCTCAACTAACCTTGAGGGAAGCATAGATTTCAAGTTGTAGCATTTTTAGGGTCAATTAACATTGTGGAATAGCTTAAATATGTGCTAGTTTACCCACCCCCACCCCCACAAAAAATAAAATAAAATAAAACAGAGGGAGAAAGTAATTTATCATAGCCTACGGAGAATTTAGGTCTGGTTGTGGAAAAGAAAGCATGATTTGAAGAAAAATCCTGAAAATCCTTATAAAGAGTTAGAGCCAGACGTTCTCAGACTCTTTCTGCTTGGACACTGCTAACTAGGTTGTGAGGAATCCAGGCGGGCAGGAATTAAATTCACCGTCGGAGACCTGCAACCCTGCCCAAGACTCAAACAAGAAATGCCTGGACAGGCGGCTCTGGCCGAGGCGCCCACACGCGAACCGTACCTGTGAGGCTTAGCACCGTCCGTGACTGATGTTTCTGATGGATGGTAGCTGGCTACGGTTCTCAGTGGATCACAGGTGATTTTAACAAAGTATCCCGACATGATAGTTAATGAGAATTTATTTCAAATCTCTTGTTCAATATAATTTTACAAGTCAACACTTTAAGTAATTAGCAGCACATCTTTGTCTGCTTCAACATTCAAGGACAGCTGGGTTGCAAGAAGAGGCTCTTCAGCAGTAGGGGAAACTGTCATCTGTGATTTGGGAATCGTCGTGTCCACAGGCAACGGAAAGCTAGGAAAGGTAGCCCGTGGCACATGGAGTCAAACGAATGTCACATGAAGCCGGAAAACACTGCAAAGCTTCAAACTCTCTGCCACTTATTATATATTAATCCCTTACAAATTTCCAACAGTTGGTTCCGCCAGGCACTATGGAGGGCACTGAAGTAAGCAACAAAGGTGCCATTTTAGTTCTTGGCACTGCCTTGGAGGAGGCTGAACTGCTCTTCCGAGAGACCTGGCAGCTTGGCCAGAAGGGAGAGCTCACGGACTACGACAAATATTTACTACTAAAGAATATAGGGGGACAAATAACACCTACCAGCAAAAGCTGAGTATTTCACAGGCAAAGGGCATGAGTATGTCCCCTGGCTTATCGGATCATACTTTCAGGGGTGTCCGACCCGTGGCCCGTGGCCCGTGGCCCATGGCCGCACGCAGCCCAGGATGGCTATGAATGTGGCCCAACATAAAATTGTAAATTTACTTAAAATATTATCCGTTTTCATCAGTTTTTGTTAGTGTTTTTGTATTTAATGTGTAGCCCAGGACAATTCTTCTTCTTCAAGTGCGGCCCAGGAACGCCAAAAGTTTGGACATCGCTGTTTAGAGTGACATTTCCAGCAGGGAGAGCCACAGCGTACCAGTAAGGGTCCGGCTGCAGGTAAGAAAAACCATTCCAGTTACTTTACCAGGAAGGGATGCAACTCAGGGAATCATGGGAATAGCTAGAACAGACTCTAGGCTGCGCTTTCGGGAATGACTCTCAGAACGACACTGCGGAGCTGACCTGTTGCTCCAGCTGCGATCTGAGAGTGGTTTGGCCGACTGCTGGCCCCAGGACCGTAACGCCTCACTCGAGAGCTGGGGATCCAGAAGCTGCCGCTGCAATCGTGTGCCCCAGGAACACTCTGTCCTGTTGTA
This sequence comes from Sturnira hondurensis, assembly GCF_014824575.4. Lineage (NCBI taxonomy): Eukaryota > Metazoa > Chordata > Mammalia > Chiroptera > Phyllostomidae > Sturnira > Sturnira hondurensis. The sequence continues at coordinate 20,713,994 of NW_028093985.1, read as the reverse complement.
AACCCAGGGACTGCAAATCATCACTAGAACTCTGGGCTTCAAAGTCGTTCTGTATCCGCTCCATCTGGACTAGCTAAAGCTGCCTCTCTCCTGACTTCACTCAGTTCTGGACTCAATCTTGCACAAATGCAACAAATTGATGAAACCCCTTTCCCTTTAGAAGTTAGGGTGGCAAGGGAATACGGAAAAATGTAGCGTTTAGCTTCCTTAACCTGAGATTTCCAATCACGGCTAATGCGTACTGTCAGTCTCCAGAAAGGAACACGGGGTATGGCAGTTCTGCCACTTAATTGCTCATTGGCCCTTGTTGGAAGCGAGCACCCCGCGGAACTGGGCTAGCACTCTGGCTCCCAGTTCCTGGCTCTGTGCCCACACCTTGTCTCCGCAGAAGAAAATATGTTGTTTCATATTCAAGTTTTTACTATAGCTATCTTGGCTAGAATTTAATCATACTCATAAATCATATTTGTTATTGATTTACATTTAAAAATAATTTTTGCTTTTAGATAAATTTATAGCTTAAGGATGATTTCATTACAACTATGTGTGCATTTTTAAATGAATGGAAAATTGTCAGGATAAACTGCCCCCGGAACTATGTCCTGTATTTTTTATTCTAAACACTGACTAGGTAGGATGTAATGATGGTATTACGTTAAAAATAATAATAGGAGGAAAATCACACCGTTGTTACCATTTAGATCCTTTCCCTGCATTCAGACCATTTGCCTTCGTGGGATTTTTATAGAAAGACTCTGCACTGTGTGGACAATTCCTGACACAATCAAATGTCTTTAAATTGACAGGGAGCCCATCAGCACAGCACCTATAATTACTTCCACAGGCAGGTTGCTCAGGCATGAAACAGGACCTTGGGGACAGGCTCACCTCCTTTGCCTGAAATTCCCTAAAGCATTTACAAATACCGGTCAAGTGTGAGCCAAGTCCTTGGCCCTGCCCATGTAAAGGCACTTTGGTCCCTCAGGCAAAAATTGCCAACCTTAATGGGTTCCAGCTGTCTCACGGCTGAGTGCCTGCTCCTCCAGCCTGCAGGCTGCCCTGGCATTTCAAAGGGCTCCTGGCAGGCTGGGTCACCCCGAGCAGAAGGCTGAGCTGGCCTTTGAACATGTGGCCCTGCCCGGTTGATGTGCATTACCTCCAGGAGGAAGGAATGGCTTCCTTATGGCTGCGCGGGCTGGGGCTCAGATTACCCGGCTCACTGGGGAGACCGGAAAGCAACCCCTGACCAGCCTGAGCAGGGTGCTGATTCCAGCCACACAAGCAGTGCTGGGAGGAGCCAAGGCAGCGCAGACTTTTTTCTTCCGCAAATCTCTGTTGTTCCTGGGGACTTTTACACTCTAACATATTATGAGGTGAAAATCCTGTGGACATTTGGACTTCACAGGGAAATGACCAGTATTTGATATTCCCTGCACATAGATGTGTGTGTTCCTAAGGCAAGAATATGGTGTTTTATGCAAATTATGTCCTGTTAATCACCAATATCCCTTTGTTGTGATAACAGGGAGACAGACTCTCTGCTCACAGATCATCAGGTGACTTCAGTCCCTCCAAGTTCAGCTGATATTGTAACCCTTGGTCTCTATCGAGAAATGGCTGAACTCCTTAGAAAACTGAGATATTCAGACATTCTTATGTCAGAAAAAAAATTTGCTCCAACTTAATAAATCATTTTAAGTTTCTAAATGAAAACCACGTATGTTTACAAGTTTCAAGGTGATCTCAAGGTGAAAATTGAAAGTTAAACCAATTTTTCTGTAGGTCTCAAATGACATCATGGGCCACATTCTGCCTATGGAATGTTTGGTTTGGTATTTACAATGTTTTAAAAAATAAAACATAAAACATAAAGCCTGAGCCAACATTTAGAAATCCGGGGATAGCACATTTTATTAAATGGGGACATCAGAGGTGTGTATTTGTTTAAGCCAGAAGAGCTGCAAGATGGACCACACTCTTCCCAGGAAGGAAGTGAATAACTGAATTGTAGGTTCAGTGAATGAGGCCTGTGAACCAAACTGAAAATAGGTTAACAGGGGAAAAAGGCATACACATTTTATCGATGTTTATTTATATAAATATATGAATTATATTATAGATATATCATATAATATATATCAGTAATATATCACTAAATAATATGTATTATAATAAAATATTTGTAATCATATAACATGATATATATTATATCATATATATAATATATTATATATGTTATATAATTTATGTGTGATAGATTACATATAAATATATATTTATATAATACATAATATGTTACAATATATAAATATATATATAATATACACACACATATATTTTATGTGCACAGGATCCTTTACAGAAAAGAAAGGAAAACCCAAAGAAGCAGACTCAGACTTATATTCCATTTTAACGAAGGACCAAAAAAAAAATGTAAAGACGTGACTAGACAAAGAAAAGGGGGTTTCGGGGTCCTAGGGCCGATACTTTGTGAGAAAGTGACTAAGAGATATGCAGGGGGACCAATGGGAGTAACGGTTACTTTGTTTATCAGACTCGCGTGCAGGCTCCGTGCTCTCAGTGTCGAGGGCTGCCCTCCTCACCCCAGCACAGGGGAGGAGGGGGAGTCATGGCCTGCTCTGAGGCAGAGAGCCCGGGAGAAGAGAGTTCTTGCGGGTACTGTCTCTCACTTGCCTTCTGCCCCAAATAATCAACATACTGAATTGCGTAGTTCGGGGTGGCATATCCTGATCGAAGCAAAGAAACTTTTAAAACGTGTGGATGAATCAAGAAAAAAAAGTCCCCAAGAATCTGCAGTCACGAAGTGGTTCTCATTTGGGTTTACAGAACAATTTCATACTATCACTGAGAATTAATTTTAGAGTGACCTCAGGCTAGAAATCACCCAAGTGCCTTGAAGAAGACTTCACTAATTCTCTCTGGAACTGAACTTTCAACTGTTTGGACTTTGCTTTTCAAGTACATATGGAACATACACTCAGCTATATGTAAAATTCAACACATGTCAGAGAACTGATATCACACAGATTGCATTCTCTGACCACCATGCAATTAAATGAGAAATCAGTAATAAAATAACAGAAAGTCTCATACTTATAAAAATTAAAAAAAAAACCTCATGCTTTAAATAAGTCACAGATCACAGAATAAGTCATAATGGAAATCAGAAGATACTTAGAACTAAACAGTAATAAGAAACTTTGTATCAATGCTCAGGGAATGCCCTGTCCCTTGTTTAACTTTTATTAGGTTTTTTTTTTGACATTTTCAGTCTTTTGCTTGATACAAATATAATAGCCAATTTGTATACTATTCTCTTTAGAGAGAGTTCATTAAAAAATTGATCACTTTTCTGTGACATAATTTGTATCCAGAGTCAATTATTGTTTCCTAGGAAAAAAATGAGTAGCAAATACCAGTTAGGTTAGCGGATAGGTCATAAATATGACAGCAAAAGGTACATTATCTTAGTTTTGTGGTTGTTCTGACTCGGACACACTGTAACCGGACTCCCAGCTGGATTCCTGATCTTCCATCTCCCTGCTGACTGGAAGCTCCTAGAATTGTGCTTCTGTGTTGCCTCAAGCCACTTCCTGGTTTCATCTTCTTTCTCCTCTGTTTCATATTCCTGAAACAACTCATGCCTTTTACTGAGAGAAAACCAAAAGAAGGCTTGAACATCCACAAAGGGAAAGCACCAGTTTCTCCTTTACCTGCTTTACTGGCTGTGAAGGGATGTTCTTGTATTTCATGGTTCTCCCAACAAGGGGCTGTTCCAAAGTGCCTAGAACACATCCCACAGGTGTTTGATTTCTCTTTTTTTCAAATCCTTATCTGAGGATATACTTATTGATTTTTTTAGAGAGAGAAGAAGGGGAAAAGAGAGAGGAAAATATTGACGTGAAAAAGAAACATTGATTGGTTGAGAGAAATATCAATGTGAGAAAGAAACATTGATTGGTTGCTTGGTTGCACCCCTGCCCCAATTCTGATGCACCCCAACCTTTTGGTGTATAGACCCCAAAGGATTGAACCCCCAAGGGATTGAACCCACAACCTTTTGGTGTATAGACTGCACTTTAACCAACTGTACTACCTGGCCAGGTTAGGTGTTTGATATTTTTGTAGCTATATGTTTTATATTCTTTCCTTCTAAATTTTCACAGCTTAGCTTATTTGGCTCCATGGTTGACCTGTCATGAACAGACTGAAAAAAAATATGTACTTAACACAGGAATTATAAGAGCTATTTTGAAGGATCTGCTGGTCTTTATTTGTCTTTTCACTGAATGCTTCCATGCATGGGCACAGAGAATTCTCACTCATAGCGGAGACCATCAGTTCTTTTGACACAGATGGAAAATTGCTGTTGATTAATAAAGCAATCAACCGTGAGAACCACAGTACTGAGAAAAAAAAGATATTTTTAAAAAGTACTAGGTTTTGTTTTGTAAAACCAAAGAGTGGGATTCTAGTTCTTTTTGCAAGGCTTGGCAAATCGTTTAACCTAATTGGATCTTTGTTCCCTCATTTGCAAAAAAAAAAAAAAAAAGAGGGTGGGATATATTAATCTACCTTTCAGATCACATTGAAAATTTAAAAAATCCAGGGTAGTGAAAATCTTATCAGTATGCAAGCACTCTGGAATAACTGCAGTAACAGCAGCTGCCCTGGATTTAGCACTGAGTCCAGGGAACCCTGCTGTCCCAGCAGCCCCTGCCCGAGGTGCGCCCTTGACAGCTGTGGAGGCCGGCAGCCTTAACCACTGCATCTCCCCGCCTGCTCTATGGACACTGTTCTGTTTTCATTTGTAGTTTCCTGTTAATAAATCTCCATGAACTGAATTAAAAGCCAAGCCAATACACTAAAAACACGGCTGTTTTTTGGAAAAGTGGAGGAAATCCCCACATTTTCACTTACTTTCACCCCTTTGTACCTTCCTGTGATTTTGGAGCTTCTCCCTCAGGATTCATTAGCCACATTTTCCACAGCGGACTTTTCCACGATGCTTCTGTCAAAGGTGACACTTGAGAGCTGTGCGACTGACGAAGACACTCCCACGGTGTTCACACGGCAAGTTATGAGCTCGCGTCCCTCCCCTGCGAAGTGTTGGATTTACGTCCTATTGACGACTAAAACAAAAGTGTAAGCCCTTTGAAGAAAACCTAGTTCCTCAGTAAACCAGAATAGAGAAAACATCATTTCTTGTGTGCTCACTTGTGCGCTCACTTGTGCTCTGTCACATGAATGTTTTTTAAGGAACTGATCCCTCATGGTAATCCAATGCAATATCATGAAAATGTCACTCAGATGCACTCAGATCAGCTGTTTCTAACCTGAATGTATAAACGTTTGGGTGGCTGTAAAACCAACACAAACAAATGCTAAATTGTGTGTGTAGGGCTGTATGTCAGTTTTTCTAAAAAGAGTTTCAAGTGGGTCTGTGCCCCAGAGGTGCACCCCCGCTGGGTTAGACGCCACATTTCCTCAGGGGCTCTCTGCAAGCCATGGCTTCTCCAGTGTTTGTTCCCCAGTGAATTTCTCACTTTTGAGAAAATTATCATGAGTGATGTGTTCTACACATTTTTTGAATTACTCTCCAGATTTTTAAAAAATTTTTTAGTAATGTAGTTAAAACCAAAAAAAAAAAAAGGTAAGTGTGTTCCAAGAGACAGACTGGAAGAAGATGGGGATTCTGATCTCCAGCTGGTTGCTTCTGAAACTGTTTATTTTTCTTGTTGCCAAATAACGATTTACATTTGTAAAAACTTGTCTGAAGCTTAGAGCTCCTTACTCAGAGGCCAAAATTACGGGATTTGTAGTCACTAGTTTCTTAGTGAATGATTAGATCCAGTTTTTCTAACTGCATTCACAGATTGTTTTGCCGCCACTACTGTAACAAATGACCACAGGCTTCAGTAGTATAAACCTACAACATCATTATCTTACTCTTCTATGGTCCGGAAGTCTGAAATGGGCTTCACCAGGCTAAGCAAAGCCCTGGCAGGGCTGCGATCCCTTCTGGAGACTTCTGTTAAGTGCCTTTCCTTTGTTTTCCGGCTTCTAGAGACACCCCCACATACATTGGCTGTGGTCCCCTCCTCCACCTTCAAAACCAGCAAAGGCAAGCCGAGTCCTGCTCACCTGGCATCACTCTGATCTCTCTGTCTTCCACTTTTAAGGACCCTCGTTACTCTATTGGGTCACTCTGTCTTAAAAAATCATTGCCTAAGCCAGATCAGATCACAAAAGTTTAGACCTACATTTATTCTAAGAGTTTACATTTAGCCCTTTAATCTATTTTGATTATTAATTTTGCATATGGTGTGAGTAGTAGTGTCATTTCATTCTTTTGCACACGGCTCTTCACTTGTCACAGGACTTTCTGTTGATGAGACTAGCTCCCTCCCCACCCCCTGGCTTGAACTGCCTTGGCACTGTTGCCAGAAATCAGCTGACTGTGAACGTACGGGTGTATTTCCAGACTCTCAGTTCTAACTCTCTGATCTGCATGTCTGTCCTTGTACTTATACCACATTGGCTTGACCACTGTAGCTTTGTAGTAGGTTTTGAAATTGTGTAATGTGAGTCCTCCAACTTTGTTCTCCTTTCAAGATTATTTTGGCCATTCTATGTTCCTTCAGTTGCCATGGAATTTTAGAAGCAGCTTATCAATTTCTACAAAAAAACCCAGCTGGTATTCTGATAGAAATTGTATTAAATCTCTAGATCAATCTGAAGAATATTGACATCTTAGTAGTACTGAGTCTTTTAGTCCATGAACACAGGATGTCTTTCCATTTAGCAAGGTTTTCTTTATTTATGTCAGCAATGTTTTATAGATTTCAGTGTACAAATCTTAAACTTTGGTGTTTGAATTTATTCCTAAGGATTGTAATTTTTTATGGTATCCTGTATGAAATTCATTTCTTTTTTTTTAAATATTTTTATTTATCTTTAGAGGGGAAGGGAAGGATAGAGGGCGAGAAATATCAATGTATGGTTGCCTCTGCCGAGGACACACAATGTATTGTGTGTCCCCTGCCTGGAACTGGCCTGCAACCCAGGCATGTGCCCTGACTGGGAATCGAACTGCGAGCCCCTGGTTTGCAGGCCCGCACTCAATCCACTGAGCTACACCAGCCAGGGCATTGAAATTCATTTCTTAATTTCATTTTCATATTGTTCATTATTAGTGTTTAGAAACACAATTGCTTTTTGGGTATTGGTCTTGTTTTCTACCACCTTTTACACTCACTTAAATAGTTCTCGTCTTTTTTTTTTTTTGCTTTTGCTGCTTTTGCATTTTCTATATATAAGATCATATCATCTGAAAATATAGTTTTACTTATTCCTTTCTAATCTCAGTGCCTTATACTACTATTGTAATTTAGTTTACCCTAACAACGTGTCCTACTAGAACCCCCACACAAGACTGCGTACACGCTGTGCACATAGAAATCTGTCTTGTTCCTGGTCTTAGGAGGAAATTTTCCAATATTCACTGTTATGTGTGATGATATTAGCTATCGGATTCTCATACATGCCCTTTAGCAGCTTGAGAAAGTTCTCCTCTGTTCCTTCTTTGTTGTGTGTTTTACCATGAAAGTATATTTTTTAATCAGATGTTTTTCTGCATCTGGTATGATCATGTTGTTTTTACTTTTTATTCTATGATGTTGATATGATATTACATTAATTAAATTTTTTATATTAAACCAACCTTGCATTCCTGGGATAAATCCAACTTTGCCATGATGTATAATCCTTTATATATATATATATTTTTAGGTTGAATGTGCTAGTATTTAGTTGAAGGTTTTTGCACCAATATTTAAATGATACTGGTTTGTAGTTTTCTTTTCTTATGTCCTCTGCTTCTACTGTTTTGCTAGGTCCTGAAATTATTTATCAACATTCAGCAATGGGACAAGGATTTGAGGAACTGGGCACCTCCATACACTTCAGATGTTAGAAGCCTGATCCACCTACTTCTGTCCTCCTCCTCCCCAGTCATGGGCTGGCCTGGGTGAAGCAAGGGAGCGTCTCTCCGCTGCACCAGGATGCTTCCTGCTCTCTCAAGAGGGTCTTTACGAGCATACCAGTAGTACGTATGGAGCTTCAATATACTCAGTATTCTAATCATGGACACCTGTCTCAAAGTGTCAGCACCCTGAATAAACACTTGTGAAGACTGGAGCTGCCAACATCACAGAGAGAATGTTTGTCAGACTGCCTTCTCCCGCAGAAGTCCAGGGCCCAATACCCTTAAATCCCCATCCATCGTATTAGTCTTAATGCCCCTTCTATGTTTTTCTGCCAACCACTTGCAGAGCTTGCCTGGGAAAGAGTGAAAGGACAATTTCCTAGAGCAGCTGGAGGCAGAGGAGCCTGAGCTGAGGGTCTCTTCTGTGCACTTGGGGTTGTGTCCCTTGGAACTGCACTTCCTGGCAAACCCACGGTCAGGACTTCAGTCTCAGTTTGGGATGAGCACTCGTGGGCTCAGTCAGTGAGGTAACTAAGGAACACCACAGAGGATGCTCACTCTTCCTGCCAAACGGAGGACCCTCGTTCCACAGATCCTAGGCAAGATTCCTTGCCTGCAGGGACCTGGCAGTATTTTGCCACTCCTGGGATGAGGTGGCCCCCAACAAGCCCATGCACTGCTTCCTTCTGGAGAACCTTCTGGCTGCCCTGGGACAGCACCATGTTCCAGAGCTCCTGCTGGAGCCAGTCTTGCTCAGGACAACCCAACTCCCTTCCTGGTCACGGGATTTCCAGGCTGCCTAAACTGGATCACTTTGCAGGAAGTAAATTAACTTCTTGCCTCTTGTCGCTCACTGAGAACACCCTTAGAAAGGAACGCCTGTGTTGGTATGCAGACCAAAAGCACCCTAGTTCCCAATCAGTGGCATAAGGCATAGAGTGTGGACGCCCAAGCAGCATCTGCTGCGAGGCCTCCGTGTCTCACGCTGTGCTGCACACCCAAGTGAGCAGACGGAGATTCTGGCTGGGGAATGAGTGTCACCAGCCTCAGCCCACTCAAGGTTGCTGTTAGGACGTGGCTGCAGCATGACCAGCCTCATAGCTTACAACCTCCCACTGTGACACCCTTTACTTCTGTTCCTCATAAACCAGTGCCCTCAACGATCTACCACCCACCACGCAGGCAGTGTTTATAAAACCCAGGCGGCATTCTCCCAGCTGGAGCCAGCTGCTCACATTACAGAGTCGAGCCTCATGTACCCACCTAGCACAGGGCCTGGTGCATAGTACAGGATTGCAAATATTTATTGAATGAATGACCCATGAAAAACATTTAAAAAGTGTGGCCTGGCTTCCTTCTTCTACTGGTTCAATTTATGGCTGTTTTCTCTCACCCAAAGCCAGGATGTGCTCAGATATTATAAGCCAATTTTCATATTAGCTTAGAAAAACATAGAGGGAAAGTGGTTGCCAATCTAAAGAGGTACATAAAGTTTCCTTTTATGAGAACAATGTGTTTCTTTGAAATAAACAACCGATAAGCTGCCTAGCGTAAGGGGTAAAACTCCAAAGAGTATGTCCAAAAGCAAAAGGCCACAGATCAGTCCCCCTAATTGTGGGGCCAGCTGCTAACGATGGGCCATTAGTCTCACTGAGTTCCAGATGCACTTGGCCATGTGCATCTGGATGTAGATGTGGCGGCAGAATGCCACAGAGGAGACATTTCAAGTTCAGGGGAATGTCCAGGAGCAACAACGAGCAGTCATCAAGGCCTGTGTGTGCCTGCACACGACACTGAATAAAATAGGTAGGTGAACAGAGGCCCCAGAAATGGTGAGATAAAAGGAAAGGCTCCGTAGAAGGTAAGTATCAGGTGAGGATGAAGTTGTTTGTGGTAGGTCGTGAGGGGAACTTCCCTCTGCTACTGTCCCCTCTGTGAGTTTCAACCACTTTTCTGTTCAGAAGTAGGAAAGGATGGCAGTCTGTGCCCACGGTGCAGGGCTCTATGGCTTACCTGAGGACAGAGGGCTCCTCTCAGGCTGACTTCCAACCACTCTGGAAAAGTGGCACATTTTCACCTTATATGTATGGTTGCTGAATTTAATATTTATGTTCTTTCCACCCAGTTCATCAATCATTACAGCACATCACTTACCACTGTTAACCAATCTGCCCTCTTTCACGATGTCCCATTTGGGAGTGAAAGAAATCTGTTCAAACCTTTCCCTGACATTAGTACCTTTTACCTGAGAGTGGTTACTTTAACACTACCTGCTGAGTTTAAACACACACAAAAAGCTACTCGTTGGGGATTGTAATACCCAGATCATTCATATCATCAAGTTTAAAAGTCAAATGTTAGGATAGTTTAATTTCAGTCCACATTAAAATCATGAAACACCACTTTCAACTGTAAATTCAATATTCTTGTCTTGACGGAAATGGTCTCCTGCAGGCAACTGCACATCATTAGCCCCAAAGGTGATATGCATAAATCGTTTCTGATACAAACACATACATGAATTTAACATGTTTTATCATGGAGTCTTAGCGAAGGTCTAACCGTTGGCACCCCTACTTTCTCAGTAAAATGAGGGGGTTAGACTAGGTCACACGGAAGGCTCCTTCCCGCCCTCACAGGGATCCTACCTGTGGGCAGTTTCTCTGTATCATGCCGGTAAGTTGTACACAGTGTTTTCCAGCTAGAATTGAGACTTGGACATGCTTGAATTTTTTCTTGCATATTTCAGGCAAATAAATTGAGAGAAAGGAAAGGAATATCTCCTGAGCACCTGTGAAGTCTGTTTTCCCAGATATCTGTTCCTTGTGTTTTTACTGAAAAATAGGTATTACCCCCATTGCTGATTAGTCAAGTCAGATTTTTATTTCATACTTATTTATAGTTAACCAAATCCAGTGATAGTCAAGATATTATTTCAGTTGTAAAACCCATGTAGCTTTATGCTTTTCCTAATATACTACAGTGCCTCTCAAACAAAATCATTGCAAAATTTAAGGCTTAAATATATAAAAAGAGGATTAGCTCCAGTTATTTCTCTAATGTCCTAACTGGCCAGCTATATAAGCTTCTTCAATTTTAAAAGCTCTTTTCCATCTGTAACTGAGGGTATTAACATCCATATCTCTCAGAAAGCAGCTGGTAGTTGATATTTCCTTCATCTGCATCAGGAATTGTGCTAGGAGCCTTACTGGTCCTCTTAGTTAATGCTAACGACCCTCCCCGAAAGGTCCATCCCTGTTTTATTGGTAGAGGAAATGAAGGCTAGTAGGAGGTAAGTAACAAGGGAAAATGTGTGAATCAGAAACCACAGTCCTGTTGATGCTAATCTATGCTCCACAGCCTTTCAAGTGCTTTAAACTTCTAGAAATCATTATCTTCTGTTATCATGTGGATAATAGTAACATTTCAATATTTCTGCTCAAATTAAAAATTACAAAGGCAATGGGAAGGACGGAAAATGAGATACAAACAGCCACTAAACGCACAGAGCCCATATGTGCACCCCTGCAGAAGCACCGAAGGATCTCTTCTGCCACATTCGCAGGAAGAGCAACGCTGTAAGAAAGCACAGGACACAGGGCTTCCAATTCGCCACTTGTACTCAAACGACCCTTGACTAAGCAGCATGACGACTCCCCTAAACAGCCTTTGCTAAGCTGGTTGGCACCTTGTGTGTCCCCTTACTCCAAACGATGGCCTCGGGGTGCTGCTCCCCATCAACAGTTCAACTTCCGCAACACCGCACCTGCTGATCACTCTACTGCTAGGTTCTTTCATAATGTTGTTAGTTTTCCCGTGATAAAAATTAATGCAAAGTAGGAATGCAAAGTATACATAAGCAAAAGTCCTCATTATAATGCAGCTCAGCCAACGAGAGAAGTCACAGGGGTCCCCAAAGTGCATTTACCCTCAACCGGACTTCGGCCAGTTGACCGGATATCCATCCGTGCGGGAAAATATGAGTGAAGAGCATGCACCAAGTATTGGAAATGTATCTCCAATTGTTGGATCCGGAGGGTGAGCTGTAGCAATCATTTAAAAGTACATTTTTGCTGTCTGGTAATAACTCTCCTGTATAGCATGTAAGTTGACTGTTCAACTGGCACACAAGTGTTAGTAAGCACTGGATGCCGATGCCTTTGTGTGTGTTTTGAAGGGGGAGGGCTTTTACGGTAAAAATTGAAGTGAAGCAAAAAGAAAATATAACCAGGTCTACTCTTCTGTGACACGAATTCTAAAAACAATTTTGAAAATAATAGAAAATGGCTTATTACTGTCCATGCCAAAAGTCCACTGGAATCATAATGTTCTCTATATTTATAGGTTTTATTTCAATTATTTACTGCTGATATCTATGAATAAAAAAGGATATAAAATTTAAACAAAGATCAAAGATGGCTGAGGAGTAAATGGAAGCTACACTGACCTCCTTCCAGGACCAATCTGGAATTGCAATTAAATTGTAGAGAGATTGTCCAGAATAGCCAACTGGACAGTAGCTGGAGAGAAGCCTTATATCCGAGGACAGACAGAAGAAAACACTTCACCACAACACAACTGGTAGACAGTGCAGAGGAGCTGTGAGAAGTCTGGCTGGGCTCCCACAGGCAGCAGCTGAAGTGCTGGAGGGAGAAGTGTGGGGTATAAACCCCAACCTGGCTGGGCTCTGCCTACTACCTAGAGCCAGAAAGGAACCTAGATAACATCCAGCTGTGAAAAGCAGCAGGGGTTCTGTCAGCCAGGGAGAGACAACTGAAGAGACAAAGAGCTTTTTAAAGGGCAAAGGCACAAAATTTCATTTGCAGCCACTTACTGTGGATGCTGACAAAGGGAGAGCAGAGTAGACTAGAGATGTCTGAGGAGAGTCTGGGGTTGGTGGCTCTGAGGAGCAAACTAAGGGAACAGTCTCCAGGATCCCTGTGCTGAGTCATTCCCCATATTGCAGAAGCCATCGCTCTCAGACAAAGCTCTCCTCTCTAAATGGCATCAGCATGAGGTGAAGCAATAGCTTCAACCCTAGGAATTACTCTGCCCCACCCAGCAGTGCTTAAGCCTGACTGCCGATTACAGGTTGATTCAATTCACAACTGGTCAGTTGATTAGTTTAACATCTGAGGCAGAAAATACAAAGCAGCCAAAATGAGAAGACAAAGTAACAGACCCCAAATGAAAGAACAAGAGAATTTTCCTGATGAACTAGATGAAATGAAAGTAAGCAATTTATGAGATAGAGAGTTGAGAGTAATGATTATAAGGGTACGAAACAGCATGGAAAAGGACATGGAAACCATACAAAAGGATTAGTCAGGAATAAAGGCAGTATCTGAGATAAATAATACACTGGAAAGAAAACAGTAGGTTAGATGAAGCATAGGATCAAATCAGTGATTTGGAAGACAAGGTAGAAAAAAACAATCAGGCAGAGCAACAAAAAGAAAAGTAGAATTTTAAAAAAATAAGGAGAGCTTTAGAAACATCTTGGACACATGAAGCTTAACAACATGCACATCATGGAAATACCTGAAAGAGAAGAGAGGGAGCAAGGGATTGAGAACTTATTTGAAGGAATAATGACTGAAAACTTCCCTAATCTGGTGAAAGGAAAAGTCACGCAAGTCCAGAAAGCTCAGAGAGTCCCAATCAAGTTGGACGCAAAGAGACCTAAACTGACACACATGATAATTTAAACGGCAAGGCTAAAAACAAGGAGAAAATCAAAAGAAAAGCAGGAAAGGAACACCAAATAGACTGTCCCAGGATTACTCATCAGAAACATTTCAGTCCAGAAAGGAATGGTGTGAAATATTCAAAGTGACAAAAAGCAAGGATCTACAACCAAGGCTACTTTAACTGGCAAGGCTATCATTTTAAATCAAAGGAGAAATAAGGAGTTTCTGCCCTGGCTGGTGTAGCTCAATGGATTGAGTGCCAGCCTGCTAACCAAAGGGTCACTGGCTCAATTCCCAGTCAGGGCACATGCCTGTGTTGCAGACCAGGTCCTCAGTAGGAGATGCATGAGAGGCAACCACAGACTGATGTTTCTCTTCCTCTCTTTCTTCCTCCCTTCCACTCTATCTAAAAATAAAGATAAATAAAATCTTTAAAGAAAAAGAAATAAGGAGCTTCCCAGACAGGAAAAAGGCAAAGGACTTTGTTAACACTCAACCAGTACTTCAACAACTTGCTTTAAGAAGAAGAAAAAAAGAACAGAGGAACACAGTCTAACAATAGAAAGGCACTACATACATATCTGTAAAGGGTTAGAAAAAGATATTTCATGTAAATGGAAAAGAAAAAGAAGCTAGGGTAGCAGTACTTATATCTAACAAAATATACTTTAAAACCAAGGCTATAGTAAGGGACAAAGAACATTACATAACAATAAAGGGACCACTCCAACAAGAACATATAACCCTAGTAAACATTACATACCCAACATAGGGGCACCTAAATATGTAAAGCAAATCTTGATGGACATAAAAG